>NC_139347.1:32733948-33388948 GCF_055883805.1 Amblyomma maculatum | reverse complement strand
AAAATATTGCTTTATACGTTCCTCGCTTTCAACAGTAGTTAGCGTTCTTCATGACCCATGGTGGCAATAACATTAAAGGCGTAAAAAATTACATATTTTAAAGAATTCATTTTCAGGCAGATGTTCATCTTTCTTAGAAATAGATCATTTCATGCAATTCAGGTGGACCGCTTAAGCTACAGTTGAGCTTCAGGTGAAAGTTGGTAGGTGAAATGGGCGTGCCCTGACTGCTCATCGGGTGGTGTGACGTCACCAGACCACGTGACATAGAAAAGTTGGCAAACGCTGCCAATTCGGACTTCACCTTGTAGATGGGACATATATTATGCTGAGGCATGCAAAAGAAAAGAAAAATAAAGAGCCTCTGTCCGTGCCACAAAGTATAGCGGGCTTAATCCAATTAGAATAAAAATGAATAGGGATTATTCCAATAAACAATTTTGCATTGAAGAAATAAAAAAAAAAAGAAAAAAAAAACACAGTGAGAACTGGATCCAGCCTTTCCGGACTCTGTGATGCTTAGTTTCATACGTAGCCTTAGAGGCCACACAAGCCCGTTCGTATGGCTTAGTTAAAGCGAAGATTATATATGTCTAGCCGGGTATTCCGCATAATAGGGTATCTCACAACTGTATACAGTGAGTATTGTGGGACAATAGAGGCAAAAGGTAAAGTTTACGGATTCTGCGAGTAACAAAGTGAGCAGACGTAAACCCTTAAAGTCTGAAGTTGAGTGGTCTCAAAATATTTTTCTGTCTCTCAACTTGTCACTTAGCGGACAACAGGGATAAGGTGAAACAGAAAGGTAAAGTCCTAAAGAGAAGGAACATAAAAAAAAAAAAAAACAGAAGCTACGAGATATATAATTAAAATTGAAACGCAGCATCGAACAGATGTCACGTATTGAAATGTTTAAAGAAAGATAAAGACCTGGAACCTGAAAAATGCGCGCATAAGGAAAGCATAGCATTCAGTAAATAGAAAAAAAAAAAGCATTTTGGACAAAGAAAAGCGGGCAGCAGATTTACCGGGAGTGCGGGATACCATCTTAGACACTCGCTTTAAAATTGTCAGTCGTTGTTCTGCACGTGAGGAGTAAGTTGCGTTACACAAGTAGTTTCATTCTATGCGATCTTTAATCCTCTCAGTGCCACTCGGTCGAATGTGTGTCATAATAATAAATACTTTTTATGAGCGCTACGTGCAAGTCACATGTAAATAGGCACATGGCGCTCAGTGTTCGCGATTCGAGTGTAACATTGAACGAAGCAAGAGTAGCATGTCTTGGCAAAATTTAATATATCAAGGAGTGCTTTTGCCGATACAGTTCTTCCACAGAATCCCGCATGCAACGCTGTTTATCTCTCAAATGGCTGAAACAGCACTCATTCTCCCCGGGCGCACGTGAAGCCTCGATATGCGTATAGTCTTTTCGACAGGCAGAGAGAACTGCTTTAAAATTAACGTCCCATATTTGTTGCGCTTTCCATCCTCGCTACGCTTCTTCAGACGTGCGCTTAAAAAGGAGCAGGCACGACCAATTAACGACGTATGTAGCTTCGGTCTTCCTCCCCTCACTACCTTCGATAATTATCCCACGAGGCGTCGAATGAAGCGCCTCTTTCACGCGCATCCGCGCTGAGCTGCCTCCGTTTTTTTTCCCGCTGGTTCTTTTTACGACCTCTGCGCGCACCACGCCTCAAGTTTTTCGCGTCGACTCGAAGCACAAACCCAATTACTTGCTGCACAGCCTTGCGCAGAGCGAAGGAGCCAGCCTGTGTTACCAGCTAAGCAAGCTAACAGGCCGTCGTGCGCGGTACTGAAAACTTCGCCAAGCGATATTGGTCCGCGTATTTTACTTGCCTTCGAGAATCGCCACTTATATGTAAATATGTGAACGAACCTATCGTTGAGGGGGCCAGGCTGGGAGAGAGCACGGGCCTAGTGCCCCAGACACGTGCGCTTGTGTGTGCGTACGTAGTACACTGATCTGTGCAAGCTGTATTACTTTTTCTGCTTCCTCATTACAATCTGAAACTTTTTAATCTCCTCAATCTCGAGAAATTAATCGCCTCATTAGATTACGGCCGGGAGGTCCGTATATGCTACTTGCGTTCCTTAGTCATCGGTGTAGCGTTGCTCTTTACGTCCGCAGGTGAGGTAATGGGGCCCCAAGTTCCTTCTTGCGACACGAGCGCAGTCTCGCGTTTCGCAACGTCTCTAACTTGCGTGTAACTCTAATGCACGTAACCCGAGCGTGAGCGCGGACGAGACTTCGTGCGAGAAGCCTGTAGTTTCTTCAAGGACCTGAAACAAACTTTACCGCTATCATCGCTTTCACAGCTTGCGGAGTTATTGATCGGTAGCCTCTAGACATCAAGCTTCGAATTTCCTAGCTTAAGGGGGAAACCGGCACCGATGTTTAGGATACTCGGTAACGCGACATTTGTGCGCTACTCTTTACATGATTTGATATTTTTCGCTATATCGAGCCAAATAATTGTAGAGTATACGTCTTATAAGCATGCACAACTGCAGAGCACAATTCATTTTCTACACTTATCAGTTTTTCAAGGTACACTAATTTTCCTGTCCTTAATCGTGATGAAGGAAGTGTTGGAGAGATGGAGGAACGTATGTTTTATTTGCTGCATCAGCGACTGGGTATGAGAGAGGAGGTTGGAAAAGTGTTTCGCGAGGCCATCACAGCTGTGGGAAGAGTTATGAGCCAGTGGAATAAGATTTTCCCTCGTAATTAGTATAACTCCTTGTTTGACTTTATATCTACTGTCGTGACGCTGGGGCTATGGCGACCCGGCCTTCACTTGGTAGCGTGCAGAGACTCGGGGTTGAAGTAGGATTGAATCTTCGAAGTTGGTGAAATATGTACAAGCAGGTTTAATGGCACTTTGAGAAAACTTATTTACAATATTTACATGAAAAAGAAGGGTACATCAGCAAAATGGCAAGCGTTAAGAGTTCATAGCGAGAAGCGACTGGATGAGCCGTTTACCCAGGGCCCAGAGCGACATTTCGTGCTCTGCAGCGTCCTTAAAAACCCCCTATGTCCAGCCCCTCTCTGAAGATGCTGACCAACCAAATCCAGGGCACGCCCCTCAGGTATCGGCATCCAATCGAACACATCACTGCACTGATGGTCTGAAGCACTGACTGGTCCGGCATTCATTCGTTGGGCGTGATCACTTGTTGGCGGGAAAAGCTTGGGAACGGCGAGGAGAGGAGGTACATTTCTATTCTTCAGCAAAGAAACCACAGGCTGGTTCTGGGGGTTTTACTTCTCAGAAACCCGAGTGCACGTGGCGCCGCATAGGGCTCCCAACATGGTCCCTTTTCGACAATTGCAAATCTTTCCTGCATTCCCGGGAAATCACTTAATGGCCGTATGAGTCATGCTCTTCTCTTGTCCTGCACGTCAGCGGACATGTCACTCTGTCGTCTCCTTTGGATAGGAGGCATTCATCACTGGAGGATAGCACTTCTCGACTGGAAGGGTGAACAAAAGAAAGCACTTCCTGCTATTTCCCGCAGGGGGACGTTTCTTTGTGTTTTTCCAGACGTTCTCTTGACAGGGCCAATTTGGCATTTGCAGGTTGTCCACAAAGCAAAACATGCTTACAAAACAGGATTCCTGGAAACAGGCTCACTTAGAGCCAATGGACCATCACCACATATTCACAAAACTTTTCCATGCCCACAGGCGAACAATAGAGCGCGCAAATGCGGATGCTTGGTCGTAACAGCCTCCTCCCCCGCCAGAAGAGACTCGGAGGGCAGCAGCCGCAGCTGCTGCATGAAGAGACGACTTAATGGCCTGCACGTGAACGCTTGAAGCTCGCTGTTGCTTGTCGCGTTGTCTTGATTGTTGTAGGCCAAATTGCTTGAGCTATCTGAAACTCAACCACATGTCGAAGCAAGCACTCGGCTCCCGTCTGAAGAGACCAGGTCAAAAGAAAACTGCCATTGTTGTTCGAGAAAAGCCCACTCTCAAGACGTTCAGGACCCACGTATGCCTCGAAAACCAAACGTGCTGCTTTACATAGTCATCTATATTCAAGCGCACGAAAAAAAAAAAAAAAACCTGATTATCAATTTGGATACATGGTGAGGAACATCTCGGACCGCTTAGAAAGAGCGGCTAAGCGCGTCCGCATTCCCATTTAACTTCCCCTTTTTGTATCTTATTTCAAAATTGTACTGCTGTAAAATCAAGCTCCACCTAAGAAGGCGACTGTTCTTCGATGTCGCAGTTTGCAGCCAAGCCAGGGGACAATGGTCCGTCTCTACGGTGAATTTGGCCCCTCCAAGATAGCACTGCAATTTTTGAATGGCCCATACAATGCAAGCGCATTCCTTCTCTGACGCGCAATAAGCCCTCTCTCTAGAACTCAGTTTTCTGCTCAAGTAGAGCACGGGGTGCTCATTACCGTCGTCATCTCTCTGGCAGAGAACAGCACCTAACCCTCGATCACTGGCATCACACTGGACCGTGAATTCTCGGCCATAGTCTGGAGCTCGCAATACCGGACGGCTAATCAGCACAGCCTTCAGGTTTACGAAGGAGGCTTCCTTTTGTTCGTCCCAGACTACATTTGTCGGTTCTGTCTTGCGGAGAGCGTCGGTCAGAGGGCTAGCCAAAGCTGAATAGTTAGGGATGTAGTGATTGTAGTACCCAGTCAGACCCAGGAATGCTCGAATTTCCGTCTTCGTGCTCGGCCGCGGGTAGTCTGCTACCGCAGAAATCTTAATCTCGCTGGGTTTCCTGAAACCTTGACCTACATTGTGACCCAAGTAGTCCACGGTCGCCCTTGCCAGGCAACATTTCTCGGCCTTTACGGTTAGTCCAGCTTGACGCAAAAGGCTCAGTACAGCTCTTAGATGTACCATATGGTCCGCCCATGAGTCGGAAAAAACCGCAATGTCGTCTAAATAAGGCACCGCGAATGTTTCACACCCCTTTAAAACCCTATCCATGAGTCGGGAAAAACAAAATGGAGCATTTTTGAGCCCGAAACTCATCATTGTTGGCTGGTAGCTGCCCGTCGGAGTGACGAAAGCCGCGTATCTGCTGGCGCGTTCAGTGAGCGGTACTTGCCAGTATCCTCGAGTAAGGTCCAGCGTAGTCACATATGCCGCTCTACTGACCTGTTCTACTCTCTCCTCAATATTCGGAATAGGATACACTTGATCCCTGGTGAGAGAATTTAGCTTTCGGTAGTCTACCACAGGCCTAGGGTCTTTACCTGGAGCTTCTACTAAGATCATAGGCGAAGCATAATCGCTTTCCGAGGGTTTTATTACTCCCAATTCCAGCATGCGAGTTACTTCCCTATCCAGAATTTCTCTTTGCCTTGGAGAAAATCGGTAGCACCTTGATCGCACTGGCACGTCTGAAGTCAGCTCAATATCGTGCTCAGTCAAATCAGTTCTGCCTGGCCTGTCCACGAAGCAGGCCTCAAACTCTGTTATTATCTCGCCCAGATCGGACAGCTGGGATTTCTTTAGTTCTCCTCTCTGCTCCGTCTTTTTGAGAAGCTCCTGAGCGTTGCTTCCTTTTCCGCTGAGGCAAATCAAGTTGTCCCCCATCTCCTCGGGAAGGTTTAACGTTAGATTTACCACGGCTTCCCTCTGCACATAAGGCTTCATAAGATTGCAATGATAAATGCGCACTTCTTTACGCCTACCGGGAATTTTCACTGCGTAGTTAGTGTTAGAAAGCTTTGCAACGACTTCAGCCGGTCCTTCCCACTGTACTTCGAGCTTATTCTGCCTTGAACTTCTCAGCAACATCACCTGGTCCCCGATACAAAACGTCCTTTGACGGGCTGACTTATCATAGTACACCTTGGAACGAGCCTGGGCTGACTTCATGCTGGCCTCAACGAGTTCCTTAGTGTTATGTAAGCGATTCAAGAGGTTCAGAATGAATTCTACTACTGTTGGGTCTTCTCCGCGCCCCTCCCAGGCTTCGCGCACCATTCGCAAAGGTGAGCGCAGTGACCTTCCGTACACCAACTCGGCTGGGCTAAATCCAGTGGATTCGTGCGGCACTGACCGCAAAGCGAAAAGCGCTGCAGGCAGGCAGGTATCCCATTCGCGCTTGTTTTCATAGCACAGTCCCCTCAGGACTCGTTTGAGAACAGAGTGCCATCTTTCTACGCTGTTGCTCTGCGGATGATGGATCGAGCTATGCACTACCTTAATGCCGCATCGCTCGAGAAATGAGGTGGTGAGGACACTCGTGAAAACGCTACCCTGATCACTTTGGACCTCGGAAGGGAATCCAACTCGTGCAAACACTGACAGCAGCGAATCCACTACACTCTCGGACGTCACCTCGCGCAGCGGAACAGCCTCTGGAAACTTTGTGGCTGGGCATAACATAGTGAGGATATAACGGTACCCTGACTCGGTCACAGGAAGTGGCCCAACTATATCTATTACTAACCGGTGAAACGGCTCGGTAATGATTGGTACTAACACCATCGGAGCTTTCCACTTATCTTGCGCCTTTCCAACCCGCTGGCACGTGTCGCATGACCGTACAAAATTTTCCGTGTCCTTAAAACATCCAGGCCAATAGTATTCTTGCAACAGCCTCTGCTTTGTTTTCTTTATTCCAAGGTGACATGACCACGAGCTGCCATGGGAAAGTCGCAGTAAGTCTCCGCGGTACTTTTGGGGAACGACTAATTGGTCCCGCTCTACTCCGCGCTTATCCTTGAATAAGCGATACAGCACTCCCTTTCTCATCTCGAAAGAAATATTGTTTGCTGTCTTAGTGGCGCGGTGGCGCTCCCTTATCTCCTGTATATTGGGATCATTGGCTTGCTCTATAGCTAAGTCCTCTCGGGTTCCACTTAAAAGTCTCGTGAGATTACTAGACACTGGCGGCAAGAGGTTACTCTCAAGAACGTCCTCATTCCGCGTCTCATCAAGCTCACTTTCAAGTTGACTTATCTGAGATGCCTCGCTCTCAAAGTTTTCTGACCTGCTATCTTCCGCATTTACCATTGTTTTAACTGCCGTTTCCTCCGCTGTGGATTTTTCTGGAATGAGCAGTGTAGCTAGTTCTCGCGCCTTTGAACGTGTTAAGGCTTGCACAACTCTGTCTCCGAAAAGGATGCCCCTCTTTCGCAGCAGCATGTCCGATTTGTTGGAGAACAAATACGGATAGCACTTAGGAAGCTTTCCTGAAACGGCAGCCTCGGTTGTTAATTCGCCGAAAGGGCCCTCGATGACCACGTTCGCGATCGGCAAGCACACACTCTGTTCCTCAACTACCTGTCGGATCCATGCACACTGTCCTGTATAGTCGGAAGGCGATACATACGCCGGATGGACAACATCCATCGTTGCGGCCGAATCGCGCAGTACCTTGCAAGGCTTCCCGTTGACTACTAGGTCATGCAGGTAGGGTTCTAAAAGCTGCATATTTTCATCGCAGTCCCTGACATACGAGAAAGCAATCTTTTCTTTCCGGCAGTTGACGGCAATGTGACCCTGCTCATTACACCTAAAGCATGTGAGCGGCTTCCTAGCCTCAAGCTTATTCTTTGTGTTCTGCACGTTGGTCACTTCCCCACTTTTCTCACTGCCGTCCTTTCTAGGGAATTTGCCTGAAGAAACCTTCATTTCTTCGTTTCCAACTCTAGCAAAGTGCCTTTCCTGACGGTTTTTCACACTGAACTTGGGATTGCGGGGCCTATCCACTGCTGGGTTGCTGAATTGTCGGCGCGAAGCATACTCCTCAATAAGTTCGGCAGCTTCAGTTGCCGACTTAATTTCGCCTCGGTCCTGTAACCAATTTCTTTCTTTTTCTGGGAGGCAGTTATAAAACTGCTCCAAAAGAATTTGCTCGACTACAGCGTCCCTATCACTGTAGGAATCTGTGCTCTTTAGCCACTCGCCCAAATTAACTCTTAAATTGTACAGGAATTCAGGGTAACTCTCGTCCCTGGACTTAGTAGCTTTCCGAAAACGTTGTCTGAACGCCTCGGCGCTAAGCCTATACTTTCTCAGAAGGCAAGCTTTGACCTTCTCGTAGTTGTCCGCGTCCTCCTTGCTTAGCCGCGCGACAACCTCCGCTGCCTCGCAGGGCAGAACCGTCAATAATCTCTGAGACCAAGTGTCTCGCTGGAAGGACAGTTTTTCGCAGGTTCGCTCAAAGTTAGCCAGATACAGACCGATATCCCCTGATATCACATATGGCTGCATGTACTTTGACATCTTGAAATCTGCCTCCTTGTTGAGAAGAGGTACCGCTAGCTGGGGACAATTGCCCGACCTCTTGCTCAACTCTAGTTCTAATTTCCGGAGCTCAATTTCTTGATCCAGCTTTTTTGCTTCTCTTTCACGCTTCTTTTCCTCTTTTTCCCACTCACGTTCGCGCTCCCTTTCCTCTTTTTCCCTCTCAAGTTCACGCTCACGCCTCTTTTCCTCTTTTTCCCGCTCTTTCTGCTCTTTTTCCCGCTCCTTTTCCTCTTTTTCCCGCTCTTTCTGCTGTCTGAGCTGTTCCTTTTTTTGACCGATGAGGTTCCATGCTTCACTGAGCTCCTCATCATCGGCTCCCAAATCTGTGATTGCCTTTATAATCAAAGGTTTTCGTGCCAAACCACTTGTATCAATTCCCAATTCCTCACACAATTGCAACAGTTCCGGTTTCTGCAGCTTTTGTAGGTCCATGATCGCTCCGAGTGTCGGCTACTTCCAAAACAACAGTGCAAACTACCAAACCTAAAGGCGTTTCAACACTTTTTACCAGTTCTTAAAATCTAACCCTGTTCTAGAACCTGGTCCACATCAGAAGAAAAGCCAAGCACTCACCCACACATGCGATCGATGTTCCGAGCTGCCCTCTTGTTGGCCGATTGTTGCTCCTGCTTGTTGCTTGAGATGCCACCTCCGATCACAAGGTGTTGTGGCTTGTAGCTTCAGATCCACCTCCAATCACCAGATGTTGTGGCTTGTAGATTCAGATCCCACCGCTGCCACCAGTTGTCGTGACGCTGGGGCTATGGCGACCCGGCCTTCACTTGGTAGCGTGCAGAGACTCGGGGTTGAAGTAGGATTGAATCTTCGAAGTTGGTGAAATATGTACAAGCAGGTTTAATGGCACTTTGAGAAAACTTATTTACAATATTTACATGAAAAAGAAGGGTACATCAGCAAAATGGCAAGCGTTAAGAGTTCATAGCGAGAAGCGACTGGATGAGCCGTTTACCCAGGGCCCAGAGCGACATTTCGTGCTCTGCAGCGTCCTTAAAAACCCCCTATGTCCAGCCCCTCTCTGAAGATGCTGACCAACCAAATCCAGGGCACGCCCCTCAGGTATCGGCATCCAATCGAACACATCACTGCACTGATGGTCTGAAGCACTGACTGGTCCGGCATTCATTCGTTGGGCGTGATCACTTGTTGGCGGGAAAAGCTTGGGAACGGCGAGGAGAGGAGGTACATTTCTATTCTTCAGCAAAGAAACCACAGGCTGGTTCTGGGGGTTTTACTTCTCAGAAACCCGAGTGCACGTGGCGCCGCATAGGGCTCCCAACATGGTCCCTTTTCGACAATTGCAAATCTTTCCTGCATTCCCGGGAAATCACTTAATGGCCGTATGAGTCATGCTCTTCTCTTGTCCTGCACGTCAGCGGACATGTCACTCTGTCGTCTCCTTTGGATAGGAGGCATTCATCACTGGAGGATAGCACTTCTCGACTGGAAGGGTGAACAAAAGAAAGCACTTCCTGCTATTTCCCGCAGGGGGACGTTTCTTTGTGTTTTTCCAGACGTTCTCTTGACAGGGCCAATTTGGCATTTGCAGGTTGTCCACAAAGCAAAACATGCTTACAAAACAGGATTCCTGGAAACAGGCTCACTTAGAGCCAATGGACCATCACCACATATTCACAAAACTTTTCCATGCCCACAGGCGAACAATAGAGCGCGCAAATGCGGATGCTTGGTCGTAACACTACATTTAAATCGCCAGTAACAAACTGGATTCCAAGGGAAGGAAAGCGTAGCAGGGGGCGGCAGAAAGTTAGGTGGGCGGATGAGATTAAGAAGTTCGCAGGGGTTACGTGGATGCAGCTAGCACAGAACCGGGTTAAGTGGAGAAATATGGGAGAGGCCTTCGCCCTGCAGTGGGTATAATCAGGATGATGATGATGATGATGATGATGATGATGATACTGACATATGTTTGGATCTATGGGCGGTTAATGCGCAGCGCAGAAAATGCACGGCATCCTTGGTGAGCGCAGTAGGCCAGAGGTGAAAAGCCACTGCCAGAAACCCTGTGTCCAACTTGGCAGTGCACATGCACTTGATAAATTTCATCTGAAGTATCAAATAATTCGATGGGTGCTACTGACAGATCCTTACGTATGTAGATGGCCCCTCCTGCCGCTGTGTTGTGGTCTCTATATAATTTCAAGGGGCCCCTCAAAGCTATTCATGAAGGGATCTGCCAGTGTCCCTACGCTGCCTTTCACCAAAATGTCCAGAACGGAAGTGTTCAGTACCATTACGGTAGAGTTTCCTGAGGCCGAGAAGAAAGTTGCGCCATAGGCTGACCTCTGCCACTTGAAAAAGGGTGGCTACACAGGGCCCCCTATTCTCGGTACACTTAAGCTTCTTCTTTAAAGAGATTGAGGCACCAGAGTTTGAAGCGATAAAAAGCCTGCTATATAAGTGGGTTTCATCCGTATGCAACGAACTCGCAACGAACTCGCAACCAACTGTCGAACGCAATAAACATTCAAAATATTTTAGCGTGGCAGCGTTGAAGGTCCCACTACTCAGAAAATTCGACATTGCTGTCAGCGTTAGCGTCGGTGGCGGCGTTGGTGTCGGCGTCGACATTGTGAACAAAAAATAGCGGGCATGGTGTTGGCAGGTGGTTGCTGGCATGGCCGGGCCCTAGTTCTTCGATGGTTTATGCGGCTTAGCAAGACCACTTGATATCCGAAAGTTGGGAGGGACTGCCAATTGGGATGACTCATTTATGGGAAGGTGGGATAAGATTCAACCTTACAGTGCTCTTGGAGGCCAAGTCAGGCAAGTTACACCAAGGCTGCGCAGGCACGTTTACACGGCTTGGTTAAAGTTATATGTGGGCTGGTAGCCTACGCTATCGCGTCATACTCTGAAAGGCGGAGCTTAAGTGTCCCCCAAGTTATTTTTAAAACTCACTTTTAAGAAATGCCTAAATGCTCGTTCTCGTGGTTGCGACACATAGCTAGCACGACTGATACTGACGTCACTATGTTCGAAACTATCCCGGGTACATTTAAGCTTCGTCTTTTTAGGGGCTAAGACAACAGAGTTTGGCGCTGTAAAAAGCATGCTATGAACTTCCTTTGTATGCAGGGGCACTCACAGCCAAATGTTGTACGCAACAAAGGTTTGAAATATACATTTAATTCTCTTGAAAATAGGGACGAAATGCTCGTTCTCGTGACGTTCTCGTGATCAAAACTCATCGCTAGCGCAATTGATATTGACATCACTGTGTTTGAAGTGCAATCAAAGTTCTACTGAGATCATACCACAATAAAGTTGCGTACAATTAGCGACGACCATGGGCTTATTGGCATTTTGCAAGGTGCTTCGTATCGTCGTGCGAAGCTGCGAAGGTGACATTCAGCACGTGATTATACTGGAACGTTGAAGGCATCTGGACGGTTGATCATGAATCGACCACCATATATTTGTAGTAGAGTGTAATGAAGTTCTCTCTGGACGATGCATAAAGAAGAGCCTGGATATACTTCGTTTCGGCTACCGGGAGACACTACATGGACGCCGGGGAAGTCCAGCACGCTTTTCTCGCTATACCAGACCAGTCGACGTTACCCCTCCGTTCAACGGCGTCCGGCATGGCTTGCCTCTCCTCTTCGTTGTCGCTGGCTAGGGGATCAATTTTGAAATGGTTGTCCGAATTCTGAATGACGCCGCGTTCACTGTCGTCCTATCTGCTGCTATAGAATAAGAGTCAATGTCCTCGCTGTAGTCGAATGCAGACGTGTCATGGTCGGGATCGGAGGTGTGGTAGCTAGCTAGGCCAATTTTAGGGGTTGCTTATTTGCCTGCGCTTGAAGAGCACATGTCTGCGAGAGCAGACTATGCAGCAATGCGTGCGTCACTGATTTGTGAGCCTACGCAACTAACCCGCGTGTTATCAAGCTTCCTAAAGAAGTGACGTTGCTGTCCAATTCGGCACACAGAAACAGAAACCGGAAATTATTCGCATACATAACGCGATATGAAATTATTCACTAGGCATATACAAATCATCGAGCATACACCTATCCTGCTTCTTGGAGTAAATATAATAAACATTTGAAACAGAGAACGCACAAATCTTCTGTGCTTTTAAGCGTACCAAAACGTTTCTAACTCGGATTCAGTGTCGAGAAAAACCCAGTAACAACGAAGGCGACGGCACACACAAGCGTATGATATACGACCTCAAAATTTTGCGCTGCTTAATGAACGGCACGTTTGCCATGTTCGTTTCTATATTTTATTGCGGCTAAGGACCTATATGATCGTGCAGTTGATTTTAACATGAAGTATACTGCACACACGACTGCTTTGTAATCTTTTTGTCGTATTAACAATGGTGATCACAAATCCAATTAGTTCACTGCGTGACCGTTTTGTGAGAACGAAAGAGTGGAGGGGATTAGGTCCTGAATAAATGTTGGTTAATCTATGCACTACGAGAAAGGTTGAAATGGAACGTTGTCTTTGAGAACCGTCAAATGGTCATAGTGGAGTGCCCGCATTAGTGACCCGAATCTAGCCGTCGTCTCGCATTTGCATACGCGCCGCTGCCCTTATGTTTACCTGCGACTCCAGATGACGCCCTCACGTCGTCTCCACACAGCGAGTGTGCGGCTGGTGAAAACGCAGATCCAGGCGGCACCGCTCTGGCGTCGATTGTTTTCCGTCCCTCTTTATTAACCTGGGTGCCTCGCACCGCGCAGTCAGCAAAGGGTTCCCCTAATGCGCCAAACCTAGCCCTTTCCTCGAGTGTTCCGAAACGTGATCGCGCGCCACTGCCTCGCGACTCGTCGTGCAGCCTCCTGCCTTCTCCCTTCGGTCGCCGCGCAGCGCCATATTGCTTCGCTGACTCTGCTGCTTGCATTGTAAAAACAACCGTTCGGATAAGGAGAGAAGGTGACTAAAGAGAGCGGTCGGTGTGCATAAACGCACTGGAGACGTGCACGTAGAGAGTCTTGCCTAGCGTCTATCCTTCTGTCTCTCTCCCTCCCACAACTGCCCTCTTTCTCGCTAATGACGTGCCCGCACACGTTCCTACTCGCAGTCTGTCGCACGCGACTAATTAAGAGGACTGCACGTGCCAGCCAATCCAAGCACGTCAGCTCACACACGAAGCATTCATGTCTTCTTGTTGCTCACTATGGACATAATATAGTATAAATGAATAAAGCACCTGGCTTCAACGGCAGCTGCTTACAGCATGCCTTTCGGTATGCACTTGCAATCAAATGGGGTAGGCCCTGTACCTTTCTTCTTCTGTCCAGTAAATTACTTAAGAAAACCGGCTTAGCTTTGAATTTATATATTGAACCTGCGTGTAGCCAAAGTCCACGTTTGCATATACGGAGACAGAACGCTATTCTTAGAAGTTCTCGAACGAATGGTTCTCTAGTAAGGCCGTCTTGTCAGAGCCCCAGAGTCGATTCATTACGAAGCACAGGTTCGCTATTTCGCGCTAGCAAATGAACAATAAGCCGACGTCACTGCTGCTTCCGTTGTGGGAGAACCGTGCATACCTGGTGGTACACGCGACGCTTTCGATCTGACTTCCATGCCAAAGCGGAGGGCAGCGATTCAACGTTCCACAAAGAATCGCACAGAGCAAAAGAAGGCCAGGGGCAATCACTGCTACATTCGCTTGCGCGCTCCTCTGCCGTTCCTGTCACAGCCCGCGGCGGCGCGCCCCGCGCATTACAGGCACGACGGCAGGGGTCTCGCGTAATTGGCGTTTTGTTAAGTTGCTTTTTTTCTTCTTCCTTCGCTATTTTTGTTCTTTCATTCACTTCGATAGAGAGGGCGTGGCTCAGTCAGATACACGGAGGCTATCCCGCTGTCTCTGTCTCTTTTACGGGCTCCTTTTTTCAATCCTTGTAGCTCTTTTACAGCTAATGACTCTGTCTCCTAGCAACCAGACTATTTTTCGCTGTTAAGCAAACACTCGAGGAAAATAAGCCCTGTTATATACGCTCTCGTCGGAGCACGAGTAAGAGGGAGAGAAGGAACGAAAAGAAGAAAGGGGAAAAGGAGGAGGGAGCTATGGAAAGAAAGAAATGAAGGAGAGTGAGTTGGAGGATGAGGATACGCACACACTCCACGCGCTGTCGGCTTGCTTCTTTGTGTCCCGCGAGGAATCGATTACGGGCTGCCCATTACGTCGTTCACTCGGACAGATGAAAAGCGCGCGACGCGGATTCTCGCTCGGCGCGAAGTGCGCATAGAATGAAAGATTGATTGTCTGCCCAATGGCTAAAATTGGACGCCGTAGTGTTGCCTTTGCGGACCTCCGCTGTTCCGCGGCTGCCTGACGGTCGCTCGCGAAACCACGAGCCCCGCTGTCTTTACAGACGTGTGAAGAATTGTGCTTCGCGAATACTGTGACGCGCTTAGTGCCACCTTTTGTGGGCGAATGTAGGACACCGATAGGAAGAGCTGGAGCGCAATCCCCTTAGTATGTGCGATAGTTGTGCCGCAATATAGGTATTAAAACAAAAACAATAGATAATCGTCTTTTATTTTTTCCTGCACATTATGTACCTGTTTTGTATACGTATTGCGATTCTGAAAGTGTATGAATTTGATGGAATAAGGGAAATTAGATGAGTGCAGTAATCGAATAATATTCAAAGATACCACCTGAAAACAGGCTTCCTATTAGCCATAATAATGGGAGCAATAAAATATATCTGAAAGTATGCCCAAAAATTAAACGCCCTCTCTTGACGTCCGCCTGCAACTGCGACAAGCATTTAGTAAAAAAAACAAAAAACAAAAAAAACGAAAAACAAAAAAAAAACAAAAAAAAAGTGGCGCAACACGAAAAATAAGAATAAATAAAAAAAAAACATAACTATAACAGTTAGTACTCAACTACTTGCGCAGATGATGCACATAAAAAAAAGTACTACTGATGAGGTTTGTAAAACCGCATTGAATGAGTCAGAGCGCATGGAAGGGCCTGCTCCCTTTTACCAGACTCAGTTCATTCCTTTGAAAGTGCGTGGTAATTCAACGCCTTTTTATAGGATGACAGCGCAGCGTCACGTATCAGTGCTGCGACATTTACGATTCGGCTCACAAGTATACGTCACTACAAAATGTGTGTACACGCGTCATTTACGGCTCCCTTGTGTATGCGGAGCCCATCGGCTCACTATTGGCCAGATAAAAAGACAAGTAAAGACGAATATAGCATGAGGAGACAAGCATATCTCGCCTTCGTGTGCAGCTCCCATGATAGGGATCCTGGCTGACTTTCGACCGCACTTAGCTTAGCTAGTTCTGTGCAAGACCGCCAGGAATAAAGTATGCAAGGAGGAACGTCCATAACGCTACGCGATGAAATGTAATCCGCTCGGGGTGACCTTGGCTGATATTAGAAACTGCAGGTTGACACAGTTTCGAACGGTTTTTGACTCAAGCTTGCGATATGAGAAGGTCTTATCTGTTTCTGCTGCCGTGCTGTTGCAGGTATGTATGTACATTTAGATGGCATTCTCGAGGCATTGCAGATGAAGCTATGTGATGTTAAGAAGATAGTGAGAGACCGGAAAGCGTGGCGTGACATGGTCCATAGGGTCACGAAGAGTCGGACACGACTGAACGCCTGAACTGAACTGATGTACATTTAAGATCTGTGCACATCACAAACGAAGGCGCCTGGTGTGCACTAACAAATGCACGATCGTGTCTATGGCCTACTGAAGCCGGCTTTCACCGTCTATAGTATAGATATATTTAGTTTCTATGAACTGTAGATGGCTGTAGTTTATACATCAGTAGTTTATAGACTATTATTTTTTTTCTTGGCCATTCCAGCGGCGAGCTACTTCTTCAGTGACGCAGTAGGAAGAATGATACGTGGCGTACACTTCCTAGCGGCGACTACTGATTAATCTGAAGGCTGCAGATACCTAGCTCTATTGTTGTGGAGCCAAACTCGAAACGAGCAGCATGCATTACTACCGCACGCTGGCTTCACATCATCTCGCTTTTCGACATGAATGATGCAAGCAGTGGCGCGTAATAGAGATATAGGGCTTATTGTATAGAGATCAGCGGTCGTCTCGCTTCGATGCACACAACTGTCTAGGCCCTGCACAGAGTCGCAGAAAGGAGAGGAGAAAGGGCCCGGAGGGGGCTTGCAGGACTTTGCTTCGAGTCTATTCGCGACACATGGCGGATGTCTCGCTATGCGAGCAGCATCCCGCCTGCTTCTCTCAGACGCAACGTAGTGAGCTGCGGCAGAAAGAAGGAGCTGCTTTCACCATCCTCCCATAAAACGGGACAGATGTATAAAGCGCAAGAATCGAGGAAGAACTAAACGCGGGAGCAGAAAAGAAGAAGCACAAATAAACAAGGGTGCTGCACGGGCTCTTCGCGGCGCCGGCGACAGCGTCCCGCTTGTGATATATAGCCTTGTCACCACAGCCGCGAAGACATCCTCTTTAGGACTGCGGTAGCGGGAACGTACGCTCGCGCCAGCGTTGCGGGCAGGATTGATCCGTTTTGCGGCTCCGCCGGCGGCGTCTGGCGGGAACGGCATCCAGCTTTCTCTCACCGACCCGTATGCACCTCGCCGCAGGAGCGCGGCCATTGATTCCGAAACTGCCGGTGTACCGCCGAAGCATGTATACTATACTGGCACATCAGGGGTTTCTTGAACTCCTCCTGGCGTCACGCGAGAGAAGTGTTGTGGCCCGGGAAAGAGCTCGCGGGCCGATGAGAAATGGGAGATTCCGTGGCGGATGTGTAATCCACGGAGAGAACGACGGTGCGCTGTGGATTCCCCGGTGCGGACGTAAGCGGCCGCGCTATACACGTTCTGACATTCTCCTTTCTCTCTCTCTCTGCCAGGAGGCCCACCGCTTTTCCACCTCCTGCATTTCATCCTGACCAAATCGCGGTGGAGGGACGTTGGCAGCGAGACAGATTGTGGTCTGCCGTGGTAAAGTCTTATGCCCCTATAGTGCCCCCCCCCCCCCCCCCCCCCCCCCTTCGGCTTTTGACGATGCAGTGCGCCTGAGGCCCGGCCAGATTTAATCGCCAGAATGAGCCGGTGCGGACGTTTGTATGTTTCTCAACCCTCCTTTTTACGTTTCCACATTAACAACGTTTTTCTTTTCTTTTAGACCACCTTTTCTTTCTTCGTCTCATGCCACAGGGAAATGAAGATAAGGAAAGTCGTAGCTTTCGGTCCAAGCTAAACTGTGTGATTGATAATTCCGGGGCATGATACTGCTGCAGCGGTGGATTGAGCAAAACAACGCACGACACTGTGTACACTGTTATTTGAAGGCTGGGATTTTATGAGCAAGGGAAGTGTGAGATGTGGGACGTGTTTCTCGCTCTTGGCCATGCAAAATCTATTTGAATAGGGCTTCATGTACTAAAACTACAATAGATGATTACTGTGCACCACTGGTGATATGTGTACTGCAATCGTGAAAGAGGCAAAGTTCTTTAAGTAATTTGTGCTCTACAAATGTTGATGTCATGCTATGCGCTATGGACTGACGTCTGTATAACGTCTGTATCAGACGTCTTTCGTCGGAGTCCAAGAGGCCGCGAGAAGGTTTACTTTGCAAGCCGCATCGGAGACGAAATGCAGCAAGGCAGCTCTTGACCGGAGCACGGACGTAAAACTGTGTTTGTAATGTTGTCTAGAAGTCAATCGCGTTTTCAGTGCAGACTGAAATGCGCCCAGTATTAGTGCCTCCGTTTCGCCACAGTGTATACTCAGTGATGAACCCTACAAAGCCATCGCAATCCAGCAATAACTGGCGCAGCAATCACGGTAGCAAAACTGTAATTTAATGTCACATGGATATAACATTTTACAAGGCGAAAGTGATGCTGAGCCATAAAATTATTTATTTTATCTTCAGAGACTATACTGGTTCAGCAGCGTTAAGAGCTTCTCACACAAGTGCACCCTTGGGCTTATTCCTTCCTTACTAGGTGTCTGTGTGCAGAAGCCATTCTTTAGTGATGAAAGTAGGTCAGTGCATCTTCGACTTAATATGTTCTCTGTGCTACCATATTTCTCTGTAAGGTGTTTGCGATGTTCAAGGATATATTCCTAGCTGTTGGCTTTATATTGCGGGCAACTTCACTGCATCTTGGCGACTGAAGGTTCAGCTGGCAAACTGATTTGCAGAGACAAGCCTTGAAAAGTTTTCCTTTTTGTAAGGGAAACAAAATTTACAGTAATAACCTTGCGTACTTCGCTGGACTTTCTTAGTTGATGGGTAGTTTCGCTTCGCTAAGACATTCTCGCGTTGACAGGCAGGTGGAGATGGGCTGACAAGCGAACATACGTTATCTCATTGTGTTCTTTATTCTTACTTTACAAATATGAAAAAAACAATAATATTGTGAAGATTATATAGAAAAGGTTTTTCAATAAGTATAAATGACTATTTTTCCTTTGAAATGGATAACCATGGCGAGCATAGGCTTTTAACTAAAGTCATGCCTGTATAAGGGGACGTCAGTGAAATGAACACATGAGTATTTTGTCTTGCCCCTATACTGAAATTAAAAAAAAAAAAAGGAGATTTATATTGATGAAGTGGCGTGTAAATATTTATTCAACTCAGAAAAAAAGAAAAAAGGACACAGAACGAAGCTTCTGAAGATGATGAGAAAAAAAAAAAAACATGGCTTTAACAAGCTAAACGATGCTAAGCAAATAATAGAAACAATTTGAAATCTAGAGTTTTAAAAATGATTTCCAGGTTTGGCTGCATGGTTTCTGAAATTTATATCTTCCCACCACATTTGCTCTGAGTGGCAAGCAATCTCATTTACTGAGCTGTCTTGTTAGTCTGTATCTCTGCAGAGAATACGTCAAAAAGTGTAGCTGGATTGTCCAAAAAAGCTGTCACTTAATCCTAAAAAAAAAAAGGGCTTCACAAGGCGCCTGTTAATTACATTTATTTATTTATTTTTCCCACAGTTCAAACTGCCTGGCAGCTTCACTTAGGCACGCGAGCCTTGCGAAGTACTCATTAAAGATCTATAAACGATTTTCTTTTTTGTGTGTCACTTGAGCTGCTGGTAGTAATGGCATACAGGCAGAATAGTGTTTTGTTTTCCTTTGCCCTCATTACTTTGGCGATGCGAGCAAAGTTCCTTTTCACTCTCCCCTCCATCCACCCTCGGAGGCTAGAAGAGAGCAAGAAGTTGAAAGCATGGAATCTAGTAGCTGGTGTGGAACTCGAAAGAGTCCCCGCAGAGAAATCAAATCAGCCGCTGCCACCGAATTACGGGGCTTTGACCTCGCGAACACTGGACGCGGGAAACGAAGGTCCGCAAAAGTGCGGACCAGCCGTGGGCCAACTGCGATGTTCAGCAAGATGCCGCGAGGAAAAGAGCCTCTGGTGGTGGCGGTTCTTCTTAAGGCCGACGCCGACAAAGTGCAGAACAAGACAGCGGCGCCTACATTGTGCGAGTGTACACATCCAGCTTCTTAGCTACGTACTCCACCGCTTGATGAAAGTAAAGCAGCGTCTGATGAAGATAAAGCTTTTGTTTTTCTTTTTTACCTCTTTTATTTCGCCAAAGAAACATCCTTGGAGCAGTAATCATCCGTCAGCGTTTCTTTCTCGTCCTTCTGGAGTTTCATTTGTTTCAACGGTATTTGCTCATGCCTTTCGAACTCTGTTGACGATGCCGTTACGCTGAAAGGAGTTACAGCGTGACCCAGTGACCTCTGCCTCGAGGGCAAAGCTTTAACACCCTCTCGTCGAGTTACGACGTGTTCGCAAACTCTGTTCGCGTTCCTAATCGCACTGTAATAGACAAGTTTCCAAAGTTGTGGAGAAATCGTTACTCATATCCCCTTACAACGCTTCTATTCAGAACTAGTTGTGGTGACGTTGCTCGGCAGTGTGACATATGCCTCAATATTTAAGGCAGGGAGAATTATAAGCGAGAAAACGTTCAGATTACTCTGCAACCGAATTAATTATGAGAAAGAATGAATTATTAGTATACACAGTAGAGGGAGGCAGAAAGTCAAACAAGCAGGCCAAATTAAGGAGATTTTCTGGAATATGGTGCTCACGACTGGAGCAGATAGGATAGAAGTGATGCGATCGACAAGGAGGCCACTATTCTGAACATGCACTAAAACTTCCCTCCGCCCCCTTTCCTACCCTCGCTGATGATAATTATCATGATGAGGATGATACACACTAGGATAATGCGTCCTCGAAGTCGGATTCTCATCAGCACGATCGCGTTTCCACCCGAACAACCTCAAACCGTGGGAGCGAAACAGATGTGCTCTGTGACACCTGCCACGCGCGCACAAGTTCTCGAACATCGCCTCGACACTGAAACTCTTTCCCAGTACTGGACCTGGGGCGAAAACACGCCGTTACAGGCGGGTAAGAACCAGGCGAAGTCATCTAGCCCGTCCGCTCAGGAGACCCCCGGAGGCGCATTCCAGCAGCTGTGTCCCGCGCTACGCCACTGGTCAACCGCAACGACACCCTTTTCAGAACGGGTAGAAATCGGCTGGACCGACGCACGCCACGCGGACGACCCCGGGCAACGCTGCTAATGCGTCGGGGGAGCATTATAATTGGCGGCTAGCAGCGTCCGCACCATCTCTGCGGTCTAGCGTTATTGCGGGCTTGGCTAGGAGTGGCCGCTATGGTCGCACGCAGCGAACGAGCGCGGAGAGACGCGCTCCACAATGACCGCGAGACTGCGGAGAGTTGACAGTGGAGGTGTAAGAGAGAGAAGGGAAGATGCGCGCGATAAGAGAGGGAGAGAACGAGGTTGGCCCTTTGGGAGATGCGCGTCTAGCGAAACAGCTCTGCGTGGCATGGCAAGCGAGCGCGAGAGCACATGCAATAGCGCGACTGGTTCGTTGGTTGCTTGTCCTGTCTGTCGCTGCTGCGCGCGCTGGCGGGAGGAACAGCTTCATGCGACTTTCTATCTCTTTCCTCCTCCTCCTCCCGTTAGATTGCCGCGCGCAGTGCTAAGGCACCCACCGCCAACTCGCTTTTTTTTTTCTTCTACACGTGTATCTCGTTCTCTCTTTCTCCTCCTATCGCTCGCTCACTCTCCGGCTTCACAATATGAAAGCTTATGAATAATTCATCGTGACGCAACTTCTGATCGAGTTGTCGCGCCCCGCTGGCCAGGAAAGGAGAGGATGAAAAAAAGGCCCATCTAGATAGTTTATGTTTTCTTTTTTTCTTTCCGTCTGCTTCATTTCATCTCTTTATGCCTGCTGCAGAGAAGCGAGAGCGTTGCTACGCTTTCAAAGAGTCGAGTGCTGCGCAAACAACTGCGCTGACATCTGCGGCCCGATGCACTGTGCAAGCCCGCATCGTCGGTCACCTTAGTCTTGTTTTCCCTTTGTTTTTGTTTCTTTTTTCCGTAAAAGTAGGGTTTTACGTGGTTGAGCCAGCGTGGTCGCGCGGGAGAAAGCGTGATTGCTGGCGCACGCGAGAGAGGGAGGTTGTCCGGGGTTAATCCGAGGAAGGGAAGAGGAAGCGAGTTCGCTGCATCATACTGAAATGCTGGAGCGAGAGAACGCGTGAATGCGCACGGGTGGAGTGGAACAGAGAGCGCGGTCACTGTTTCATCCCACAGGAAGAGGAAATGAACTGCGAACGCGCCGCTGATTACTGACCATTTACCGCGTTGCCGGGCTGCCACTGCGCTGCTGCCTCTCATTTTCGCGTCTTGCCTTCTCTACCTCCTCCTCTCATTTCTCTCTTTTTCTTCTCTCTCTTTGAGATGCATCCTTTCCTCCCTTCCCTAGAAAAGTGGTGAGGGTGGGTGAGCATTTCCTCGCTCTTTGCTCCCTACAGCAGCACGCTGGGGCCGGTGCCCCTCCTAAAGTTTCTATCTTCGCTCGCCTAACTCAGCGTTCCCTTACTCACTCTACTCCATAGCTTTTCATCATCACCAGGCATTCTCCACACCACGCTGTGCGTAGCTGGCTCTATATCGCTCCATACATTATCGAAGTTTTGGGTTTAATTAGTGCCAGTAATTAAATCCGTCGTTGCAGATGCAGTGCACTCGCATAATTTCTTATTCCTCTTTTGCTTCATTTCTGTACGTGCACGTTTTAATTTGCGCGGTACTGCTCAACGATTGATTTTTTTTCCTATTTAATTTTTCTTTGCTTTTCTTATGCGAGCAACGTAGATTTCGTGAAGACCATTCCGATTGCGAAATATTAAACGGATGCCTTTAATTACCGTAGTATGAAACTTCGCACCTGCAGCCCACGTAATCTTCTTCCAGCTTCACTTTAAACTGAGTTCATCAATACTGCGCTCTGAGATTTCGTCGAGCTTAGCAATTCTTAAAAATTACGTTTTGTCGCTTTTCTAGATGGAGGTGTGCGAATACCAGAAGAATGCGCTGAATCTATTAAAGGCAAAGAACCAAAACTATAGAACATTTTAGTAAGCTGCATACGGGTTCGGACCCAGGAAGCGATAGAAGCAGTGCTTTAATTAAAAATTTTGATTTAAACCGGTGCTATTATCAATTCGTGGAAGTTTGTCATGCAAAAGCACTCATTTAAGAATGCAAACCGAATGGTGGCTCAGAACCGTTACGCCCTTTAGGTTTCACAAGTGCTGAAATTAGTTCGACGTGGCTTCCTTCACTTTTGTCATCGTATGTTTATTCTTCATGTCCGGGAAGGCGTTACTGAGCCTAGGTCATGCTGACGTGCTAGTATTGTAAAGCCAAGCTGATGAGGTGCCCACTGCGTACTTGCAAGTGGCCAACGCAGAGGATGTATGCTTTCCCACACCTAGGTAGGAACAATCAAAATACATAAAATTATGCGGTTGTCGCAAGCAGTGATGGTCATTTCAGAGTCAGTTTTGTTCCTGCACTGCAGAAGTGCTTTTCAATGAAGAGTGAGAGCAAACTGTGTTCGAACTATACAGAAGGATTCGAATTTGCTAATGAAGAATAAGGTACTTTTATTTATTCCCATCGGTCCTAGACATTTTATTTTTCGCCTAAATATATTTTTTCCCTATTTTTTTGTTTTTCATGTATAAAGTCTCATAACCATGGGCTGAACTTTTTTGCTCGTTGTTCAAAGGTCGTATTTATAAATTTAAATGTATGAAGTCAAAATAGGGCGTCAGAGGCCGAATTACGCTATGATCACACACACACACCCACACACACCCACACACACCCACACACGCGCACGCACGCGCACACACACACACACACACACACACACACACACACACACACACACACACACACACACACACACACACACACACACACACACACACACACACACACACACACACACACACACACACACACACACACACACACACACACACACACACACACACACACACACACACACACACACACACACACACACACACACACACACACACACACACACACAAACTGTCACAAACCTGTCAATCAGCCCGCTCCTATTGGTCGACAGTTCCGCCGGTCAGAATCGACCAATAGGAGCGAGGCTATAACCGATTGGTTTATGGCAGATTTGCGACAGTTTTGTGATATCATCGTGGCACAATTCGGGCCCAAAGCTCACTGGATGTCAAATGGGATGGGACCGCTGTGGTGACAGCGATTCACAACGGAAACTTTTGTGAAAAGTATCATTCTGCAAGGTAGAATGGCATTGAAGAAGTTTCTTTGCGTTTTAACAGATGGATAGATTTTTCACTTGCCACGAAATACGGCGCTCTTTCCCTAATCTCCTTTCGCCACACGTTCTCTTATTTCACTTTTGTCCTTTAGTCAAGGGAGTATCTCAACTGATAATGCCTCATGCCCAGGACAGATTGGTTCAGAACTTTCGTGGCATTCCTCAAAGTCTACAGGGCCGAAGACATTCCCCGTGCCTGCATCGGCGTCTTCTATCGAATTTTATGAAATGCATTACTGATGCTTAGCGTGGAGCCCAGCACATAGCAGGGTTTAGCAGGCATGAGGCAATGCATCTGGCGACTTGCGTGTGCACCCCTCATACAAGGTGCTCACAGTGAAGAAGTTAGTAAAGAGGAAGATAACCTGTAATTAGTTCATTATGTGAGCCAAGTACTCATCTGAACAGGCAACAGGAAATTCCTACCCTTCTGCCGCCTTATGCCGCGTGGAAATTTGTTGTTCAAGAGGAAAGGACAAACGCGTTTACGAGTTCTTCGCGTTCTGTATAAAAGTAGTCAGACGCTCTGTATTTCTCTTCCATAAAATAAAATAGAATAAATATGTGATTTGGTTTGATTTGATTTGGTTTGATTGAGGACGCTCTACATGCGCTGCACCAGAGGTGCTGGATGGTCTGCGATATTCACGCACCGTATCTCCGGTTGCTGTTCGCCACCATCCGCACTGTGATTTCCTGGCTCATACCACAAAATTTGTCTTCTACAATAGCAAGAACTGCCCTTTTGCAGTTTTTTTTTTTTAAGCGAATTTCCAGTTCATAAAAATTGCCACGAGGATTATCCATGTCAGCTGCCTGAAACATTCATCAATATAGGTGTATCTGCAAAGACAAGTGAATTCTAATGTAGAAAGATTATATATCACATCACTCAACGGCCCTCGCTTATAACCGTTCAATTCTGGTGTCCGAATCGCACATGTAAAAACCGCGACACAGTCAGGCCTCAAAGCATTCAAACAGACGTGTGAGGCAAATATATGTTTGCAAAAGCATTTCGCAAAACAAATTCCAAGCGAAAAAAAGACTACTGGCGCTTGCGTTATAGATTGATAAAGTTGGTAAACCTTGAGTATTTCCACCATGTCTTCTTCTTCTGCTTAGCCTCTTGAACATGCCTTCTCTGCTACTTATTCCTTTTTCTCACTTAGTAAATTTCAGTATAAATGGGAGCGCAGTGCTGCCGATAGCAACAGAGATTCCGGAACAACTATCCTTGCAAATGTTTTAATTTCAATACTCAAGCGCTTGCGCGAAATTTTTGTCGGTTGTCATTTGGCGCCACCTCGGCCGAAATGGTTAAAAAGAGGCTCATTTAAGCAAGAACAAAACAAAAATGACTGCGCCCTCCCTTTTGTCCCCACTAACTACCATTGGCGATTTCAGCAAACAAACGGTGATGACGTCAAAATAGTTCTAAGCGGATTGGATTAGGACGATAGAGTTTTGTTTCAAAGAAAGCAAATGAGTAAACGCCTCTACATTACAGATACGTTTTATTTTGAGGCGGCAAGTCTAGATTTACTCACGAGGAAAAAGAAAAAAAAAAGTGAACGTAGAAAATCAATACAATCTACGCTTGCCCACGTTACAAATGGCAATAACCCCTTTAAATTTAGTCCTGCCCCCGTGCTTCTGGGTTGACATCTTTGTAGTTATTTGTAATAACATCATTGTCCAGATCGAGAACGTTACTCACGGTAATCCTAGCGTGATGCGACTAGTAAGCACGCTTGATGTGTCCGGCTGGTGGTAACTTCCATTTCGGTAGTTGCTAGACCGCACCGCTCGCCTCTACTAGTCTATTGATATACTCTGATTCACCTTGTTTGTCATCTTCAACGTAACTGATTTGATTCAGAGGCAGATAAAAAATTTACGAATTTTAAATTTCTTAATTACATAAACGTTTACGCTGCTGAGCAAATGTCAACAAAGCCATGAAGAGGCCAACCACCAAATTTCGCTGCAAACTAACAAAAAAACAAAAAATGTAAAAGTTTAAGCTCATTGTGCACAGCTTGAAGTTCAGCGATAACAAGCCTAAGTGTCACTTGAGAAAAAAAGGCAGAGGATTAACATCCCTAGGCTACTAAAACGCGCGAAAACACAGCTAGGCCCAATCATCGCACTCTTAGCTAGAACACTAGTTTGGCATAGCTTGTTTTGGTTATTTTTAGCAAACGCAAAGGCAAGTAACGTTAAGATGAAAGGTCGAAGGTTTTGGCTTCCCACGTACATCCTGGTTTTTGAACACAAAACTTAACCGGTAGCTTGGCTTTGGTAAGCACGGATATACATGCAGAAATAATGATTAGCGCTTTTTTAGCTCACTTTTGTTTCGTTTAACATTGTTTTGCCCCGTCTTGCAATGTTTTGCTAAGTTTTGCTTCGTTCAACTTTTAATTGTTATTCCACACAACCGCGTCATCATCACAACCAGCAGTAGCAGCGGCGGCAGCACAGCAACGACGCCATGAGTGACTGGCTAGGAATGTAATCGAAGTGCGCTTTATATAGAGCCCTATCACGTGTTCAACTGGCTCACGCAATCGCAAGTGCTCCAATTACAACGGAAACGTTTTATGATTTTTTTTTTTTCAGGAGAGGAAGTTTACGTTCGCGGTAAAGGCCAAGATAAAAGTCAAGAACAAGATCAGAAGTTATTTTCAGAAGTCCCATGCTCATTTTATAAAATTAATTAGGCCTAATTGAGGTCTTTAGTACAGCTTTATCAAGGGAGAAGACGACGGTGAAGACATCTGAAGCTCGGCGAGAAAGGCTTAGCTTCCGAAGCTTAGTACGCGAAGAGACCGGTTGCCGGAATGGCGCAGTGGTCGAATGCAGGGACCAGTAAAGCGGATTTTTTTTTCGGTAGCCTTGGTTCAGAACTCACCCGCAGTGTTTCTTCTTTTTTAAGCGAATGATCGAAGGAGGTTTCACAGCCACATCGACGAAATTTAAGAATGCGGGTAGCAATGCTTCTGCATTGAACTTCCCTAGCCATTTTTCCTTATTTAACCACTTTCTTCATACTGTGGTCAAAGCGCGCCTTCTCTCTCCTTCTAATTACTCACGGTGCCTACTGTTGTGAATGGGGCTCCAGCCGAGGTTCGTGCAGTCTCCAGTAGCTGAAGACAGGAACGGGTCTAGCGGACACTGGCGAGCGATCGCTGCCAAAGGCTTCGAAGCAGCGGCGCCAGTGGGGGAGTGACCCTTTGTCTACTGCTGCAGCGGCCAGCCCTACCCGCCTCCCACCCTTCGGAACGGAGACGGGCTGCCCTTCGGGCCTTAATCCTCCTTAGCGTTCACGCCAGCGACAGCAGGGAACGTGTCCTTGTGTTGAAGGGACCAGAGACGCGTCACCGAGCAGCTTTGACGGTTGACCCCGCTCGCCGAATTCTCGAAGAAGGCGGGTGACCTTCTTGAAATTACGTGGGGGAAATGACTGCCGCCAGCGGGCAACTTCGCGGGATGTTTCGTCTTGGTGCAGGATCTCCACCACCAGCACAAGATCGTCATCGACATCGGAAAGTTTGCCCTCGCCACCGAAAGGTGTAAGAAGAGGTTCGAGCACCACCCTCGGCAGTGCGCGGCACACCGAGTGACCTCTTGTGCCCCACTGATTGGACTGCAGCGATGGAACTTTGTTTCCCCAGCTAGGGAAGTGGGGACAACCGACCGTATTTAAGCGGTGGAAATTGTCTCTACAGAGAGCTCCGTTTTCTTCCTCCTTCCTGTAAATATTCCATCATGTAAAAAGTGTATAAAACGTTTTTCTTCGCCTCTCCTCCCTGGCTGCTCCTGTTCCTTCTTCTGCGTCTCGGCTCCCATAGACCCACTGCGGTGAGGCCTAGGCCCGCGAACCCCGATCACATCACTACTAAAAAGTGGGCACGATCCCGAGAGTGAACTTCCTGTTTTCAATAGCCACGCATTTTAGGAGCTCTATTTTCCCGCCTATGCACAAAGCGTTTCGAAGGATTTGAATGCGTTTTGCGACTGCGCATCTGCTCGATGATTATGAGGGTTGCGTGCGGGGATGACTGTGTGCCCGAGGACGACACGGGATAGGATGAGCGTGCGCTCCACTTTATAACCCTCTTATTTGCAGGCTCAAGTGTATGCCAAGAATGAGACATTAATGCTGATTTTTTCCTGATCTAAAAACGTATATGTATGTATGTATGTATGTATGTATGTATGTATGTATGTATGTATGTATGTATGTATGTATGTATGTATGTATGTATGTATGTATGTATGTATGTATGTATGTATGTATGTATGTATGTATGTATGTATGTATGTATGTATGTATGTATGTATGTATGTATGTATGTATGTATGTATGTACGTACGTACACGTATGTATGTATGTATGTATGTATGTATGTATGTATGTATGTATGTATGTATGTATGTATGTATGTATGTATGTATGTATGTATGTATGTATGTATGTATGTATGTATGTATGTATGTATGTATGTATGTATGTATGTATTGTGCCCGTACACACAGTTTTCAGGAATGTTTAGAGTATATACTTTCGCTCTTAGCCCAGTGAATGTGTGTGCATCAGAGGTAGACTACGAAGGCAGCGCTTCTTAAAGCTGGCTTCACTGCGGGATGCGTCTATATGAGGCGAAGCCAGCTTCAAAAGTTTTGTTTTGAGACAAGGCAGCGTTTTTTAAAGCTGGCTTCACTGCGGTATAAGTGTATATAAGGCGAAGCCAGCTTCAGAACTCTCGAGGTAAAGAGTTTTGGGTGTCTCAAGCGCTTTTTATCAATCTTCGTCACGCAAGATTAAGCATTAAGCGCAACGTAGGATACTACACAAAGTATTGTTTTTCCTTAAATGTAAAGCTTACTGCTTCTGGTCACATCTCGCTCATACGAGGGGACATCGCAAATTGGTTTTATTATAACGCAACCAAAATTGTTGGCACTATGTCCGTTTCGAGTTTATTTGCCAAGCGTTCAGTCATACTCAAGAGCATTTTTGTACCCCATTCATCACATTCGTTCAAGGTAGTGTTATGATAAACAAAGCGTGGTGCTTAAAATGGCGGCAAATTAGGAAAAAAGTAATAAACTACCTCGCCCGTGCGCTGCATTTAACAAATTTGATTGCAGAATTGCACCTTGTACCTTGCTTTCGTCTTTTTTATTATACAGAGAAGTTACAAATAGGGAAGAACAATGTGACCTGGACAGTGCCTTGAACAACGTTTTCGAATGGTGCGACCGATGGGACATGATTCTGAATGCTGATAAAAGTGTTTATATGCCGATAACCCGAAAAACCATACGTCATAGCTACACATATAAATTAGGCTCTGTCCCTCTTCAACAAGTATCCAACTACAAATACCTAGGAGTAACCATAAGTAGCAATCTATCGTGGAACTTGCACATAAACAATATCTGCTCTGCTGCATTTAGAAAATTGTGCTGCTTAAGACAAACTAAAAAATGCTCCTTCTAACATTAAGCTACTTTGTAATTCTTCATTAATTAGACCTAAACTAGAATATGCATGCATAGTATGGGACCCGTATACTAAATCTAACGTAAAAAATCTGGTAAGAATACAGAGAAGAGCTGTCAGGTTTATTTTTAATAAATGTGCAAGGTCTGACTCCCCGACCACTTTAATGGAGACAAATAAAATTGAACTACTTGAACATCGAAGAAGAAAGCTTAGATTAAAGTTTATTTATCAGTTATTACATAACAAACTCGGTTTGGATCCATCATCATACTTAACGCCGGCAACAACCAGACAAACTCCTCAACACCATCCCAGTCCCCTAACCCCTATATTCGCTAGAACAGACACTTACAAGTTTTCGTTCTTTCCCCGTACAATAACAGATTGGAATCAGCTAGTTAATCCATTGTCCCTTGAGTTTTAACCAATTGCTGCTATACTGTGTTGTCTTTTTTTTTTTTGAAGTGTTGCGTTTTCTTTTGTACCTTGATTGACTTGTTCACCCACCCTGCTTGGACTCAGTGTCCGCAGTATTTTGTAAATAAAAAAAAAATATATTCAGCATAACTGAACCACTTTGGAAATGTGAGGGTTGACATACTGAATGATATCCGCAGTATCCGTTATTACGCATGCTTTATTAGTATGTATTATTACGCATACTGCGGGGTATAATCACAGCGTGGCGAAAACGGTTGTTGTTCATGCCATCAATATACTGCTTTTATAAGTGAAAAATTTACGACAATAATTGTGAGCTGAAACTTAAAAGGGCGGGGACCGCATTTGAGCGCGGTGAGCTGGAGCATGGAGTGCGTAGAATAACCGGCCACCGTGAGCATCTCTCGCAAGGGACCTAAGACTTCGCGTTACATGGCGCTTGCAAACCGCGCACAAAACATGCTCTCAATTTCCACCCCGCCTTCTCCATCTGTCCTGTGGAGTCTAATACAGCGGCCATGTTACGCCATCGTCCACTATACATCACGCCCCCACTCCCGCCTCACAGAAAGTACCGTGCTATCATGGGCTGAGTGAATAGGCATGTGGCCTCAATCTCTCCAGCACAAGTCGAAGGAAAAAGGATAGAGGTCTTGCAGACAAAAATTGTAAGAGATAATTTTTGCGTTTGTCACTTCTGCACATGTCACTCATTTAGCTAAAATTTATTGCGGGATGAGTCATCTGCAACTTGTCCTAAAAATTATTATGATCAATGAAAACCATATCTGAACCAGCTTATGATAAGCTTCAGAGAACAGGAACTTCCTGAATAAAAATGATAAGGCAGCAAAACCTGCTACCCGCTTCGACTAGCTGCCAATTATGCTGAAATGCATACCCTCCGACCCTAAAGGAAGGTCAAAGACCTCATACACTGCACACGTCATTACAGTTGAAGTTCGGTGAGAGTTCCGACATGTTCGAGGTAAGTTAATCACAGATGTGTTTTCATTATCGACGTCTGCTTTTCTATCGTTACGCTAATTCTCGCCATCTTAGAAGCAACAACAAAGCTTGAGCAATCACAAGATTTACTTTAAACCCTTCAAATCGCATGTTATTAATTTTTCGGAGATCTGTTCAAGTTTTCTCGACTCTTCGGATATTTAATAAAGAAACTTATTTATGACCGAGCTCCACTCGAATATCTCGGGGAAAAAAATATACATATTTATTTCAGATACGAGGTCAGCCGGCACCTCGGGGTCGGAATGTATGAGCAGCAGCGGAGTGCTGCCATGTTTCGACAGAAAGGAGGGGGTAGATGCAGAAAAATAAAACTGCTGACGATCGGGTTTCCTTTGTTTCCCCACATCGCCGAGTGTTGACTTTTAATATCAAAGTTCGCGCAGCCGCTTCGAGTATTCTTCTTCCGCTACGAATGATGGAACACGAAGAACGAAGCGTCAGAAAGCTGAAAATAATGAAAATAAAAGAGCTGCGCGAAAAAAAGCCTTTCGCTTTGTTCAAATATTCTCATTTGCACTCCTAGCGCCCTTTTTGACACATTCGCCGCCGGAAGGAAAGTTTGACTAGAGTCTTGCTTTCTCCGTCTTTGGACGGTGAAAGCATAAGACCCGCGACGTATTTTTTATTTTTTTGAAGGAAAAGAAAGCTGAAAGATTCCCACGGCTTTTGCAGTGGCTGGTACAAATGCGGAGCAAGTAAGGGTTTAATTACGTCAAGATTCCCCAAAATTTCCAAAGCGGCGCCGCCGACACTATTGTTTCGCAGCTTTCCAGTCGCTACAGGCCTCAGGACAGAAGTGCTGCTTATTCAACGTTTTCTTTATTCTGTGTGTCAGCTTACCTTTCTGTTCACACCTGTCGCCTTTCATTCGGCTGGCGTGTGTTTGACCGTAGTTAATGCGTGCTGGAGGGTTTGTTTCGTATGGGTCGCCTTGATTAAAGCGTGATCCGCCTTGGAATGCTTAGATCACTTGTATTTTGTGATGCTGAACTTCGCAGAACAACAAACAGTAGTATGAAAAGCCAAGGGTCTTTATTATTGTAAAAACGTGACCACTGCTTAAATTTGCTATAATTACTTCGTGTGGCTTGCTGTTTTAAAATTTCTGGAGCACCTCGAAACTCTCACGCTACTTCGTTTACTTTTTAAAGTTAATTTAAACTTCATTTAAGGGCAGCTGGCATTAGGCAAAGACAAAGATTTAACCAGATTTTAACAAACGCTAGCAGCTCTAGTTTACGATTCAAACAAGTTCTGAACACTGAAATTATTATTCCGGCAACATTTCTGGTAAGAAAGGCTGGAAACACATGCTGTCTGCGATTTTTTCTCGTTCCACTCCACCTGACGGCCTTTACTCAAAGCAACGGATACGACGTCCTAACACCCCCGTGGCTCCAGCGCAAATCAAATCGCAACAAGCAAAGTGGTCGACGGGATTGAAAAATGGTTTCGAAGGTGCGGTAACTGTCTCACTTCTCGGCGGATGCTATAACCGTGTCGTGAGGAAAGGGAGGAAGGTGACGGTAAAAGACGAGAAACGGATGCCATTAGTGGAGGGTTCCGGAATAATATCGACCACCCGAGAATAACGTGCGCTGGTATCGTCCAGCACATGTGGCGTAGTTGACTATTTTAACGTCTAACTCTCCGCTCTGGTGTCGACATTCACATTCTGAAGTATCCTGCACATGTTATTTTGCGGGCAAGGCAGCCACAATACTATCACTGGTCGAATCTAGCCTTTTCGTCGGTTTATGAGTAGTGAAAAGCACCTAAGAAATCGTTGGTACTAATCAGACCCAACGACGAACATGAAATATTTTTTCCAGAGTGCTTTCTACGTTATTACGTTCTGATCACGCGCCTGTGGTATCGTACCGCTGCCAGCAGTTATTACGTGCGGCTCGCATGCTCAGCCCACCGCTGACGCCAGTTGTTACGTGCGGCTCGCGGCCCCTTGGTAGCGTTGGCCTGGCGACTCCGTGGCTCGGCGGACGGCATCAACGGTCCCAGCAAAGACGAGGCGTCTTCTAACGAAACTACCTTTACTAAAATATCATGAAGGAACGGGCAGAGAAGCTGACCCGGAGAGAATACAGACACTCTCACACAGCTGGTGTCTAGCGTCGTGCCAACGGCGCGTCAAAGTAGTCTCTGTTGCAACGCAGTCTGCCGCTGCTTTTTATAGGCATGCCAGTTCACAGAGAAAGGGGGAAGCCCTCACAGGGAAGGGAGAGCCAAACATGTTTGGACACGACGGGATGACTCAATCGCAGGTGGTCCGACCGCATCTCCTCCACCTCCTGCAGACGGGCGAGGGCGACGCACTCTCCCTCGAGCTCCAGGCTTGGCCAGCTTTTGCACACACACGCACGCACATACATTTGGCACGTGGCAGGATCACGTCGAGACTTGCCCGCGGGAGGAAACGTTGCGCGGCCGATGAACGGCGCCGAAATGGCCGATCCGCTCGCGGTTCTGCCTGTTGCTATGCGGTGGCCGCGTCAGCTGTCCCACTTGTCGGTGGAGAAACGTAACAACGTGAAGAATATGCAACTAGCGCAGATTTTTTTTTATGTCTTCATTGTACTACTTGAAGGCAACGATTGAAGCGTGATGCTGCAGCTGTAATATAGGTCAATTTTATTCAGCAGAAAGCTTGAGGAAGAGAACAACGGATTATTTGGATATACTGCTTTAGGTACATGGCTTCTTTGCTTCTCCCAAAGTGCGCTATAGCTAATTCCAAGCACGCCCTGTCTCGAGAGCGAGCGCAGGCTTTGAGACCAACCGTGCTCTGAGCTAGTGGATGATCCTGTGGTCAAGTGCTCATTGAGTTCGTCTCGCTCACTATAAGTGTCTCTCGCATTCCTTTCACGGCACCGGGAAGAAGCCGCCGCTCCATTGCCGAAGAGGAGAAGCAAAAGGCAACTCAAGCACCGAGGATGCTTTGACTAGGCGCTTTGTCCCGCTATCATCGAGGCCAGGAGCAAGCCACAACAAATACGCGTGAGAGGCGACAGCGTGGCGCGAATCTCAAAACGGATAAGCATCTGCGCCTGTCTTACCAAAGGGGAAAACGCCAAAGTGAAAACGCGAATATCGCGAGCGGTCGTACTGTTCGGGCACTCATCATCATCATCATCATCAGCCTGACTATACCCACTGCAGGGCGAAGGCCTCTCCTATATTTCTCCACTTAACCCGGTTCTGTGCTAGCTGCATCCACTTGACCCCTGCGAACTTCTTAACCTCATCCGCCCACCTAACTTTCTGCCGCCCCCTGCTACGCTTTCCTTCCCTTGGAATCCAGTTTGTTACCCTAAGCGACCATCGGTTATTCTCTCTTCGCACTACATGTCCTGCCCATGCCCATTTCTTCGGGCACTGACGGCTAACAAAGATCCGTCCACGGTGAGAGCGCTTGGTGGAAATGTGGACCGACGTCGGAAGAAAACTCATACGCTCTCGCGTGAGGAGGACGCAGTAAACCATTTAAAACCGTGCTTTCAATCTGCATAGCGCTCCCAAAGGATATCTGAACGGGTCGGGCCTGGTGTGGCTTTCGGGTTGGCCCGAGCACGTGCAGAGCTCTATACTTTGGATGTTCCAGGAAGGGAACCGTTCGCCCATAGAGAATTTGACATCTACCGGATATTAGCTGGGAGCTACGGAGCGCCATATATAAAACGTTTAATTTAAATGCGAGTAGAAGCAGTACTCATTTCCCGAAGTGTTACTGAACCCCAGAAGTTAGAAGACACGATGAAGCAACCTGTAATTAAGTTTTAGATATGGTAGTTTCGAGAGCACATTTTTAATTAGGAGTTGACTCATTCTGCAAATGACAGGCAGCCAGCAAACTGCAAGGTACAGCGCCAAAGTGGATGACATGATACCATTACAACAGAGCACATCTTCGCCGTCAGCTTGCCATACTAGTTTTGGTCTAGCTAACACCATATGCTCATGCTTATGTACGTAATCATGAGGAGGGTGTACCAATTGTTAATCTTGTGCTGTTAATATATTTGAAGGTTTGTAACAAAGCAATTTTATTCTATATGCTGCTTGCGCTGTACTCTCTTCAAGATTAACTCCAAAGCTTTTTGGTTTAAAAAAATCAAAGCCGCAGAAAAACAGAAAGTATATTAATTAGGAAAACAGTGCCTTAAAGATACATATCTTGTTGCTCATGAACTAACAAGCTGCCATCAAAGGTAGCAACTCTATATCTCGTCTTTCCGATTATTCCAAAAATTCAACTGGACACTTATTGCCTTTTTTTCTCCAGGAAAACTGATTTTACGTCTCATTTTTCTTTCTCGCCACGATATCAAAATTTTTGAAGAAAAAAGTTTCCTATATCCCACGAACGTTTTGGTTCCAGCATTTGTTTTCAGACATGTTTCCATTTCCTAATGCATGTTCGAAATCGACTTTGCACGTTCGAGCCTTACCCGCCGCGATGGCCCAGTAGTCAAGCCGTTCGCTAGCCAAGCCAAGCCAAGCCGTTCGCCTATTGAAACCCGCCTGCGGCGGCAGCGTTTCGCTGGAGGCGAAATGCAAAGGCGTCCGTGTGCTGTGCGATGTCAAGTGACGTCAAAAATCCCCAGGTGGTCGAAATTATTACGAAGCCCTCCACCACGGCCCCTCTTATCCTCCTTCGCCTTAAAACTTCACCTTCGTCATTTCTCTTACGGTGCTTTGAAGGTGTAAACGAAAAAGTACGACAGAGATTGCGCTTTTCCGTTCCTATAAACCAATTTACGTTCGGTTCTTAGCTGGGCACCAGTCAGACAGCTTCACTCATTGGTGTACTTCAACGCCGGACATTCATAGAACGAAAGCGCGCACCTAAAGAACACACAAAGGCACACATTTCATCTCTACAGCAATTGCACCATGCTGCTGGTTTAGCACTGGCCACAGAAAATCCGCAGCTTCTCTACACCACAGCGAAACTGTTGCCGCATTGCCTTATTGCTAAGGAGTGATCTCTGGTCATATCACGACCTAGGCCAAATAGATGTAATATTTTTAGATTTCACCAAAGCGTTTGATAAGATGCCGCACGACAAATTAATACTTAAACTAAGAATGATTGGCATACCTGACATTTTTGTACACTGGATTGTTGCTTACCTCACTAAACGAACGCTGTACGTTAAAATTGGCGAATGCAGCTCGGCCATTCTTCCAGTCACGTCAGGGGTGCCCAAGGTAGTGTTCTGGGTCCCCTGTTATTCCCGATATATATTAATGACATCGTGAATGTTGTGAGTCCAGGTGTTCAAATCAGACTGTTTGCTGACAATTGTATTTTGTATAAAGATGTAACAACTCCACATGATAACATTGTCCTACAAAATGATTTAAGCAACATATTAAATTGGTGCAGTGAATGGGGGATGTTGATAAACGCTGACAAGTCAGTATTCCTCTGTGTTACTCGTAAGAAAGCCCCGATTGTTTTCTCTTACTCCCTTGGTTCTTCACCACTGCGCAGTACTAACAGCTAAAAATACTTGGGTGTTACCTTAACTTCTACTTTGTCCTGGAGCTTACATATTAACACTATCTGCTCCTCTGCCTTCCGCAAACTCTGTTGCTTGAGACACAAACTAAAAAATGCACCCTCTTCCGTAAAGTTACTCTCTCACATCTCTTTCATTAGACCTAAGTTAGAGTATGCATGCATAGCATGGGATCCTCACACTAAGTCAGATATCAAGCACCTTGAGAAAATACAAAGAAAATCAGTTCGGTTTACATTTAATAAATTCGCTAGGTTTGACTCACCCTCTGAAACAGTGACAGATCATTCTATTCCCACACTTGAATCCCGCAGAAAACAGCTCAGGCTAGAATTCCTTTCTCTCCTGATAAATAACAAGCTTGCAATAAACCAGTCCCCTTATATATCTCCCGCATCAACACGCTATACGAGACATCATCATCCTGACTCGCTGACACCCTATTATGCTCGAACTAACACGTTTATGTTTTCCTTTTTCCCTCGCACAATATCAGATTGGAACACTAATTTACAGATGGCTATGCATTGCGATTAATATTGTATAATTTCTTATTACTTCTTTGTTGTTGTTCTTTGCTCTTTTTTGTGCTCAACTATGCCCCTCTGCTTGGACCCAAGGGTCTGCAGTATGTAATAAATAAATAAATAAATAAATAAATAAATAAATAAATAAATAAATAAATAAATAAATAAATAAATAAATAAATAAATAAATAAATAAATAAATAAATAAATATGGCCAGCAAAAGCAACAGGTTTGCTTTATTTGCCTGAAAATAACAAAAAGAGCTAGATTCGCATCGCAGCACTGTTGATGAAGAGCCAGACCGAAAGGCCACTTCCGATCATACGTCGACTGAAAGACATCCATCTGCAGGTTTAATTGATTTAGTGCATGCTGTTTTGTGCGTGCATCAGCGTGTGTGTGTGTGTGTGTGTGTGTGTGTGTGTGTGTGTGTGTGTGTGTGTGTGTGTGTGTGTGTGTGTGTGTGTGTGTGTGTGTGTGTGTGTGTGTGTGTGTGTGTGTGTGTGTGTGTGTGTGTGTGTGTGTGTGTGTGTGTGTGTGTGTGTGTGTGTGTGTGTGCGTGCGTGTGTGTGCGTGTGTGTGTGTGTGTGTGTGTGTGTGTGTGTGTGTGCGTGTGTGTGTGTGTGTGTGTGCGCGCGTGCGTGCGTGTGTGCGTGCGTGCTTGTGCGTTCACAGGACGGGTTTCGTATTTTGCTGAAAAACACAGAAGAATAAAACGAAGCTAGATGAGATATGACACACGCTTAGCGCTTGAGGCTGCTTTACGCGTCATGGCATTTGCAGCGCGAAAATTTGCGGACAGGGACGTTTTGAACGTGTCCCCAGCTAGCAACCTAGCGGCGTTCACAAAAGATAAAAAGTTAACTTCAAAATTGAGACCGATATATCATCGGGGATATCTGAAAATGAACGTCCGAATATTGGACTGACATCCCATTGAGGCATCGCAATAAAAAAGGAATGGCAATACCCATTAGCCTGTTAGACCTGAGTGGTATCAACTGGCCTAATATCATTGGACTTGAAGACCATAGCGCAAATAAGAAAATAAGGCGTGGACAGAAGGATATACACACGCAGCGTAACCTGATGTTTGTTCTTCCCATCTGTTTTTGCCTCTTTTAACCGATAGCATTAATTTGGCCAAGCACTGACTAACGTTAATTCATTTCAAAACACGCTAAAACAGTGAGCAGCCATTTTTTTTGTACCAAATGCTTTAAAAGACTAATTTTACTCCTCTAACATACTATTTCGGAAAATAAAGGTTCGCAACGTTCGAACCATTTCTTTTCTGTCACCAGTCTTCTACGTACCCACCCACAAGGACAAAAAACTGAATTGTCAAAGCACATGCGCTCAGAACTTTCCATTTCCGTTTGCCATTTAGAAAAGCTCGAGCCTTCTAGAAAGAAAATGAGACATCCTTGAATTCTTTCCTTCCTAGCCTTCGTCGTGAGGTCCAGCTGTTTTCTTTGCCCCAGTTCCTTGTTCCTGTTCCGGCTTCCGTCTCCCATTCATTTCCGGCTCCTGCTGAAGATTCCCCGGTGGCCCATCAATTTCGAGTGGTGTAAGGGCAGCCTTCGTAAATTTTAATACTGTCCATAATGGCTCCGGTCCAGCTTCTCTTCGACGTGGCCGATGCTTTCCTCCTGCATTAGGCCTCTTTTTTTCCTCTCCGATTTCTTAAATCATTGCTTAATGTTGTTCTGCCTCCGCCTCCAGTTTTTCAGGAATAGACGCCTCAGCACAACACTAGAAGGGTCCAAGCTTGCCAGCAGCAAATGGTCGGTATGGTATGGTATGGTATGGTATGGTATGGTATGGTATGGTATGGTATGGTATGGTATGGTATGGTATGGTATGGTATGGTATGGTATGGTATGGTATGGTACGGTATGGTATGGTATGGTATGGTATGGTATGGTATGGTGTAGCAAACTACGGTATGGTACTGCGTGTCCTGGTGAGTTATGTTGTGACAATGTGCGGTAAGGTATGGCATGTCTAATAGGTATATGGTATGAGATGGTATGTGATATGACGTGGCATGGTAAGATAGGGTGTGTCAAGGTACATTATGGCATTACAAGGGCTGCCATGCATCTGGCAAAAAGAACCATCTCCGAGGCCTTTCGCAGGTCATTAGCCATGAATGGCTAGGGCGAATTATTCCACATTCGTCGTTTTGTGCTGCCTACTTGTTTGACCGGTATAATAAGTAAAACCATCAAGGGAAGCCCAACACAAAATGCACATCCAACGATACAAGTCCTCAATCCTTGACCCAACAATATTACGCATAAACGTTGGAACATTAATGGACACTCTGTTTCGGCATTATCATGCTGCACAGGCTTGCAGGTTAGCGCACTTGACTGCTGTGTGAAGTTCAATTCCTGCCGCGGCGCGGTCGCTTTTCGTGGAGGCAAAAGCAAGGCACCTGAGTTCTGTGCGATGTCGGTGTCCGAAGCCTTCCACTATGCCGTCCCTCACAATCTGAGTCTATTTGGCATATTACTCTCTAAACGAAACCAACCATCTTTCGATGCCTCTAGACAGTCCGCATACTTATTGCAGCTCGTTTCCGAGTTAATAACCAATCGTTAATGTTATTCCTACGCAAGATGTTTGCGATAACTGTACCTAATGTTACTGTGAATCTAAATTGACTGGTTTGCTCAAGAACGGACGAACTTTCACGGGCACCGAAGTAATGAAGATCTCTGAAGCAACGGGTCCCCTAAGCAGCCAAGGTCACACGAAACTTGGAACAACCACTCCCGTTGGGACACAAAGAGCCTTAAACTCTATAAATTTAATAAAGTTTGTCACCCCTACTCCTAATAAAGCGCGTTAAAAAAAAAAAAACGAATAGAGTCGTGTGGATTTCAACTTGTAGATGAAGGAATAAATAAGCAAAGCCTGACGGCGGGGAACCTGCATTAGACGTATTGAGCGCTCCTGCACAGTTCTGAAAACATAGGCTCAAATAGCGTCCGCCGTGCAGGTTTCGCAGTCACGGTCGTCGCGAGCTCTGAATATTTCTCCATCAGTGTCAACTGATCAAGAACAGGGCTTCGTTTCTCGTCAGAATGGCTTTGCGAAAGAAGAGGTGGGAGCAGTGGAGGGTGTCAGCAACCTTCTACTACAATGCCGAGAGTTTCAAGAAAACGGATAAAAAAAAAAATAGGCGTGGGTATGATATGTTAAGGCTTCTGAAAGAGCGTATCACTCAATATAGCCGGTCTGCCATCCTCTAGAGTGCTTCGTGTTGCAACTGAGTTCTTTAATCATCAAAAAATGAAGGCAGACTTCGTGAAGAACTTCGACCCTCAAAAGGGCAGTGTCCCCGCCCCCGCTTCCTGCCCCCCCCCCCCCCCCCCCCCCCCAACTCTTCTTTCTCTACGCAACTTATTCTTTACCACGAAGTTCAGCGCATAACGCTGAAGCCACCATTGTTGCTGATCGCGTTTCCCTCGTTATCTCGGCTCAGTCGACTCCGATAATGAGGTAACGCTGAATACAAGCGCCTGCGTCAGCTACCTTCCTGGAACTGCAGTCTCCCTACGCCCATCGCCTTCTCTAGAAAAAAAATTCCCTAGTTTTTCTTGCAATCAATTCGCTATTTCTCTCTGAATTTGTCTTGTTCTGGTACTAATCGCTTGTGCTAAGGGAAAGCTTCTAGTACAAGGTCTTCGAATTCGTTTTTATTTCTTCTTTTTTTTTCGTCGTAATTAATGCTGCCTTAAAGATGCCAGTTTGTCTACCCCGCTCGTCATTTATCCCTTTAACTTAGGGGAATTTTTCGCTGTATCGATCACGTGTTCCGTCTGTAGCAAGGAAGTCTTATTTATGCAAATACCATACTCATCGAAAACAAAAATAGGAGAGAGATAGCAAGTCATTATTTTAGATCAAATGCGCACATTTGAACGCATGTTAGGCTTCGCCGAAGATAGAGACACATTTTTCGTGGAAGTGCATTCTCCTATGACATTACTGATGCAACACGTTTCACTGTGTTTTTCAGAATGACTCATAGCTCCTTTTCAGTATGAAGCGGTCAGTATAGAGTTCCTATAAGAAAAAGTTTGACAGCCAAGCTACTTGCAGGAAAATTGCGAACTCGCCTTGTTTCAATGAATAATGAGCAATGGTTGCCCTTCCTCTTTGGTCCTCGTTTTTCTTATTTCAACGCCTTGCTCCTCCATTCGGCCCAGCTAGACCTGCGCGCAGGAATCTCTCAGGAAGTCCCCCACACCGAACAGTTTCCCTCCATGATTGGGGGGATTTCGCACCGCGGGTTGCTCTGTTCAGTTCGCTTTTTCAATACAAGCATTGCAGCTTTTCTCAGGCCGCAAGAGATATTTTGGCACAGCCACCTTGTCTCCTGTCTAAGCAGTGACACTAGGATCCCCCCAAAAAATATGAAGACAAAACTTCAAGCGCCATTGAGGAAAGCGAAACAGATGTGCGGGGCTCTGTCTCCCCCGTCCTCGTCCTTTCTTCACAAAAATAAAAAAAATAAGTGCTCCTTGTTCAGGTTGCCGTTATATTTGTTTAAGAAGCGCAGAACCTCTTATTGTTATTTTTATTCTCTTGCCGTCGATCTGTCGTCAGACGCTCGGCCGAAGCCCATCGACCATGAAATTGCAATGTAGCCATGGGCCGCGCCAAGCCAACGACAGTTTCGCCTGCCTGGAGTAGGAAGGCAACATTGGTCAGTGCAAATTTAGATGGATAGACGGTACAGGACGTTGCAAACAGGTCCTCTGCGCTCTCTCTCTCTCTCTCTCTTCACATCTCCTGCTTCCGTGACCGGAGGCCAGTGCCGCGTGTGTTTGTTGGAAGGGGACCGTTTCTCTCTGTATGGTTGTGTCTTTGGTGTTTGCGTACACCTTGCTGCATGGGCCTCCGACGCCGACATCGTCGTCTTCTTCGCAGCTTCCTACGTAGCCCTCCTCCTTGTGCTTCCACGTCACAGTCGACTGGTGGGTATTGGCCCTACGTCGTCGCAACGCCGAAATGTGCGACAGGAGAATCTTGCGCCGTACGCGGCCGTGATAAATGAGTTTCTTCATGCAGCCGCCGTATTGGGAAGGAAGAGGGGATTGGTAAGTGAAGCGCCTTAAACGTGACTGGAATGCATCGTGAGCTGCTTGTCGATTTTCTTTATCTCATTTTACGTCAGGACTGCGGCTTATGGTTTAGGCGGGGGGGTTGAGAAACATCAACTCGCAGATAAGGCATCAATATATCTGTCTCTCAAACGGCAAGTGACGTTGTTCCACAATGACAGCCTCTCTAATATGTATGTATCGTTCTTCGAGTGCGCAATCGCTTCTGACAAGTGTTTCCAAATTTGCAGACATATTTTCAAGCGGTGGAAGCGAATTTCGTATTTGTGTAATGTTGCGAAGCGAAACTTTCACGTTGAGGTCATGCGGACATCGCCTGCCATAGTCGTTAGTGCATTTGCTGTCTTTTTGCTTAAAAAAAAAAAAAGAAGAAGAACAGAGAAACCCCTCAAAGCAGTGACATCTCTACTAGTGATTCACGTTAAGGACCGGGTGCCTTTTTATTCCGCTCGATTTTTTAGAATTGTTTCGCGGCTTCGTGCAATCAGTTTGTTGAAGAAAGGTACACCTAATGTGATTTTAACCGTTCTGCAACTTAGCAGCTTTAAAAAAAATGCTGCTTATTTTTCTGATCCAAATAATTGTATGCACACGTGCGAGTTTTTACAAAGTACTCTGTCTTTGAGGTACCAAAGATGTTGCGCATTCCAGAATGCAACAGGAGGTGGTGGTGAACTCTTTATTACTCCCAAAAACAGAGGACCAGTCCAAGGACCGGTTGTGCAGGCTTAGAAGAGGTCGGCGGGGATCCCTTGGGATGTCGTGGCCTCCACCGCACGCTGGACAAACAGGAGGCTGCGATATTTAGTAGTTTCAATGTACTTGAGCCGTAATGAACAATAAAAAATGATGTCTTTTTTCTTCTCCTTAAACTGGCAATGATCTCATAAAATTCGGCGTTTAAATATACCCTGGTCCCCGCAGATAAATGGATCGAGTATATTCCGTGCAATACGCGCCACAAAGCTGTGAGTCCGGATATTAAGGCCTAAAATCAGGGAGACAACCAAAGAGAAAGGATAAGTTTTCTACTCGATTGTTCAAAACTAATTGAAGAACATTTACCTCTTTCCCAAATTTGACGATCTTCGTTTCTAAATTTATAATTGCACATTTTTGAATGAATATTTTACATTTCGCTACTCATGCAACTCATTTCCTTCAGTGAGATGCGACCCTGCTTAATAATAACCCATCGTAGGTATATGCAGTATTGTAAAGGAGGGCTGCTGTTGCAACGCCAGGAAGAAAACCGCAGTGTTCGCTGAACCTTTCCCTGGCGGTGTCTCATATGCCGCAAGTTCTGCAGACATATTTCGGCTTAAACTTGCCGTAGTGACGGACGTATGCCCATAGTGAGGAGGACGCGAAAATTGTATCCTAGTGCTAACCGCGGGCCTCAAGCGCTTTACTTTTGGCTGTTGGTTAGTTCCATTGAAACAACGGCGTCTTATTTCCCTCACATGCTGCCGCATTTTCGCCACAAACTGGGGAGAAATCAGACATTCTTTAAATTATATTAACTATATACTTTCTCTCTTTGAGTATATTCAGCCTTATTCTGAATGCTTCCACGAAGATGAGCGGCATTCTTAAGACGTTATATTTCCCAGCATTTCAAGAAAAAAAAAAACGGTAATAATTTCCTAATTTTAACTTGTTTCCTTAAATCCCCGGCATTTATTTTCGCTGCGACCTGCCAATATGAGCCAGTATTTACGACTATCGGCAAGATGCTGGCGACTCCCTGAACAAAAGCAGTAACGACACATCGCCCTGTCAAGAGAGTAGAACCACAGGTCATGATTATGTTAATTAAAGCCGGGGTCGGACAACTCCGGTAAATGAGCATAGAAAAAACTAAAGAAACGTTAGGCGAAAGGAACTTGGGCGCATTTATGGCCGGCTGTAAAGTTACCATAATTCGGCGAGAAGCACATGGCTCTTGTTATCCTGTGCAGTGTGTCAGCGATCGGTGTAAAATAATATGATGGAGACTCTTGAGACGTAGTGCTTTCGCATTTCCAAAGCCTGTCAACCAGATTCTCTGCTATATCCTACCAATTTGAACGTAGAAGGCAGCAGATGGATACTTACGGCAGGATATTATTGAAATATTCCTCGATTATCTACGGAACTTCAGCAGCGCGAATGTCGAGAGTGTACTTCCGCCATGTGGCCAATAAGATGCAGCCGCAAACCAGATGGTTCGTCGCCATTTTAGGTTGCGAGCTACTTTTGGACAGAAATCGTAAAAATATGAAATATTTTACTTTCATAGCACTGTCTTGAACTGTACTTCGATCATTTAGGGTTCGTTCCGAGATGCAAGTTAATATCCCTCTTGCTGTCCAGCGTGACAAAATAAACACAACGCTTCTTATTACCCCCCCGCCCCCTCTTTGTTTTCGTTTAGTGTTTACGAATCTAAATAGTTCATTCAGAGGTTGACTGGAAGGAGATGGGGCTTTAGATTTGTTTTCTTCAGTGTAACGCTGATAAACACCCCTGAAGGTCATTATACAAAGACGGGAGCGAAGAAGCGTATTGCCGTTCCCTGAAAACTGCAGCAACGGAAGTGCCGGGTGACGTCACTTAAGAATAAAACAAAACAAAAAGGAAGTCAATAAAGCTATATGTTTTTTTTTTGTGTGTTTTTTAGCATGCATTGCAGTGCATAAACTAAAATAAATACCGCATACCTGATTGCACGATATGTGTTCGATTCCTGAAGATACAATATTTTTTATTAATTCACAACATTCAAATAAATTACGACCATATTTCCTGGGGTATGTTCCCCTTTAGGCTGCATAATATACCATGTTTTTACTTCTTAACAGCAGCAAAACCAGCCGCGAAAAGCAGCCAGGATGTGACGGTATGACAACGGTTACACTATCCATTTACCGTCACCATAATAAATTTCTGTCTTCAGTGAGTGTTTGTTACCTTTAGGTTGCTTTCAGGGACAGCTTTCAGCAACAATCGCCTTTTAACATGCTTTAAACTCTTTTTTACCGATTTACGACTCGACGGTTTTTCAAGTTAACTTATTCAACGTAGCAAAGATGGCGTGACGGACGCCACCGATGTATTACGCTTTTTACAGTAAGTAATTTCAATCCATAAAACTATTTTATTAATATTTCATTTCAGTTTCCGTACTGCGCTTCATGCTCGCACAAAACGTAAGGTTGTGTTTTATTTTTGAGTGACGCATCCGCACTTCCGTTGCTGCAGTTTTCGGGGAACGGCAATACGCAGCGAAGAACGCAATTATCAGCTAAAACATGACAGCCACAACAGTTCTCAGCAAAATTAACCGAAATATTTACAGAGCGGAATGAAGTTATCACCTCGTTTCATGGCCTAAAGTTAAAATTTGGGAGGAGAAGTTTGTGTTAGTTGATGCGTGTCAGTGGTTTGGAATACTACCTAAACAGCTGAGACAACTACAACGGTTTGTCTCAACTTCAGCACTGGCCCCTTCTGTCAACAAAACAAAATTCAACCTCCTTTTTTTTTTTTTTTTTTTGCAACCTGCAAAGCTGATTTCCTTTGCGCCTGAAACCGCCTATACTGTGAACAAGCGCTTTCTTTGGCGACGAGGAAAAAGAAGGGCGGCTTGCTCCATCTTCCTCCAACCGCCCATGAGCTAACAGCAGCAATCGGTGGGTACAACAGATCGACACCATGATCCTCGCCTTTGTGTTGCACGTCTTCATTGTTGTCGCCTGAAGGCTCCTCCCGAACCGGCAGCCTCGTTCAACGTCCGTACCAGACCAGCAGTTTGAGCAGAGTCCGGTCGGCCAGCCATGGCCTACTACACCGGCTACATGCGGACGCCGTCTGGCGTACTCAAGATGTTCCAGATCCTAGTCGGCCTGGTGATCGTCATCAGCCTCATGAAATACAACTACGACCAACAGGAGATGGCCTACACTTTCCGCCTGGACACGGTGCTCATGGCCATGACGGCCTTCACCTTCCTGCTCGTATCGGCAGTGCTGCTGCTGTGCGCGCTTCTTGACGGGCCCATGCACGGCTTCAGTGTCACCTACCGCCTGCTCAACGTGTTCGCCGTGTTCTGCTACCTGCTCTCCACCACGGGCTACCTGGCGTCGGAGTTCCGCTACGGTGCCGACTGGCACTTCGGCCTCTCCACGGGTCTGTTGTGCATCGGCAACACAGTCGCATACGGAGGCAACACGTTCCTCGCCTACAAGACCCTGATGGAGTGAGCGTCGTCCCCATTTCCCCTGGTTCATTCCCAAAGCGTTTCGTTCGTGGTAACACCGTCCCTGCCTCCACTAACTACTTTTGCTTTCACTGTGGAAAAGAACTCGCATTAGTAACTCTAAAGTGCTTTGTCGTGTTCATCCGGCAACTTCTCTTTTTTTTTTTGTCTGAAGCTTGCATTAAATGTCAGTTTTGCTTTGATGTAACGGATCGCAGTAGTAAGCTGATTAATTATCGGTTAGCCTTTGTACCTCATAAAGGCCGAGTAGGTCGTTCAAAATATTTCCGCATTTTGAGAACATATAAGCAAAAATCTGGTCAGAAGGCGAGTAATAGTGCTCGCTTATTACACTGAACAGTCTCGAAAAATGATATGCTGCTTCAAACTTCGGCTTCATGTGCACTGAACGCCGGAGCTTTTCGAGAAGATGACCATTATCTGCTGTATGCCTCGTCGGTGTACTTTCTATTGAAACTATTGAATGTTCGTAATCTATTAACGGCGTAGGCGTTTCACCGCTGCATTAATGTTTAGCAACCGCCCGTGCCGCCATACCTTTCAACTTTATTTGTGTTTATTGCCGACTTCACGGCATATTTTACGCGCTTCAGAAAAAAAAAAAAAAATTCATAGCTCTGGTTACTTCGGATAGTCGAGCTTGTTTACGCCCGCAGTCCGCTTCGAAGAGGCCATTAGTAACATGAACTTGGGAGCACTTAGTCAAGCGGCAGGCTTGCAAACTTCGTAGCCGGGAAACCAGCGCGGTCACCGTTTCCAGGAACTCTCGTTTCGACTGCTGCTTCCTGGAAGTTCTTCTGTGGCATGCGTCCATTTCGCAACGACAGATCCAGAGCAGGCGACAAATATTAGTTCCAGCGAGCTCATTTTTTGTTTTTTGCTTGTTTCTTTGGCTCGCTTCATATTTTAAGTCATTTCGCGAAGCGCTTAGTTCAGTTCTTTCGTTATGCTCCCGAGACACACTGACTGGCAATCGCACCAGCCGACCGATGCTAAGTGGTCTCGCATCGCGCTCGCTCGTTTTTCTCGACTCGAAGACGCCGAGCTCCTTCACTCAGCCAATGGCGGAGTTGCGATTAGAGGACGGACGCATATGTGTGTTTTTTAGTTTAGCCACTGTGTTGCGGCTGCAAGAAGAAAAGAAAAAAAAAAAGCAGAAATGGGCCGCCCACTTCGCAAGCGACCGAGCCGGAGGCCCCAGCGCCGTCTACAGCCGTCAGCGGGCACTTTGGCCAAATTTCCTCACGCATGTAAGTATATAAGGTCCCGCTGGTCATGCAGTAAAAAGGATTTCCTCGTACTCTGCGCGACAATCCGTCGGCTACGCGCTCGCCTCCACGAAAGCGAAGCGCGAATGTTTCCCCTTGCTTTTTCTGCGGGGAAAAATGATAGCGATGTCGTTCGATGTCACTCATTTTATTGTTATCACTTATCCCTTTACCCCCTTGTACTTTCTTCCTCCCGGCATTCACAGCGCGATCTCCCGTCCGCACCAGCGCGGCGTCTTGACGGCGAAGAAGACAACGCGGCGTCGTTCTTTTCTTTTCACATTCTCCTCTTTGTCTTCTCTCTCTGTTTCTCCACCCACAGCTCCCGGCCCGCTCTTGTTTCTACATGGATGCTTCGTAGATGGCTAGTACAGTGCGGCGCAATTTTGCTCCCGACTCTGCTGGTTGCTGCCGCTGCCCGCTCTCTCGGACGTCCGCGGTTCCTGAGGAGCGCCGCTCTTCGTGGCTCGTTGCCGGCATTTCTTTTTAGAGGCTTCTGCTTTGCGCTTTCGGTCGTCCACCCCAAGTCGCTCGTCTCCCCCATTGACGAAGCGTTTCTCTGCTCGCTGACGTTTTCTTCCTCCTCCTTCCGACTCTCCTGGTCCACAATCGATGGCACCGGAGACTAGCAAGTACGGAGCACCCAATGTTCTGTTGGCATCTTCTTCTTTCCCCTTTCTTTTTGTTATTCTTCCTTTATGTCATTCGACAGCTCCACGCTAAGCAGTGAAATATTTCTTGGAGGTGGGCAAGGAGCTTGGAGAAAAAAGAGCGGGGTTGCTAATTCAGCAAGCGCCGCTGAAGACGAGGAACCCCGCGAATGCGAGGTTATTGCTCTTCCCTTCAACCGTGCTTTATACGTCATGACAGCAGGACAGCGCTTGAAACTTGCTTCGCAAAAAATGGCATGGTTCTGACTCCTGAGCATCGTAGTTCGAAGGCAGTAGCCACTGCCGATTTTGGGGCGAGATCAGCGTCAATTTATTAGCGAACTTGATGTTTTAGTACAATTAGTTGTATATATTTCTTAATTTTAGCAGGATAAGATTTCAAGTCAGCAGTGATAGTTATGAGGCCAAGGAGTAGAACTCAGTTTTGTGTCTCATAAGGGGAATAACGCAATCAGAAAATTTTCTTCTGCTCACAGGTTCGATCCTGTTGCGTTGAAGGAAGTATAGGCATCCCCGTGCGTCATGATACGCCGTTGATTACGCACCTGGGAAGCGTAACGAGGAAACGAAGTATTACGGAAACTGATACCCATCTCGACATTTTCAATTGAATGGTTTAAACGCTATCCAGAATTATTATTTCGTGCAAGCCAGTTCAAAAGCGTTCATGTTAGTCATACACTCTTAATCTAGTTCCACGTACGTGTAAAAAAAGCTCCAGATATAAAAGGAACTTCCACTTATATATGCGGAGCTTCCACTTATAACTGGAACATTTTTAACGCGTATGTGGAACCAGATTAAGAGTGTAGCGCTTTTAGCAATGGTGCACCTTGTGTCCGGTCCATCTCGGCTAGAGCTACTGCTCTGTTCTCCTTTGGGAAAGGAAATAAGCTATAATGGATTTAAATTCCCCTCCCCTGTACGTCCCTATAATATGGAGCGGGCTAGAGGCAATCTTAAATTATACTCGTGAATGGACGAGAAGCGAGAGTGAATATGAAGTTCTCAGCATGTTCTTAGTCGATGTCTGGTCCCGTCTATATCACTCTGGTGTGACTCCCTGGCCGCATTGTTTAGTCGCTAGCCTACCTTAGATGCTCTCTCGCACGTGGCACTTTGTTCGGACACGCATTCTAACTTTGGGCTACAGCCGAGGCAGTAAATGCTATCTGTCCTCCCGTTCCGATGCACCACTTGCTCAACAAATAATATCACTGGCTACCATTTTCTATTTTGTTTTTTTTGTAATTTTCTCTCTCATATGGCCTCCACATATCATTTATTAATTAACCGGCACTGCTCTGCAGAGAACCGGGCGTCTACATTGTTCGCCTCAGCGTTGTGAGCGAATGATCACGGTCATGCCTCTAGTAGTTGGTACATAGCAGCGGACATGGACGGACGCTCATTGATCTATGGGTTACGTGACGTCACGAGATCGTATGACATAGCGAGTTGGCAGCAGCTTCCTGCTCCTATGCCACTCCTAGTACACACACTGCAGTCATGTTAGTACGACATACATGGCTGAAGCCCATTTTATATCGATGGCTCGCGCTCTTTCGCATAATGCGGCTGCTGACTGGAGCCGTCTACGCTGTAGTGTCGTACTCATGTCCCCCCCCCCCCCCCTCCCCTAAGCTCCTTATTTTCCTATTCGTTTTCTAGGGTTGTTATCTGGACTTAATTCATTTTTATGCATAAGACCTGCTATTTGTCGCTCTCTATGCTTCTTTCATGTACCGCTGCTTCTTGCCCGTGAGCCCTGTTGGAATGTATATAGGCAGGATTTGTGGTCGATTGCGGATATTATCGTAGAAAGTGTCTCTAGAAGCTAAACCTGGAAAGTGCATAAAAAACACACGGACAACAGCAAGAGACAGACACACGAGCGCGTACTTCGTACTGAGTTGGAAGTAAGCGCTCGTGTGTCTGTCTCTTGCTGTTGTCCGTGTGTTTTTTATGCGCTTTCCAGGTTTAACATGTCTAACCAACTCGCCCAAACGCTGCCATTATAGAAGCTAAAGGTGCACCAAGTTATAGCTGCTTCTAAAAAGCCCTTATCCATATCCGTATATTGTAACTCAAGAAGTGAGAACTCCAACAGCATGTTGATTTGATCGCACATTACGTGAACTGAAAACACAGGAAAGGTGGGAAGCAATTAAAAAAAAGGTCCTAATAATATATATATATATATGGGGTGGATGTATTTGGGGGACGGATCTAAACAATCGTTATGAATGCGGAGCACTATGAGAGACACTTCAGTTTGGTTACTCAGAGCCGTCATGAATGGATTGGGTGCCGAAGGCAAGCAGTTGCCGAAATATCTCCCCTTCAGCGGCCGTCGGTATCTGGGCAACCAAGCAAGTTCTCAGTACATCTCGCTACTATTATTTAAACGCCCTGTTACATTGTTCTTTTGATTTTCTAGTATTTTTATTTTCAGCAACACCGAATCGTTTGCAGGAGAGGCATTTAGTAATATCGCTTCATAACACACAGTGGAGCACAGTGCATGGCTACATTTGCTCTAGAAATCAGCACGAAAAAAAAAAAAAAGAAGAAGAAGGCAACTTTATTGTTCTTGCTTTCCACCTGCAAGCATTATTATAAATGTAAGCTAGTATTCAGAGTTTGTCGCAGTTACTAAGTTGTCTGAGCGCATAAAAAGGCTAATAGCGCTCAACTTTACGCAAGCTTCTTTACCTTGTTGTCCGCGCAAGTAGCAACAGGATCTTTGCGTCGTGCTTGCTAGCTGTGCCAAATGTCATGTCACTGATCTTTAATGTTCTCCAAACTGGCGGTTTAGCGTCTTCTGTAAACGTATCGTTTTTCTCGACAGCATTCTTTGTCAGACAGTGATTAGTTTTTGGTCTCGCTCTTCACACTTTTGAGAAACGTGACTCTGGCTCACACAGAGCTGTCACCACCTACAAAGAGGGATGAGTTTGTCGTGAAATTTCAAAAGCGCCATTCTGCCTATAAGCTAACCCAAGAAGGAGTCCTCCATAGTGTCGCCATGTTGCAGCACTTTAGGGGCGAGCTAGTCAGTGGAATAGCGGAAGCGAGAGTAGTAACAGAGGGCTTGATTTGTCGGAAATGGCTTATCTGCATGTCATTAAACTTGAGCCATTTATGGGCGCTGCAAATTGCCTGCATGACATACGTTATACAGAGTGAAAAAAAAATGAAAAAAAAAAAAAACATGAACGACAGAGTTAAGCGCCCGAAAATGCCCCTGAATATTAACCGGCTAGCCCGGACACAAATATTACTCAGCGTTAAAATAGAGGAAGCGACATTCAGGCTAATGTGTTTTGACATCTAGCACTGTAACTTGTTGACATAGTTTTTCAGTTATATTATTGATTGATTGATTGATTGATTGATTGATTGATTGATTGATTGATTGATTGATTGATTGATTGATTGATTGATTGATTGATTGATTGATTGATTGATCGATCGATCGATCGATTGATTGATTGATTCTATCTTTATTAATACAGAATATTCTTGGAGCATGTGGGTAGGCCATCTAGTCCGGGAGTATACTGGTTATCGCTGCCGCGTTGGCCTTCCCCACCAGCCGATGCCGCCAGTCAAGGTCATCGCTAAGTAGAATGGCTCCACTGCTCTTCCGAAGGGTTTTGAATGGGGTGAGTTATAGGACTGAATTTGCAGGCCCTCATCGTATGCTTTCGGCTAGCTACCTCTACACAGTGGCGGAGAGCATATAATATGGGGCCCCCGCGAGTGTAACCCATGTCTGGCGTTAGGTATGCGTCGCTTTGTATTCCCCACACGCTGTTCTCTTTCGATTTAATATGGGATCGAATGTGGCGTAGGGCACGCTTTCCTGGCTTTACCATCCGATGCGAGATAGCCTGCAAACTAATTATAATTTTCTTATCTCCACAGCACTGCAATATTTCGACGCTAGCCATTTGTGGGCAATGCGTGATCGTTTCTGGTTGCATTTTTAGCGATCGCTCGCTACTTGTGTTGGGCTATGCTTGGTTCGACGGCCGCAACGTATAGACCGAAAGCGGCTTTTCGAAGTCTATGACTTGCCGGTGTGTATTCGCATCAAGCGGGAACGGGGAAAGAGAGGCCAAGCACATCGCGCGACAGCTCCAACTCTTTTTATTCCGCTCATCTTCTGTTCACGGGAGCTCTCAGAGGCTTCAGACGAGAACAAACATTTGCTTTTCCGCCCCATCAGACGTCCCAGCAGCTTCCAGGAGAAATCACGGCTACCATACGTAAATACAGACTTTACCTATCCTGGAAGTTCCGGGATGAGTGTGGTTCTAGTGACAAGCAACAATCCCCCCCCCCCCCCCCCCCCCACACACACACACGTTCGTTCTGACCACACCATAACTTTAGTTTCTTTTTTTTTTTTTTTTATTCAGCACAGCATCCCCGCAAAGTACTAAAGTCAACTCACGCCTCACGTGCCAAAATGTTTTCTTCGTGTGCTCATCCCACAGAAAAAGGAAAGAGAGGGAGAAGCTCAGGTCAGAAATCGCCTATGTTTCTATTTTTGTTTTCTTTTGACATCCCGTTTGGTACTTGCACTTGCCACTCGACAGGAGCCAATGCCCTCCGGACGAGAGAGCTTGGCCTCGGTGGAGCCGGTCGATATTCCGTCATCGTCAGCGTGGATCCGCTACCCCTCTGCCGAAGGAACTGATGTGTCCGCTAGAAAAACAGAAGTAGTAAGACGAAAAGAAGTCTTACATCAGTGCATAAGTTTTCAGGCAACACTGAAGACGCAGGCTGGCAGGTTGGAAAGAAGAAAATTTCGCTCGTAGAGACAATGTATCTAAGCCCACAGGAGAGGACCCGAGAATTAGACATAAAAGAATGCACAGAGAGGACGGAAAGCTTAACCTCTTTCATCTTCCCCTTCTCTCTTCAGTCCTCTCATTCTTTACATTGCGGAGGAGCCCGGTGTCTTGTCTATAATTTCCGCTCGCGCCGTGAAGACAAGCCCGCAGAGCCGGAGCCGTCTTATATGAAAGCTGATTTATGCCTCTAATATTTGTTCCCGACAACTCGCTGAGTTCGCTGCCGCAGTTTCGTGCAGGCCATATATATGCAGGGTTTTCTTCGTCCCTTTTTTTTTTTTTTTTTCTTTTTTTTTTGCCCGGCGAGGCAGTTTTATTTCGCGTTCAGAGCAACTCAAATTGTGATATATACGGTTCATTAACATGCAGGCTGGGCGGGCGCCACAGTAGTCAGCTGCTCCGTATTTGCACATGAATTTTCGCCGCGGTCCTCGTTTCGTGAATTGCGAACTCTTCGGCTACCTTGTCGTGTAGCGTTTGCATTTATTCCTAAATGACTGCACGAAGCTAAGCCACGATTTATGCACCGCTTGCTATACCATAGTGTTTTTATAAGCCTCTAAGCGCAAGCCTGAAATATCGCCATTTTTCTTTATAAAATATTGTAATTTTTGTATTCTATCGATTCCTAAGTTCTCCGGCAATTTGTCTTTAACCTTTAGAATAAAAGAAATAGTTTTCTGTATTGCAAAAAAGTACAAGTTTGTTGAAAAGCTACCGGGCCACAGGATCTCTTTTCAAGCGGTATAATCGGACACTTGGGGCCCCCGGCAGACGTCCATATCCCTCGTGGGTGAGGATAAGTATTCTCTTTGTCATCTAAAGCACCAGAAGGGGGGAGGGGGCAAATGGAAACTTTTGACCAAGCCTGTGTTTTTGGTGCTTAATTGCGTCCACAGCTGGTGACCTTTCGTTTGTGTTCGTTAGTTAGTTAGTTAGTTATTTGTTACTTTGGTTTATTTTATTTTGGTAGACACTGTTTCCCACCTTCCTCCCTTCCCCTACGGCGCGGTTCAGGTGTCCGCAGAAGCAAGTGCGACAGATACTGCGCCTTTCCCTTCCTATGAACCAATCATCTTCGTAGACACTGCTTTTATTCATTTTACAGGATCTACTGCAGAAAACTGCGATATCAGCTTCACGTTTCTGTGCTTCTGCTGTTCAAAAGTTATGCTTTCTGGAAAGGAAGCGAAAAAATGCTCCTGCGAATACAAAGCTTTTAGCTTACAATGCATGTATAAGACCTAAATTGGAATATGCGTCAGTACTATGGGATACCTACACCAAAAAAGACATAGATAAACTGGAAAGTATACAGAGAAAGTCTGTAAGATTTATATATTGCAAATACAAAAGACGAGATTCTCCATCTGTCCTTATGCAAGAACATCAGATTCCCAGGTTAGACATACGCAGGAAAATAAGTCGACTTCTATTTCTTCATAAATGTCTGTCAGAAAAAATTCCCCTAAACCTTCCGAAGTGCGTTCAGGAAGCTACTATAAAGAACAAGACATACTACACTGCACACGCTAGCTCCAATTTTCGCAAAAACAAACTCTTATAACAACAGTTTTTTCCCTAAAACTGTGAACGATTGGAATAAACTGCCACCAAATATTTATGAATCAAACAACTTCCTAAAAGAACTGGAATGTCTTTTCGGAACAAGGGCTCCTTAAGTTGAACTGTGTTCTTGAATTTTGTCCATTTTATTACAGTGACCAGAGTTAAACTTTTGTCCTCAGTTTTTTGTCCTTTTTGCTGTATATTGCTCTATATTCCAATATTTTTGTTGTATTGCTCCTCCTACTTGGGCCAACATATTGGCCTGCTGTATGATTAAATAAATAAATAAATAAATAAATAAATAAATAAATAAATAAATAAATAAATAAATAAATAAATAAATAAATAAATAAATAAATAAATAAATAAATAAATAAATAAATAAATAAATAAATAAATAAATAAATAAATAGAAAACGAACGCTTCTTCAGAACTTATTCACAGTATTTTACCCCGGAGTTTAAATCACAATGACACAGTTTTTAAAATATGTTCGTATTTTCGATGAAACGTGAAATGTGATATTGCTTGTGCTTAAGCTCAAGAGGTGTCCCCGTTGGAGGTGGTTCACTTGTCTGACAACGATGGACCCGAAGAAACTACAGAACTACAAATCCAGAATTTTATCCATTAAGTTGTGTAGGTTTAAATACAAAATTTCATTAAAACATTCTAAAAACGCTGCACATGGGGCCAGATAAAAATGCCTCGAAGTCATGCCTTTTCGTATTCGCGACAATGTAAAGTACCAAGACATTTCCCTGGAGGCTGTAACATGTTTTCACCTCTATAATATGACGGATTAGATGTTCGGAGCAAGCTACAAAAAAAGTATAAACATTCCCTTTTCAATACACGTCAGGAAGCTTCCACCGTGACAGGATGACAGGCAATACAAAAAGGAAAACACCTAGAATCGTATTGCGCCGAATGGGATGCCCGCAGGGCACCGGTGTTGGAGTGCCTTGGTGCTCAGGTAGACGACCTCAACCAATACTTGGTTATTGGCCCTTCTTCCTGCGCTCTTCCTTCGTTCGCCTGTGGCTGGCCACTTCAGAAAGAAGGGTTCCAGAGAACGGGCGGTTAGAGGCAACCAAAACAGAGCCGTTTTTAGAACCTAACCCAACGTGGAGCGTGTCTGGAACACATTTGCAAGCTTGTTGTCGCTAGAGCCACGCCCTCCCTCATTCCCCTTTTTTTTCCCCCCGTGTTAAGTGCTTTGACTTCGCCGGGGTCACGCTTCGGCTGTATAGGGAGGCCCCGCCGTTGCCGTCCTCTCCTACATGGCACATGAGCCATTTAATGCCTGTGACGCACACGACAAGTCTCTCGAAGCACAGCTCAGGCTTGTCGTTGCCTTCTCGCGGCTTCTAGGTGCTGTGGCAGAGCCTACTATAGTAGTCACCGGACGCGCCAGATGAAGGATGGCAAGCTTGACGAATTTCGTAGGTTACTCAACGGAGGGCTGAGCGTCGCTGCCATGAATTTACGACCGATAGCATTTGCCCCCTCACCACGACAATGGCAATATCAGAGAGCTTTAGCATGGTGTGGCCTGTGATCAGCTGCAGTGAGAAGCCACCTGCCCCGAGGACCAGGTGTGGGTGCCACTCAGACGCAATGGGTTCTCGATAAGCGGATCACGACAACCGAACGCGGGTCGCGTCATGAAAAACTCGCTAGTAACAAAAATATTGCAAGTAAATCTGTCAACTCTGCCTTGGCACCAACTCCCAGACATTCTATGTAAGCTTTCACAACAGAAGACCGTTAAGTGGTCGCTTTCCATGTTCTCACTGGTTATTTACTGCATTCAGTTATGTACCAATGCGCCGTTTAGTACAGTCCGGAGGCGCAGGTTCTTCTGAACGATCATGTGTGGTATACAGTTTGGATTCGGTTCGGAAGATTTGGCAGGTGTTGCCTGTGGTGTAAAACCAACTGATCTGCAGCACCTTCAGCACCGGATTATGTGGCTCACCGTGTTGTTGGATATTACTTAAGATATTTTAGACAGTGGTTACTATGCGGTTATAGAATGTTAGATTAATTATTTGATAAAATAATATTATAAAATCTGCTCTAGACCTCTGTTCCATGGAGGGTGACTAGGTCGCTGACCACTGTGCCCTGATGGGGTTTGTTAATGGCAGGGACAGGATCTCTTCAGCAGTAAATTCGATTGGGGCAAGGTGTCGAGCAAGTTGTTCCCTCTTTGCGTTTCTACAGGCGTATGGCAACACGAAAAGGGAACACGACATACGGCTGAATGGATTCCTGTTTCTCCGTGTTCCATCCCTGCTGTGCGCTGCTAAGAAAAAAAAAAAAAGAAAAGGAACAGATAAGTTCGTACTAAGAGCTTCAGTTCCTATATAGTTCAGTTTATTGTTTAAGCATAGCACTAGGAAGTGATTGAATGTTGCTGATCTTGTATGCGTCATGTGCCCGACATTGCTGAACAAAAAAACAAATGACGCCTGGGTCCAATACACTGCACCTTGAATGGAAGAGGCGAATGCAAGCACAAGTATAGATTACCTCTTGAGGGCCGATGACAGAAAGGCACACGGAGATGGTTGGAAACAACGGGACCAACGTTGACTCGATACTGGCATGTTGAATAAAGTTGACGCATATGATGATAAAAGGTTTTAGCGCGAAAGCTTTGGAAGGGCTCAATGAGGAAAAAAGAAAGTGTACTCGAGTAGATTATTGGTATTGGCTAGCCGATTAATAGAATAAATTGATTCTTGACGCCTCAACAAAGACTGAGACTCAGGGACACAGGGACACAGGTAACTAACGAGGCCGGCACTAACTCCAGACTGACATTTTTATATAATAATGGCTTTTCATTGCTGTCACTTACGTCATGGCGAAAGACGTTTTTTGTTTTCTCTCAGAAATGAGAAAAATCATGAAAAAAAAAAACACAAATCGAGAAAATATTTTTCTGGTGTATAGGCCAGACTTCTTGGGTATACGTTCGCCTTTTGAGTTAATGATCTGCCACTTCAGTCGAAAACAAAAAGTGGGAGAGGGGCTTTTTCTTTTCATGTAAACAGTCATGCCCTGGGCAGTGCAGACTTTGAAGGGAAAAAAGGAACGTCCGGCAACATGTGCCTAACTGCATTTTTGTTTCTACCCTTCTTTTCGATCCCGACCGCCGGCGGCTGCGTTTCGATGGAGGCGAAATGATGTGGCGTCCGTAAGTTGTGCGATATCAGTGTACGTTATAAAGATCCCCGTGTGATTGGAATTACTCTGGAGCCCTCCACTACGGCACCCACTTCTCTCTTTCTGTTTTCACTCTCACCTTCATCCCTGCCCTTACGGCGCGATTCAGGCGTCCGTGTGCTGTGCGATGTCAGCGCACGTTAAAGATCCCCAGGTGGTCGAAATTATCCGTAGCCCTCCACTACGGCTCCCCTTTCTCTCTTTCCACTTTCACTCCCATCTTCCTCCCTTCCCTTACGGCGCGGTTCAGGTGTCCACAGAGCAAGTGTGACAGATACTGCGCCTTTCCCTTCCTGTGAACCAACCAACCAGGTGTCCACAGAACAAGTGTGACAGATAATGCACCTTTCCTTTCCTGTGAACCAATTTTGATATTATTATTATTATTATTATTATTATTATTATTATTATTATTATTATTATTATTATTATTATTATTATTATTATTATTATTATTATTATTATTATTATTATTATTATTATTATTATTATTATTATTATTATTTAAAGCTGCCATCACGAAAAAAGACAAGACTGAGAGGATTTTGGCTGTTTATTCGCACCATTCTTGAGAAAGGAATAGTTTGATGAAAAAAATAAATATCCAGTTACCTAATTTTGTTACCCTCTTTATCTCATCATCGTGTAGATTTATATTACTGCGTCAAAAGTTGGTTGGTTGGTTGGTTTGTGGGGTTTAACGTCCCAAAGCGACTCAGGCTATGAGAGACGCCGTAGTGGAGGACTCCGGAAATTTCGACCACCTGGGGTTCTTTAACGTGCACTGACATCGCACAGCACACGGGCGCCTTGCTTTTCGCCTCCATCGAAAAGCTGCCGCCGAGGCCGGGATTCGATCCCGCGTCCTTGGGAACAGTAGTCGAGCGCCGTAACCACTGCGCCACCCCGGCGTATCCGTAATTAATGCAATCTTTGTACAAGCTTGCGTTTGCATTTGTCTCTACACCATCGTATAGAGAAAACGTAGTTCCGGATTACGGACGATGAGTTAGAAAACTTAGTCCAAGTAGTATGTTAGTCTTTCGCCTCTTCTTCAATCCTACAATGTCCCGCTCTGCCTCAATAATCAACCTCCGCAAGTTAATTCATCTCATGCAACGGGTTATGTCACCGAGAAATCGGTCTGACCGTTGCTTACGACCTTACGAATCATATTGGAGATTAACCAAAGGGACGAGAAACACATCTATGTAAAAGAGATAAAATACAGTTGAATCCCGCTATAACGAAATTCACGGTGCACGAAAAAAAATTCGTTCTCGCGGAACTTCGTTATCGCAAAAATTTGACGTGAAACGCAGAAAGAATTGCCCAAGCAGCAGCAAAGGCGTTTAATGCCAAAAATCTGTAAGCTTGGTTTGCTTACGCTTCACGGCGAGCAACGCCGTCACGCGATTTTCGCACTCGGTCAGCAAACCCATTGCAACATCGTCGTCTCGGACAGCAACGAAATTCCTGATGACATCAAAAGCGTCCATCACCTGTACGGCGGTTGCCGCAGCCGGCGCTTCCTGTACGTCGTCGTCTTCTTCATCGGAAGAGTCCTTATCATTTCGGGCAGCTTTTATGATCTGCTCATCACTCACATCTTCGTGAACAACAACACAAGCGTCAGCGCCGATGTATTCGTCGAGCTCGAGATTAGGCGGCACGGTTCCTATTTCTCCCAGCGTTTTCCAGGCGGCCGCGATCCCCGGAGCCGGTGACGCCTCTTCGTCGTCGTCTGTGACGCCTGGTGTTAGGCCAGCAGAATGTACGGGTCGACCTTCGGCAAATTCGGCGTGCCTGAAACAGTTAACAATTACTGAGCGCCCCAGTGTGCTCCAGGCAGCAGACATAATCTGCAGTGCCACGTACAAGTCCACCTTCGTGTCTCGGCCGGTTTCAGTGTTAAAAAGCAGCCGCTGAATTAACCTCCCGCGGTAAGCGCGCTTCAGGCTAAGAATCACGCCCTGATCGAGAGGCTGTAAGACAGACGTGCAATTGGGAGGGAAAAACCTCAGCTCCGTGTTAGTGAGCTTGACTTCGTCGGAGTGATGCGCTGAACAATTGTCCAAAAGCAAGCAAACTTTACGGCCCTGCCGCTTCATGTCGCGGTCGAATGCCATCATCCACTCGGTGAAAATAGCGCGGGTCATCCATGACTTGTTGTTCGCCTTGTACTGCACAGGTAGGCTACGAGTTCCCTTAAAACAGCGCGGCTTGGCACTTTTGCCTATGACTAACGGCGGACGCTTGTCCGAGCCATCCATGTTTGTGCAAAGCAGCACTGTGATGCGTTTTTTGCTGTGTTTGCCGCCGTGACAGCGCTGCCCCTTGAAGTCGAGCGTCCTAGCCGGCAACATCTCGTAGAATAGCCCGGTCTCGTCGGCGTTGTAAATGTCTGCAGGCGCGAAGTTGCTTAAAATTCCGGCCATGTTACTCGCCTTACAAGCAGCTGCTCCGTCCACGTCTGCTGACATTGACTCGCCGCACAACACTTTTCCAACGATGTTATGGCGGGCCTTGAAACGGTTTAGCCAGCCAATGCTGGCTTTAAAATCATCAATGCCAAGTAGGCATGCATAGTTCAAGGCTTTCTGCTGGACGATGCTTTCGGGCAGGGGGACGTTGCTGGCTCGTGCTTCCACAAACCACGCATGCACTGCTTTGTCCAACTCTTCATGGAGGGGCCGCGTCACCTTTTTGTGCTTCGAGGATGTGCCTGAAGCAAGTGCCATTCTCACGCTGTCCTTATTGCCTAGAATCGTTGACAGCGAACTTGCAGGAATTCCGAAGTCTTCAGCAATTGCCGCTTTCTTCCTTCCGCTTTCTGCTTGGGCGATTATTTGAGCTTTTTGCTCAAGGGAAAGAGTTTTGCGTTTTTTCACTTGCGTTGCCATCGTGTCCTGCGGATGAAAACTCGTCGTTGTCGAAGAGAAAGGCAGCGAGTGAACAACGCGACCACGACACAAAGCCAAAATGGCGGAACTGCAATCACGTGATTTCATGCTTAATGTGGCTTTGGATTTGACTTGGACTTCTCGCCAATAAAACTAGTTTCGGTTTCGATTTTGAACGCGAAAATTTCGTTGAAGCGGAAACGCTCTGCAAAAATGGTTCGTTGTGCAGAGAAATTTAGGCCATTAATTCTTATAGGATACTCGCGGGGAATAAAAAAATATTCGTTGTCGCGGAAATTTCGTTGTGGCGGTATTCGTTGTGGCGGGATTCAACTGTACAGCTTTTGATTACCGCTTTACTAAGCCAGACGCATGTAATAGGTCAGCGCACCTTTGCATGAGCGGGCGAGCGCCTTCAAAATTACATTAGCGATCGGTGCGGCAAGCTCGCTTCACAGCGCAACTCTCCGTCAGTGCGGGTCAGCGCCCCTCGAGAAACAAGAAGAGCTTTCCTGCTAGGCCCGGCTGGGATTGGCACATCTAGTCTAGCCACCTTGGCAGCGCCTAACGGTCACGTGACGTTTTTGTTTCTCCTCGCTCCGGCGCTCTCTCTCCTCCGCCGAGGTCGAGAAGGGAAAGCCCAGCTTCCCAAGCTACCCGAGCGCTGCTCGCGGCGGCCGGTCCTCGCTTGGCGTGCGCCTCCATTTGCGAAGCAGAGTTCGTCTGCCTCGGTCGGGTCGGCGGTCTCCGCCTGCAGCGACGCTCGTTTCTCTCCCCGTGTGAAGTGCCGAACACAACATCGTCCGGTTATGTTGCTTGCCACTGTTCATCGTTAAAAGCGTGTGTGGCTGGTCGACTGCTGTCTGGCTTCCAGGTGCGGGATTTCGCCGTCCGCAATTCGTTACATCCATTCTGCAGTTGTCTCGCTACTATTCGCAGAAGAGTCTTCCTTGTCGCATCATCCTTCATCGTCCTCTGCTTCCGGAGCTTGGCCGGCGGCAGAGAAGTGTGCGCGGCAGATTTCGGATGCTTCTTCCAGTGCAGCGGACATCGGTGTTTTTCGGCGTTACCGTGGTGTCGGAACGGGCACGGGGTTGCGATTTTACGCTCCAACCTCGCGCTTCTGCGCGACTGTAGAGTGAGTGCTTTCGCGCGCCAACACACTTACAGCGCCTGCTTTGAGGCATCACCGTAAGCAAGTGACTTTGGATTTGACGCTGAAAGCAGCCATCTGTTACTGCGGCTTCGACAAGAAGCTTCTTCTGTGGAGCACCGAAAAGACTTATTCAACACTGTAACGAACGTCGCCCTTCGTCGCAAGGTAAGGACGTGACACTTTAATTTGCTGGTTTGTTTGAGGACGTGTGTGCGCGAGCAGAGGATGAACGAAGAATTGAAAGAGCTAAAGTGTTATTCTATCAATTTATCCTGGAACTTGTAGTTGAATGTGTAAGTAATACGGCCACAGAAGTAGCTGACGAATCTTTAACGAGCGCTCACGAACTGTAAGGACAGCGGATCTGCGCGCTATAGCACAACCGCTACGGTATTTCAAGATCTTGGTCATGGCCATAGAAAAATGTGTGGTACTTTCTGTTTCATTTTTTTTTTTTTTTTCTTGTGGCTGGGATCTTGTCGGCCACATGCGTATCTGGCCCCGGCCGCAGAGTCTTGACAGGATAAACGACCAGACATGATTGAACAGCGGCTTCGTGCGAAATGCGGCGTCAGCTATTACAAGATCACTTCTAAATATATAAATTTTGTTGCACGCGTGTGGCTTTTAAATTATTCAATCACCAACTGAAAGCGTCTTGTTTATCGCGCATAATATTCAAATCAGTAAGACATGACATTCTGGGTGCACTTGCCTGATATGCACGTGGCTATATTGCTTCTCGCTATGTTACGACTGCGTGGCTGCTAATTTAGCTGCTTCGAAACTCTCTCGAAAAAGAAAGGACAAAGCATATTGGATGCAGGCCCGCTAAAAGATTACCATTGCTACAGTTCTGTAACAATCAGTAGCACCGCCTAACAGAATATTGAGCTTATACTGGTCTGATTCAATCCACAATGCGTAATCGATTAGTACATGCTGTGAATAGGTAAAGTGGTGGTTGATTGACGGGTAGTATCGGATCTTGCCAAAGATAGAATCATTACGAGGACGGTTTCCTTATCCGTTCATATGACATTCTTGTAGTTTAAATGAAATGGAAAATCTGCACTTTTTTTTTTTTTCGAATTCCTACATTTCTAACACGCACGTGGACCCGTGCTACCTTGATGCTAAGTAGCATGATACGCGCTGGTGAAACCTCAGCTGTTCAATCAAGTGCATCCTGTCATCACCGAAAGAAGAGCACGTCCGGACACGGGGACAGACTGCTCGCGCAGAATGTGCATATGCAGGCCATTTGAGTGCAGTTTACTCGGGTGAGACGTTCTGGACTCTGTGCAGGTGCTGTGAGCGTGCCAAACGATGGTTCGTCCACACTCCAAACATACGCGCAGTACGAAATTCATTACTTTTTTTTCTTCGTCTCTGCGGGAAAGCGCTAAGCCGCGAGTAACGGGGTGTAGTCTCGAGAGCTTTCAGTACGACGGTACGCTTTGACAGAGGCCAGTTACTGACCTCTGAGCACCAGCTGGTCCCTCATTGCGGAACATCTAATTTTGGCGTAGCTTGTTCGGCTGTCCTCAGCATAGATTCCGACTGCTCACTTTTTTTTTTTTTTTTTTTTACATATGAAGGTTGACAACCGTCGTTCCATCAAGTCTACTTTCCATCCATGGCGTTTTCTTCGTGGTCGATATCCAATTTCTTTGGCCAATGTTCGTGGTGTTGCCGTTCATTGTCACTGAGCTGCGATCGCTCAAAAACATTACTTTTTTTTTCCTCCACTATTTGCGCTAAAGCGCTGTAACTTCGCAATGTTTGTGGTGGTAATGTGGTGCGTGTGAAGTGGAAATATTGTTGGGCACTAGAAAATACCGTTCGCCATCTTTCGGTAGCGCCTGCGTGACTTTGGATATGGGGTCGCGTGTGTCCCTTCCCTCCTTTGCAGTGCTACGGATGATGTTTGGTTTTCGGTATTACGGCTTTGCGGTCACGTTTACAGTCTATCTGAAGTATTCGATGAAAGATAATCTCGCTGAGCGCAGCCATCTGTCGCAGAATGACAAGGCGAGTTTTGTCCACCACAAGAACGGTGCAGCGACCAACACATTTACACGCGTAACTCAGAGCGTGTGTTGCTGCCGTTTGTTGACTGCTCTGAAGCCGTTACATCAGTTGTCCGGGGTGAGCGATCACCAGGCGACTACGTTTAGGTGAGATGAGGCTTTCTACTTGACTGGTGCGGTTGTGCAGGGCGCTATGCTACATACTTGAATCAGAACAAATTAAAAGCGTGTCAATCAGTTTCCGTTTTTGCTGCCGGCGAGTACGACACTTTTTCGGCTGCTGCTTAACTGTTTTAGAGTATGCGATTACTGGACTATATAATGCCTTGGATGACACAGAGCTATATCCAAAAGTAAGCTTAAACTGTGGAAGTGTGTTGCAGCCCAGCTCCTTCGGCGTCGTCTCCTGCCTTTAACCAGCTTAGTGATGACTCCGCGAACAAACCTTGTTGCCTGAAATGTTTACAGCACACACGTCACAAAACGTTTTTTGCCACTATAAGCGCAAATTCTCATGATTCTCGCACCTTTCCATCTCCGGGTTCGAAATCGGAGCTCGCACCCAGCTCTAAAGCTTATGGAGGCACTGGTCAACAACGTGATAGAGGCATAAATAACGTGGTACACTTTTCTCAACGCCACATAGTCACAGCGCAGGAACTTACTAAAAGAAAAAAATAACAGAATAACGCGATGCACGTCATTTTTAGACAAATTCTTTCCAGCACGCCTTTGCTCTTCCGGAAAAGAAGTCACGTGATTCCCGACATAAGATCGGTGCTCGTGTCGTTCCGTCCAGTGGTGAAACTCGTGCCCAATACTTGTGCGGCTGATCGCACCAGAGCGATACAATCCATTCTCGATGGAGTCACCAAGGTCAGTCGAGTCCTATAAAAGAGAACGTTTCAGCCGGGAGCCTCCGCTTGACTTGCCCTCTTTAATTTGTACCTCGTTTAAGTCTTGTGAGTGAACGGCGGTCACTTTTCCTTGAGTGCGTGGTGTCATTAGCAGGCTTGGAGAAGGAACGGGAGAATGTGTTATGGATGAAAGGCACGGAAACAGCCCCACTCTGACGGCGATAAAGAACCCGCTGCCGAATAACTTTCTGAATATCATTCTTAATCTTTGAACGCATTTTGTTTCTTTCTTTAATTGAATTTGCAAGAGTAGTTCGCTGTAGGGGTTATTATTATTTTACCCGAAAACGCTTTATACCCAACTGAAATTACTGCGCACTTTTGTGTCCTTTATTAATTTACACGGAACTCACTGGGCCTCTTCTATACCTGTCCTCACAGGTGCAGCCTAGTTCAGCTTATTATTGCTAACACGTGAACGCATCACGTGGGCGTGAATATGAGCAAACAAGTCTCCTTGCGCATTCAGTGCTCCGGTATCTTTCGTCATTATTACAGACTCTTAAGATTACCGCTTTGAGTACATTCGTATATACCCTCCCAACTAGACGTATCTGAATTTTGCAAGGCTTTTTTTTTTTTTTTTTTCTCAAAAGATAGGGAAATGTACATGCCTCACCCACCCTCGTTCAGGCAGAGCTCCTGCGTCCATTGCAGCCGAAAATCATTAAATACGAGCCCGGTGTGGCCTTGTACTCGCGGGCGCATCGGAGCTTTCGCTCACTCCTTACTTCGGCTCGATATAGATTGTTTTCGTCTCGAGCGTCTTCTTCATACTGAGTCTGCGTGGTTCCCTGCGTTCGGTGCGCTGATCGATGTGATCCACTATGATTACTCGGGGGTCGCGTTCCTAATTGTTGCCGCTGCATTCGTTGCTGCGCGAGCGGTCGACGGAAGCCGGCCTTCCGTCCTTATCGATTCGCTTCCCGACACTGCACGATGCGTGCGGCCGCCGGGAGTGCGGGGCAGGACGCGACCCTCCACTCCCCGTCCTTCGCTGTTCTTGGCGCGCTGAAAGAATTCGCGGTGAGCGAGTCGTCGCCGTCGTCCTCGGCGGGTTCGGTCACCCTGCCAAGGGCCCCGGGTCGATGGACGGGCCCCACGCGAACCATCAGCTCGCAGGCATTGCGGTTGTCTCGCCGCAGCGAATTGTGTCGTCTCCGGTCGTCATTAGCCTTTCCGGTGGCCGCTTATAGCGAACCACAGAAGCAATGGGCGACTGCTCTTTGTCATGCAAGGGAGAAAGGGGAAGTGTTCGCGTTGTTTTCTTTTGGTAAGGAGTAAAGCTGCTCTTATCTGGGTTCTGCTCGTGTTACTGTGAGAGTTTGTACCTTGCTGGAAGTACGGGCGGGATATTAAAGCACTTACTGCGTAAAGGACCGTCTCCGTGGTAATGGGAGAAGTCGACGGCTTCCTATTTCGTCGTGACGGATAACTTGCGTTCTGCTACAGGCCAGTGAGGACGTCATAGCCGGATGCGGCTGAATAATAAAACCGGCAGATCTGGAGTGTCGGCAGCCTCGAAGCGAAGCTTAAGAAATGGGTTTTCCGGCGAACCGAGTAACTTGACGAGGGAGTGCTGTGCGGACTCCGCACAGCACAGTGTTATAAGTTCGCTTGGTGTGAAGGATCGTAGCCGACTTACAAACAAGTTCCGGACGCACACCAGGTGAGCTTAGTTTCAGGACAAGGCGCGGTAGCGGCTTGATCCTAACCGATCGTCTCTACCAGTTGTTCGTTTTTATTTCTACGGAGTGGTCCCTTTAATCCAGTGTGAAGAGAAATTAGTTGGAGAAAAGGCAAATGTAATCAATCGCAAACTGTTTAGGCGTCGTTTATTTGAGTGGTTGTCCGGACTCGCCATACGCCACAAAATACGACTGCAGGTGTATTAATGCGCTGTGTTATCCAGAGGATCTCCCGGCACGTCCCATTGTAACTATCCTGTTGTACTCGTAGTTGTTCACTGAATTGGGTAGAATTGTACACGGAATAACGGCAAGGGAAAATACGCTCTCACTTGCCGGAACGTCCGTGCCCGTCTCACGTTGCAGCCACCCATCGGGATTTGCACCTACAGCGTGCTTGCGCTGTCTGCTGTCCCCATCATTCCATTAGACTCGAGATAGAAGCCCCGCCCTTTTGTTGCCTCCAGCTCGCCGGCTTCCCGTATCTTCTCTGGAAACTACATTCATGTCCGCCTCCGCTGACAAGCCTAGCGAAGCGACACGTCCGTGCTTGCGTTGAACGCGTATCTATCGCGCACCCATTCACGACGTTCCGCGTCTCTTGGATGCCTCGGTCGCGCTCACACGCAGGCTGGGTCTTCCCAGCGCTCCGTGTTTTGCGCGGCAACGCCCGCGGCACTGACGAGAGCGCGCGGCCACAAACAAGCGTCACGACTGACCGCCGAAGATGTCGGCGAACACGGCCAATTCCTTCCACTCTTCGATATATTTCCTCGTGCGAGCCGTTATCTCGAAGCCCCTCTTTTCATTCGCGAGTCGGACCGAGTTGCTTTCGTGCATCGAGTTCCCAGGTTATACCCCTTTTTGTTGTTGCTTGCGCTTTCTTTCCACTTTATCTTTCTGGCGGCTCTCCGCTACGAAAACCAAGATAGCGGAGGAAGGTCCGCGAAGGCTCGCGAGCGAGCTTGAGCGCCGTTGTTCCCTGGGGAACTCGGCCCCGGCTTTCCTAAATCAGAAGCGCCGCGGGGTGTAACGGTGTAACGCTGCGTATACGCGGTAGACGGCGAGCATCGGCGGAGAAACGAGACGCGCGGCACTTGGGATAAAGCGGCCGGCCTACTCGTAGCGCTGATGGGGAGACTGCCCTCCGGTGCGACCCTTGAGCGTACGTCTTCGAGAGCTGTCGGCAACGCCGAGCTCGTTTTATATTCGCCCTTTGTGTCGGACCAGCCGTGTGGCATATCGAGGTCATGACTGTGGTGCGCGCATAGCCAGCGCGAGCTACAGAGTGGCGTCGCCGTGTGCGCGTTCCGTTCTGCGGCGATTAGCCTCGATTGCCCCGGTGGTGACAAATGAAGAGGTTTGTTCCCTCGGAGTGGCTTTGAGGAAGTCCACTCTCGCGCATATTTTTGCGGCGTGTGCATATGTGTAAACGTCAGTTTTGATACCTGCTGTGCTGGCCAATCTACACACATATGCGACCGTTCTTGAGCTGATGGGCCCAGGTGCACTCCAGTCGGCGAGTTAGCCTGGTATTTATGGTTGTTGCATAGGTCCTATTATGACCGTGTGGTTTGATCGTTATCAACGCTTATGAGTTTTTAAGGTGTCCAGTTGGTAGAGACTGTATGCTAGTCGTGTCGTCTGATGACAAAGCCCTGGCTCACAAAGATTGTTCCCACGCATAACTGTGCTTGCTACGAGGCTTATTCCACATTAATCCGCTACTCAATTTACGATAGTTAACGAAGCTACGGCCAAGGTTCCATCTTACTGCATGGTATACCCTTTTGCACAGAAAAAGGTATCTTGAATCCGGCAGCAGGAATCTGCCTTCGTGCTGAATTATGCGCATTAAAATAGCGTAACTCGTATCACTCATATCGCCGCATACCGCGAGTAGGAGGATTCGAACCCCGCTATGGGCCACCTCTATTTCATCGAGGGAAAGCATAAACGCTCGCGTGTAATCTGCAATGTCAGCGCACATTAAAGAACTTTGGATGGTCGAAATCGATCCGGAGATTTCCGCTGCGACGTCTCTCATTGTGCCATTGGCAGTACAAACAAACAAAAGCAAAAAGTTGAGTAATTAATCGATATTCGATAATACGCTATCTTGCGAAAGGCATTGTAGGCGCAATAAAACAAATAAGTGGTTGCAAAACGCCGAGGCATGCTTCAAGTGCGCATTACTGTTGTGTTTACCTGAAAACCCCTCGTGAGCCCGTTTAAGCAAACCATAATCACACTAGCACTGCCCCATAGATACAGTAAACACACCGTTCAGGCAAACAGGCCGAGAAGAGAAAGCTTGGTTGGCACACTGTCGTGAATATTCAGGGCCACAGAGTTTCCCCGCGTCGCTCACCTGCGGGCAAACACGTGAGCCGCATCCCGATCAGTCCCGCTCATCCTGCGATTGTCCCGAGGGCGATGCGTCGGAAAATAATTGGCTTCCTCGCCACGCATGCAGGCAACAACGCCTGCAGCGCTTCCAAACAAGAAAAGTAAAAGAATCGAGCAAAAGAAGCATTGCGCATGGAATAGTGCGCGTTGCGTGCTCTCGCTTCCGACGCACGCCTGATCGTGCAGTCGGTGACCCTGACATCACTGCGCGCAAAAGCCCGCAGTGATGCAGTGTCTGCCCGCGGTGGTGGTGTGGGCGCCTCTTTTGTAAACGCTCGCACGAATACCTTGGCTCGCGCGAGACGCTGGTTGCAATGGCGCGCCAAAAAAATGCCGCCCAATTCTGCCTTCCTTTTTTTTTTTTTCTATTCCATTTGTTTTTCTGTCTCGCTTTTGCGGCCTTCTCCGACCTTCGTCAGTTATCATTCCCTGCCTGCTCACAGTAGCGCTTCAATGCATGAGCTGCGAGCCAAATGTTTGGCGCGTGTAGCAGTGAGTGAGGCTGGCGCGGAACGTCCATTTGTGGCCTTTATTTTTGGACGATAATTATTAGCCATTGGTAGCGCTAATAGAGTGCGATTACGCGCTTTCTCCATCATTGATAGAGGCTTCTACGGGTAGCATTTTTTTTTTTTTTTCGATTTGAAAGGTTGTGTTCGACCTGTCCCCTTCTTTCGTCTAGTTTCTTTCTTCTTTCGTTCAACAGTTTTTAATTATGGCTTCCGGCGACAAAACTCCTCGCTCGAGCTGCAATTGAACTCAATTCACTTTGTTATATGTTTTCTGTTTGCTCTTAGTTCGGGCCACTTTAACTAATAGAACACGGTGGTCATTACTTATTCATATACGCCCAGAAAATTGAGGAAGCCGTGGGCATAGCAGCAACAACGCTCGTATGCAAGAACGCCCTACTCCTGCATTGGAGCGAGAACGTTGGATAAATTGCAGCATTTCTGTTTCACTTGTGGGTTTAATGTCGTGATTACACGTGCCGCTCCCAATTCGCTGGTCGTGTCCTTGTCATTTTATTTAAACGGGCGAGCAGTCGTGAACGGAAAGCAAAGTGTCGCACGACAGCGCGTTATTTATTAAATTTTTTTTTTTTTTACTTGTTCGGCGAAGAAAACGTCGCGAGAAAACGGGCGTGCATCGGGAAGGCGATTAAAGAAAGAAAGAGGACACTTCATTACTCGTGCGTCTAATTGCTCGCCGGCCGTTTCCACTGGATGTATGTGGCTTTTACATCCAGCGAGCTGGAAGCAAAGTGAATTGGAAGCGACCCCCGAATTAAAAAGAACACATAAATTATGAAAATAGATACGCACAGTAGTGTGCGTGTCGGGCGTGAAGAAACCCTTTGGGAAGGGGCAAAAAAAGTAATAATAGAAAACACGAGAAAACGCATAAGTCGACGACAGCGCCGCGTCGTGACGTCGATTGTTTACTGAGACGGAGACTGAACGCACTTGGCAGCGACTAACCGAAGGCTTCCTGCGATGCCCGGGATGCCTCGACGGGCACTTGCACTGCGTCGCCGTGACATTCACTCTCCTTACTATTCTTTTCCTTACTCTTCTTCGTCTTCCTCTTGCATTCGCTCTCGCTGACTCACCTGTCCTCTTCTGGCTCTAGCCTTACTCGCTGGCAGCATGCTGACGAATCTCTGGACCGCATATATTTTCAGAAGGGAGTTAAGAGCAGCATTCCGGGAATTGCGTCGTTTTCTGCTACTTGTTTTCTTCTTTTGTTGTGTGCGTGGGGACGAATGGGTGTGTTCTTACCGCCTCGTTTGCAACACTGGCTTTTTCTGGTAAACAAAACAGGAGGGCTCCTTTGGTGACTATCAGATTACTGTGACGCGGCGCCGACGTGTGAATGAGACTGCTTTGCAATATGCCAGACGCGCTCACCGAATGGAAGAGGTGTTGGGGAGGGGATGGACGTGAAATTTACCGCTCTGCCGAAATAACACTCCTATTGTTTGCGTAAACGGTTGGTTTGCTTTGAGCCCGTTATGGCAAGCAGAAAGCGAGGTTGTCGTAACGCGGTTATTGCCGCTTTTCAAACACAGTGAGACCTCGTTGTTTCGTGTAATCGCTTTCCATTGTTTCGATATTCAAATCACTGTACACTGTGAAAGATAGTTGAAAAGCTTAAAACGACTGTGTCCAGCCAGCGCGTGCAGAGTATGTATAACTTGGTTTTAACCACCATCTGCTTGACAGGGACCGTTGATTAAAATAATGGTGTCAACACATAGCGTACGGGAGATTTTTGTGCAATGTTTAGGGGAGAATAATTCTCCAAGGTGGAGTAAATTTTTGTAAGGGAGTTATATAGTCATTATCGTCCACCTGTGCGCAGCGGTTTCAAAGCAAAGCTATACAGCTTTCACAAAAACTTCGGAGTTTAAGAAAAATTTGTCCTGGTGCGGTGTTTTCACATTTTTCTATCCCGCGTTCTGATTCAGCAGCCGAAAACTTAAGCCCACTGAGGTACTGCAAGGGATACCGGTGACGTCAGGGCTGACAGCTAAAAACTATGTGATTAGACATCTGTAATGTTAAAAGCACATTTTGGAACAGTGAGATATAGGCGACATTATACACTTTAAAAATAATCCTTACAAAAATGTATTCGTACTCTTATCTTGCGCAAGGAGCGATTAGTCGACTTCTGGCTGGAAGTGTCTTTTCTACTCAAATAAATAGAGTGGAAAAAAGAACAGGAATGGCATACGCATCGTTCGTAGCACAGGTTTTCTCGTCGTTAGGGGTGAGTCAGCGTACACGACGCTCTGCCCCTACACGGGAGCACAAAAAACGCTCACGCACGCAAACACACCGCCAGAGTGAGAGAGAGGCCCCTGGCCGCGTGGGACGGCGTCGGCATCGGTCACGCGAGACGACGCTCGCTGGCCCTCGTCCGACACCGTTAACGTCACGGGCAACCGCGCCCGGCTGACAGCGGCGCCCTTGCCGCTGCCCAAGGCGGCTTTTTATAGCGCCGAACGCCGCGGGCTTCTTCGCTGCCACGGCGCGCCCAGGGGGCAACGCCGGCGGTGCGCCGTCGTCGTCTACGTCGCCGTCGAAGCGCGAAGGAAAGCCCGCTCCCGAACCGCTGCTGCTGATGCTGCAAGCAACTTCGTCGCGCCGCTGTCTCGGCGCGCTCGTGCACCCCCCACAGAGGTCAACTGCCACTGCATTCCACGCCTCCCGCCACTTCCCTGCTGGCGGGAGAGAGCGCCTCTGAGTACGACTGGCTCTGTTATACGAATGAGGCAATGTCAACGTAAAGAGCGTTCACACTGGTGAACACGATCAATTTTCTTCTCCTCTCTGGGGTTTGTGAGAAAATCTTGAATGATCGTTCACCCAGGCGAAAACTGTATGGTTAAATTGTTAAAACAGAAAAGAGTTAGGTGTCGCCTACAATCTCTCTGCTTACGGGAAACGTAACGTTACCTTTCATCTCTTGTACTTGACGCTGGCGTCACTTATGCGAGTTCACTCACGTATGTTAATTCGGCACGTCCATCACCGTTTTTTCCCACGGTCGTATAACGCATGTACACACGGAAAGCTCTGACGACATTACCACTCGTGTCGTTTTACTATAACTCGCCTAAAATGAGGTGCGAGCAAAACTAGGACTGACGATGTCAGTGATGAGTACGAAAGACACTGCGTTGTATTTGCAAGTTCGCGCTTCTTTTTCGATCGCACTATTGCCGCTCTGATAGGCCATACTGAGGCTGGTAAGGACTAAATTTTCAATGGGAGACAGTTGATCACAAGGGAGGCCACATCGGACGGCTCTGGATAGCTGATACCATTAGAACACTGGATTCTCTTTTGAAGCTCACCACTAAAGTATGAGTGAACCGGGTTTTCCTGCCGTTCCCCCTTATCCTTGAAATGCGTTCACCGCTATATCCAAGGGCGGAACCCTCGCACTCGTTCTCATCAGCCGAACTGCACGGCCACTGAATCACCGCGGCTGGTCACCTAGGCCAAGTTCAAATTCCTTTAACTGGGGCCTCGTTCGGCCTAATAACCAGTTGTTACTATATAAAGAAGAAATCCGCCCAAGAGACCTCTGCGGTCTAACTTGTAAGCCGTTCCATGGCACCGTGACCCACCTACCTGCCATCATCGCAGCGCCCTCTTTTGTTCGAAAGTGCCTCCTTGGGGGGCATGAACCCTAAGCTCGTGGGCGTTCACCGTCGTGTCCTATGACATGACAAAAGAAAATCTGAAGAAGGAGTTGAATAGAGACAGCGGGGTTAAGAAATACGCCCTCCACGACGCCGATGCGAAGTGCACCCAAAAGTAAACGCGTGCTATCGGTTGTACGCGATGCAGGGACGCGGAATCTCACCAGGCGCTCGTATGTGCCGACGTGCGTGCTGTCATTATCCGCCCCCTCCGAGCTATGCCATTTTATTCCCGTCTTCATGCCAGAGAACACCCGCCTTCTTCTTCCTCACTCCACCTCTTCTTTTTCTTTTTTCTTCTCCTTTCCCCCCCCCCCCCCCCCCCCCCCCACACACACACTCACGCAGTCGTCTTATTCGCCCGCGCGTTCTTTGCGCGCAAGACGTCGCAGTCGACGTCGCGTTGGTACATTGTATGGAGAGGCCCCCGCCGCCGCTGCTGACCGATTTACCCTGTCATTTCGAGACGAGCCGTCGTTGTGGGGCCGCGAGGCGCCGGAGACCGCGTCTTGTGCGCTCAGCCGGGAACAGCGGCAGCGCGACCCCGCGACGTCGTCTCTCGGCGCTCCTGGTCTTTCGTCTGACCTCCTCCTCTTCATCCTGGCGCTCCGCGCGGCGTAACGCTCTAGAATGGCGGAAAAGAAACGACGACGACACACCGGGTCCGTCTCCGCCTCGCAAAAGGCTCGATCTTTCGACGCCTGGCTGCGGAACGGGAGCCCGTGTGGCTCCGCACTCTCTTCTGTCTCCTCTTTCGTCTTGATGCGTATTTTTGTACGAATTAATCGGTGATGACTGCTGCAACGAATGTTGAAGTTGTTGGCTGAGGACAAGGTCTTTATTTCTGAAGAATCTAAGGTGTTGTAAGGGACAGTTTTTTTTTTTCATTTGGTGGTAGACTGCAAAGAAAAAAAAAAAACGAAGCCTAACAAACAATTGAACCGGTAGAGAAACCAAATTCTAAACCACTGCGCGCACACACACACACACACACACACACACACACACACACACACACACACACACACACACACACACACACACACACACACACACACACACACACACACACACACACACACACACACACACACACACACACACACACACACACACACACACACACACACACGCACACACGCACACACACACACGCACACACACACACACACACACACACACACACACACACACACACACACACACACACACACACACACACACACACACACACACACACACACACACACACACACACACACACACACATGTATATATATGCGACTGAGGCAGGCATTCAAGCAGTGCAGATTCGCGCGTTACCTCTAGGGATATTTCACGATGGAAAAAGCGTGTTCTGCGAGCACTGAGATTTGCGTTTGTAGGAAATGTCAGTAACCACGAAGTGAGCATCGTTCCTTCTAAATGTGGCCATCGACTAATTCAGCCAACGAAGAGAGCGCGGCAGCAGGAAATAACGTCACTATAGCATTTTAAATCGCAAGACAACTGCCACGCGTGACCCGGCGCTTTTGTATGTCTATATATAAAAACGTTACTGCGTGGTTTATCTCATCTACAATGGTAGACTGCTGTGACAGATATCTACAACCTCGTATACAGTGTCCAACAATCTCTCTGGCGAGGTTTCCTCTAGAAAATTGGCTGTAAGACACCTCGCACCAGAGTAATTTTGATCCCTCAACGGTAGGGCATCATTCTCGTCACTGGTTTTCTGTGCGTGAGTTAAACGATGATTGCGGCTCAAATGTATCTCTGAACACAATCTGAAGGTAACACAGCCACGGAAAGCGAGACAAAATTACGGCGGCATCGTCGTACCCCAACAAAAGGCTGTGTCACGACTGGCTTTTTGAGGGAAACCTAAAGGTGAACACACCGCAAGAGAATATATTGGTAATTTATTATATGGTTTCAAATTAAAAAAAAAAAGAAACTAAACAACAAGAGTACAGAAAAAGAATTGCAAGAGGTGGAGTCGAGCCTATGTATTTTGGCGTTCAACTACTCAGCGTTCATCCATTGCGCCGCAGAACCTTTTTTTTTATTATTACTTGCTTAGACCCACACAAAACAACACAAGAAAAACGACACTGGCAAACAATACACATAGAGTTGGCATCATGATAGGTTGACGTTATGATAGAAGAAAATAGCTCAAGAGACGGGACAAGGAAGTAGACACAACACGAGCGCTATTCCGTCCGCTATTCCCCCAACTCGCCCAGCAACACACTTTGATGCTTGGTTGACGTAAACGGGATAAAGCCACTCCATGTGCACAAGTTGTTTAATTATCGATACCTATTCAGGTGCCGGGTACACATTCTTGTGGGTGTCCACGAACCTCGCAATAGACTTGCGTAAATGGTGGTGTGCCGGCTGTGCATCAACGTCGGTGTGTCGAACAGCCATGTAGTGCCATCCCATCAGCATCACCGCGTCAAAAGGGGCGTCTCCATCACTTTCTACGGGTAGGAAACAACGCGAATATCGGTTTGCGCTCCTATTCATTTCTACAATATTTCTGCTATTTGTCGCTAGGTAAAGCTGCTCAGAGGACCGTACACCGTTGACAGAACGTAATCATGCCTCGCACCAACACAATTATATCCGCTGTTGCTGGTGCATGGGGGCGCTGCTGCTGTTTTCGTCGTCCTCGTTTGTGCAGCCTGGCGAGTTAGGATAAACAGGCCACCTGTTCCCGAGTTAAGATAAACAGGCCACCTGCCAAGTCACTCTACAGCACGGCGTTTCATATACGATGCCAGCACATCATATGCCCTCTCATTCACGTGCACACGCGTGAGCGGCCCTCCAACCGTGCAATCAGTTTTGGACAATTAAGAGTTCTCGTTCTGCTTGCACTGCTGTGCAGTGTCGACAGGTCGAGCCGAGAGCGCCTCAATGGCGTGCAAGAGAGGTACGCGAGTACAAAAACGCGAGCGAGAAAAGAAAAAAAGAACAAATGAATAAGGAAGAAAATGCAGGGCGGGTGGGCGCGCGCTCGATTCTAGAATGACTGCATTCGTTTCTTTTGGAACCCAGTTTTAAATGACGCGCCTTTTGCGCGCACACACCGTGCATACACTGAGACCTCCGTGTACGGGCCCGTACTTGTTTGTACGCAGGCGCTCCTGTACATCTAGCGCTCCTTTCATTTCTTTCTTCTTGTTACCCCAAACTGTTCTTTAGTGTTTCAAGAGTTGCAAAAAAAAAAAAAAAAAAACTGAAGAAGACAGGAAGCCACAGCGATGACCTGTGGATAAAAGAAGATAAAGGAGTATTTAAAAGTAATAAAAAAGGGGCTAGGGGTGCTCGACTTGCCTTTTTCTTCTTAATATGTAGGTGACCCAGAGAAGGGCCGGCGCTGCTATTCTGCCTCTGTAGACGCATATTTATTCCGCCGCGAACTCAATGATAATGGTGGGTACTACGTACGCTGCGTCGAATGACCTGAATATGCGCAGTGGCAAAGGCAGTGGCCGCAGCATCCACAGGAAGGAGAAGCGGGCCGTGACCTCGTCGCTACCGCCGCCGCCGCTCCTGCAGCTCGCGGATACGAAGTGTTCCTTTGAAAACTCCCTTCCCTGCATGCAGGGCTGGGCTCAAGGCCGTGCGGCAAATGTTCGCGCGCTCAGACAGGAGCGCTCTACTGCCCCGTAATTATATATTACCTTTGTGGCGTCAGAATAACGTGATATTCGCGATCACCGGCCGTAATTACGGCTTTTGTTCTGTGGACAGTGCCACGATATATTGGCGTCAGGAAACTTCTCTTCAATGGAAGCTCACAGTGAGCCACTCGGCTTGGAAATTTTTACCACATTACATCCATAGCTTCTACTCGATGCTGGCATGTGGCTTTGTCTGTTCGGTGGCTAGGAAATTGCTCAGAAGGCGGAAAATGCATAAAAGAGAGCCATTTTTAGAGGCACCTAGCTTTATATAGCTGGCTACTCATGAAGGGTAATTCGAAATTCACGAAATGTTTGTATACCAACGATGTTATTAGCAACAGCAAGGTATGAATAAAACGAAGGTGTCGAGTCGTTTTGCGCCTACGCAGTCGTTTGTTGTGCCAAGGATACCGTAGGCTATAGAGGTTTCGGTCATTCAGCAAAACAGTGGGAGTGCCGCAGTGGTGGGGAAACGAGACCTCCGAGCTGGGGACGCGAGGCAAGCCTTGTGTAAGTGAAGACGAAAGGAGTATACTAACGAATTATTGCCGATTTGTTTGCCGAGTGCAAATCTGCTTCGAAAAAAGCCGTTAAAAAAGAAAAAAGAAAAAGAAAGGATGGTTCCTTAATGGAAATAGTATTCTTTGGTGGGAAAACGCCGGATCAACACCGTCAACCTGCATTTTAAACACGATGACGTCATGATTCAAACAGTCTCACTGTTTCGTTCTATGGTTCCTCTCGTTACCCGGCGCAAGTGCAACCTTGTTACAAAGGATGGCCGGCCGGAAAAGAGGCGAAATCAGATATTTGACGGCACATCTGGCGTCCCGTAATGTAACGGCGTACTATGTTATGAGTCATGTTGCGTGGTAGTAGTGTAGCTTTTCTTTATTGCCCAGGGAAGACCATGCTTAGACGTGTGTATTCCTCTGCCTCTGGATCATATAAGCAGCCCCCTTGATGGCTTTAGTGGGCGCCGGCGTGTGGCGTCGGGCTCCGTTCCGAGTCAAGAGGGTGGGCGATACTCGAGCCCATCCAGAGAGACGCCTCGGCGAAGCGACCTCGACCTTGGTCCGCCCTCGCCCCAGGCACCGAAGAGAGGAGAGTGCCGGGAGAGGAAGGGGTCAGGAGGGGACGTGGGCCGCATTATACACGATGGTCCACGGCGGCGGTTCCTCTGCGGCAGTCATGGTAGCGCGGAAGCGACAGTCGCGGGCTGGGGCCGATGCGGCGAAGGCTTCTACGCCCATCTTTATTGCGGGCGGGTGCCCGTAACTGGACCGCGATTTATCGTTCCGGCGCGCGCGCGCTCGCGTGGGTGCGACGACGCGGGCGACGGTGTCTTCTCTGCCTTCGAAGACCGATACGGAAGGACTCGCGTCGCTTGGTGTCTTAACGTGCTCCGAATAATGCGTGTAGGCCGGGTGTTGCGGTTGTCTCTCGCTGCTGCATCCGTGTCTGCGGGCGTGAGTTTCGGCGGCGTGTACGTGACGGTCTTTGTTGTCTCTTTCTTGGCTGTATATTTCTTTTCTGAGCTGCGGCGGGTCATTTGGAGCCAGTGTGATGTCAGGACGTGGGAGTTTCAAGGAAGGAACGGTTTTACGCGTCGGTCTAAACTGGTTATATCGTGAGTTTAGTACACAGTAGTAATGCAAGGATAAAAAAAAAAAAAACGCTCACAGCATTCATACAGTCGGCTCTTTGCGTTCAAACTCTGCATGAAAGCGTGACGCACTTGGTGTTTTCGTCATCGGAGTGTGAATTTCCAAAGAAAAAAAAAATGAAAGAATGACATCACCGCACGGATACTTGATGCCTGATTCTGACGCGCATAAGTTGCGTTTTGCTATCACCAAGCTCGCATTGCCTGAACTTCCAAACAAAAATCTACAAAGGAGGGGAGACAGTGAGGGATCACGTGCTAACCCCATTTCTTTAGGAGGAATTCTGGTCGCCATGTTCTAGGCAGACGTTTATTTTTTTTTTTATATATATATATAGCACATACTGACTGTCATGATCGCACGGCCGAGATTCGCTAACTCCTGTATGGAGCCTGTTTTTATTACTTTCAGAACGAAATATCAGTACAGCCACCTGGAGCTGAAGTCGATAAGGATCCATCTTTAAAGAATATCGCTTTTCGATTTCATTTGGAGTAACATCGGCGTGACGAGAACATCATACGAAAGCAGCAAGTGGCCAAACAAGGATATTACAAGGTAGTCGGTCCCCGCGACGGCGATAGCCTTGCCACTCGCCGGACGTACTGGCTAACCATTATTGACCGCGATATGAATCCAAATTCCAGGTCCGGCCACCAATGAGCCAGTAGCCCGGTGGCCTCCACGGACATCTGAAAGCCGCAGCTGTGTCACCGAACGACAGGAACCGATATGCTAGAGAGCTAAATCAATCCAGAACAGATAGATAGACAATGGAGCTTTATAGAACACGGCCCCTGGATGCGCGAGTTGTATCAGAAGTGTACGGCAGCGATTTTACAACTGCTCCGGTGTCATGTCTTTTGCGTGAGGGTCCACCCAATGTCGGCAAACGCGAGCACATATTTCGTTAAGATCCCATTCTTGCCATTTAGTATTGTCATCATAATTACCCTTATTAAGTCCGCCGCAGGGTGACGCTCTCGCGTATGCCTCTCCAATTAATCCTGTCTGGTGCCAGCTGCGGATACGTTGACCACAGTGACCTGTCTGAATGCATCAAGCGCTTAATTTCAGTACCTACGACTACATTCGCATGCCTTACAACAGCAATAAACTTAACTCGGGGTGAACTTTGCAGGAGCCTTACCACAACGAAGACAGCAATTATACGCTTCGTTCTACTATAACGACTTTCTCAGAGCAGAATCCGTCGTTTTGTTCGCCCTCGCTTTGCGCAAGCCAAACTTCTGGTTAGTTTAGACCGGCTGAATACGAATGGGAGGACGCCATATGGTACGGGCTCTATTTCGTTCAGTTGTTCTTTTTTCTTTTTTTCTTTATGGGGTAGCAGGGGAAGCGCGCACCCACGAAACTGTACAAGACTATATTATCCTGGCGGTTCAGCATCCGGTCGCGCAGGATATAGTGTGGGATGGGTGGGTGGAGGGGAAGGGCGCTGGACGGCTTTAGTTTGGACGGCTTCGGTGGCCTAACGCTGCCACGCGCGTGTCTTATTTTTCGCCCGGCTGACGAGAGGACGAGGTGCATTGCGTTGGTAAAAGGTGCGCCAAGGCGTGGCGAGGCGAGAAATAAAGGGGAAAGCTGAAAATAACCGGCGCTGGGGCCGAGGGGCTTTCTTTCTGGCGAGCCTTTCACCTTCGGACGAAAAAACGGGAACAAGAATAAAAAGGAAACTGCGGAAGCCAACGCACTTTGCTGTCGCCAAATTGTCTCCACAGGACAAGAGCGAAGAGAAAAGAAAGAAGTCTGTTGGAATAAAGAGAAAAAAAGAACGAGGTAGCGTCACTGACACGACGACGATATCCCCCCCCCCCCCCCCCCCCCCTCATCTCTTTTTCGAAGGTTGAAAACCCCATGAACAACCAACATCGAGACGGAGCTCGCAACTTTGTTTTCTTACCGAACTGGCGTGTGTGTGTTCCCTTCGCATTTTTTTTTTCTCTGTGTGTGCTCTGCAGGAGAAGTGCTCACTATGCCGAGTTGAGTTACTTCAGTGTGTTGCTTCATTTTTTTTTTCTCTCTATCTTCTCGGCGGTGCGGTGGGCGAGATGAAATTTTAAATTCGATCAGCTATCATCCCAGCAGAGTTCGACGCCCTATACTGATAGGAAAGCGGGTAGCATATACCGGAGGCGACACACGTCGGTAAGCTCGGTAGTGCATTCTCGGCTGTACTTTTGAGTTCAGGACGCGACCCCTTGTTACGTCATAGATCGCACGACCTCTGCAAGAGAAACATACTGGCTAAGACGAAAATTCGCGAAAAGAAAGCGTATGCGAAAGAACTCTGGAAAAGGAAAATCTGCAGCGCCGATGTATTTCCGCCGTGCGAAAAACACGTTGAGTGCAGAGACTGACGCACAAGGAGTGTGAAAGACAAATCAAACAGTCACGTATAACCATATTTGCCCCAATACTTAGTGTCGGTTCATCCTCTAATTATATACCTTGGCGACTGCTTGTGCATTTAGTGATGTGTTCAAAATGAAATGAAGGCAAAGGCTGCCTACAAAGAACCAAGTTAACATTGGATCAGGCTCATAGTGAAGAGCGCCTGTCGTGAATGTGACATTTGCAGAAAAGCCTGATGAAATATTCACACGTCGAAGAGAAAGTACGGAGGACACCTAAGACTTCTTACCTGCTGTTTAAGATGAAAGCATAGATATGTCGTGTTTGTTTTTTATGTTTTTTTTTTTACATAGTGTCCACCAACTGGCCAAACTAGCTACGCTTCTTCAATACGATGAATGTGTCGTCCGGGATTTTGATTAATTTCTTCTTAGGACCTTATTTTTTTATTTTTGCTGCATTATCTGCATCACTGTCACGATTACTGACTCCTCACGCAACCTGTGAACCCTCGAGGCCGGCCGTGTTTCATGCTTGGATGGCCTGCTGGCAGCGTGGTTGTCTCGCAGTCCGAAGGTCCTGGTTCAATTCCCACCCTTTATGTACCCGAAGTAACTGAGTTTTCTTTTGAACTGAATTACTTCCGTTTGGTTGTAGGAAGCTTCCCGTGAATTTGGCCTCAATTCGAATATTTTCGACCTATCACGCTCAGGCACTAAAGCACTGATGATGACGTCACGTGGTCACGTGAATTCGGTACCACTTCTTGTGGACGCACAACGCCGGATTTCGCTGAGGATTAGCCATGCAAGGCTAATATTAATAACTCGTAGTGAAACGTAACCCGTTGGGGAACATTTGCAGCGTGCTAAAAGTACGTACAGTCGTGAGCAAAAGTGGAGAGACCACGAGCTTTGAGAAAACTACCTGCCAGTTTTTTCTGACAGTGAAACAGTTATTTCTAAGAAATGCATTAGTACCATGATTAATATACTTGCCTTCTTGCCCAAGCAATTTTCTCTGGCACATCTTTTTATACATAAAAAAAGCAATCGTAGCAGTTAGCGTGGTCTCTTCACTTTTGCTCACAACTGTACTTGTTGAAAATCGATACACGACGTAAACGCTCACTACCACGCCAACGTAATAGTTCATTTGCAAGTACCTATAGGTCACCGAGCTTTAGGTATGATCACACAGCGGTCATAATTATTGAATAAGAAAATACATTGTCATTGTACATGCACACCCGAAACGCACCATGGGAGATGGGAAGGAAAGGTAGCATAGCGCTTTGACTTTGTAAGGAGGAACTTCTCCACCGTCCTGGGACCTGAAACGTCGGGAATAGCCATAGCCTCTATGGAATAGCGTACGAGCAGCAGTGCAGAATCCTGAACAATACCGGCAGCTACTACCACTACACTACGATTATTTCAAAAGGCTGACATCGTGCAGAGGACGAAATTGCCATGCTACTGAACCTGCAAAATTGCTCGTTCCCTCCCTGTCATCATTACTGCCGTGCTTGGAAGCGACGGAAAGCATACATACTGAAGAAGCTATTCCTCAGTCAATAATGCCCATTGTTTCAGCCGAGCGAGCTTCTGCCGTACATAGGAGAATGCTAATGAGTATACGCCTATAATATCTGTGAAAGGCGGCTCTGCAGAGCGTAACAAGCTGCGCTCAGAGGAGGCGGCGGCAAGTTACACTGCAAAGTTCGGCGTTAGCGCCTCACATGTTTCGCAGTACAACGCGCTCCTATATCTAACGACATGCGATTGCAGGAACAGGATGCTGCCTTCCTCGCACAGCTGTCGGCGGCACCGCTGTTTTCGAAGCCGGCGGAATCCGACTGAGCGATCGCGATGCTACTGCTACCGCGCACTGATCTAGACGACGTGGATTAGCTTTCGTTGCATGCATGGGTTGTTCACGCATCGCATTAGCGCTCCCGCCAGACGAGTGGAATGTGTGTAGTGCACGTACGTTGAGAGATAGAGGGAGTCGTATGCTGGCTGGAGGGCAGGCGTACGTGCGCCGAGGAAAGACTGTTAGTTATTCTGAGCGATTCACACTTATTTTTCTTTTTGTTTTTTGTTCTCTTATGAATGCCTTCTCTTTTGTCCTTGTCGCTGCTTGTGCCAATGAAACCTTTCGGCTCTATAGCTCAGCCTAAATGAGGGAAAACTGCTCGCTTAATTGGACTGGGAATTTGCTGGTTTGTGTCAGAACGTTCGCAGAGTTTGTCGCTCTACGTAGCTAAAGAAATACTCTCCCCTCCCCCCTGCTTATTCTACTGTCGCCTTGCTCACATCACAGCGGCCGCAAAGTTGATCGTCCAGAAGCACTGTGCAGTAGTTGGATATCATTGCAGATAAACTTGAACTGGTTTCTGCTGCTCTATCCGAGCAGATGTCGGTGCGCACTCTAAATCACAGCCGCACACTGGGGACCTTTAATGCAGAAAGTAAAACAAAACTGTATTTCAGCATTTTTCCGCCATCTATACATCTTCCTGGAGTGGATGTTGTACCCATCTCCTGAAGTTTTGCAGGGCAGGCACTCGGTCATTGTTCTACAGGGAGCAACTGACGATAATGGCCGTTATACTTTCGATGATTCCGAAATATGTTAGCATCGTGCGAAGGTCCTTAGTGCAAGGCGCGTTGGGCTTCACCCCGTACGCGTCGCCTGTGCTTCGCCGGCGCCGGGCAGTAACGTATTTGGCTGGTCGCACAATAGCTATGGTGTGTAGAGCGCTCTAGCATAGTCCTTTGCAGACAGCATACCACGGACTTCGCATATATTATCTCACAAAAACAGGTCGCAATCCCTAACGAACATTCATTTACGCCATCTGCCCTACTCCGCGTGTTCGCAGTCAATTTGCGCCTTGCCGCATTCAGACACCAGCGCAGCTGGTCCGTGTCTCTGCGCTTCGAGGAGAGCACTGACTCGTCCGCGGAACGAGAAGGTGAGGCTCGGCTTGTTCTTGGACCCCGCGGTCCGTGTATGCTCGCACTCTCGCTCCCACGGCCACGCGTTCTGCGCACTCGGCTGAAGCCGAGCCAGCGCTGCAAATGCATTGCACAAAGCAATAGCTCGTCACGCTCGCAGACAGCGCGGCATGCGCCCACACTCGGCCGCCCATCTACGCGCGCACTTGGCGAGGACGACAGCGCAGCGCGCCAGCCGCACTGCTCTGCATGCATTGGCCCGGGCCGCCATAGAAACTGCAGGGCCGGTTCCGAGTGACTTGTTTGTTCATGGGAGCAGTCATCTGTGCGGCTCGGGGGATGATGGTGGTGGTGCGCTTGCCCGCTCTGCATAGAATGGGATGCGAGGAGGGCGGCGGCTGCTGCTGCCCCCGCAGGCCCAGCCGCGTTTCCTGAATTAATAACGAGCTAATGAATGGACGAGCTGCTCTGCCGAGCGCATTCTCTCTCGCTGCGCCGAGATTCTCGGTGAGAGCGCGCTTGGTGGCGGCGATAAGAGGCCGCTGTTGATGCTTACTCGCTAGCTCGTACTGCTCGTCGACTCCGATGGCGAGAGGGACCTCGATGAAGACGTACCTGTGACGCGGCTGGGTGTGAGCTGGCATGACTGGCACTCTCGCCTGTTAAGAAGACCTATAATTGGCGCGTTATTGTCATGTAGGATAGTTTATCGAGGCAACCATTGTCTAGGATGCGCGAAAAAAAAAAAAAAAAAAAAGAAAACATAACGTGGTCTCTTTATTCCTATCTACTTTCGTTCGTCTTCAGCGCGGTATTCAGTTCATCGAATGCAATTAGTTTGAACGCAACGTGCCTCTACAGGAGAACCTTGTTGAAGCTCGCTTTCATAGCTTTTAATTCCGTCGTGTGTAGCCCCCGCTTCTCTTTTTTATTAGTTCTCTTATTCTGTTTTCAAGTACCAGTTGGCATCTTTATGACAACTTCATCATGTCACCGAAGTTGTGGTGAAGATTTATTGTTCACTGGACTCGAATGATTTGCTTTACCGACTCTGTACTTATTTTGTGCAGGCGTTGTTTCCATAAAATTATATTATTGCATTATCTTGTCAGTATTTCTATCATTTTAATCATGATCTTAATCAGTGCGAGAAAGATTGATGTACTATTTATTTTTGCTTACTTTGTTATCATTTTTTACGTCTTTCTGCTTTCAATAAATATACTCACCTTTGCAACTGAAACTGCTTCGAACATATCCACTCGGGCCTCTTGCTGTTTTTAAGACGTAGAAAGATGCTGTCACAACCTTTAGAAATGCATTGCGTACTCCATTACAAAGGCGAGTACCGAAACATGCAAACAGGTGTCTGCTGCATGATAGCGTGATTACCATATCCGCTATAACACGCTAACACGCAGTGGAAGCTAACATTTTGCCTTTTATATAGTTCAAACCATGCGTTCCTGGTTGCGTGCAAGCAGTCGATTTCCGCAGCGCGATCATTGAACCCACGCCAGGTACATCTTAAACCGCGTTACTTTCTTCGCTGTCTTTATCTCGCAATGCATTGAGCCGACAGTCATTAAATGTGGCTCTGCGGGCGTTTATATTTATCTCTGTCAGAAGCCTCTATAGCTTTTTTATTTATTTATTTATTGAATCCTCAAAGGCCCCATTTAAGGGTGGGCTTGGAGTACGGCGGTTACTAGAGTTCTCCTTCTTGAGCTTGGTACCACGGAACTAACGCAACGTCACGGACGTCGTAAAGAGGATATTCAAATTCACCTGTTTGTGGCTGACTTGCATTGTAACGGCCGGAGAAAACCGTCGCTTTCAGATAGCAGTCGGGAGAATTCATTAATAACTGGGCCATCAAAGTTATTGTCTGGTTTCCTTCATGACCAGTAATAACTCCGGGCTCTGCCCATGGGCTTCCGAGGTAGAGGAGCCTCAAAATTACGGAGAGGTATACAATCAGAAACGGTGCAGTGTTTATTGCTCGCAGTCGCTCTTAAGCCCGAGGAGCTTTGAGATACGCAATATGCAAAACGACCGTGTGGCGAATTCTGGCGATATTCAGTCTCTCATAACGACTCGGAACAACAATCGTTCGGATCTAGAACATCGTTTTGCGCCGCGATTTTTGCGGCTGTTTCTTGACGTGTGTTGGTTTCCAATGCACGCGTATAAACCTGCTTACCGACGTGTTGATTTATTTGTCTGCGTTTTTTCTTCTTCTTCAAACGTTACGTTCGCTCTGCGCCCAAGCTAGGTCTCTCTGTTTTCTTTCGTATCACTTGCGCGAGCTAGATTCAATTTCGAAACTGCGCGTTTTTTTTCCCCCCAGGACTCTAATCCAAGAGTCACAATAGGAGTTGACGCGATAAAGAAAAAAAGAATGAACAAACAGCTGGTTGCAGGCGCCGAAAAGCTGCGAAGAAAATCAGTTTCCAATCGTTATGAAACTTTAAATTGCCGCCGCTAACGTCACTTCGAATACGACCTTATTTTCGTTGAGGTTGCAGGTGTCGGTGTTATTAGGGTTGTTTTTTTTTGTTGCCTCCAGTACGGAGCGTTCTCTATAGCCGCAAGCGGTAGCAAATGGTGTGTTTCGTGGTTTATTTGTTCGTTGACATGCTTGCATGCTTACTTGCTGACGACTCCGCTGCAGCTGGTTTGTGCAGCAACATTTATAAATTGTAGAAATGCCTGTGCACCTTTCGGCTACTTACCTTTTTTTCCGTTCTGAGGAGTGTAATGCCGATGGAGAGAAGGAGAGATGGAGGCATTGAAAAAGGAGGAATTGAAAAAAAGGAAATCGTTCTCGCGTCGGAGCCTTATAAATTGAGCTCTCTCGACCATCAGTCAGGAAAAAAAAAAAAAATGGCAGACGGGGAAAAAAACGGGAAATTAGTGAAACTAAACAGGCACTTCGATAAAGGGGAAACAGTTACGCGACAGGAGGTAAGGCATCAACATTTGTGCTTTTTTTTCTCTATATATCTAGGAAACAAAAGAAAAGGAGAAAAACGCCGCGTAGTATAAGCGAGAATGGGGTGACAAATGGACAGCTTATACGGTACCGCCATAAGCTGCGACTTCGAGATAGAAGGATCGAGCTGTACTATATGGCACTTGTTTTAGCGTACTAACTTTTTTCTTGGACTTTTCTTTTTTTAACGCAGTCAAATGGGAGCGTTTTTGGTAATGCGCGTTCTTTGGCGCTGCGCGTGATAAGCGGTGTTGTTAGTAACATCTCCCCGTCCTAAGCGTTCTTTATTGTATTTGCGCCACGAAGAAGATTACCACTAAAGCTTTTGGCAGAGACATGATGCACAGTAGCTGCTTTACATTTCTGTGCCTAGCTTGATCGTCTGCATTGAAGGGGGGAATAAAAGTTAGTCCTTCAATGCTTTGGAAAGACTGTAAAAACGCATCTTTCAAAAATGGCTTTAAAGACTTGTTTGAACTTTTGTACGTAATGTTAAGGTAAAGTTTGCTAAGCGTGTTATTAAAGAGCCACTTTCATCGTTAGTTTAATGATGTCATTTTTTTTATTTGCTTGCTAAAATGCGAGTAATGAGAATTACGACACGATGGCACTTCTATAGTCCTTAATTATCACTAGGGCTGAAGTATCAGCCCTCAACAGCTTTTTTTAGTCCGATCCAATAAACTCATGCCCAGTCGATATTGCTCAAAGCTGGACGAGAAACTTTTCACATGCATACCGGAGAATATGTCTCTTCTGGAACGAGCATGGTCTCCTGTGATTGTATTTCATTGTTCCAGCGAGCTACATGGCATCTTGGTTTAAAGTTAACAGTGACGTTCCCTGGTTGAAAAATTTAATTCCAGCTGATGCATTCAATTTCAGTAAAGGCAATAGGGCTGCAAGAGACTACTGCAGCGCAGTAGAACTTCTCTCTCTCTCTCTCTCTGACTTGTTACTGCTAGCATCATTACTCTTTTTTCACTTTCTTCGTACTTTGATCAGTATTAACTGATAAAACGGACACATGCTCATTTAAGCAAAAATTCTGAAAGCACTGTGGAATCTACACTGCACAAATGCGAAAGCCTAAGTGTTGCTGGTGCACAGGATACATCACATTTGTTCTCATTATCATTGACAACTAAATGCACCGTCATTATGATTGCTACTGTGAGAATTGTCATTATTACTATTTGCGGCATCATTGTCATAAATACTATCATCCTCACGGTAGACAAGCAGAAGTATGATATGCCTTTCACGATCCCGGGCGTGGCGTCCAATTGAAACATACAACGATTACTTTGTAAATAATTTATATAGCTCTATGCTGAATTTAAAGGCATGTAATAAATACCATACTGAAAAGAAAAAATCCAGGGCGTGGCGTTGTTGGTTAAAGCGCTTGGCTAGGGATCCGAGGGATGGAGGTTTGACTCCCGGTGGAGACAGGATTTTTATTTCTCTGATGACGTCGTCATGACGTCATTTGATTGACCGCTATAGTGGGACCGGATGAACACCGACAGTATTAGCCATGAAAGGCTTTCGTCTTAATATATATCTACGCAATTCTAGCTTGAAGTGGGCTTAACATGCAAATTTGCTGGCACGTCTGATATGGAAACATTGAATGTTCTGCACACCGCTACCCAGTGCATGCAGGCATTGCATATGGTTAAGAGAATAACAAGGAGCCATTTTACGCTGTGCATTTACCAAAAAAAAAAAAAAAAAAAAAAAAAAAAACAGAATAAGTAGTGATATAGTATAACAGGCATTCTTTTTACAACAATCTATAGCTACATTCGTAAACAAGCAAGCTCTGTTCTGTCCTTTGTGACGGAAAACAAATGTAAAAAAAAAAATAGGATTCAGTACGCGCACAGCCTCTTTCAAGTTCAAACAATAACCGCGAAAGAAGAGGAAGATAATGGGGAAAACAAAGCAAGAGCGTCGGCTCTAACGCCTGGAGCAGATCCTGTTTACCGTCAGCTTACCAAGAAAGCCATGCGTCCGTTTTTCTCTACCCGCCGTGCTCAGCTGACGCGAAAGGAACGCCCTGGGGAAACAGGCCCTTGTCGAGATGGTGCTCGCATGGCTCTATATCCACGCCGCTGCATTGATTCTAGCATTCAGCACCTCTCACTTCGCTGTACTTAAACACCACCGCATCAACTCCTTCTCCATGACTGGCAGCCTGTCTCAGAGATTTCGTACTGTGATGGGCAGTATAGGGATGAGCTTGCACAAGGAGAGAGCATGTAAAATATGGCTACAGCACGAAGGTGCTGCAGAAGGGAAGCAGACGAAATAGTTTTGATTAAAGTGATGCACTCGAAATTAAGAAAAAAAAAAACATATAAAAAGAGATAAAATAAATGTTGGCAATCAAGGAATAGAGGAAATGAAGGAAAATGGCTGTGCGCCCGTGGCTACCTCATCTTGCGGTGCTCGGTCGAATCAGGGCATGGACATACAGGTCTTGATACATGAAAATCTTGTAGCTACTACCCGCCTGGTGACCTTGATCGTAATGGAAGAAGGTGTTTTCTTGAGAGGTAAACCAATGCATACCCGAGCATAGAGAATAGCGCTATCAAGGCACAGTATGTTGATTATGGCAGCACGTGTAATATGGATTCTTGACCACTCGCAGTGCCATTCTGCGTTGACGAGCGTTGCAGACATGAGGGACAGTCGAGCCGGTAGCGGAAGCGCACAACTGAGCTTTTCGCGTTCCGTGCACATAGCCTTCGCTGCACGATACTGAGGAGGCCGCCGGGTGTTTCCACTCATCGAAAGGCCGTTGACGCCGCCGGGTTCCGCGCGGCCGCCGCTCGAAATTAAAAGGCTCTCGCTGCCTATAGTCTTCCCGGTGGCTCCAGAGCCGATACGCAGCTCCGATATCGCGGTGCCCGGTTCCCGTTTTGCGGCGGCGTGGATCGGTTGCCATGGCGATGCCGAGCGGTGCGCATTAGGGGAGACGACCGAACCGGCGGCTGCATACTTATCCGCGGGAAATTCGCGCCGCCGTCACCGCTCATTTGCATGAAAGAAAGTGGGCACGTTTTTTTGCAACTCCGGTTGTTGCATAATGCTGAACGTATACTACTGATGACTCTGTCCACGTATGCGGCGCTTGTTTCGTGTCTCTAATAATGTGCAGCGCTGTAGAGGCGGCGGCGGCTCTGAGCCCAGTAATCGGAAGGATGGAGGGAGCATCTGGTTAGCGTGTTTCACTCACGAGGGTCTATCCTCGATCAAATCGCATTTCCCCTAATTTTTCTGATGGCCATAGGGCCTCGTTACTCTATTTCCACTTTGGGATCTATTTCGTTCCGAATCTACGTTTTCCAGTGAACGCTGTAGTTCCACGCTCGAAAACACGTGCGTTTTGGTTTCTTGGGTTCTCCGCTTTAACAGTTCTTCAGCTGCGATGTGGTTCTCCCAACAAGCCTTTCCTCGAGCATTATACCATGCATCTCTTGCAACTGCATGAACAGCAGCAGTTTTCCCTGCAGCCGGATGGCATGAAATTTCAGCGTATAATGTATTAGACAAAGGGAGGCCTGGAACCCTGTACAACACCTGGCTATTACCTAGCAGGAACATTTGAAGCAACCATTACCAGTCAGTTCGGCGTAGAACAACGACGCTATTAATGTAGTATACTGCTTATCCTCACTCAAAACGGGCCCCTTTCCTTTGTTTCGTTGAGTTGGTCGACATCTAAATCAGTGGAGTTTATGTTCCAACAATGAAAACAAATTGACCCACCCGCAGTGGATTCGGCGCTGTATGATGTTGGGCGATCCTGCGACCCTGGGCTGCTCGCCCAATGTCGCAGGATCGAATTCCTGCAGCTACGGCAGCCACTGAACAATTCAAGAGTTTTCATTTCCGACATACTAAGCCGAAATGGCGTTCTGATTCTTGATGTGAAGCGCAGACAAACGAAAGGGGACTTTGTCCGTCTCTGCATGACGTGCTCAGTACTCGTAGACGTTAAATGATTTTGAGGGTTTATTAAGCTTCCTATATTTACGCCGGTCTTATGACTTTCGCTCATATTTATTTTCTATTGCACTTCCTTGAGGTTTTGCTTTTTAAGAACACCGTCTGTGGGAATAATTGAGAAATGCATTATAACGTCCCCATTGACCTTCAGTGCAGCGAGTGCCTTTGTATACTTACTGGGTGCTATACGGTCGCCAGGGTACATCCAGAACTCGCTACTAATTTCCAGGACGGGTAACTGTGTCCCGAGTCCTTGCCGTTGTTCACGCCTTCCCGAGAGTGTTCCAAAAACGTCTAGTGAAGGCGATTTATCAGACGCGCTCAACAACGCATGCAGTCAGAAGAGGAACAGGCGAAGATACCTCCTCCCCCCCCCCCCCCCCCACACACACACGCGCACACACCAACATAAAAAGGCCCTTTTTTCTTTTTTTTTTTCTTTTTTGTGGGCTGAATCTCCCGAGCTGCTGCAATCAGTGAAGGGGCCATTCGTGTAGCCCCCCATACATGTTTTTTCTTGATGATGGTGACCTCTTTTTTTCCTTCCGTTGCAACTACTGCAAATTTGCTGCAGCTGTTTCATTTCTTGTCATGGTTCGCCACGAACTCTTTCCGGTACAGGGCACGTGCACTAAAAATCGAACAAATAAATAAACAAAAGGAGGCCGTCCGGCGGACCTCCTAGAGATGTCGAGAAGAGCGAGAAACAAGGTAGGAGGGGTGAAACCTGGTTGGCCTGTCTGTGGGCCTCGCATTCGGAGTGAGCAGCTATAACATAACTGTGTGTTGGAAGGATGCGGTGGTAGGGGGGGGGGGGGGGGGGGGGGGGGGGGAACCTGCCATGCGTGTGCGTTTGGCGAGCTAGACACTACAAGGAGTACGGCCTTTGTTCCGCCACTACGCGGTCAGCTGCTTCAAACGAGAACAACAAAAAAGAAAAGACGCATAAATGAGCGAGGGAGAGAGGTGGATGTACGGGCGCGTGCAAGTCTCGGAAACGGCGCAGGATGATGCCCCTTTATCTACGGTCGCGGTCCGATTTTGCTCTTGTTGCGGACTCCCTTGTTATTCTTTGTCTTCTCGCTCTATCTCGCTCTGTTTTTTTCTTTCTCCCTCACTCAGCATCCTCTGATGCGTTTCTCTCTTTCTCTTTTCCCGGCGTGCTCTTGTTGACTGCTGCCGCTGGTCCGTTCGGTGGCGCGCTTGTTTTCTGCGGTGCTCGCACGGTGCACGGGGAACCTGTCTGGGCGGAAACACTTCCCGAGACGCGTTGGCCTCGCCGAGCTAGCCGACCGTGGAACGCCAGGATTTGGCCGGCGCCGCGCAAAACAAAACGTAACCGCGTCGGAGAAAAAAAGACAGCGTCAACAAAATACGGGTACAGGGGATGGTATACGCGCACGGATACGCACGAAAGAAAGAAAAAAAAGAGAAAAGAAACAGAGCGGAGAGCAACGGGATTCGGCCGTCGTTTTGCATGAAGCGACGAGGCCCCATCTACCTATGCTATACATGTGAGCGTCGCACCGGAGACGGCGCCGTGCCTCGCCAATGCAGCCGTAGAGAATCGCGAATAATGGGCGCGTGATGTCATTCCGTCGGGTGCCGCAGACTCGCCACGGTGAATCACGGTCGGTCGTTCATTTGCTTAGAGAAGATGGGGAGAGGCAGAGAGTGTGAGCGACGAGGGTGACGCGCCTGAATCACGCTGTAAGACACCTACACCGACCGCCTTCTGCTATGGGCGTACGGGCTCGAGACACGGCACGGCGTATTGCGGACGAATAATTCGTGAAGTGGCACGCCACGAAAAGACTAGAGCAGCTCTGGATTATTGGCTCCGGATCGAGTGCAGTTGGCTTTGGGGTCACTAGCCGTGAACGCATATTACTACGCACCTCCCCACCCCTCTTTACCCTCTACATTTTTCCTATTTATTTATTTTTTTTTTTGGGGGGGGGGGGGAATTCATGGCTGTTCGAAGCTAAGAGTGGAATGAAATGCACTGAACTTCTGTGTTTGTCTTTATACTGTTCCGTCGATTAAGAAATGCACTTGTGACATAATTATTTATGGCAACTGGAACACCCGACCTCAGTCAGACCTGTTAGCCACATGCCTAAGAACAAAGAAGCATGGCAGAGGTATGTTTACGCTCTTTTAAGCGTGCACTTCCTGCCCGGCAAAATAGCCGGCGTTGTCTTGCAGAAATCACGCTTCATTTGCATAGGTAATGGTGCAAAGTGCAGGCGCCAGCATAATGCAATGTTACGTCTCTCTTGGCGGTCCGTTCCCGTTCACACTTTTCAGGGGAGTTGACTATTACTCTGAATCACACTGGGGTATCATCAGCTCTCAAGCTATATACGGCGCTCTGGGCAGAAAACAACACTCGAAGCAACACGCACAACTTTCCATCGTGCAGAATTTGGATATGTCATTAGTAATCACCAGGTGTCTGACTGCAACGCGTGTTGAAACGTCGAGCCAGATATTTTCAGCTGCAGCTGACAGAGTAGCAAGGAAGAGAACAATTTGCAGTCTGAGCTCCGCTCATTATTATCTCGCTTTATCGAGCAGCGCGACTGCGCGTTACACCTCACACTTGCGGGAAGACTTCTGGCGCGAGATTAATGGACCCGTGATTAACGAGCGATCTGCCACATCTTAGCTCGCGTCCACGCGGCGTCCACTCTTCTCTTGACAGCTGTGCAGTCGATAAAGCGTGAGTCCGCGCCGTCGATCGCTAAAAGGATGCTTGACGACCGCGAGCGATGCAGCAGCCCTCGAAGAACCTTGAACGCATTCAGGAAGCAACGTCGGGGAACGAAGGACGTAATTGCATACTAGAGCGCCGTGCCAAGCCACTTGAAAGGCGCCGCCTTAGCCCGGGTGAATTAATAACGTGTGTTTGCTCTTAATAACTATTTGTTCCTTATTTCCCGGAACCTACGATAATATTCGGCTTTCAGATACCATTGCAACGCACCAATTATAATGTTATTTCCAGGGGATCAGTTCGTACCGCGATATCGATTTGAGCATAAATGCTACAAAAACCACAGAGCAACCACGACTGCGGGCCACTCCCGTCTTGTCTAGGGTGTAAGGCTTAATTAATAGGTTATTCACGCTGCCTTTTGTTAACCAAGCTTTTTTCTCAAAAGATGCTAATGGGATAATAATTCAACAGTGGTGTTTGTCCTTATCTCCACGCCGATATAACAGCCTGCACGTTTGTCTTTATCAAATGTTCAGTTTTCATAGTTCAACTCAAATGCATTGAGCAGGGTTTGCACTGCGTGGGCTGTATATGAGCGTACGCGGGAAGTCTACCATTGTATTTCTATCTTCTATACGCAAACAACCCTTCGTGATGCGATATCATCTTGACGCCTCTGACAGTGAACGTAGACTTCCCCTTATCCTGCCTTCAGAGGCATTGAAGAAAACAGCAATGAACGGTAGCTGCAACTTTCTGTTTCTTTACTTCGTTTTCACGCGACAGCATGCACAAATAAATATGGCCTCAGTCATGTGGGCAAAAGAAAGGAGTAGGGAAGAGGGATGAGGCGTTGTGGAGAAGAATAGGGGCACACTTTTTCACGCCGACAACCCGCGCGCGGGCATTGGCCACACCTGGTCCACCGAGAAAGTCCAGTTCGAGAAGTTTTTGTGCGTTTTGTTCCTGCTCGCATCTTTCGGCTTCGCCCTATCTCTCCTCAGGAGATCGCTCGAGCACGGCCAGGCCAGCTAAGGCAGCGAGAAGCAGACGTCTTTCTCTCCCTCTGTTCTGTCTTTGTTCGTTGCGTTCGCGTTTTGAGAAGATGAGATCGGCCACCGGTGAGCGCGAGGGCCCGCAGAGTGCGTTTTACATAATGCGCCCCCTCTTCAGGCAAGCCACGGTGCTGCAGCGCGGCTGTCGCGTTGTTTCTCGCGTCATTATTCAAGCAGCCCCCTCTCCCCCTTCTCAACCACACGCGCGCACCTCAAGGCACCCCTTCTTCGCAGATCGCATCCATTTCTTTAGCAGATCACTTTGATTTTTCTTTTTCGTGCATTTTTCTCTGTTCTACGCGACTCGAAAGAAGTGTGAAAGGTGAGAAGGAGGGAAGTAAGACGACGAAAAAAAAAAAAAACGCTAGGAAGAAGATGCAGCAAAGCTTTCTTGGGGACACAAGTTTTTGTAGCTGTTTTGACTCGATTATGAACATTCTATAATGCATATTCCTGTTCCGGCTGAAGACGGCGTTTTTGTTTTGCTTTTGACTCGATTGTGGCCGTTCTGTAATGTGTAGCATTCCCGTTCGGGTTGTAGACGGTTGAGGGGCGCCCAGATCGAGGGTCAGGAACAGAGTCGTTTTGCACACTGCTTCATACAGTTTCACTCGCCCGCTCAGTTATGCATCGGCTTCCTCGTCAGTGTTACGCGCACAAAATATGCGGACATTGCAGAAAGACTCACGCGAAAAGAAAAAAACAGAACAATGTACGCGACAGCTAGCACTGCGGTTCCCGTTCAGCCGACTTGTAAATTACGCGTCCTGCTTCAGGAAGTGGTGCAGGGGACACCTTGCGACGAATGGCTGCGGTGATGTTCAGAATTGTAGATGAGACGTACGTAGAACACGAGAAATAAAAAAAAAAGGGGACAAGGCTAATGCAGCTAAAGCGCCTTTGCTGCCGTGCTCGTGGGAGAGCCGCAGGTGTTGGTTCACGAGGAGGATGCAGCCGACGTGGAGAACGAAGGACGGTAAAGTGCGAGCTGCGGTATCGCGTCGGCTGAGCGTTGCGGAGGGGCGCAGTTTGTCTTGGTTCTGTCAGGATTTGTTAGACGCATCTTCTTTTCTTCACGAGCAAAGAAATGGGCCGCTTATTCGGGCAGACGCCGAAAGAACAGCGGCCGCATATGATAATGTCATCGTCCGAGTTTCCCCCCCCCCCCCCCTTTGTTCTGACCCAAATGGCTTCAGCAACAGCTGTGGATACCTTCACAGCGAGATACAAAAGCGAGACGTGTATTTATCTTTTTTTTTTTTTGGGGGGGGGGGGGGGGTTGTGTTTTAGCATCTGTAGGTCAAGGTACTAACACAGTTTTTATGCACTCGTTGAATGAAACGGGAATTTTTTAAGCAGATTGAAAGTTGCAATGAGCACTTCCGTATTCGTATTTGCTTGTAGACTCTTCGCACACAAAACGTATTAAAGCGCGCGCTCTCTCTCGCATATTATAGAGCGGAAATATTTGCCATTGAGGATTGCACTATAGCGCAACTATGCAGTTGGGAAGAGAATATGTGCGATCTCGTCAAATTTCGTATTTAAGAAATGGTAGCATTGTGGCGAATGAACGTTTTTTGGTACTAGAAGTGCTGATCTCTAATATTGCTTCGTAATAACTTTTTCGTTACTTCGACCCCGTTATAATTTTATTTCGATCGCACGTAGCCTGTGATAACGCGTTTTTTCTTTCTTTTTCTTTTTTTTTTCTTTTTTAACGGAGCATCATTGTGGCATTCTGAACGTATAATATTTTATTCCACAGCACGTCTTCTGTATCACCGTTCTTCTGTTGACTTCACTCGTTGCAGCGTTGCACGTGTCAGTATTGCTTCGATAGGAACCTTGCATTATGGGACTGGTTTACAACGGAAGTTTAAAAGCATGGGGCTTGTTCCGTCGCAGAGGAGACACCTGTCATGAAACCCAGAAAAAGAGATCGGCTAAATTGCATCGCGCGCTTTCACTCCACGTTTAGAGGAACTACGTTACGGCTTCTCGAGAGTCATTAGACCCGCAGTTAGATCGAGACTATGTCACGTGTCATGGCATATCGTGAACACTAAACCCTTGGCTTGAAGGCGGAAAAAAAAATGTACAGAAAGATCAAGTAAGAAAGAAGAAAAGGAATGGTCGGGTTGCAAAGAAAGAGTTATGCTTGATGAGCCAGCACCACGGTCCTTCGGGTCCTCGCGTTCCGTTCTCCCTTGATCGTTCTATCTTTCTCTTACCTTCTTTCTATGCTTTTCTTTTCTTCCGTCTTTTCCGTCGCGTAGTCTGGAGCAGGCATTATTGAGGGCGCGAATGACGGTCGAAGTCCCTCGGGGGAAACCGGCCCGACTGGTAAGACAAGCCGAAATCTTCGACCCGAGGCGCACAGCTAACGACCCGTGATTAACGTGGTTCGCGGCCAGATTCACGGCAGCGCGAGCAGTGTGTTGCGCGGAAGTGAGCGTGGTCCCGAAGCCGTTTGGCCTCCCTCCTCACCCTCTCTTTCTTCCACGTTTCTCTTGCTCTTCTTTCTCTCCTCTCGAGCAGATTCTCTCCGGCGAACCGCTTTGCAGGTATATGTTCTACCCCTTTTTGCTCATCACCTATTTCATTTCTCGGTTCCACGACATGTTGTAATAGCAGCTTCAGACCTGTAATTTTAGTTTCGCCTGGAATTTCTTTCTTTTTTATTAGACTGGGGAATTGCGGGTGCATGCATCTGTTCAATTTTTTTTTTCGGTTTTTCATGCTTTGAATATGTTTTTGTATTTTGGCGCGCTACATCCGGGACTGTCAGATAGCCGTTATGAAAAGTATGATTCGGCGTGATGACAAGGAAAGGAGCTATTAAGGGAAACGGTGGACGAGGCAAAACCCGTGTATCCCAGACAAATGAGGTGGGATTGGTTTGCAGGGGCGCAATCTGGAACGGCGCTACTCTCCTTTGATGTCTGTCCTATCTTCGATCGTACGACCCTGCTACGCCTCTCGCACTTTTTCTCTCTCTTTCTTTCCCTTCTTCTTGTCTACTGCAAGAAGCAGCGTTGCCCTTCTAATAGATACAGAAGGGTAGTATTGGGAAATAGTCACTGTGGCTGTAGATGACCAATTGTCGAAGGGTTATCGATGTGTTTGAACTGGTTACCTCTCATCAGGATTAAGGTGTACTATATAAGCTTCTCTTGTGATACACGCTCCAACTTTGTGAACTTAGGTGTACCAGCTCTTCCAATTCTGAATTTTTGTTATAGAAGTAAGCCCAGTTGCGCCAGCAATAAACGCACATCATCATCAAACCAACAACGCTAACAAAAACAACCTACGACATAAGGGATGAAGGAACATAAAAGATATATTTTACATGCTGGTCACCCCCCCCCCCCTCCCCCCTCCATCAATGTTATCATATTTTCTTTAGTATTATTAGCGACTGAAAAAAAAAAAAAAGTGTTGGTACCGGCCTTTAAGACCGACAGCCTGGACAGCTCCTTCCTGCGGCTACCCTTGCTTATCCTCAGTCGAGTACATTCTTCTCGCTTAATTGCTAATCCCTCAATGTGTTCCTCTACAACCTTGCATATACCGATTAGCATGCACTCGTGAGCTACCATATTATGGGAAAGACCACCCGAATGGATAAAAACTTCGCTTTAACCAAGCCGTACGAACGTGTCAGCGTGGCCTAAGAGTCGCATGTCTGACACGGAATCCAATGGACCGGATTTGATTCCCATCTCTCCCTTTCATGTCAAGAGCTATAAGATCCCCGGGTTAGCTTCTCCTACCAACTCTGCCTAGGGATCTCGTGACGTCACATAACACGCCGACCATTCAGTGCTCGGCCATGTCAGCTGCCGTAGGCATATGCTCGTAGTTTAGAAGGAACCTTTAGCGATATCACGTCAAAATATCAGCGTTTGCACAAACAACCTTTCGAAGCAATGACATCAACAGGTCTTGTCGTTCGTAATAGTCTGTGGCGGTGAGCTGCTCTTCTTTCTAAAATAAAATGGACATTATATCACGGCTCATAGTGATCCCCTTCCCTCCTCTTCGGAATGAACAGTACGGTCCACTGTTAAAGGGAACATGAGACCACGTAACTGCTGCGTTTTACAAAGCACTCCCGAGAGAGCCAGCGGCAAACGATCGTACTAGGTGCATGGGCAGTAAGCACGGCCGACTGCTCTCTCCGAACATGCACTTGGTGCCGCCCATTCTTGCCAGTGGTCGGCGGCAGCTTTTTGCAAAGTGTTTAGGCCACGCGATCTCATGTTTCCTTTAACAGTGGACCGTACTGAACATGTGGGCGGGCGAGAAGCGCAAATTTCATGATCCCGCGTTCAGCGCGAGAAATGTGCAGCGTAGCTTACATAAACGTCTTCAATATTTCTCGTTCCAACTGCAAGTATTGCGCGGTCTGCGGATATTCCCAGTACGACTGAAAAGGAAATATTCTTCATTTTCTCTTCACGTGTAGTTAAGTTGGGAACCGTCCTCTGTATGTGAAATGTTACTTCAAAACTGCTCTCCTTCGCTGCACCAATGCAAATTCGAATCCATTGGGGCACAATGCAAAATGATCTCGCAGGAGTGTCCGAACGGAAAGTGAGAAAAAAAGACAAAGAGAAAAGAGCACTGCAAAATCGGCTTTGGAGTAATGCGCAAGCACGGATGCTGCTGTTGGTTGCTTCTAGTAGCTTAAGTTCACTTCTTGTTTGCCCATTTTAGTCTTTGGTGCTTTCAAATTGTGCGCCAATCCCTTCCTATGCCCTTTATCGGCTCTACTTCCAGTTGCGTGACGTCGCATCCTCTACGTCACCTTAATTGACTGATTTAATTAACCCTTTTAGTATTTGATACATTCAAATGTGGCGCCAAGCCATTGGCTAATGAGACCATTTTCGCCTTTTTTTTAACATTTTTGTCTCTAATTAAATACTTGACTTATTGGCCTAATTATTTTTCCAGGCACAACATTGCGTCACCGTCTATCAATTGACATCACTTATTAACCTCTACCACTTTTCAATTACTTACAACTGCCGCGGACAACTTTTACATTTCTTGCCTGTAATTAATTACCTAATTTCCTTTTTGGTCTAATTATTACTTCGGACACAACATTCACCCTCTATCGATTGACACCACTCATTAACCTTTACCACTGCTCAATTACAACTGCTGCGGACACGGTTTTGCTGACGCGGTCTGCGGATGCGGCATGCGGACGCGGCCTGCGGACGTGGTTTGCGGACAGAAATCTGTGAACATAGCTAAGTAATGCTTTCGCATTAAAAACGCACAGGCGTCCGAGGGCGAGCTGACGAACTCACCCCGTCCGACTGCATGCTTGCACCAGCGCGGCTTCCGAGGCCGGTCGCGGGGCACGAAAAAAAAGTGGCCCGACGCACGCGAGCCAAGGTCGTCGCTCGAAGCAGATTGTAGCTGGACGCATGCTTCGCGCGAGCCAGCGGACGTGCGAGCGCCGGCATACCGCTCTTTCAGGAAAGGCTCCCGAGTCGTCGCCGCCGACGCGTCAGATTAGGTGACCTCGAGCCTTTGTCAATCGCCGAGAACCGCCGGGGCTCCCTTTCAGCTATTTCTTGTTGCATTTGTTTATATATATATTTTTTTTTCGGTTTTGAAACCGCCTTGCCGGAAGCTGTTGGCGAGTTTAGCTATGCGATGTCGCAATGAACTCTGCAGCTCACAGCGCGTGGTTTCGTATGCATATATACTCTTTTCAGCGCCTGCTTAAATGCACTTTTCGAGTTGCCAAAGTTCTGACCTTCGTCTTTTGCTGCGCGGAGACAAATGGGCAGGATGTTCTCAGTTTAATTAGGCGGCGAAAATGGCACGCTATCTTTCTCTCGAGCTTTTGTGTCTTAACGACCTGCTGGACTCCAGCTCGGCTAAACTCCTGTGACCACCAAGTGAAGCTAGGGAGAGAGTTTGCGCGAGGCGACGCTGTTTATATTGTTGAGGACTCACTGCGGTAAATGGCTCCATCACGTTCAACAGAATCTGTTGTGGACGAGTTTTCAGCGGAATAATTAAGTAGGAGGAAAATGTCAGACCGCCGACGTGTATAACTTGGTTCAAATTTCGGGATGGTGACAGAAAAGCATCCCTAGGAACTTTGTTGTGTCACCCCGATGAAGGAGAAAATGGTAGTTCCATCTCACGTACTGCATGTCACGACAACACCAAGCCTCAAGGTACAAGTAATGTCTCTTGAAAGCAACAAAAAGTAAATCAATCAATCAATCCAATCAATCAATCAATCAATCAATCAATCAGCCTTTTATTTTCTCTAAATCAGAGAAGGAGGCAAGACTAAAGCTCGCAAGTTTGACAGAGGTCCTGCCCCCTTTTTTCACATTGGCATTGCATCAGACAATCGGCAATAATAGTGTCTAATTCACGGCAACAGCAGCAACAACAAAAAATATCAAGATATGGTATGACTGTTCTTATAGTACGCAAGCCACGCCCTGTTCGAAGATACGAACCCAGGGCACATCTCATGTAACCACCCTTGACAGTTACCGTGCTTGGCGTTTATCCTAAAAAAGTACACAAAAAAAAAAGCACGCATACACATACACACGCGCACTAAAAGAATATAAAAGGCGGAATCGAGAAGATTACAACATCTACACGAGTTTCGACTCCTGTCCGACACACTGGAACGTGCGGCCGCTGTACACGCTGAGTCTAGTTGGTATACGCGCCGCGTGTCGTTTCTGTGCGCTTTTAAAAAGGACGCCTATCACGATTATCATCCGCTCATGCGACCCTCGCCCGTATGGATCCCGTGCTGCAACGGGACCGCGACAGCGTAGCGTCTCTGCCACCCGAACACGTGCGTGGCTGTTTGGAACCCCTCAGCCGTGCAGGGAATCGTAAAAGAGAAGATCAGTAAATAAAGATATCAAAAAAGAAATCGCCCCACCATCGCGAGCGTAACGCAAAGCTCAAAGCCGGCTGCACGCGCGTTTGACGCCGCTGCAGTGATGCGTTCCGTAGATACGTCACCCTTGCTCTCTCCCTCCTCTCCATGCCGCTCTCTACTCTTGCCTCATCGTGATGAACGACGTGCCTTCAATAAACAAATAAAAAAAGGGTGAGGGGGGCGTACACTGTACCGTTATAGAGACGAGCGCGGTATCAGCAGAGCCTGCTATTTTCCTCGAGCTCTTACCAACGTTATATTTTTCCACGCAGCGTTCCCGCGCGCATGCACACAGAGATCGAGAAGATTCGCGCAAGACAAACACACCGACTCCAGTGTAGCGCTCTGTCCGCGTGCGCGCACTCAAAGGGGACCGCACAGTGCTGCGTACTGTCTTATACGAGGCGCACGTTTATGAAAGGCGTCGGGCCGTTCAATAGTTCGGGCGCGTGCTTCGTCGGTACACAGTGCCGCTGATATTTACGGCCACCGGCGGGCCGTGTGCCGCTAGTGTCCTGTTGGGCGAGCATGAAAGAAGGCAAGATAGCGGCGGAGGAGAGGGGTCGGGAAATAGACTTGGCCGCTCTTCCGGCGGGGATATTAAGTGCGGAATCGGGCGGAAGAGCCCTTCGGTGTCCTCATTGATAACGGCCGGTGCGTACAGTGGCTTTGGCCACGTATGCGTACTGTGGGGAAGCAGCAGTCAGTGCCCCCTTCCGTGCTCACGTGTGTCGAGGGGCCCGCGATGCGGGAGGTCGTAAAATGGCGTCGCTTCTCCTTTTTCCTCCTTCGCGTCACGTAAAAGCGGGCTAATAAGACCAAAAACAGGAGGAAGAAAAAAATAGGGTGAGAGCCGGCGGCGAAACAACCGTTTTCTCCCTCTCTCGTGGCATCGGGGAAGTGCGGACACGGCTGACGTTTTACGCACCTCGGAGAGGAAAGTCGTTATACAGTGCAGCTCCTGCTGCTGCCACTGCTGCTATATACTGACTGGCTCGCTGCCTCGCGGGGCCGGCAGTCTTTCGAGGTTTTCAGCGGGCTACTCGTTCTAGCGAAGTGTCGAGATTATAACTGTGCGAGTTGCGAAGGCCCTGTCTTCTCTCGAAAGGAGTAGGGCCTGGTCGTTGTCTTTTCATTATCTGGCCTTCGAGGTGTAGTGCGCCTTCTGGCTAAATGCGTTTGGTCTGCCGTTCGTTCCGTGTATTAAATTCAGGTGGCACTTGCGAGATAGGCCACTTTCTTGCCTTCATTCTTTAGTGCGAGGACAGGCGAGAATAAAGAAAGGGCGGAGTGGGGATGGGCTTCGAATGCGCCATAAAGTGCGGTGTTAAAGCTAGCCATACTCGTTTTTGTGCGTGCACGCTCGTTCGCGCTTGCTTGGGCCTGTCGGTTTGTTTTGGAAGGCGGCTATGTGCTTCTCCTTTGGGCGAGCGCCGCGTGCCAAAGGCGGAACGGAACGGCTCCGTTTTAGGTGCCGCCGGCCGCAGTGGCCGCTAGCTGGAGGAGCTGTTCCAGTGATTAGCAAGGACGGGCAAAGATTCGATCTCTCTCTGGCAGGTTGCCTCGGCCTCGCGTACCAGACTAAACGGCGTGGTTTCACGTCTGAAGAGAAAGAGAGAGAGAGAGAGAAAAAAAAGATAAAAATGAGGGAATGTATGTAACTCCCCAAGGTGTGTTCGCGAGCTGCAAATTAACATGCTGCGGCTTGTGTTTCACGCTTTGCACTGAACGTCGTTGTGAATGCTGATCGAGAGCATTGGCGAAAAAAAAAAAAGTAATAATAACAGCCACGTTGTGGGGAATACCTAAATGCCCGAAGTAGCGCCAAATGTTTTCGGCTTGGGAGATAACACGTCTCGACTTTATGCTGAGGGCAAGCAGTCTGCCGCGTGCGTCCATCGACTGGTGCGCGCGCGCTTGTTTTTGCCTCAAGAGAGTGAGCGGGCCGCGCTTCGTGAGAACTGAAGGACAAAGTCCCACATTGGCGAAGGCGACTTTAAATCAACCCTTGGAAAGAGTTGGCAGCAACGAAAAGTGCTTAAGCATCGATTTACAATAATTACGGATTTCATTGTTGCTTTTTTAGTTTCCTCAAGAAGGACTTTTTTTTTTTTTTTTTAGACTTTGTTATCAACATGGAACAGCAACTGCCGGGTCGACAAAAGCTATAAATTCTATTTCCTTCTTCCGTTCTTTCTTTCTTTCTTTCTTTCTTTCTTTCTTTCTTTCTTTCTTTCTTTCTTTCTTTCTTTCTTTCTTTCTTTCTTTCTTTCTTTCTTTCTTTCTTTCTTTCTTTCTTTCTTTCTTTCTTTCCTTCCTCCTTTCCTTCTTTCTTCCTTCCTTTCTCTCTTTCTTTCTTTCTTTCTTTCTTTCTTTCTCTCCACCGGAACCTGAAACTTGCAGGTTCTGAACACTCGGAGTGTGCATGCATCGTGTGTGCGTGTGTAGTCTCGTTCCGTGCTCAGCAGTCCCTGGTTCATCATCCATCTGTGACCGATTTATGCGAGGTTTCGAAGCCGTGTGCTTCTCACAAGGTCTGCTCTCACGCAGTCACGACCGATGCTGGCATCGTTTCCGCCGGTTTCCCGTCTGGGGGGCAACACTGTCTGCAACGCACAGTCATATGCTACCCACCGCAGTCGAGCCTGAATATTGGTGGCGCACGTGACGGTACACGCTGGTATCAGTGGCACGCGCGAGGTTCTCGACCTGCCAGAGTGCGTGCAGTTAGTTGCATTTAAACCAAAAATTGGCTATGCCGTAATCAAACTGCAGCCGGTGGCCACAAGTACTGAGCCATATCGGGGTGCATTTTTTTGTGATACAGCCTGTTGCTTCGTTATTAGTTACTCTGTGATATGGATGTTCTAGCACAGAGCTTTGCCGCAGAAAAAAAAAAAAAAAAAAAAGTCGAACCAGCCAGTTAGTACATGTGGACTAACTGGACACTATGTTAATTGAGAAGTGGCGTTGCGAAAAAATTATGGGGGACTCTTAAGCTCCGCCTTTAAGGGTATGACGCGTTAGCGTAGGCTACCAACCCACATATGTAAAGCACCACTTCAACCAAGCCGTGTAAATGTGTCAGCGTGGCCTAGGGGTAACATGACTGCAACGGCATTGACAGGCTAGTTCTGATATAATCATCCCATATGAAAGAAGCCCGAGTTGGCATCTCTTGCCAAACGCTTCGTCGAGGCGCAGCCATGTTGACGGCTTGAAAACCTTGCAGCCGGTCTCGCTACAAAGGGAGAATTCCTGATCCTGCGCGGTGGTGCGGTATATACACTAATGTAAAGCACACCTTTCGAATGCTGGACCCAATGCGAATTATATGTTTTGCGTGGGACACCTGCTATGCGTATTTTTTTTTATTTTTTTTTTTTTTGCGAAAAAGAAAATTCAGATCAGGGACGCGGCAATGTTGTATAAACCTCCTCTATTTTGTGCGATTTTTATTTACCTCAATTTTAACAGCAGCCGCAGGGCGTAAGCTTTTAGGGCACTCAAGCAGTTTATTACTGACATCGATATTGACGTTTAGTGATACGGCAGGAGAACTTCATTTCCTCATGCGCACGTCAGCGCGACGATGATTGCGGTGCCACCGTTGACAGGTATCACCCGCACCCTCCTCCCACTGTCCACTTAGGCTGAGCTACGATATTTATATTTTGACCTTTATTTTTATTTTATTTTCTTTTTTTCTTTTTTTTCCCTTTAGCGAACTTTCCTTCCATTAACCTAAGAGCTGTCGCCGCGGCCGTACTTATCTAGTCGCAAGTCCTTGTCAATGACGACTGCCACTAAAGTTTTCGTGCGTGCGTACGCTCACTTCTGGGTGACTGCTCGCCGTCTCATCTTCCCCGGCATTCTTTTCATTTCTTTTTTTTTTTTTTTTTAGTTGCTTCATTTGGGGGAAGGGGGGGGGGGGGGGGGGGCTCTCTCTCTACGCCGTGTCCGGAAATGAAACACCTCCGCGACAGCGCCCGCCACCGAGCACACGCAGCGCGGGCGGAAAGGAAGACCCTTCATGCACGTCTTCGCTTTTTTTGGGCGGACAGATCTCTTTGTCTTTTGTTCGTAATACTTTTATTGCGTCACTCTTTGTCGCGTGCGTACTACTACGAAGTAAAGAAGCCGCACAGTGCAGGCAGTCGTGCTCTTCAAAGAAAACGGACTCGTCCATGGTTATACTTCCCCTCACTGCGCAGTTGGCGACCTCTACCGTCGCCCCCATCCTCTTACTTCTCTTTTCGCCTCTCGTGGCGTTCACCAGAAAAACGGTGCGATCTCTGCAAAAAAAAAGCGATTCTTTTTTCATATTTTTTTTTTCTCTCCAAGCATCCAACCTTTGCTGCGCGTTGTACGTTCGCCAGTGATGGAGGGTCCGTCACAGGCTGTTTTTATTTCTCTTTTTGCCTTTTTTGCTGGCTGCAGTTTCTGGAGTATTCTTCGCGGCTGCCAACGAGAATATCTTGCAAGCTTGGCCCGCGCCGCTGAGGTGTTTTCCCTAGCGCCGCTCTCTTGAGCTGTGAGCCTGTGGAGCGGTTATAAATATCCGCCAGAGAAGATTGAAGAGGTCACTTTTTAGGCGGGGACGGATTAAAAGCCTGCAACATTTTTTTTTTATCTTTGCGCGGCATCACTTTCATGCTCCCATTTTTTTCTCTTGCCACTTTTCTTGTTCTTTCCAAGTTTACCTTCGTAATAGTGCTCCACTGAGCGGCAAGAGTAAGAAGATGAAGGTTGCTTGTGTGCGTAAGTAGTTTGCAAGGAGTGTTTTATGGCTGTGAGTAAAGAACTTCTCGCAAATCCGAAGTGCGCTATCACCGAGCGTTTTTATCTTAACGCTATAACACCCTTTAACTTACGCATGTTACAACGTTACATTGCTTCAGTCCTCAGGATATGTTATAGTAAATATTTCACTACAACGAAAGGGACATAATGGCAGATATTCGGATGCAATGATGACGCGCGATTGGCGTGCAATGGTGGTTATAGCCGAATTCCAAATTTTCTTTTATGCTTATTTTATTATTATTATTTTTTTTTTTTTTTTTTTTTTTTTTTTTTTTACAGAACACCAATTCGGCAACGAGAAGTATAATGACAAATTGAATAGTTGGCAACACTTTGTTACTCTCCTTGTTTAGTCACAGATAAGGAAAGCTAGGCTGGACTGAAGGTAAGGCTTTCGACAGCGTTCCTCACTCAGTTCGTAACCTTTAAGACTGAGCTGTCGGGCTCTTTTTAGAATTGACCTGAAAGGCTTTCGCCTCTGCATCGTTATTAATGAATAAAATTGTTGTGCTTTCTCGGGCTCTCCTGTTGTTCCTGATAGCAGCGTTCGGCCTTGATGCCTCCTTTTCCTAATGTAGTATAACTCCGCTGTTGAAGCCTCAGGAAATTGAAGTGGTTCGCATGGATAAATAACTGTATATTTTTTTAAAAGCGAAATTTGCTGCGATGATGACGAGGAAGCTGTTCACACGCTTGCTAATCTCGTACGGGGCCATCAGTGGGGCAGGGGAAAGAAACGAAAAATAATGTAATCTTTCTTCCCATTATTAAAGAAATAAAAATCATTTAAGTTTTCTTCTTTCTGTTCGTTGCAAGTCCTACTACTGATTAACAGACATAATGTTATTGACAAATTTTTGTGGCACCTTATTATAGCATGGGCACCCTCCCGACAGTTGTTTCTGGGCCCTGCAAAAACTCTTCATTTTACTTCATAAATTCTTGACACGAAGTCCAAAGCTAAGAGCTTGGCTAGCAAAACATTTATAATATTTGAGTTATAAAAGGTTCTATGTATAATTGCACTTGAAAAAGAATGCATGAAAGCGGTGCGTTTTATTCTCTAAAATAGAGCCATATTATATGCATTCAAGCTCAGAACTAGTGCAATCTGATTTCAGCACAACTCAGCAATATCTGAGAAAATCTCTCACTAAAATTTATGTGTTCCTTGTTCGGAGAAAACTTCGTAACAGTGACATGAATCCACACAGCCGTCATTTTCACCATCTCTCTCTTACCCTGTATTTTGGCAGAGGTAATTAATTTACTTATATCGATTAATTGTCGTCGATGAAAGAGTATTCAGACTTTTAGGCCGCTAGCTACACAGGACGTGTAGGATATCCCGATGTTATGTGACTTTTTTTTCCCAAAGAAGATCGCATTGTCACCTTTCTTATGGGATTCATGTTTTGTTGATCAAAACTTCTCCTCTCATTTCGTGCCTTAGTAGCCAGAAATTTGCAACGATAATAATGAAACGAAACAAGCATACATCATACATACATCGTGAATAAAAGGAAAAGGCTACGGTATAGTTTTTTGCGTAGTTGCTTACAGTTGTAGTTTGCTATAGGCAGACCTTTCTCGTGTAGTAGTAATATTTTTTTTTTGTTTCGTGACTGAAAAGAAAATTTCCTTACCCTCTCCCCTTCTTCATTTTTTCTGAAGTGGATCCACTCTCATGTTTTTTTTTGTTATTAGCTTCTGCAGAAGAATTTAAAATGATTTTTGTCTCAGTTCACAAGTATTTGTAGCTATTGTTTTCTGCATGAGGGCCAGAGTTGACGCCATGGCACGAACGTATTAAGCCGCTCGCTCGTAACCACACACACACACACACACACACACACACACACACACACACACACACACACACACACACACACACACACACACACACACACACACACACACACACACACACACACACACACACACACACACACACACACACACACACACACACACACACACACACACACACACACACACACACACACACACACACACACACACACACACACACACACACACACACACACACACACACACACACACACACACACACACACACACACACACACACACACACACACACACACACACACACACACACACACACACACACACACACACACACACACACACACACACACACACACACACACACACACACACACACACACACACACACACACACACACACACACACACACACACACACACACACACACACACACACACACACACACACACACACACACACACACACACACACACACACACACACACACACACACACACACACACACACACACACACACACACACACACACACACACACACACACACACACACACACACACACACACACACACACACACACACACACACACACACACACACACACACACACGCACGCACGCACGCGCACACACACACACACACACACACACACACACACACACACACACACACACACACACACACACACACACACACACACACACACACACACACACACACACACACACTCTTTGACGTTACTTCCTCTGTAGGGATATTTATCACCCGAAGAAAACGGCTTACGCAATCAAAGGAAGACAAAGGGAGGAGTAGAAGGTTGAAAAGAAACCTCTTGCAACCTAATGAGCCGTGAAGTCATTTTCGGAAATCTAAGTGTCCGAGGAAGAATAAAGAAAGAAACCAAATGTGGCCTCCTGTGGCCTGCTCTCTCCCTGCAACGTTTTCACTACAAGCGCAGAGGTCATTCGAAGCACCTTTGTAACCTTCTTTCGCTCGCGTTCAAAAAGAAAACTGCTTCTCTCCTGGGCGCTCAACTCAAGGTGGAGAGGTCATTATATGGTCACGCCCGACTGCACTTTTCCAATACGGGGCAGGGTTAGCCAAACGATATTGCTCCCAAGGAGCGCACATCCCCTGCGGAAAGAAGGCTGCTCCTTTTCTTCATGTCTGGCATCCTTTATTTCTTATACTGGGCAGAGGATTGTAGCAACCGAGGTCTTTGACATCTTAACTTGGGGGCCGCGCAACCGAAGAAGCGGGCCTACTGCTTTCGAAACAGGGATCCTCTTTGCAATGGTTGCCGACAGGGGGTCATGAAAACTAACTGAAGTCGCTACAGCCTGGCTGGTATAAGCCACCTGAAGTATGCGCCTCGCTTGGCACATACTGGTTTCTCGACTTGTGTCTTTGTTGCTCTGGAAGATCAGCCCACTCCATGAAAGCTTCGGTGGTCTGAGCGGATTAAACTACACACAATGAATTGAGGAATTAGAGAAAATATAATAAAATACCGCTGCTCGCCACATGTTTACTCCCTTGGTCTATAATTTTTTATGCTCGCTTTTCAGTGTTTTCTTTGTGATGTTATCTGGATATTCGCGTTCGGCGTAGGCCGCTTTCACTGTATAGTCTTGCTTATTGACCAAAGGGTCGTCTTTCGCCGATAAATTGCGATTGCAGCGGGCCGTAACTGTTTCCACCGCAAGTTGTTTAACCGGCATGCTTAGTGTGCACGTTAGCACGAGCCCGCCAACCTCCTAAGGAATTCACTTTTTTTCTTCTTTGTTCTGCATCGCGACGCCGCAGAAAACAAAGGCCGTGTGTCCAGCGTCCAGCCTTCGAATCGTTGCGTCGTCTCGATCCGCGGTTTCATTTTCCGAAAGCATGCGCTGGGGGCGGAGTCGAGGTGCCAATGAAAAGCGGAGCACGAAGCAGCAGCTTATGTGGTACATTGTTCGCATTCCGAGACCCTAGCGCTGGCCGCCGTTTGCTTACAGCGGGATTGTACGGCAGGACAGGCGCTGGCCTGCTTGGTGAGCTAGCCATGCAAGCCTGCAGAATATCCCCGTTTGTTTGCTGTTGGGGGGTGCCGCCGGCCTGGCGTCCGTATATCCGGGCCATCGAATGGGTAGAAGGAAGAGGTCCGTCCCGCCTTTGTTTGTAGCCGCACATGCCAGGCAGCCCCTCCCTTTTGCCTTGGCACCCCTCGGTCTGGAATGCGTCCTGGGCCCGGCTGGAAGCCGTTAGTCAGGAGTTCTGACCCGGCCCCAGAGGTTGCTTTTACATATGGTTTCGAGTTCCGCATTCCTTCTAGCGTGAAAAAAAGAAGGAACATTAGAGAGCTAGTTGCTGCTTCCCTAATGGTCTTCGCGTTGCAAGACTTGCTAATTAGCGCTTTAGCGGCATTCTATAAAAAGGGAGATGGGGCAAAAAAGAAATAAATTACATTCAGAGAAGAGTTTCTGTGCTTTGTGCTTGCGATATAAGGGGTACGCAACAGTACTTTGATTCTTCCGGCGCGCTTTGTCGGGACCGGCGTGTGTGTGTGTGGTGATTGCACCTTTGCTGTTGCATATTAGCCCTCTAAGGCTCCTTCACCGAGCTCTCACCGTTTACTGCAGGCCTCTTTGACTAATGCACACTTACACTGCCCTCTGTGATGCATGTGAATGCTTGAAATCGTGAAAGCGCGATGTTGCTGCGTTTGCCGCGGAGAGGGAGCATTACTTATAAGTCTTCGCGTATTATTTGCGTGGTCCCAGTACTCCTCTGAGTCCTTCCTGCTAATTTTCGTTCCTTCATTCTTGGCGATACCCCCCTTTTTCTGCAACCTTATGTCATCTGAATTCAACTATAGAAACAAGGAAAATAGGAAAGAAGAAAACTATTTGCGTGTCCATAGCTGTGGGCGGTGACCATGTATGCGGACATAACATTACTACAGCTTAAACACGAAAGCAATGAAAGAAAGCCAGGTAAGTAACAGGAGAAAAAGAAATTTCTGATGGCAGCAACAGCTAACAGCCCATAGTGTGCCGAGTAACTCCTCACATGAATCAAGTCAGTAAATGAAGTCATCAATAAAAGAATTTGGCCGCATCAAACAAGTGAATGGCTCAAATGTATTTAGCTGAAACTTTCATTTTATTGTTTTTTTTTTTCTTTTTGCGACATGAAAAGTTGCACAAGCAGACTATTTGCGTGTCCATAGCTGTGGGCGGTGGCAATGTATGCGGACATAACATTGCTACAGGTTCTTGAAGGAACGAGCGCACCAGCCCGCCGCTTTTCGAAACAGCCTCGGCCGAGTCTCGGAGCACGCCGGTTATGCAGGTGTTATACGCGGCGAGATGCACGAGGCCGGCGCTCCTCGCTAGCCTTCAACTATGCAAACGATACACGGGATCGCGAGACACACGGCTCGACGATGGCTTGACTCTCTCTCGTTCCCTCATTGTTCTCGTAGTCCTTGACGCCGGCCTTCGCGGATAGGTATTCCCTGAAAAGAGAACGCCAGTAGGCGCGTATGAAAGGAATGCGGGACGAAATGTGAGATTCGTCGGACTAAAGGCGACGGACACCTCAGACACTGACAAACGCGGAATATAGGGTCGAGAGCGCGTGCCTTATTCATTTGCAAACCTACGGCAGTTTTAAGCAATTGGTTCATCTTCTCACCGCAGTGAAACAAGCAGCAGGTGACAATGAAATACATATAATGTGTCTTCCCTTGTTCTTTCCTGAAACGAAACGCATCATAACGCTTCTCAGCTTCAATAAATTGGCCTTCATGAAAAAAAAATAAATAAATAAAACAAGAAAATCTTTACTCAGCTCATGTTCCGTCGCTCGAAATCTCTCTCGCGTGCTTGCGTGTGCGTGCGTGCGCGCTTGCCTGCCTGCTATATTTTTCGTTTTCTTGCCGTTTTTTTTTTGTACTCTTGCGTTTCACCCTTCCGTTTTCTCAGTCCCCTTCCTTTTGCTTGCGTATATTCCCTGCAGGTGTCGAACCAAGGTGGCGGTTCTCGCTTCTTAGAGCCTAAAAATCTTGAGAACCCGTTGCACTGGGCGCAGTGAACAAGAACTCATTGTTTATGTGTGGTTCTATCTCGACTATTGGTTGCTGGGAGAAAAAAAAAAAGAAAAGTATTTAATGCTTTCTGCGAGAACCCGGGTACCCTCAGCACTAAAGCAGGTTATATTTTCTCTTTCATTCGCTTCCGTGTTTCCTGGGGTATCACCTACTCCCCGTCATGCGGAAGGCGTTACCATTTTTACGCTTACCGTGCTTGAGGCGCCACCAGCATTACGTGTTCGTCAGAAGTAGATAATGAAGTCTTGCATGTAACGTCGCGCCTTCACCGACAAGCTTCTCCCATATTCCATTCTACTTCTTTTAACCAACGCGAGATTCTACCTAACAGATACAGGCCCAGGCGGCACCTCACCGCTTGCGTTTAATTTTTTGTAAGATTTTTTAGATATATATTTTCCCGGCGATTTCTGCCGTCTATCTTTTCGTTATCTATGCTCCAAAGGTGTAAGGTTGGTCGGTAAACCAGATGACAAATAGATGTGACTTCCTTCCGCGTCGGTTAATTTTGCTTTTGATTTGAATTTTTATAGTCACTTATTTCCCACTCCCCCTCCCAACGCCACCCGTGCGCGCTCGGCAGTGATGGAGCAGGGTCGAACACGGGAGCGAGCGGAGCGGCTCTTAATCGCCGTCACGCGGGCGGCGCCCCCTGCGGGCGTCCCCTGTCCTCGCCGTGCCCCCCGCGGATGTTTGCCCGCCGAGCTTATTCGGAGCGCGTGCATGGCCAGCGAGGCGGCCGCCGCGGTGTTTGTGTTCGCGTTACCTATATATACACATCTCTTGACAGAATTTCCGGCGTGGCGCGCGTGCAGCGCTCTACGAAGGGAAATCGACTAAGTGTTGGACGAAGAGGGAGTTTAACCAACAGCAAAATCTCCAAGGAAAAAAAAAAAAAAGAGCCAGGTGTTCTTGTGTACTCTGCGGAGTAGTAAGTTCTGTGGTATAGTACGCGTATATGCTGCATCGTGAGAAAGGACGCTAATTTCACTGAAGGAAGAAGGAGGGGGGGGGGGGGGGGGGGTACGTTTTTATTTACATTGAAAGTCGTTGGAAAGTTCTTTCACCTCTGTACTGCATTGAATGAAAAATTCAAAAACAAAAAAATGCCCTAACGCTGCGGTGCATGGTGTTAAGGATGGGGAATATTATGCAAGGAACCTATGTGATGCAAGGAGAGAGGCAGCTTCAGGGGTGGCAGATGGTGGAGTTTGAGGGCTAGGAAAAAAATAAAGAAAATCCGTTTGCTCAAGTTAGCGGGTCAGATTTGTTTGCCGAGCTATTCTTCCCGTCAGTTCCCTTGAAAGTACGGGCTGCACCCGTGTGCACATAGCGTTCGCCCGCTGTCCGAATCAACCCTGATGCGAAGAGCCAACATTTACTTGCCAAGGTCAGAGGGCGTAAGCCTAGCTCCCAGTGAGTGTCTGTCACCTATATGTTTTATAAATACTCATGACTGAATATAACTGACCAGTAGCCGATATTTACACGGCTTCTTCTTACATCCACCCACCGATGTGCGCCGTAGCGCATACTATATTTCCTTGCTATTGGCAGCATTCTGCATTTAAAGTGAAGATGGAAGTGAGTGACGTGAGTCGTAAGGAACGATTTAGCTTTGCTGACAATTTCTGCAACAGTCACCTTGTTAGCGACTGATAGAATATCGACGTGGTTAGTTACCAATGCAAACTAACAGCGTAATACTAAAGCCGTGGCACAAGTAACGAGGATGCACACATTAACACAGGCTTCCTATCGCGTTGTCGTTTTCGACATTGTTAATTCATTCCTCTATTATTGCATAACAAGCGAGTTGCATATAACTAGGGAGTCTTCTCGGTACGACAACCCTTACGCAAAAGAAACCGAGTTTTCACAAGCACAACGTCGATACTGACCATTTAAGTTCGTTACCACCGGTGAGAACGGTCGTTCGTTGTGAATATTAACAAGCGTCTCTGTGAAAGTAGCTTCAGTTGTGGCGATTTCGCACGTCTATTGTCTCGCTTAGGAGTCGACAGCTGCTGCAAACGTAAGTTGTTACGAAGCGTTGTAGTCTTTCGTCCACGCAAGAGTCAGGTATACATTTTGTCATCCCCTCCGGAGTCATCCAGTGCGACTTTCAGGACAAATACCTGGATCTGAGTATTAGTAGTTTAGACGAAAGTGAGCGCCCGGATACCCGTCGCGTTTTCTAGGTCACGGCTAGATCTCTCAGGATAACGCAGACGTGAGTGAGGTGCGGAAGGTCTCCCGAGGCGTAAGACTTGGCCTCTAGCCGGCTGTATGGGCGTCTCTGCGCAGCGTGTGCTGCAACAAACTAAAATGTGCATATAAAACAGAAAGGCGTACGATGAAACGCGCATAGTACGGTGACAGCCATTGGAGCCGCTTTTCTAGAAGCAGCGCTATTCTCCTATAGTCATTACTTAGCCGACGGGGCTGCCCTTAAGCAAAGTAAGGCGCTTATCGAAATTTCATCGGCCTCATTTCTATACGTCTTGTTTTACGGTGGCTATAGGTTTCCGGTCGGTGATCGGCAGAACTTTTGCTTTTGCTTTCTCCAGATGGGAAAAGTGATTGAATTTTTGCTTCACCCTGTGCGGTGGGAATAGACAGCCTATGACCGTGATTTGGCTGTCGAGCGTGATGTCGAGGGTTCAATTCCGGTGACCGCGGAGGTCGGGCTTCAATGACGGCGAGGTGCAAAAACATTCTGCATTCAGGGCAAATTAGTTCATTTTTCTGTTCAAGAGCCAGGCGATCGAAGACAAGCGTGAAAATTAAAAAAAAAAAAAAAAGGCGCACTGAAAACAAGCACGAAGTAGTAGGAAAAGATAAATAACCTCTTTAGTCCCTTTATGTAGAGATGATAACACACTTTCATTTTTATGTTTTCAGCGCTTTCAATTACCTTGTCAGTATCTTCCACGAAGACAGCGTAGAATCCTGAATGCACCTCTTGTTCGGAGCTGATCAACTCCGAGAGGAAGCCTGTACGGAAGCGGGAGCACGTCCCCGTCCATGTACCATACATTCCCTGGCCTTTCCCAATTCACCGCACTCCGTGCTCTCATCATATACGCCGCCGGTACGTCCATTCAAGTAACGATGGCGGCACAATGGCCCGTTCTTTGGCGAAACGGCTTGTTGAGTGGCATCGTCTACACCGTGTCCACGTCTTCACCGGGTTCCCCCTTCTGTCCATTGTGCCCATCTCTCGCTCATCGGCACTAAGCCATTACTCCGTAAGTCGGCGGTCGGATGGTCTTCCGTCGTCGAAATTACGAAAGAACCTAATGGGAAAAGATGAAAGTCAACCCAGGTCACCAGCGTCGCTTGTACAAAGCGAAGAAGAGACCCTGCGGGTATCACCTGCACAGCCGCGTTTGTATAGCGCGCTCTGTCGGAGATCAAAAGGAAAGCGGCTTGGAAGAGAGCGTGGGGAGGGGCCGTTTAATCGAGAGCCGAAGGCTGCTCGCTGGAAACACGAGACCGCCACTGGAGCCGCGTGCAATATAAGAAGCTGAATGAAGTCGCTCAGGCTCCGGCTGGCGGGAACGACTCTTGTTGTAAGGAGGGCCCTGGCAGGCGATCGATAGGCTGGCTTACACGGCCCCGACCTTCTTATTCTGCCTCCCTCTTTCCACTCGTTCGCTCCCGTTTGCTTCGCGACCCGAAGCCTCTCCCTCTCTCTTCGAGAAGGCCTGCAACTAACAACCTCTGCACAGTGTCTCTGTCTTTCCTTCTTTTTTTTACTATTATTTTTTTAATGTTACTCTTGATTTCCGCGTGTTGTGGCATTTCGCCGAAGCGATGCCATTATTGTCCTCGTTCAGCTTGTGGCGAAAGCATGATAGCCGAGCGTGTTCCGCGCCGAGAGAAGCTAGGACGCGGGAATGAATTTCTCTAAATGATTCGCGATGCAGAGTGCGGTAATGATAGTGGGCGCTTCTCATATTGTACAAAAAAAAAAAAAAAAAAAAAGACGAGCCTTTTTCTTCTTTCCTTTTATTATTATTACTATTTTGCCGTCTCTAAGACCTCGAACTTAACCATGCCGGTAGCTCGGTTGTTGCGAAATTCCGCAAAACTCGGTTACGTACTTCCCGTCGTCAAAGGAGGGCGAACTACGCGTTTACGCTGGCGACATCCTTTCCCTGGCAGGCTCAGTTAAGATACACATACGAGTCTTGTCAATATCGCCAATGTTGTCGAAACGCGTTCCCATTCTGTGAAGGCTGCAATGAAATTCATTTCGTTGGTTTCGAAGTTTTGCGCCTTGTTTTCGGAAGGAATCAAGAGGGTCCCAATCTCCATGTGCATACATGTCCATTAGCAGACCTGTGCGTGTATATTGGATGACGCGACGCTTAAACTGCGACGGCGTTAGTCCAAGCGAAGTTTTATCACTACCATCACCCCTTTTTTACTACAACAGTACTGCACCGTTGTCCGCAGCATCCGGCGCTGGTTCTAGCACATCTGAACAATACACAGTGAGTGCCCTTTCCGGAATGATAATGCCCTTTGCAGCCAATCAGCTCCATGAGCTGGGCGACAAGCAGAGCGCACTTTTACCTTGGGCCGCTTTGACAGCGATGACTTTTCAGCACGACTACCTAACACTCCAGGCGACGCTTTAGAAATCCTTGTGAAACACAAGGAGAAAATATATTAGGCGAATTTTTCACAGCCGCGTTGTTACATTGAGTAAGCTTAAGATGTGATCCAGCGTGGCTTGTTGAACGGGATACTAGCGTACTGCCAATAAATTCAACGCCAGCTAGCCGTAGAGAGTAAGAGAGAGAGAGAGAGAAGTTGTAAAACATCGCTAAGAAGTGTTGTGCAACTAGTGCAACTAGTGTGACATCCACTGTGCGTGCGATATGATTCTCCGGCAGACTTTCGAAACTACGAATGGTTGTGACATAGCTGCAATCCCCTTCGTTATTACCGCCTCATCAAGTATGTGACCTTGGAGGAACAGGACCGCTACACGTAGAAAGCCGGTCATCAACCATTGCCTCAGTGACACCTCCTCAACATCCTCCTCAACCTCCTCCTCAAGTTCTGCTACAATTCAACAGCTCGCCGAAAAGCTGGCGTTGTTCGTTACACGGAACCAACGCACATGACGAAGAATTTTCGATCAGTGTTTAGCATAGGCTTCTTAAGCACAGCGGATATAGCATAAGCTGGCCACAATGAGCGACCGTAGGGTGTAGAGCATGTATATGCTTGGAGAGCCCGTAAGAAGGAGAGAGAGAGAGAATGGAATCAAAGGTTGGCCCCGTGCCGTGCACACAGCGGCAGGGATTGGCTCGGAAGACCGATGGCCATTCACGTCGGCATTCGAGGCCATCGATCGGCCGACATCGCTGCTTATGCAATGGATCGGCCCGCGGGCTCCGCGAGACGCCTACGGGAAGCGTGTGCGTGCGTGTGTGGCGTGCTGGCGAGCAGTGAAATAGAGAACAAAAAAAGAAACAAAAGGAGGGAAGTAGAGCCCGTGGACGGTTGAAAAACTGCGTCCGCTGCTGCGAACGCGCGAGCAACAAAATCTGTCCCTGCATTGCGTTGTTATAGAGGTCAGCGCTGTCCGATATGCGGGCACGCGCGCCGCGAGTAGAACATTGTTCTGTTCAGTTGGCGAGCTCGATATCTCGAGCCATTTTGGCTTTTGATCCAGCAGCTCGCCTCCGGCTTGCGTGCACTTGTGAACTCGGCATTTTTGGTGTAGATGATGGCATCGCAAAAATTATAAGGGCGATTGCGATACCCTAATGCGACATTTTAACGCAGTTTTTAAGGATTTTCGTGATACAGCGAGACAAAGAATTTGAAAGATATTTGTATGTATACATGCATGCTATGGCGTGCAGTTACATAACTTAGTTTTTTCTTGCGAGCCACGCGCAGAGCTCGTGGCTTTCTCTTCTTCTGAGAAGCACTCCGGTTCGTGGCTCTCTTTCGCTCGGTTACAACGCCAACAACGGCGACTCAGCCCGACCGGGGAACGAGCGCGTATAAGAGCTGCGCTCTTAAGAGTGACAATATGTTTATGCCTAGAAAACGAATTCAAAGGAAGTGTCAAGTCCAAAAATCTTAGCAATCGGGTGCAAAGTCTTCCCAGCTTATTTGAGCACTGTTTTGCGGTCACTGCTGAGTGTTTCTTTCAGCATACTGCGCTTGTCATTTGTCTTTCTATTTCAACTTTCCTTACTTTTTCTTTTTGCCCTTGTTGTTTCCTTGCACGGTACAAAGACGCTGCCGACAGGCTTACAGGCCTGCGGGACGGCATGAAATGCTGTATGACAAACCATAAGTCTTACAATATACGACTCCTATACTACTGTTATTGAACGTTAAAACATCGCAGGACATGGGCTCGTAAAGGACCGTGTTTCTCTTCTGTGGTGTACATTGTTAGGTAAACATGGTAATGCTGAAATACTGATAATGTTGGTAAACCGGCGGAATTTTCCCAAATTTTTTATTCTACATTTGCCAATTGTTTAGTTCAGTTCAGTCGTGTCCGACTCTTCGTGACCCTATATATAGACCATATCACGCCACGCTTGCCAATTGTGCTTGGGTGCAATTCGCTGAACCATATAACGTTCGGTGACTTGTAAGAGTGCGAAAGTTTAAGCCAAACTTACAAAGGGGGAAATAACTGTTAAACCAGATTCTAGCTCCATGGAATGTCAGGGACTTGATAATCTAAAACCTCGCAAACACTGACTTTAAAGGGAGTGCGACAAACAAGGAAATTACGTGTTCTGCATAATATCATCTCCCGCGCTCCCGGAAAAAGGGAACGATCTGATTCCCAGCGCGACCGAACGGTACGCAAACCCCTCAAGAAGTGAGGCGCTGTGAGATAAATCTTGCGTGTACCTCTATAGATTACTAGCGATCACTTAAACGTACACTGAGGAACGAGCGTTCACTTGTGCGCACGCACGTATACGCACGCATGTGTTACGGAGATGCTTAGTTTCGATTTTAGGCCCCAGCGAGGATTGCGATCCCCTCGGAATCTACAGGATTTCACCGTCAACGTTCTGACGAGGCTGGCAGGCAGTTAAAGGCTTAGCAGTGCGACGGTATGACAGCAGTGTCTAGACGGAGCATCCGTTGTAACACGGCTGCCGATCGAAAGAACGCGCGGAAGTCTGCAGGGGGCACTAGTGGAAAGGGTGTGGGGGGAATGGCAGGTCCGGAATGGTTCGGAAAGAGCCAGCGAAAAAGGGGGCGTGAGTATGTTGGAGGTGGAGGGGATAAGGGGGGGAGGGGCAGGAGTTGTGGCGAAACGGGGGATAGTTCCAGTGGCCTTTCACCCCTCCACCTCCCCGGAAGCCGTGGAGGAGCGCGCTGCCGGCGTCCGGGGCCAACTGCAGAGCCGCGTGATCGAACGGCGCTGTCGTCGTTCAGCGTGTTCCTCCAAATTGGATCAATAATGTGCCGGGGCATTCGTACGGCAACAAATCTTCGCCGGACGGCGGCCTCGTCTCCGCTGTCCGTCCATCTCGCGGCTTCCTCCTCTTGGTCTCTTCTTCCCACTGCTATTGTTTTCCTCGTTAATCTCTCCCTTTGGCTCTTCTTTTCCGTCCAACACTCTCCAAATGCTCGCTTACGTGCTTGCCACCTCCTTAGTTTCTTTTTTTTTTTTTCTCCCCTGCGTGACGTTGACGTGCGATCCATTACAGACATATAATGGGTCACAAACATTAACACAGCATCGACAGTCCCGCCCTTCCTTGTCTGCTAATTTAATATATCTGCTCTCTTCCCGCTCTGTGACTGGCGTGTCACATGGTAAGAGCAGATTTGTCATTGACCTTTGGTGCTGGATACTTACTACGCCGGAGAGATTTTGTTGCCGTCGTGCAACGGCGTCCATTGGAGGAGAAGGATGGTGAATCGGTCACATAAGCTATACTTGCTTGCGCACTGACCAGGAACCAGTGTGGCCTCCATGGTTTAGATGTTTCGTCCGAAATCACCCATGTACAAACGTATCCCTTTTCCTTACTTCCTTGATCAACGCAGCGACCAGGCGCGTTTTGCATTGGCAAATTACATCCACACGCTCAGCCAGCACCTTCGTCGTTTCGTCACGTAACGCTGTGATCAAGCTCAACACGCTGCACTTCACGGTAGCCCAAGAACTTATAAATCTCTTCTACGCTTTCAGTGCAGGACCAAGAAGGTACTCGAAAAGGGTTTGGTTTGGTTTGGTTTGGTCTGTGGGGATTAACGTTTCATGATATTAAAGAAGTAGCAAGCCATAAGTATTTAGGGCTGACACTTACCAATCAATTGGACTGGTCACCGCATATCTCACAAATTTGTTCTTCGGCATTCTCGACACTCTGCTTCCTAAAACGCAAACTTAATCGCGCCCCCTCTAATATCAAACTTTTGGCATACAACACATTCATCCGAACTAAGCTCGAGTACGCCTCTATCATTTGGGACCCTCACACAAAAAAGAACATAACTGCTCTTGAAATGATACAAAGGAAATCAGTCAGGTTTATTTTCCACAAGTACAGCAGATCTGATTCTCCCACACAGCTGATGGTAGAAAATGACATCCCGCTCCTTTCCGCCGCAAAATGAACAGAATTTTGTTTCTTCGTAAGATTCTGTAACAGGAAGTTAATATTCCATTACCTAACTTTGTCCAACCTTCTACTGCCAGACGAACACGACACACTAGGGAACATATGCTGCAACCTGTCTTTGCCCGAACAAATTCATTTAAGTACAGTTTTTTCCCACGGACCATCTCTGACTGGAATTTGCTTCCAGAATTTCTTTTCCAAAGCAGTAATTTTAACAAGGCACTGGAAGGTTATTTGTTTGGTTAGGCTGCTCAACTTTTCAGTACTTTATATCTGTTTCCTTTGTTCATGCCGAATTGTGCTGTATGTTATTACCTATTTTTATTTGTTAGAATGTCAAATTTTTTAATAATTACTATTACTATTATGATTCCTTTTTGCTCGCCGAATTGTAGTGTGTATTGTATTTTTTGTTTTTTTCTGTGTGTGATTGTTACCTGGTATGCCCCTCCTGCTTGGGCCATAAGGCCTGCAGTATTTTGAAATAAATAAATAAATAAATAAATAAATAAATAAATAAATAAATAAATAAATAAATAAATAAATAAATAAATAAATAAATAAATAAATAAATAAATAAATAAATAAATAAATAAATAAAGCAACTCGGGCTATGAGAGACGCCGTAGTGGAGGACTCCGGAAATTTAGACCACCTGGGCGATATTTTGAATTTGAATGCAGACACGCAATTCCAGCAGCCAAGGTTCCGGTGCGGATAAATTTTGCTAGAAATAATAAAGATCCATAAAAAAAAAAAAAAAAAAAAAAAAAAAAAAAAAAAAAAAAAAAAAAAACTAAAATTCCATTTATTACGAGGCGAGAACAACAACATCGTCAGGAATGACGACGTAGATGGAACAACCAGATATTTTACTGGCGGTCGATCATCTTGGATTTCTTGCTTGTTCACTTAGAAAATCTGCGAAATCTACATTCCCGTGCTTCGAGCGAGCAAGCAAAATTTAGCTGACAGCTACCTGCACTTATTGCTCGACCGAGAAGGTTCGACCTCTATCTTTACCTTCGCGACTTCAGGCAAGTCTTCTGCACCGAGGACGATTGCGCAGAGGCCATCAAACGTCGTTTACAGCTGAACGTGGTTTCTTGTGTGCGCGTGCTACCATGAATTTTTCCTTATTTACCTTTTGTCCTCATACCGCCATTCTCTTCATTATTAACATGGTACAGCAAACAGGGCTCTGCCCTTGTTTGGCTCCCTGCCTTCTTGCCTTTTTATTTTTTTTTCTCCTTATTTCGACGAATTTCGATCGCTTTGGGATACCAAAGTATCCTAACGTGCGTTCGACGGAACCAGGGCGTTGAATTTCCCTTGAGTTCCTCGCGGATAATGTATTTCGGAAAAAAAAAAAAAAAAAAAAAAAAAGAGCCCACGGGCTTCTTTCATGCCGATTGCACCATGTTCACGACTTCTAGTTGGGCTCCACTGTCGAGGCTTTTTCGGCGAGCTATGCACCCACTTTCTTCTGTCTGCAATTCCGACGGTTCAATACCGTACAGGCCGTTGACTTCTATCTCAACACGCCAGCCTTTACGCGCGGCCTGTACATACACACTCTCGGCGTCGAAATCTCTTTGCAAATCGACTACCGTTGATCGAACCACGGCGGCATAACCTATTGTTTTCTGCGCGATCTATAGAAATCTCCCAGCGGGCAAGTAATCTGCAGCCAGCCAGCTGGGCGTATAGGTGTGAGAAGTTCGGAATTTCGCTCTTCGAGATGCTGGTCGAGAAGAAAAATGCAGCGTTCTATACTTCCACGCCTCCGTGCATCCGTTCCACCAGCTTCACATTTGGGGGAACGTAACGGGAATCGATTTTCCTTTTCCCAGAAGTTCTGCTCGCTCTCACACGTACCGTAAGGCGTATGTTTGTCGAGTTCGCCATGAAATGAGTCGGGCATGAGCTTAACAAGCAAAACGAAACATAACCATGCTCACTGGCTCAAAGCGGATATAAACACAATAGAAGTATACTCGCTTGATCGATGTTGTACGCGACGAGGTCGATTGTGCAGACCTCACGGCCGAGCTTAAAATTTAAGAAAACAATGGAAGAAAAAGATTACAGAGAACAAAAGTGCGCTGGTGGTAGGAAGAGTGTGCTTTCTTCGAATGGCATTCATTTCCTGTCTTGTTCATTTTTCAGCGCACGTGGACGGGGAATTCTCCATTCTCTTGTAGCCTACTCTAGTGTGGCTTCGATCGCCACGTCTCCGCCATAAGGCGCCTCGAGATCCATTCAAAATCCAATTGGTTGGCGCGCCCAGGAGACGTCAGGGCAAGAAAACAGAAGCTACCGGACGGGGGAGCTTTGTTGTTTGACCAGTTTGATCGCGAGTTCCTTGCTGTCTCACGAGACGAAAGAAAAGAAGTTTGCAGAGACGAACCGAGGATCGTCGGCACGTCAGCTGACCGCTGGCACCGCGTTGTTGCGGACCAGGGAGCTGTATATAAAACAGTCTCCAGATAGCAGGAACTTTTTTTCTTTCTTGGCTCTGTTGCGAAGAACTGCCATGCAACGAAAATGCGATCGCCTTTGCACTACCAAGTGACCTTTCAATCGAGGCTAAGGTTCTCGCTGTATATCCGCGAAGAAGTTACATTTTCTGGCTTTTCTCTTCGTTAACTCTTTATTTTATTGCGGTATTTTTTACTGGAAGAAGGAACTGTCTTCGGTGATTTGGTCTCATGCTTGTCGTTAAACGCGGGAAACGGCCAAAATAAGATTAAGGCTATAAACAGGAGTCTGCAGAATGTAACAAACACCATGGTCACGGGGGAAAAATTCCCAGGGAAGAACCATCGCCACCATTTTCGCCTGCCGGAAAATGAGAAATTCATCATGCTGGCCACACAAACGAGCTCACCATATACTTTCGATTTGCAGGCAGCATGCGTAGCTGCGACAAAGCTAGGTTATTTTTCTCTTAAGCTGCTGCAGAATCCGTAAACATTTTCGGCCCGCTGTACGTGGTGCTGGCTATAAATAAGCAACACGTGTTACCAAAGGCACTGCTGTGAATGCTGTGAATGCTGTGAATAAAAGGTATACGTGCTGTGAATGCGAAAGTATGAGCTGGATTAGAAGTGAACTAAGATGGATTATCAGGTGGATTAATGTAAATGAGGGGTAACACGTGCATATACGGCAACTTATACCTATAAGACCACTGCACCACGTGACTTTCCCGGGGACGTGACACTGATTTTACTGGGTGACTGTTTTTTTTTTCCTTTTTTTTTTTTTTTTTTTTCAATGCCGTCACCGCGGGTTCCGTCGCTACTGGGGCACATAATGCTTCCGCCTAAAATGCTATCGCTGCAGCCCTTGCGAGTGTAATGAAATAGCATGTGCTGCTCGGACACTACAAACCTCAAACGCGACCGAGCATTATCTATCTTGATTTTGTGTTTTTGCTTCACCGGAATGATTACTGCCTCAGCTCGTAATATTCTCAGCCACGGCGCAATATTCTAGCGGTGCAGTCCGACAGTCAGAGGTGCCTATTGACAGCCACGAAAGAGGCATTCACTTGCGCTTGACGGCTAACGTTATCAAAGCAAAATGACCGCAGCTAGTGCCCTTTTTACTTAACCGCATCTTCTTGTAAAGGCTGAGTGGCCTGGTGCATTAGTGGAAAGTGTAGTATGCCCACCTCAACAATCTTGTGAGTTAGTTGGCGTATACTTGAAAGGCAGCAGACGCATGAGAGGAAGAGATGATTTTTTCGCCTGTCATCTGCTTGCGTTGTACAATATCACTCAGCGTACTGGTGACTGCTTCCGAAGTAGCCAAGTAGCGCTCCGCGTGGTGCCGGTCACTTACACTCCCCAATAATAATAACGGTACAGGATCGGGAATCACAGCGGCTGCTAGCTCAGCTCATGTATTTCGTTCAGCCTTTTCGCAGTAACTTACCATACCCATTATGCCTCCTTGTGCGACGAGAGCTTATCCAAACAGGTGTGATGAACGCAGCGCCGCTCGGTCGTGTTCCGCGGTTGACGTGTTGCGGTGCACCATGATGCTTCTCCGCCTCAGCAGCGAGCGTTTAACGAGAGCTTGGCGGCGGCGTGTAACGCTCGGGCGCGGCTCTTTAGCCCCCTTCAAGACAAGCCGAGCGGAGGGCCTCGAGATTAATAGCCCCCAATATGTTGCCGTGTGCTCTTTCCGCCTCGGTTCTAGCTGTAATGTGTGGCGTACGCGGCGGCGGACTCTCGATGCCGGCGGCCGACGGACCGAGTGAAGAAGGGTGGAGGCGGCTATTGCTGGTCCAGGCACCGCTTAATCTTCCGCATGTCTTAAGCACTCCTCTCCGCCGCTGCTACTGCAACGCGTGGCCCGGTTTGCTGCCCGCGGTCTGCTTAAAGGCCTCCTGACGACGCGCCACAAGGTTGAGTAATGCGCCCCTGATTAGTTGCGCGCGTAAAAAAAAAAAAAAAAAAAGAAAAAAAAAAAGGAGAAAATTTAATCGGGCAGCCCCCGAAGACTGAAGGCGCCGTTTTGGGGGCAAAAATGTCAGCGTTCACAACTGCGGTATATGGTATAGCGTTAACAGCCTGTTGAACGCGTGTGTAACCGAGTGATGATTGATTGGTATGCAATATGTTTCCACCATGATTGGCGCTCGTAGGTTATTTAGATCTATGTGATTTGATGACGCAAGGTATCCTCGAATATATGAAAAGAAATTTGCTGGATTTTCAAGAATTTACTATTGCTCTGCGTACGTTAACGGTACGCGCCGTTCAACACCACTGCAAGTCTTTTAATTTTCTATTTACCCTAAATGTCCAAATAGGGCGACACGCACGCACGCACGCACGCACGCACGCACACACACACACACACACACACACACACACACACACACACACACACACACACACACACACACACACACACACACACACACACACACACACACACACACACACACACACACACACACACACACACACACACACACACACACACACACACACACACACACACACACACACACACACACACACACACACACACACACACACACACACACACACACACACACACACACACACACCTTCCGTACCACCTTCTGCCGTCTTTTGTTGTCCGTGTAGTGTCTTATGCTTAGTGGACACCGCGTGTAAGACAGTCCTGAATTCAAGATTTGGTATTATTGCAAATTGATTAGTGTAATGAGTTCGTATGCAATTGTGTTTTGTTCTATAGTCACGGCATGCCTAGCTCATTGTGCAACTACATCTTCCCCTTCTCACTCTTTCCTTTGTTTCACCGCCTTCCTTTCATTCGCACATCTTTTTCTCCCGCCTGACATCTCCTCCCATCCTGTAATTATACCCTCCTGTCTTTCTCAATTCTCACTCTCGCGCATGAGCGGGCAGTGCAGGTCAATACTGCTCCAACGTGTCCTCCACACACGCCTTCTCACCGCCAGGGATGCTTGGCCGAGGGCAGCGCGTACTGTTGCACTCGGTCCACTGTGGCGCGCATTAGCGAAGCCGTCTTGACCAGAGAGAGAGAGAGAGAGAGAGAGAGAGAGTAGCTCGCTGAGGGACGTATCAATGCTGCCCTCCTAGTTCCGAGGATTGGCAGCGGTGCATCAGTGCATCAAGGTTGTGAGAACTGTACCGCTACGAGCAACGTCTCCTGCGACGCGTGCACAGGCGCTGGTTAATAAAGCACACTTCCCATGCTGTGTTTCAAAGTTCGCATGAAAAAGTATAAAGACGAGGCTTTACGTAACGGCTCGAAGAATGCGTCAGCACGACGACAGCATTGTCGACCCGCCTGAATAGCGTGCCGCAGTGCCGACCTGTTCCGGATGATTGATGTGTTGGAGCTCGTCATCGCTCACGTTATGGAAAAGAAAAGGTGAAGAACGCTGGGTGGGAGGTGGGGGTGGTGTGCCGTGTCGAGCAGAACAGGTTCATAGGGTCCAACGGAGCCTAATGAGCCCGTTCGGCCAGACGTCTTACAACTTGAGCCCGTTCGGCCAGAGCTCGTGGCCACTCATCTCGGAAGGACAATGAAGCCATTCCCCGCAACGATTAAACGCAAAAGAGGCGGTGGAGCGAAGAGGTGAAGCGCCGTCGAGGCGAGCCAAGAAAAGGTCTTCCTGTCGAACAGAGAGGAAGGCGTATCCCCCCTCCCCCCCTACCTACCCCTCGAGTACTTTTGTTTGCGAGTACCCCACGAGTACTTTTGTTTGCGAGTACTGCGACCGCCGTGGGAAATGTCTCGTCAGCGAAGACTGCGACGTCTTACAACTTGAGCCCGTTCGGCCAGAGCTCGTGGCCACTCATCTCGGAAGGACAATGAAGCCATTCCCCGCAACGATTAAACGCAAAAGAGGCGGTGGAGCGAAGAGGTGAAGCGCCGTCGAGGCGAGCCAAGAAAAGGTCTTCCTGTCGAACAGAGAGGAAGGCGTATCCCCCCTCCCCCCCTACCTACCCCTCGAGTACTTTTGTTTGCGAGTACCCCACGAGTACTTTTGTTTGCGAGTACTGGGACCGCCGTGGGAAATGTCTCGTCAGCGAAGACTGCGACGTCTTACAACTTGAGTCGTGCTGACACTCGCAACAAGCGCGCAACTCGTCCCAATTCTCAAGAACCAACCGATCCAGAGAGAATGCGAGGAGGTCGCTTAGCTGGAGAATGCGAGGGTGAAAACAACAGCAAAAAGGGAGAATCAGTCCAAAGAGGCGGCTGCGGGTTTTCGCGTGAGGCCGGGAGTGCGGCGCTACTTGGAGACCGGGACAAACGAGACCCCTAACAGCGTTTTGTGCTGGCAGGTTCTAACCGATTAGCGACCAACCGGTGTGCGTGTGTTCGCGCGCGCTTTCGGGCGCAGTGCTTTTTGCTGCCGGCGCACGTCGCCCTCATTATGAAATTACGTATACACGCACGTCGCCCTGGCGGACGATATCGCGGTAGAACAGGTACTTGCTTTCACCTCCGCTGTAGCAGCAGCAGCAGCAGCAGCAGCAGCAGCAGCTGGAGCAAAAGCAGCGCTGACCAACCTACTTTATCGCTTGCTCTTAGGCGTGTTTGCGTTTTACGTTTGTCGATGGTGGTTTGTCTCTTTCAGTCGGAAATGGGGAGGGGGGGGGGGCTGTTACTGTGGTAGAGGGGATCAAAGGCCTCTTCTTTCTTTTCATTGCGGTACGTGTAGCTGCTAGACGCTGCTACTGTGGACTTCTCTAGCGCAAACGGCTGCCTTCCCACTGCACCACGTACCATTTGCCGCCGCCGCTAACGCTACAGAGCTCGCCCACTGTTTGCGCGCGACCTTTGTCTTTCTGCCTCGGCATCTCTTGCTTTTCTCCCGCCATCCGAGTTGGCTGTCCTGACCTTGTTTTTAGTCCTCTCCCTGAAGTATGGGAGGGAGGGACAGAGGAGGTGATTCAGGAGGGATGAGCTGCTCGACGCGTCCTCTGCGCGAGCGGACGAGGACGCTGCCGGCGGCTGCTTACACAACCTTACACAGCGCTGACCTCGTGCCGCCACCGTGCAACGCGTACGTGAAGTCGCCTTTTACTTTTCGGCGCGCGCGCGACACGGAAGGGAAACGTACCACTGACGCTATTTGCTCTGGCCGTGCTCCTTTGTCTCGCCCTCCTTATACCAAAGCCAGTGGCGGCTTCTCCATGCATTATATTCTAAACCCACTTTCTCTGCGTCACTTATTATTATTATTTTTTTTTTTACGTTTTGCTTGCTTGAATTGTTTTTTCTTCCACCTTCCGACCCATCGTTCTGTCCATACCGTCGCGTCGAGTCCTGAAGTCCGTCCGCACACTTTTATGCTGTGCACTTCAGTCGTATTTTCTGGGTTGCGGTGTCATTGCATTTTCTTTCCGGCTTCACATTTTTCTTCACTTTCCTGTTTGCTTGCCTCCGTTTGAAACTGAGAGCAGTTGTTCCGGCTGGGCTGCCTGGGCAAACAAAGGCCAGTATAGGCCATCCTTGTTTGACTTGAGAGCGAGAAATCTAGTTAGCCGAGCGAACATCAGCAAGCCTAGCGTATGTGGGCGCTTGTTCTGTTGTCGGCGCAGATCTATATATATATATTTTTTTCGTTGTTTTTCTCCACATCCTCGGCGCGTACATGGCTCATGGCCGCGTGGAGTTAGCACGGCCTTGAGTTTTTAACAACTTTGCGCTCATGGTCCGCGTAATGGGTTCACGTGCATCTCTATATTACGCATTGCCACTTTAATTCTTGACGTACAGTTCCATATTTGTCAATTCTTGTTTATTTTTGGTGCAAGAAGTAATGTTTGTTCGTTTATTTTTCTTTCACGACCGCATTCTTCTCCCTCCAGCATAATTGCTCTCAAGCTTGCTTAGCCCAGTCGACTGAAGTGGTTAAGAAGCAATCATCAATGTTCCATTCCCTGTTTTTATGACTTGTCTCTTAATGTCCCAGAACATTTTATTTCGATTATCTGTCATCTGACTAATCAATTTTATTGCTACGGCAAATGCATTTCTATTATATTAAATAATCTTTTGGTCATTGCGGCGCGTATGCTCGCTTCCACCCTGGATAGGGGAGTTATGCCATTCTCATTAATCTCATTAAGTTATCTCATTAATCAAACATGGGTTGGCAACTTTCCCGGAAAAAAAAAATTAGGAAACCTCCTTTCTAAGATGCTTCGTTAGTTAACGCACGTTGCCTAAGTATCAAAGTATTTCGACACTACCTTCCTTTTCACGCGCATATGTTGACAGAGTGATCGTTATGAGCCGTTATCTTTACGTCATCTAGATTCGCGGGGCACTCACACACGTGTCTCGTTTCCACAGAACCTCCCGCGTCTACGCCCGTCCACTCCAGCTCCTCCGATGTTCGCCATGGGTCTGCTGTACGGCGGGTTGTAATGAGTTTCAAAACATTGTTCATCTGGAGAGCCGTTTCGCCTCTAACAATCCCGCGAGCAGGCGCGCGTGCTCTGGCACTTACGTAATTGCGCGCTCCGTCAGGCGGCGCCACGTGTACCGACCATTCCGGCTCATTTGTTTGACCTCCCCCACCGGCACCTACTCTCTCTTGCCCTCACTTTCTTTGCCACCCTGCTTGTCATACGTGGCCCTCACCCTTGCCTATCTGTCTCGGGTCTGCTCGATGTTCGTCCCTTGTGTGCTTACATCGTTGCTGAGCACGAAATGGATTGAATGCGTGCGCCGCGTGGATGGAACTGGCGAGGAGTGCTGGGTGAAACCGGCAGATCTGCACCTTTGCGGCAATTTCTAGACGAGCTGCGCAAACGAGCCCTTCCGCTCACCAACCTGTCCGCCCCTGCAGATCCCGTCCCTTCATCTAAAGACTTTTTTTTTTCTTTTTTTTTTTCTCCTTCTCTCTTTACTTTATCTTGAACAAGTAAGCCACGCCCACAACGAATGGGGAGGTATCCTGTACAACGACGGTGGAGAGGCAGCCCTCAGGAGTACAGCTTTCCTGACGACATCGTTATGGCTCCGGTTGGCGACTGTCGAATCATTTATGCTTAATATGTGCTGTTTTAGCTCGATTAGGTGCATGATACCTTCGTGCTTACTAATTGTCTGACAGTTTTGTCACGGGCGTTCGGTGGAATTTGATATCAACAGAATTTAGAGACGATGATCCGGACGACATGCGAAAGCACTCCGCCTATATGTAGTAATAAGGAGCAGAGTAATAAGGATCGTTATATCCGAATATTTCGCAATGCCCGAATCTTTTGTTATATCCCGTATTTCGCTGTATCCTAGTCTTTCGTTAAGCCAGAATATTTTGTATTTCCCGCCTCTCCCCTGAAAGAGGAAACGGGAGGTTTCTGTCTCGCTACTTTAGCACCTGCAAATCATGACAGGTAGCTACTGCAGTGCACCCCTTTACGACACTTCCAATGCTTCAGTATTGCAAATGCATATATAAAAGGTGCTGTGGCTTTCCCAAAGGGCACATGAATTTCGCATTAAAAGAAAAGATGAGCTCTCGAACACGTTCCAAGGCCATCTAGGTATACGTCATTCCAAATGAAGTAAATAACTTTTGCAGTTACACAAACGCTAATATGGCATAAGCGTAGAAGCCGCTTATTTCATGCACTGGAACAATATTGTCTCTCGTTTGAAATATGGCATGGTATATTAGGTTTAACCTCTCAAAGCAACATCGGCTTGGAGGGACTCGGTAGTGGAGCGCACTGGATAATTTCGACAACCCGGAGTTGTTTACGGGCGCTGACAGCAGCTCGCGCTTCGCCTCCATCGAAATGTGGTCACCTTGGTGGGATCGAACCCACGCTTCCGAGATCAGTACATATAGTTGACAAGCAACCACTAAACTACCCTAAGGGGGCGTTTTTCAAGACCGATTTAAAATTAAGCACCAATGCCAAGCAGTGTTGTCGCTCGGATAAACTGAGATGAGACAAAACCTCCAACAAAAGTACCACGTCTGTCACATAATCGGCGTTTTAATGCAGGAATGTATTTAACTGCTACATTTTCAGCAGCCATTGTCCGTCGCGGTTTTGTCCACCAATGTTACAGGACATCCATAGGAGCCCTAGTGAGGCTCAGATGAGTTTCAAAAAGGACCTTGCGTCGTTGTATCACTTCAGATATCGTCAGGTGAGTATGTACTAACTGCGAGTGATATTTTAGTTACTGCCTACAATACCAACATCGCGAAGACTTAAGATTGTTAGTGTGGGAGGCTTTCTACCGTGTACGCTCCGGTGCCAAGGATTGCGCGGCACACAGCCGTTCAAGCAAGATCACGATGGTGGCGCCATCTGGCGCCAATTGTCCGCGAGGTGGCCGAAAATCTGGTATCTCGGAACCGATGAGAGCGTGTGCATTGACTCTCAAAATTATGTACTCAGCTAACCCGGTGCTCATGCTTGAACACCACTACCAAAAGTGCATCTTGCATCAATTACATCCTTGCACGGCATATCACTGTAACCAGCATGAACTGTGCGTCTTACTTCAGCTACCAGATGCTGCTACTCGCTGCCCTACGCGACAGTATAAAGCACACGCGTGATTAAAAGCAAGTTTCCTCAAAAACTGTACCTCGTTTATGACAACTCAGAAGGTCCGCATCCATGCATCCAGCTGTGGAATAATCTAAGCGTAATACGGACACGACCGCTAATCGTTCCTGAACCAGAACACCGCATCACTGCCTCCCCGTGTAAGAGCTAGGCGGCTAGCTCCCACCTCCGCTGCGATGTCCGCGCACGCGCACACACCCGCAATGGAATCGCACGTGCGCCTTCGATCTCGAAAAGTGTATATAGAGGAGGAGGAGGAGAACGGCGTGTCAGTTCCCGCGCGCCCGTCGTTCAGGAGTGCCGTTCCACAGTCGTCTGGGACTAAATCGAATTATAATTTCGCCGAACCGCCATCCACATCGCAGCCACTCCGACCGGGAGCGTTGTACGCCTCTTCCACATCGTCGACAGGGAACGTATCATTCGCTCCCTCTTTCAGTGGCTCAATTTTTTTTTTCCGGCTTTATTTTTCTTCAAAATTTTTTTACTCCCCCCTTTGTCAAAAGGGGCCGGTGCTCCGTCTGCCTGTACAGGCGGGAGCTCCTTAATCAGCGCGAGTACATGTTAAAGCAGCGTTGTCTCGCGAAATAACCGTGCTCGTAACTCAGCGCGTGGATAGTTTCTGGGCGCACACGCGCGCTTTGATACCATTGAGGAAGAGATGAGAAGCGTCCAACGTTGCAGAAGCTGTGCATCGAGCTGCTTTGTTCTTTCGCATCGAGCTGCTATATATATAGCTTATAGCGCCAGTCTTCCTAATTTGCCCTTATCCAGCATATAATCATTTAAGGTCACTCGTTTTTTAATTCATGAATTTAAACCTGTCTCGTCAGGCATAAAAGAAAGCGTTGGAAAATTAACCTGCCTGTCGTAATTCATCCTGTTCGACGACCTTGCAAATATCGATGGGGTCACGGACTGGTGTCCTATTTCTAAGCCAGGTCAACCTTCCAGCGTGTAATTCTGCTAGGCGTAAGTGTTTTCATTCGTGTTGGTTAATTTTGCAGTAATCTTATAATTTTCCCACCATAGTGTATCGTTCTACTATAGGCATAAAATTGTTTTGCTTCTATGTTACCACCGCGTGTTCCACGTCGCATTGTCCTATGTTTGCAGTTCGTTACGTCCTATTGCCTTTTACTCTTTTTTCTTTTTTTTTTTGTGTCCCTGACCTAGAATCACTATATCTAATCACATCTTGTTTGCGACACTGCACTCTGTGTTGCTGATTAGCCACGTACGTTATTGCGATTACATATATTTGTTTTTGTTATTTTTCTGCCATGTTGATGTAGCCGCCTATATGTGACGCTGCTAAGGATTCGCGCTTTTTCTGACGAAGGCCGGTCCAGCGGCCGAAACGTCACACGCACAAAAAAAGGTCTTCACATTTCTTCCGTGTATTTCTAACGAAAACATCTCGTCACCATACAGTGTACGCTAGCCGCCTAAATATAGGCCCTAAAGCAGCTTTTCTGCCAATTTCTTTATAACGTGCTTCAATTTTTGGCTCCGTTGTGTCTCTTTGGGTCCCCCTATTCTTTGTGCGAGTCTGTTAGCCACGAATGCATAATATTCAAAAAAAAAAAAAAAAAAAAAAAGAATATGCGAACTCTGGTAATAGCCGCCAACATTTTAGAGCGTATACCAACGTGCTGGTATAGGCACGTATACAATGCACTGAGGAAGCAAATTGAACTGTCGTTTAGTGACATCCATCACGTCATTCACCTGCGGCATGTGACTGTGCTGTACGCCTCTAACATCGGACACTAACATGCCTCAACCCTATTTCCGGTCTGTTTAGCATTTCCTTCTGTAGCGTGTCATCCCATTTCCAGTCTCCCGACAGTTGAGCTTCCCGTTCTCTGTTTTCTGCATCTTAAGTATTCTTCGTGATGTCCGCCTTTACTGTCGCACCAGCGCTCTAGTTATTTTTTAAACCACTCATGGGATTTTCCAATATAACTGAACGGTTTCGTAGCGTAGAAAACATGAAGGTTGGGAAAAGGAAACAAAAAATATATTTCATATAGCATGCACATGATCGCATGCACTAGCGAAGCGTGACGGCTGGTACATAAAACGTTATTACGTACCAACCCCCCCCCCCCCCCCCCCCCAAAAAAAAAAAAAAAAAAAAAAGAAGAAATTGCGAGCAGAGACAGACCATCAACCATTGCATTCCGTATACCGTAAAGAGAAAGGTGTATCTCGATGGTTAAAAAACAACGACATTTCGGCGCTCTCCACGCTTTTCACATCTGTTGCATTCTTTGTTCTCGGATTTTAGTCGGTGGTGATACCATCTAATAATTTTATATTGATACTACAACATTTATGAGTATTCCTCGCAATATAGTCCATATTTCTTCACAGTATTAAATGCACACGTTACGGTTGCATCGTTTGTACAACGCGTGTAAGCTATGCGCTGATGACGAAGGTGTTGACAATTCTTTCCTCTGCCGTCGAGACCAATTCTCCAATACGAACGGTTAGGTGATATTCTTGAACGCCTTATGTCAGCGTGAGCGCTCTTTTCACTCAACCTTCTGCCCCCCTCCCTTTTTTTACGAAGTTCCACCGACGGCTTTGCATGCCGCGTGCAAGCTGGCAGAACGGATTAACCTGCTCTATTAAGAGCGCGAATTCGTGCTTATTTGTTATATTTTTTTGCATAAACGGTGCACTTTTGAGGAACCTTTTTATTTTTTTTCCCTGAACGAATTCGCGAGCTGCTAAAGAGTATACGTGATCGCGCCGTTAATATCGGCCGAAGGGCCATCACTCGCGCGAGGAGAAGCGAGTGCATGCATAATTTTCGCGTCACGGGCATCGCTTATTATACGCTCGAGTGTTCTCGTTTCCGCTACGGAATCATCGCCATCAGGCAGCCAATGATGCAGTGGTCGCGTGCGCCTCGCACCTTTCATGGTATGCACCGTTTCAAGACTGAAACTATGGGTAATATGAATAAGTATAAGAGAAAAAGTACAATAATGCATCGCCGGTACCTGAACCTTCTGAAGACTATAAAAGAAGAAGACAAAAAAAAAAAAAAAAAAAAAAAAAAAACAGCGGTAAGAAAACGCGACTGAAGGGAATTAGGCGTGATGGATATGTCCTGTCGTCCACGAGTTTTGAAAAAGAGAAGAAACAAGGGTAAGGGAGAATAAAACGGTCTGCGCGAGCAGCCGACATTTGGAGACAGGCATGCGCGATTACGTGCTGGCCAGAGCTATCGTTCATGATTTATTCAGAGGTTCTTTATCGGCGGCTCTGCGGCGCACTACTATGCCTCAACACCGCGGAAGGCGCGGTTCGAAGTGTAGCGGCGATGCTCGCTTTTCATATTTCGCATAAAAGACCGTGTGCTTGCCTCCTACACACCTACATATATTCACCTGTCCTCCGCTTTCTTCGGCGTTTGCCATTTGTTTTCCGCCGACTCTTCTTTTCTTCCGGATCACGTCTCGGAATTTCAAGGTGCGCGCGCGTGTTCGCGGAGAGTTTATATATGGCACGATCGCCGTGTCGGTCCTCCCGCACACGTTTAAAACAACGCTGAAAGCGGGCGCGCGGAAACGCACTCAACTTACATCCTCGCTGCCCGCAAAGCGCCGACTCACGACACGAGCGGAGAAAAATCTCCCTAGCGTTTTGTTATGCTGCACTCACGATGCTTTCACCCTCATAGAACTCGCAAAAAAAATAAACAAACAAACAAATAAATAAATAAGATGATAATAAGGTCTCGAGAAGTGAAAACATAACAACGCGAACTGGCCGGGCTGGCAGGCGCAGGTATGATCGTGCCACTGATATTCCTGCATATATACACGGACCGGGAAAGTGAAACAAACGCAGCGGGCAAAGAGGATATGCGGGGGAGAATTGATGAACGCACTCTCCTTGAACCGCGCGTCGTTGGGCGCGCTCTTGTTCTCTCTCTCTCCCGGGATATTTCTCCTGCTTCCTTCCCAGAAGAATAAGACGTCCATTTGGCAATGCATCGACCGTTGTCGGTTGCCGCGTCTCCCTTCGCTTTTGTGCACATGCCACGCGCTCGGAACTGCTCGCTGTTGGTGCGTGTATATACTACCAAAGCCGCTGCCCATCGCGCTGCGGTTTGGGTTCATCGGCCTTGCCCGAACTCAGACTGGATCCAAGAAACGCAGCAAAACGGAACAATATCTCTTCGCCAGCCTGCGCCGTCGCAGCCGCAGTCAGCGCCGCGGGCGCATCATCATAACCGATATACGTTCGGGCTTCACGCCGACCTCCCGAGCGTAAATATAGGTGTTCGTTCGTGCGGGTCTGTTCGTGAGAGTTTTGTCGGTATATGGATATATCCGCGCCCGATACGCGAAAGCATAAACACATATACGGAATTCGCCCCATATACGAGTTTGAAAGAGGCTCGGAGAGAAAAGTACACACAAGCCGCTGGTGAACAGAGTGCATTTCTGACTTTTCGCTAGCAATTTTTCTACTTCATCCTTCCTCCCTCACTTCCTTTTTTTTTTTTTTTTTTTTTTCTCTGCTCTCTCCTTTTGTATACACGCGTATACGATTTCTTTGAGGTCCCGGCGCGCGCTCCGAATGGATGTGAAGAATTTGTTTGCCTTCTCCTCTTTCCCGTTCCTTATGATGATGATGTCGCGGAGAGGTGGAGGTACTACAAGAAAAGGAGGGGAGTGAGGTTGAAAGGTAGGTCTTGCTGCGGTGGCGGAAATTTCGACGTTCCATCTTCGGCTTGGCGCTGTCCTCGGATGTCGCCCGCTATTCGGCACAGCGCCGATTTTACCTCACTTTCAATGTGCCCACACTGCCGTCTTTATCCCACTTCTTCCAAGCACGCGGTTCTCTTCTATGAAAAAAAAAAAAAAAAAAAGAAAAGAAGAAAAAAAAAAAAAAAAAAGCTCGTGCCGTGCATGTAAACGACGAACGTATGTGTACGCATTATACACTCGCTATTTTCCCTTCTATTTTTTTGCATATTTCAGTGTGCATTCCTTCTCTCCTTGGTTCTCCCCCTGTTTGCATTTCGGGCAGCGCAGAACACGCGCACGTAAAGCTCTCTCTCTCTCTCTCTCTCTCTCTCTCTCTCTCTCTCTCTCTCTCTCTCTCTCTCTCTCTCTCTCTCTCTCTCTTTTTTCATCATAGCTGAGTTCGTACCATCGAACGCTGCAGCTGAAGGCACGGTCGGTGCAGTCCCACCCCCGTTCTATAAGCACGACGGTACGAACGACTCATTTATTCCCGCACGCTCCACCGCTTCGCTGATCTTAAGAAAATTGTAAAGAAAGTGAGAAACAAAAAAATTACTTAGAAAGAAAAGCGCCGAAGCAATGTCGAAATGATAGCAGACTTTCTGCCCCCCGGGGCGCTTTGGCGCGGCTTGCTGCAGCTTTCTTTTTTCTTCGTTATTACTCGCTCTACATTCTCGTTTTAGCTCCGGCGTGCCCTGCCGCGTCCCTCTTTTTCGATTAGTGTGCCATTTCTGATAGCTGCTATCGATTTCCATTTGTTTTCGATATTCTCGTTTTCTTTTCTTTTGCTTTTTGTTTCTTCGGAGTCGCGAAGATGATATCTAGCCCCGTGTGAATTTCTTTTCGCCTCTCTCTCACAGAGAGGCGAAAAGAATATATGTATGGCTGGGGTAGCGATTTTAGGTAACCTTTATTTTCTTATGATAAAAAGCACGTGGATATTGAACGACCCCGATGGGATTTTTTGAAGAGTTACCGCCGTTGGGTAGCTCTCGGGCGCGGCGCGTACTCCGTCTCTGCTGCCTATTTGTTTATAGCACTAGAATCGTTCCAAATTCGCTTCTTGCGTGACATAAAAGTGTCTCGACAGCGACGCTTCGTGCACTCGAGAGGTCTCTCATGCATGGAAAAGGAGTAATAAAAGACGGATTGCTGTGGCCTGGTGACCTTGACACTTTTACAGAGAACCGTGGGAAATACGCACCGTGATGGATGTTTTGCGCATTTGTGTTGTGGTAGTGGCCTGTCCTCTCTCTTTCCCCTCTCACCCAGGTGATTGCAAATCAATCACTCAACAATCAATCAAGCGAATTATCAGTCATTAAATCAACCCTGAGATTCGAGACTATCTGTTTTAGCAAATCTATTATGTTCGAGACGAAAACCACTGCTACGAACACGAGCTATCCACGTAAGGATAAATAGGCGCGAGAAATGACACTGTGGCGTTTTTAACATCTAACAAAGCGTCAGAGACTCCCTTCACGGGAAGAACTGAGGAGGGCATCAGTTTGACCTAAAGCATACCAACGAACAGCTGACTTCGTGCTGTAAAAATTTCCTTTGCAGCTGCCTTTTTTTGCCTACGCGGATAGCTCGATAGTGATGCTGCCGATCCTGGCGCAAAATTGAGCACGAAGACAAGTTGCGCTTTTCCGGTGACTCGGAGTCTCTTATCTACGCCGGAAGTGGACTAAGAAGCCCTGTATACTAAGCAACACTTTGTTTGTGTCCAGAATTTCAGTACTGAACAGTCCGCCGGAGGAAAGGCCCATTTCCACCCGTACGTCTCAGGAAGCAGCCATTTCCGCTCTGTATGGCTTGCAAGTTCTTCGGCTCAGCGTCGCAGTAGCCCTCGCAAGATATCTTCTTTGCGTTAGTAATGTACGTACGTACTTGTATGTGTGCGCGGGTGCTTGTGTTTTGCGCACTTGCGTCTTCGTGCTTAACGTCATTTTCTTTAACGAACAGGCTTTTCTTTTTTTTTTTTTTTTATTCTTCGCATGTTTATGTATTCGTTGTGCCGAGAAGAGATGCAAAATTGACGCGAAACTTGCTACATTTTTTTTTTTTTGCGAAAACGCTCATCAAGATTGCTAAAAAAATAGCAACTATCAATTGTGTTCTATTACTTTTATTTTGCACGGTATTGTGAAAGACACTGGACATAGTACAAGTGTTTGAAGATGTGTGCACTAACAACGCCGGTCATGTGTGCAATCAAAGTGGGAGGTGAGCAGTTGCAGATCGCCTTGTGAGGGGCCGAAATGTTTACACTGAGGTACCATTTGTGCCAGTTTTTTTTTCTTCTTTTTTGCTGCAGCTACAAAAAAAGCTACCGTGCGTTGAGCTGCTGCCGAATACGCAATGCACATCGGAAACCCCATTGATGGGAGCGCGGCTGACAAGAGCGGATAGGCGCATTTTAGGATGCTGAAGCAGCACCACTCTTATAATGGAGCTTCCTCTTTTGCAGACTTCCGTCTTTTAGGGCCGATAAAAAAAAAAAAAAAAAAAAAAAAAACCTATACTTTATGTTAACGGTACCTTGCTGCATAGATTATGGTCGGTTGGTTTTAAAGTCGATCTACAATTTATTCGCTGGCACTTTCTTCTTGAACATATTAATACAACATACGGCTGTCAAACACTGGAAAATGCACTGCCACGTCTCGTGAATTCCCTTCATTTCAATAATATTGTTACGATGAAATAGTAAAGGTGTGTTTATTTACAATGCAGATGGGAGCGGAACAAGGTGAGGCCTACTAGCTCCAAACTACCACTGCTTCTTCCTTCTCTTTTCTTATTTCTTCTCTTCTGCATGCCACACAACACATTGTCGTCGTCAGTAACGTTACATTTCCCCCCTACTCAGCTAAATCCCTCTGGGCGTGTTCCTAATTCATGCGAGACTGATACAGCTTTAAACAGGCGTCGTGGCACAGTTCAGTTTTCGCATACCGACGACCCGATGCGGTCAGGCGGGCTAATGCATAACTTAAATTACTTATCACTTTGACTACCACACATGGCTGTCATATTGGGATAAGAGTTTTTGATGCAGGCCGCGGCGCCGAATTGGACGCCACAGCTAGAAAATCGAGTATGTGACACACCGGTGACTGGCATCATATCGTGCTTTGTATCGTTCTTGCGAAGCACCAGACCGTAAGTGCGATTCTTCGAACTTCTTCAGCGAGGCAGAGGTCTCAGCCAGGCAGGGATATTCACAGCTTGAGAAGGGCGGGGCGAAGCACCAGACCATAAGTGCGATTCTTCGAACTTCTTCAGCGAGGCAGAGGTCTCAGCCAGGCAGGGATATTCACAGCTTGAGAAGGGCGGGATGGTATCCAGGGAGTAGCGTGGTGGCCTGGCATGCAACAGGAAGGATGGGCTGTACCCAGTCGTCTCATGAGTGGCGCTATTAAACGCATATGTAATGAAGTGTAGTATGATGTCGCAGTTCTTGTGCCCTGTATCCACATACATGGCTAGCATGTTGATAAGCGTTCTATTAACGCGCTCAGTAACTCGCACTGAGGATGGTATAACGTCGAGTGTCGAGAAGTTACGGCGCACAAACGCAAGAGCTCTTCAACAACATCAGCGGTTAGCTGACGGCCTCGAACTGCGATGACAATTCGTGGCGGCCCGTGTCGTAAGATTAATGAGTTCAGCAGTCCCACTAGAATATACCTCCTACTTCCGTGGTCCTTTCTTTCGGTTGTTGCAAAATTTCCTTACGGATCGTTCCCAGCTCGTTTAAATTTCAAAAATTTAAAGCTCCCGTGTTTTTCTCAAGGCTGGTGTGCCACAAGGCTCACTTTTGCCCTCCTTACTTTTTAATGTGTCTGTTAAGGACATGTATGATGCGCTATCCACTCGCAATTTATTCCAATATGCGGACGATACCGCACTTGTAGCTACGCATGTGAATTTTTCAAATGCCTTCTCAATTATTTAAAGTGACGTGGAAAAATTAATGGACTGGTTTAATACAAATAATATTAATGCTAATCATTCTAAGTCAAGGTTGGTTTGCTTCTGCAGTCCACTGAGGAGAGTCTCACTTTCTTTCTCACTGTACCTGCACACACCTGGATGTATCAACGGTTCGTCCCCCTATACATTTTTCAGACACCGTAAAGTATTTGGGCATATGGATTGATTTTGGTATTCTTTTTTTCCCATTAATTTGTCGTGTCTATGTACCGAACCTCGTCGAATTGTTTGTTTATTGTACCGTATCGAAACGGTTTTACCTTTGTGCGTCAGAAAACTCTTAGTTAATTCGTTGGGTTACTGCGTACTCAGATACGGAATCATCACTTTTGTTCACTGTTCAAGCATCTCGCATCACCGTGTGAATAGGTTATTAAAATGCATGTTGAAAAGTGTTTCTTACGACTTACACACTACACAAGATGTGAACCTATTTCAGATGCTAAGAATACCCAATTTACGATCACTTTTTGTTCATACAGTGGTGGTCAAGTATACTAGAGCGATGCATTTAAAGTCCCCACCGTGTCATATTGTCCTTTGCGCCATGCACCCACTTTTTCAGTTTCCCATACGAGCACCAGATTTTGGCAGATATACCCGAGCATATTATGTGCCAGATAATATTTAATCCCCTTCCTTCGAAAATTAATACTTGGCAAACTACACGCAACCTTTCACAAAAAGCTGAATGGATTATACATCGAATAATTATGACCTTTGTATTTCCATTTGTGCCATTGTGCAATGTCTGTTTTGTTTCTTCCTAAATTTTGTGCCGTATATTTTATTATTCTGAAACAGCATAGCATTCAGTGTCTTTTTTCTCTGTCTCTTGATAACATAGTCGGTTTTGTGGCTTAGACTTGTTACCGACTGTCAGGTTTCGCGTGAAAAGCCACCGTGATGGCTTAGGCGAACCTGACTTCTGTAAATGTACATTCAGATTTGTTAATAAAGGATTATTATTATTATTATTATTATTATTATTATTATTATTATTATTATTATTATTATTATTATTATTATTATTATTATTATTATTATTATTATTATTATTATTATTATTATTATTATTATTATTATTATTATTATTATTATTATTATACATTTTATTGAAAACGGAGGAAAAAAGCAATCAATACTAGGCCATTCAATCCACGGCGCTCAGTTAGCTTCACTGGATTGAGACATTCAATCCTTTTTAAACACTCGGTTAACTTTAGCTAAGTCGCTTGGTATATCGCGACAAAGCACTTGACAGCACCGAGGAGGCACACCTGCAGTAAAGTAATCCAGGCTTAGCTTTGATTAAACTGTCAGTTTTTGGTTGTAGATAAATTACTGTGGCTCTTCCGACGTCGCTTACTGTGTTTCGGATTAGCGTTCCCCACAGCCTTAAGGTGTACTACATCTGGAAGTAGCTTCCCCTTTCTTCATGAAGAAGCTTGAGACATGAACCGTTTCTTTCGCTGTGAAGGACAGAACGTGCTTTTAGAAAACCATTCAGAGCAGCCCCATACTTGGGGGAAAGCTTGAACACTATAGCGCCAGTTAATATCACCCCCGCAGTAGTAACAGTGCGCGTAATGTCTACGCAGGAAATTTAATTATGCACAAAAAAATAAACGCGAATCCTTCATTGTGGTCTCGTAAAGCTGAACTCACTATTGTCAGTGTGGTTTAAGCACGTATTAATCGGCAATCAGCGAAAATAGCCTCAGAGACTAGTATGTATTGATGTTATTTCCATCTCTCGCTCTATCTCCACTTCTTTCTGTCCTGGCTCTATGAAGTCAAAAGGAATAAATAAATGGTCCTTTTGTCGCAGTTGTGACAAATCACTGACGGCATTAAGGCACACAGTACAAAGTAGCTATTTGTTTTTCCATGTCACGGAGATTGAACGCAGCTTTGTGCAAAGAAAAGGAAGGGCCATAATTTTGGTTCCTGTGCTTGACCGGAGTTTCGGCCGGTGCTGTGTGCCTGTGCGCTAATGTTCCATGTGGAGTTAGTCTGTAACAAAAAAAAAAAAAAAAAAAAAAAAGAACCGCGTTGAACTACTCGGCTGTGCTCTTTCATTAATAATTATTCGTTGTAGCGCTTTTCTTTGAACCGAACTGCGCGCATATTACGGCATTATGCGGCGCTCGCTGTTTTCATTGCTGCTGTATCTGCAGGCCATGAACTCGGACCAAATTTTAATTACTGTCATGGCGGGCTTCTACTTCATAAATATGCCGAGAACTAATCCCAGCTCTCGGCAAATGTTACGCTGTACTAATTAGATATTTAATTATTAACAGCGCTGTTCCTTTGTTAGGCTGGTAGCGATGGAGCATGGCAGCGAACTTTACATTTCCGGAACTAATTAGGCCGGACTAATCTCCACTAACAACGAAAATCCTGACGGAAGTGAATGAGACTGCATCCCATATTTTACAAGTAGGTGCTATACATGGAACTGAGGAGAAGTTGCAGGTTCTTGAACTTTTTCTCTCCCTGCTTTTAAGACGTATATGCATGATATTCTTAATTTATTTAGTCGAGGTAGTGGCGACAAATGAAAAAAAAAAAAGTAAAATATTTGAAACAATGAATGCGAGTGCATGCTATATTCGCGCGGTTCTATCCCGTATGTTCGCGAGCGACCGACAATGATTTCGAAATTCTACGAGTGGCTTGAATAACTAACTTCGCGGAATTATTGCGTCGAAAGTTCATCCAAAGGCACACGTTATTTGGCCGGCATTTCTTGAGCCCCGGCACTGAGTTATATCACACGTGTGTGACTTTTGACCCTTATAATAATCATGCACTGTGATTGTTTGCTGCAAGGTATTAATGCGGCACCGTATTTTACTTTTCTTTGCAGGAATAAAAAGACCAAGAACAGGAGGCATCTCTGGTGAGTTCGCAGTCTTATCTGAAGAAAGTTTCATTATCCCTGTTTGCTGATGCAGCAGAATATCTTTCATTTTAATTTAGTCGCCCTTGGTGTGGTTGTTTTCGCGGCGAAGAAAAATATTAGCAGCACGCTATTGGATGCAGTAGAGAGACGGTAATTTTTAGCACTCGAAGAACCGTTGGAAATTAGCCAGGCAATTAGCCAAGGCAGCAGGGGCTCAAATAATGATCATCTTTATAATTAATATGCATTTGGCTGTTTGAAGAATTTTAAGGGGTCATTGCAAGGCATTATACGTTTTGCATATTTTGCTTGTTTAGATTTTCTTAATAATTATCCCAATTATCGCCCATAAACTCCCTTACGTCAGCATGTTCTTGAGAAAAACAGGACAGGTATATCGCGCACTCGTTCGCGTTTACAGTATCTGTATTTGTCCACCTACTAAAGGAACGTGGAATTGGTCTGCTTCATATTCTCAACAAAAACTTGTAATGTTTTTCTTAGTTGTATTCCGGTGACGTCTTGGTGTCATCGGCCACCATGTACCGGAAACTTTCAAACTTTCAACACCGTGGCACGAACATATCTACAATTACCAGTGTCTAAGATAACATTGCAAGGAAAAAGATCACCTTGTGTTCTGCTGTCATTTGAAATGCAGCCATAGCTTGCTTTCGCTTCGCGGTAGCTGATCCAATGCGTATCGGATCTGATATTCGTGGAGGCAATAGCTAAATAACGGTGTCCGATGTATTTTGGTTTTAATGGAGGCTTGCGCCTTGTTTTCCGTGCTTACCCCTGACTTACTCAGTAGTGCGCAAAAAAAAAAAAAAAAAAAAAAATGAGAGAAAACTGATTTTATTCGCCGTTTTATTACTTAGCTATATTTTTTTGTCATCTGAGCGTCAGATGTTTGCCGTCGATCAGTGCTGCAGCTTCCGAACTGCTTAGCACTCGCATTTTCGCGATCTTGCGTTCGTCATCGGGGGAAAAGCTAATTCCTCCGAACGAGCAATCTCTATACATGTGCTTCAATCTCTCGTTCAGACCTGATCCGCTTTGAAGAAGGGCAAGCTGGTGCGGCTGGAGAAGCTGTCCCCACGGAAGATTCCCCATTGCCTAATTGCGACCGGAAAGCTCCGCCGGACCGCCCGCCCGAAGATGATGTTTACGTGCGGAGCTTGCCCGCGGGGGCTTGGCCGCGTCTCTCGCACGCAACCTACGCTGTGTCGCGCTACGGCGTGTAGCGGACAGTGAGGACAAGCGTTTTCTCGTAATTAACGTGGTGGACAACTCGGCGAGGTCGCAGCCAATTTTTTCGAAAATGAGATCCTTCCACGTGCCTATTTACGAGATGTCTGGCGTCGCTTGCTGTCCGCAGCGAGGTTGTGGAGTAGGCTTTGCGTCCCTTGACATTTTGTACGAATGATACCGGTGGCGTGGTACAGCGATTAGGAGAAAAAATGGGCCGAGAACGAGTATCTATAGTACACGCCAAGGGAATTTAATAGATGGCTTGCTTTCTAAGACAGCAACCACTTTTGCAGATAAATCAATATACTTTTTTTTTTTTTTCAAATGTAAGAAACCTATAACTGGCATGATTCGTGCTCCTATTCGCTTAGGTTTTTGCAAAAACCCCACCGCTGTTACGCTGGTATAAGTAATTAGTTAATTTCTGTGATCCGTGGTAGAGAGAAGGTAAGGAGACGGGATTCTTGTAGGACACGGAGCTAAATGAACAAGGGTTGAAGAAAAGCCTCGGCAGAAGGTCTTGTCTTCGCCATAGGTAACTGTCAAGACACTGTGGCTCTTGAAAAATCCGATAGCGTTGCTTGTGCGGTTAATTTCGCGCGGTCAAGACAGTCCTTTCAGCTGCAACCTCCATATTTAGTCACGCGCAACTACAAAACGCATTAGAATGGCTTTCTCTGAGCGAGTTGATGGACTAGTTGGTTCTGCATGGTGATAGAACAGCGCAAGGGACGGGACACTACGAAACGAAGAAGGACACATACAGGCGCTGACTATAAACTCATAGTTGATAGTCAGAGCATGTGTGTGTGTCCTTCTTCGTTTCCTTGTGTCCCGCCCATTGCGCTGCTTCATCACCATGGCTCTCTTGCTCTTTGTGCGCTGATACCGCTACATTAGCAACGTGATGCTGAACTTGTGTATGCATTGGCTTACCAGTGGGTACTGTTGGCGGGTAGCCTTTTTGCCGATGCGTTTCGGAAAATATACTCAGTAGTAGAAATCGCTTTGTGTGAGAAGACGGTCTGTGAATTCCGCCCTGTCTCATTGCTCGTCTCTATGTTAAAGTGCAAATATTCGTCACTCGGAGAGGCGCACGGCTGCGTTTGATCGCACCTCAAAGCGATATAGGCACTTAATTTCTGGTCGCATGTCTTCTTGTTTGTTATGTTGCTTATATGGCAATCCTATAGATACACACGGGTCACCGCTTAGTATTCGCCTTCAACAGCTAAAAAAAATGATAGTCCATTTCCTCATTCACCTGTTGAGGTCTTGGTCTCGAGCTATGGCTATGACATCAGAGGTCCGTTCAGCTAACGTGAGTAATGAAAATCGGCCATGTAATCGCTGCCTTGTCATTTTATTTGATTCGCTACCACGCTAAAGCCAGCCTGCCTCAAGTCCCATGAGGCCAAAACGAGTGAAGAAGTGTAGAAACAACTCATGTTGACTGTGGATGGCTGCCTGCGGTTGAGGCTGGCTCCATTTAATAAATGCGTCGGATTCTCGGCTGGTCAGGCAGCGGAGCCTGATATCGTGATGCTGCCGGTGGTGGTGGTGTATACTTTATTGGCCATTAAAAATTTATAGGTGAGGGGCAGAGCACTTATATTACTGTTCCCCCTCATGGCCTATGGAGGGGCCCACGCAACGGGCCCTCTCTTAAAATTCATGCGCCAGCCCCTGGTGGGCCCAGTCTGTTAGTGGCACTGGTAATCGTGAGTCGCTGGTCTTGTAATGATGAGCTCGACATGAGCTGTTCCCAGTGATGCCACCCTTGGGGAGGAAGGATGTCGTGCCCGAGCCCACGCTGTTTTCTTAGCCTCGAGCGCACGAGCTCTGCTGGAAAACTTCGTCTACCTCGTCACTGGTGCAGGTAGCGACGGCAGCCCTGTTGCAGAAGAATGGATTATATTGGAGCTTTTTTCACGCCGCACGGGACCCGCGCACGTATATTTGGAGTCATAGTCGTCACTCGCCTATTGAAGCCGGAACCGAAACAGGTCAGAGAAAAAAAATTGAATTGTGAATTATTTAACGCTCAATGGCGAATAACACGCAGCGATTCATACACAATAATATGTGAAGTACACTTGACTTGAAGGAAACGTGGAATAGTAACTTGATGCCCATAGTCCTTTAATATACAGAGCTGTTTCCGTTTTTCTTGCTTATTTATTTTGACTTCGTAGTTCTGGCACGCGCAGCGTTATGAGCGTTCCGAGCGAAGCGTTAAGCCTTAATTAGCGATCTGCGCCGAAGCGGGTGGAAGATGCATCCCGTCAGAGCCACCATGGCAGAAAAAAAAAAAAAAGAAATATTACGACACATAACCGCGGGGTGAGCGCAGCTGCCTGGCTGCGCTAAGTGGGCAAATATCTCCAGTCGAGCGGGTCCCGCTGCTAGTTAGAGCGCGCTAATCATTCGGGCAGGTCAGATAAGCTGCAAAACGAACAGAAAGATAAACGAAAAGAGCACATTAAAGCGCAGACTGAAAACGCGCTTCACGCGCAAGACCCCCGTTGCGTACGGGCACGTAGCCTGTACGCTGCCGCGCCCGTGGAACCAAACAGCACAGGCCCTTCCCTTAATGAGCTCAATTCATTTTCTTTCCCGGCTGGCCTACATGGCCGCTTCTGCCTTTTTTCCAAAAGGGCCCCTTACCGTTCTCTCGAGCTTTTCTCTCTATATACGGTTCTCTTGTTCTTGTTACCACTTCTCCAAACTGTTCTCCGCTTATGCTTCATGCTTGCTGTTTGTTGTGCTTCCCTCGGCTTTGTTTTCTTCAGTTCCCCCTTCTTCTCTCGCTCCTGTTGTTCGCCTCTCTTCTGGTGGCGGATTCGCGCTCGGCTCTACTTGGGGAGGACGCACATGTGTTACGAGACACCTGGGCTGGACTCCTTGGCGTTTTTGTGGGGAGCCGACGCGCACGCCCTCTCGCGCAATTAGATTTCACTGCTGTCCTGCCACTCGTCCCTCGCGGCGTAAAAGTTGCTGTGGCGCGTGCTGTTGCCTTTCTGTTTATCCTGCGCCTCTATGTTCCTTTCGTTGTTGTGGGCACGTGTAGCCGTGAAGTGTCCTCGCCAGCATGCTGGGCTCCTTTATACATACACTTTGTTGGGCAACAGTTGATCATCTGCGGTCGGTCTAACCCAAGTACGTGCAAGCACGCGCTTGAAACGCTATGAAAAATGTTCCGCTTAATAAAAACAAAACAAACAAAGTACTAAAGCGGCGTAGAAGGGGCATATTTGTTCGGTACTCGCGTCCGTACATTAGCTGGTTCTCGAGTATTTAGGCCTTCTCTACGTGTTGTCCCGTGGTCATTATACATAGAAGGCGTGTTCGCCGCAAATTTCGGCCGCTGTAAAGTGCAGTCGCCGCAGTTTAGTTGCGGTGAGGTTGAGTGTGGCTCGCTAATTAGCGACGCTTTGTTCGCGTGGCATGCAGCGATCTCTCGACGGGCTTAACGTAATCGTTTCTTTGCGCGCCAAGTTTTATGCGAGTTTAAGCACTACCACTGTTTTCGCAATAAAGCGTGAGCTCGGAGGAGTGAAATGCGGAGAATAGTCGAAGCCGATGGAGCTGCGCACTTACTTAATTGTAAGCTTCACAGCACTTGTTAAGCGCAGGGCAGTTTTCTTAGGTCTTGAAAATAATAAAGTCTTGATCAAAGTCATTGGCGCTTAGTAGCTCAAAACACAGTGTTCTAATGGCGAACGCCCTGCCATTTCAGATGCGGCGTAAAATTAATTTATTTTTCGTTTATTTCGCAATGCGTTTGAAACTATTTTAACTCATTTACATCACTCTCGTTCTGCGTATACCGGCTTGCGAGAGCACATTTAGGTATTTTTCTGAGTGAGCTATATTTTGTGGACTCAACGTTTGCGAAAAACAAAATAGTCACAATAATTACCAGCGCCTCTGCGCTTGCTGCATTTTGAAATGTGCACTACATCAACTGAGGAACAGATTAGTGAGTTGCTATTTATCCTGAGTTGGTTATATGCGTACACAGCTCTCCCGGTTTATTCCGCAACTCTCCGTTGTGTTGATTTTCTAGCGTGATTCAGCTTGATAGTTACGTAATAACTTATCAAGAAAAACGCTGCAAAAAGACACGTCATATCATTTCTGTATTACAGTATTGCATATAATGGCAGTCTATTGCTTCAGTCGAACAAATCAGGGTAACGTAGTCTCTTTAGTTCGTCCATTCAATTTCAGTCGCATCGCCTTCGTGACAAAGGGCGTACTTCCCCTCCATGCGCCAACGTACCTCTCCTGAAATCACACGGCACTCGCGAAAGAATGGCAGCCAAACCTTACGTGATCCCCTCGGGTACTCCTGGGTTTAACTTCCGTTTTTATACAAGCAGCGAATCGCGCGAATCTCTCTTGCCTACGGCGGTTTCACTTTGTTCTGGCGGGAAGCAATCACAGCGCTAACGGCGCCCGTTTTTCTTTTACCCGAAAGCTGCGCTGAGCAACCCGTTCCCTTTTAGTGGCCCCTTTGTTCGCTTCCGTGCTTGCTCGATGAGGAAGAAGCTCGTATAGAACGGGCAATGAAAAATTGGTGGCGCGGCTGGGGAAAGGCTGGCGCTAACCATGACAGACCGATGTCAGGCAATGTCTATAAGGATGGAAATGAATAAAAACGGAGTTGGTAAAACAAAAAGACAAGTTCAGTCACAAAGTATAACCCACTAGACAACTCACTTGTTACACTCAGATTCAGTGTGTGACATTTGTAAGCATAAAAAAAAAAAAACAACTGCTAGTAATCTAGGTCCGTACATGTGCCATGATTCTTCACTTGCTTTTAACTACTTAAAATCCTGCCATTTTGTGTTTTAAGCAAGCAATAAAAAAAAAAACGGCGTTAGGTGCGCTATTCCGTTCTCTCTTTCTATGAGGAATTCCTGAGTTCGAATCAACTGCACTTTGACGATTAGTATTTTTTCCCCTAAGTGCCGGTCGCACACGCCACGAATACACTGTTGCTGTGGCACAAAGACTGTTGATATCCTTAAACTAGGCACCAGCGTAAGCTGAAGACGAACACACAGAAGATGTACTAGGGACAATCGCTGGTGTCCCGTGTACCTCTTCTGCGTGTTAGTCTTTCGCTTACGCTAATCACCAACTCGCCTAACTTTCTGCATTATTTGAAGACTGTTGACAGTTTTCTTGCTCGGGGTAGGACGGCTGGATGAGTGCGTTCGGGATAATATTTTCTATAAAATCAATATAATTTGCAGCCTATCTAGGAGCGCACATCAGCCGTGTATATACGTACAGAAGTGCAAGGATCTCAACACAGCAGCCTACTTCGCATATCTGCTATCCTTGGTCTCCCTTCAATGACGCAGTTCACAAAAATTTAAGGCGTGTTCGTTACGTTTGATTAGTCGATGCCTTGAAGCCACGCACTTTCGTGCGCAAATTTTGATGCTTCTGTACTTTGATGCTTCTGTACCAACAAGCTTCTGCGTCGGATATTCACGTCGTTGCGTTGTGTGAAAGCACCGCAGGAAGAATTAAGGCAATATATCATTAAACTCATTTTATCATGGACAATTAGGTGCATTCAAAAGACCATTCCGAAGTTTTACCAGGCTATAAACTAAATAAATGTGCATTTAGTCTTTAATAATTTTGGCTCCATAAGTTATGATAATTTTTTTTATTGCAATACTACTCTGGATTTCGAGCCTTCAGCGTAGCGTGGCGGTAGCCACGGCTTAACTACTTGACGCTGTGACGTCACACCCCACGTGACACTAGGGTGGGAGGTGGGCTACCAACTCAAGCGGTCGGCGTAGCGCGGCGGTAGCCACGTCTTACCCACGTGACACAAAAGGGAGCGATTGGCTCCCAATTCAAGCGGTCGGCGTTGCGCGGTCGGAGCCGCGGCTCAGTTGGCAGGAGCTGCCAACTTGGGTCTCTCGTTTCACATGGGACGGTTATGTCAGAATCAGCCTGCTATAACCCTGGCAGTCACGTTACCCCTATAGGCCACTAAGGCACGTTCATACGGCATGCTTAAAGCGGGGCTTTATATGTTGGCTGAGGAAGAAGAAAAAGAGAAGAAGAATGCTTGGTCACCCACAGCTAATGCTTTCGCTCAATATTTGGTTCAGCAGCGTTGAACTCTTGTAATATTTAGAAAGATTAAGTTTTAGTAGCAAGTGAGATTTCTGCGTGCTTCCATATATAGTGCTTACAAAAATGGTCTTAAATTGAATCAGCTAAATGTTCGATTATACTGAGCATATATATTTATTACATCCAGAAATTTGCGTGCTTAGCAAACGTGCACGCTATGCACTGCTTGGTTTAACTTGTAGCGAATAGGTTAATGGGAGTATCCATGACGGGACTGTCAGTTTGCTAGCGGTTCGCAGCAATTACTTTTATTAATGAATCTGGCACTACTCGTCCTGCAACGGAATAGCGGCAGAATGTTTGTAGGTAACTATAGATAAGCTTGCAGGAATTTGAGCTAGTTGACAGGTTTTTGCGCGATCTTCATATTTTGCCTACTTTTGGTGTATTTTGTAGCGGAAGCTACACTGCGGTAGGTTTTCAAGACCTGGGGTGGCCGCAGCTACGCCGTGAAGAGGCGTATAGCTACGGTTTCCTCATAAAGAAAATCAGCCTGCCATTACATTTAAATACACGTTACACCTATGCCACGGGCAGGAGCTGCCAACTCGGGTCCCTCCTTTCATATGGGAGGGTGATATCAGAATCAGCCTCCCAGAACCATTTGCCTTCTCGTTACCCCTACGACACACAGGCACGTCCATACGGCTTGATTAAAGCGTGACTTTATATGTGGGCTAGTAGCCTACGCTCTCGCGTCATACCCTTAAAGGATGAGCTTAACTGTTTCCAATAATGTAGCACCTTACATTGATAGGGCGTGATAGGGGAATAATGTGGCAGGCAAAAGAAGCTTCCGCCGTTGCTTTCGCAATTCAACTAGGGTTAACCAGAGCTAAACCACAGCCAACTTTTTTCTTAACGTTTCATGCCTTAAAGAAGAAAAGGCAGAAATTATGTGGAGCATGAAAATCGTTGAAGTCGATAATAACGGTGCCTCCGTCAGCAGCCATATCCTAGTGCTACCTTTCCATTCTTCTCTCACAACACCATTCACTGAATTTACTGTCCACCATCCCCCATATCAATATTTCGCCCTCCCAGACTCTCTCGCACTACCGCTTTGCGCACGGAGAACACCCGATGAAACACCAGCGAAAATCACGTTAAATGTCTGGGAAGTTTTAAGTGCCAAAAAGTTGAGCTGCGGTTGCGACAGCGTCCCTTGACCCCTTCGAGACCTTCCGTATAATCCGCGTGCACATGTCCTTTAAGTGAGCGCTGGACGCGTATTTTCTAAAGTGTCTCTCTTTCTCTCTCTCTCTCGTTCCCTGTCGCTCTTGTAGCGCATTTCCTGGCTGGCGCTGTGCTAATATCACCGCCCCTGCTATTAGGCAGGTAGGTTCATTAGCCGCCAGGTACAATGGTGGTTCGCTCGCTGCAGACTGGGTAATGGAGGCAGCTCGCGAGACCTTCATTAGTGATCGCGCGCTGGCTCCTCGCTGGACGTGGCGGCGCCTATTCGCCCTAATTACCTCGACTATTTAAACAAAGTGATTGTGATGACGCCTTAACAGAGCGCAGGCACCTTCGCTAACTTTTTTTATTTTTTTTTTCGCGCTGCATTGGATAATTCCACGCTTTCTCGCGGCTAGCCTGCCCTCCCAAAGAAACGGGGCACAATTTATTCGCAACCTCAGCATCTTTCAGAGTGACGCAGTGTTTAACTACTCTTGAACGACCTCGCTTTATGCGGTGGGCGGGGGCACGAAGTTCATATAATGTGGATTATTGCAGATCGGTTAGTCTAGGTTCTTTGTGTGCGCTTTTGTTTCGACCAATACAACATGCGAGAATGCTCGTGTACCTAAAATTCAGTGCATGTCAGACATCTCCGCAGGAACAAAATTTGCATGAAACGAATCATTAAGATGTGTCAACTTGGGGTTAGAGTGCAAAAATATACAGCTCGCAATGTCGTGGCGATTATAAACTCGACCATGGTGGTGCCTTTCTGTCTTTTTTTTTCTTGACTTGCATGTTCGCTATTACTGCGTAAGCGAATGAGGCAAGTCGCCTGCGTCATTTACGCCGTCATAAAACTGTCACCATTTTCACTGACATCGTCCTTGAAAGGCTGCTCTAAGGTTACCCGCTTTCACGACGACACACGTCAAGAGCGTCTTCCGGTTGACAGGGGACGTCACACGGGGACGGCAGATTATTTTATTATGTTGTTCCATTTCTGCAAGCACATCCTGCCACTTTTTCTCGTGAACAGCATAGTGCATTTCATACACTCCGGCGCTGTGAACGCGGATGAAGGTCGTTGCGGTCGAAAGGGACCACCGACGTCGTCTTCCGTCTCAAGCCGTGGCCCTTGATTTCGTAGACGTCTACACGTCGCAGCCGTTATAGCTGCGCTCAAAGCTGGCGGCACGCCGCGTGGAAAGTCGTCCGCGCCCTAATGAAGTCCTTGTCTCGCTTCGGGTACCTCATGTTGTTTGTGTTGGGTTGATGCTTCTGTTGGCAATCACCGTGAATCCGGAACACATGTTTCCCGTCCTTGGGAAAGAGGAGGCGAAAAAATAAATAATGCGAACGGAGAAGACGGGAACAGCTGTTGGCGTGTTTTCCGGCGGTAGTAGTGGGCCGGAGATATTCTCGAGGTTTTCCTTGTCACTTGACGCGAAAACTTCTGAAGGGAGGGCAGGGCGTCCGTCCGGTCCGCTCCGGCAGTCCCCTCCCGAAGTTGCGTTCCCTCAATTGGCCTCTTACTCCCCGCGGCGCGGGTGAGTTTCGATTAGCCTACAAGAAACATTGCCAACCTGATCGCTGATACGGAAATGAAACTTCGGTTTGATAAAACATGGGGTAACCGTAGGAGTGTAATAAAATCGCCTTCCTCTCCTGAACACAAAGTAGCGTAGAAAGAGAAACACGTACTGCTCCTGGGAATATATATATATCTTCAATTTGTTGCAACAAACCTGCTATGGATATCGAGCGTTGATAGGCTTGACAAGTGTCATCTAGGTAAATGGGTGCCTGGACACCGATTAGTGCGCTCTTCAATTCACCTGTAAGTTAGGTATGTGAATTATCATTGAACTCCTTCTCTCAGGCTGATCAGGCTTCTCCGCACAGCATGCCTTCCCTGTCATCGCTTAACGTCGTTTCTTTCCCCTTCATCCACGTGTCCAATTCTCTTCAATTTTCTTGACTGCCCTTATATAATCATCATCAGCCGGACTATGTCCACCCAGGATGAAGGCCTCTCTCACATATTCGTCCAATTAACCCGGTCATGTGCGGGCTGCATCCACTTGACCCTTGCAAACGTCTTAACTTCATCCGCCCACATCTTTTTCTGCCGCCTCCTGCTATGCTTTCCATCCCTTCGAATCCAATTTGTTACCCTTGGCTACCATCGGTTATCCTCTCTTCGCGCTCATCTCCTGTCGATGCCCATCTCTTCTTGATTTCGACTAGAATGTCATTAACTCGAGTTATTTCTTCATTTCGGCAAGTGATATAGAGTTGTGCGCTCTTGCCAATAAGTCGCGCCTAGCTGCACCCAGATGAGGCCACCTTCTCCTCTCCTCAAGAGTAGGAAACGTGCGTAGGCTTTTCCTCGTCGAATGAAACCACGTGCGCTCTTTCAAATGCGGCGGTGGCGGCGGTGGAAGGGTGGACACGTGTTTCCGCGCGTCACAGCTTCCACTGGCGGAAGTCGAGTAGGAGCGTGCTGTCGTATGCTGTCGCGCCACTAGTTGGCCCCTCCGCTTGAAACTAGACAGCGCGTCGCCAGCCGTCTTGCTTCGGGTCTCTCTGTGTTCTTCGCCCTCTTAGGATCCCGCCTATGAATGTGGAGAAAAAACAACGTAATAAGAAGGAGAAAGGCAAAGTGAAAACGCTGCGCTTCTTTGGAAAGTGCCGGGTCGCGCCGAAGAGTAATTACATTAGTGCCCGCGCCAAACGCCATAAATCATCTGTCGCCTACTTCCTCTGCCTGAGCTTCGCACCTGCTGTTTTGCTTTCTGATTCCGCTTTTTCCTGTTTTGCTTTCATTTATTTATCCTTTCTTTTCTGACGCCATAGTTTATTTTCATGACAGCATCTATTCCTTTAGGTATTAATTTTTCTGCAGGCATTCTTGGTCTTAAGCGTGCTAAGGAGTTGCACATCTAAAGCCAGCGTATGTATAGCCACACTATAGTCAGTGTAGGAGAAGGAGAGCGGTGGCGGGAGAGCGTCCCGGAGCCTTGATTTATGGTCGCCCCGAGGCGAGGATTTATTCGCGGGGTTGCCACCTCGCATGCCGTTTTGGCCTACGATTAAGCCTTCACCGCCAGCTGAGGGCACGAGCTGTTGCAACGGTGTACCTAACGGCCCCCACTTATTGCTATTACGTAACTATCTATCTGATTCATGAAGGCGGCGATATTGGATCAGCTGCGCTGGTAACGTCCGATGAGTAGCCGCAACAGGGCATGGAAGCGACGTTAATTGCGTGCAGGCTTAGGTTCGAGGGTGGCACCTAAGTTGGCACCAAACGGACGACACAGTTTGACATTATGCAACGCGCAGATACTTTAGATTGCTTTCTTTCTTTTCTATTATTTTTCTTTTTTGATGCATGATGCTAAAATTGACCATTTTAATCACGTTGATGGCTCTTAAATGGTCACCAAATTGGTTTGGTTTGGTTTGATTTATGTGGTTTAGCGTCCCAGAGCGATTAAGGCTATGAGAGACGCCGTAGTGGCGGGCTTAGGAAATTTGGACAACCTGGGGTTGTTTAACGTGCTGTGACATCCGTCATCGCACAGCACACGGCAGCCTTGCTTTTCGCGTCCATCGAAAAACGGTCGCCGTGGTCGGGATTCGATCCCGCACAAGTCCTTAGGCACAGCAGTCGAGTGCCCTAACCACTGCACCATCGCAGCGGGGCCGGTCACCAAACAAATTGAATAGTGTATTTTTCTTCGCACCAGAGTCCTTTAAACTTTCTTCTTTCACGCTCGTTGGTGTTACGCCTTTTTCGCGACCTCTCCGTAATATTACAATATAGGGCCATTCTAAAGCAGAAAGCATCAGCGAACTTTGTTGATGCTCGGTCGCTGTTTATTTATACCCAGCAAGAAAATGAGGCTACTGTTTATTTCCCATTTATACCTAGCGATAAAACGCGGCTGCGACTAATGTTTTCTGCATGTCTTTTAGCATAGCTTTAATTATCGTCTTCCTTGTAGCCCTGCAGTCAGGACGTCAAGAAGCAAATCCGTTTCAAGACTGCCTGACTCATGTGCAACGGCCTACTTGTCGCACACGGTGAGACACATATCCGAGAGACTAAACGCACGAACCATGTGGCAGGTTTGAGCGACTCGCGTCGAACACACAGACTCAACAAAGCGCCCTCGTTTAAACGTCAGCGCCGCGCACCTGAAAGAGTCACGTTCGGAGTATATAATAGGAGTGGCTTGCAACGAGCCTACCTTATTTTACATACACTCTTGCCGGTCTGCGATGTTGCCGAATGAGGAAGAAGCGAAAGGCGATCGAATGGGAAGGCGGGCTGCTTCTTGCTGGCGGGATGTAAACAACGCAAGGCAGCAACGTATAGTGAACGTACGTACTCCGTGTATATCGCAAGCGGGATCGCAAGCGGGAGGACAAGCAATCAGTTCCACCTGACGTCGCTACCGCATGATTCGAACTTCATCTTATGTTCCCCTCTACCCCTCTCTCTTTACGTTGTAGTCGTATTAGCTGTCAGTTTTCTTTTTTTTTTTTTTTCGTTCTTTCTTCAAAGTACGAAGAGTGCTTTTCAGCCGCGGCCAACTCCGCTGTTCACCGCCGCTCTCGGTTCCTTGTGTAGGTGCACTCGCAGCGAGCAGGTATAGCTAACAAGAGGCTGAAATGAAGCCTGGATCACGTCCAAATCTCCTGCGAACCGCCTCTGGATTCATTGTGTTCCCCTGCGTCGATCTCCTCTTTTCTGCTATACCTTTGCGCCGCTGCATCTTCTTTTTTTTTTTTTTTTTTTTTCATTCGTTTTTTTTTTTTTTTCCTACGTCGCAAAATGCCCGAATCTGTGTTGCGTGTGTGCTGGGTGCAGCCAGCCTCTCCTGAAATTGAACTCGTTTCAGCTGGGAAACAGGTCTCCGTGTTTCGTTGCGCCGCTAGTTCTCTCCGAGTGATCAGCCGCGCCAGCCGCAACAAATCAGTCGGGCGTTGTAGAATGATGGGAAGGAGCAAGTGCCAAAAAGCGAAAACGAAGCAACGAACGAAAGAAAGAAAAAAATAAAAAGGCCGAATTGCGCTGCCGCTCGGCTGGAAACAAGAACAACGAAGGAGAGAGAGCGCGAACACTTTATTTTTTTTTTACGCGATTTTTTTGCTCAACTGCAGTGCCTATATAACGAAGTCGTTCCCTGGTATGCGTTGGTTTATACTGTTACATAGTGCACGACCGCTCTTATTTTGTCTATCCCGGCTCCTGCGACCGTTGCATGCGGTCCCTCGGAGATGTCGCGTGCGACGGGAACAGCGGGCTCTGAGGGAGGTGGCTGGTTCTGTGACAGGGAAGGCTAGCGGAACAGAACGAGAAGCCGATTCCCTGGAGTGTATTTGTCTTGGTATTCTACCGGGAAGGCGAAGGAGAGGGTTGGGGGCGAAGACGGGGAGAGAGGATGTTGCCAAGTTACACTACGTGCGTTTATGCCACGTCGAAGCTGCTGCGCATCATTTTATTCCCTTCTTCCCATCCGTGGTTTCTTTTCTTTATTTTAGAACCTGAATAAGATGAATGGCTCGGAGTGAAAGATGGAAGAAGGTTCACTGGATGTAGGCGAAAACGAGAATAACTATCAAATGAACAATGTAAGGCAATTCGCTCAGGATGATTACGTACGACTTCCCTTTCTTATGCTGCAGTTTTGTTTCTGCACATTTCTTTTTCTTTTTTTTTTTTTCTAAGCTGCTTTCCTAAGACATTCCCAGTCATCGTGTAGACTTTACTGGCTGTTTTTTTTTCTGTACCTTCTTCCGGTTTGCACTTTGTTCTTGGAGCCTCTTTTTTTTTTTTTTTTTTTTTTTTTTGGCTCTTGCATTCGTCTTAATGTTCGTTGCGACTGGCACTACCGAAGGAGGTTTACATTTTCCACGGAATACCAAGTTAGAGATTTGGCCTTTGACGTTTCGGAACGCATAACACGATAGTATGAGAGCGCTTAAAAAAGAAAGAAGACTTTTACTTTTTCGAATTCGTTCTTCAGCTGCGTAGAAAGCTATTTAAGAGAAAAGTAAGCTTTTGTCGGAAATTGAGAGTAGATGGAAACGCACAGCTGTCACTCGGAACGGGTATGGACAGGGACAGATCTCAATCTTGATCATTCTAAATTTGCCATCGCAGTAATCTTTATCGCCTCAAAGGAGAAGATATATCAGCTTTACTGTACACCCTTCTTTTTTTCCTCGTTTCCACTGTACGATGGCATGTCGCAAAACAAATGTGCTCTTGAGTGTTCAGATTCGCTGTCTCTGGCGAACTAAACGAATCTCCTGTCTCTCGACAGGCGACACTCTTCTTGCAGGCTACCACGCGACGCTCACTCTTTTGCTTGCGTCACGTAGACCTCAAATGTTTTGGGTTCTTTTTTTTTTTTTTCATTTGCTCGCGCTTTCTTTATTTTCATCGCAGGCTGCTTACATAATGCTTTTGTCTTCACTTTATCGGGTAATCCCTCTCTATTCTATGTTTCGATCCGAGTCAATGACCGGAGAAAGCTTTGAGTTTAAATACTGCTTTAGATCGGGATATATCTTCTTCCGGCCATTTTTTTTTCCTCTCTCTCTCTTTTTTTTTTTTTTTAATCGCAATGGACCGGCCCTCGTGTTTTATGTTCTTTGTATAATCCCGGAGGCGATTGCGCCAAGCCGGAGATTTAAAGGGGGATTTGTGCGCGCTTGCCTAATGACGCTTGTGTTTATCGCCAAAGCATGGAGCTTATCCGAATAATGGACGCATTAGCGCATTAGGAGATTAGCCTGTACTCTTCCCGCAGTCGGCGGCCTTAATGGGATGCCTGACATTCAGGCTCCGACTTCTGTAGCGCATATGAAAAACAATTCATGTTTTTTTCCCCGTTATGGCAGTGACTCGTGAATATGAAAGATAGGAGGGGAGGGGGGGGGGGGTGCATTTGTGGCAAAAGATCATGATGTCACTCGGCATGCTTCAGTAGCGTAAGATAGTTTCTTTTTCTGTGTTTAACGTTGATGCTGCTCAAAACATTGCACTACCTGAGAAAAAAAGAAGAAAGAAAGAAAGAAACAAGGAAACCACTAAAGTGAAACGGTAAAACGATGTAATTATTAAGCTCTAGCGTGTAGCGAACACTATATATATATATATATATATATTGATGAGACAGTTTAATTGAAAAGAAAAGGCAAGGTTAAATCTAGTGGTTCGAGAAATGGGGCTTAATCCACGGCGCTAGAAGCTTTTTAGAAGTACAATAGTGTGATACAAAGATGTCACGGCTGTAAGGGACCGTATACGATATGATAAAGAGAAGCAAATGTTACTCAAGGTGATATTAAGATAATGTAAGTATGCATAATATAGGGCCGCCACTTCGTTTGTGACGTTAGCGTGAAATTATTAAAGCTATGATCCCAAACGCTGACAATCAGAAAGAAGAGTAACAGACTAACGCGGAGATAAACAAACTGCATCTAGGAGCGAAATTAATAACATAATTTCTTGTTTTTAAACGTTTGGCGTCGAGACCACCATATCATTTACATATCTTATACTGTGCATGCGATGATGATGGTTGTAGTAATATCATCATCACTGAATAAAAACAGGCGAAGCAAGTAAGTCAACACTGACAGCACCTTCAAGATTGCTTATATAAATAATGGGTGACCAGCGGCCTTTCCTTCTTTTTTTCTTTGGAAATTACTCATGAAAATCAGCTACAGAACTGGCCCTGCGGTCAGTATTTTGCGATGTAATGCAGAAATGCGTGTGCACTCCATGCGCTCCAGGAGATGCGTTTGGCCAGCGGATCACAGGTGTCCGGTGTAAACAGTTGCGGGCGAGCTTATCTATCAGCTCGTTATTTGCAACCTCTGCATGACCAAAAGCCCATTTAATCCTTATTGCGGTGCGGCAGACTACAGCCAGAGCGTGTCCGTCAGCTTTCCGTGGAGGCGTTGAACGGCGGTTGCCTGTTTTAATGGCTGTTATATCTGCCTGCGTATCTGAGCAGATGTTTTGTCCTCGTGGTTTTGGGGTCAACTTGACGGCCTCCTCCAGATCTGAAGATATTTTATCTCTAAAGAAGCGTAAAAGTCGACAGAAAAGGGGGAGAGGGTAGGGTACGGGAACAGAGTTTGTGTAATGATGGTTAGGGACTGGGAGATGATTTTATGCAACAGTAAGCGACAGAAGAACGGCGGAGATTTTTCGGCCCAGATGCAGAGAAAATTTGTCCGCTAAATCTCATTTTCCACAGTCTCTAACTAAAACCGCTTCCGAGAGTCCAGGAACCCAGCCATTGTAACAATTTCCCTTTGCGACAGGAGAATTGTCTTAGGGGATTTATGTCACCCGCTGCTTTTTAAAGTTAAAAGCCATTGAGTTCTAAGTGTGTTTCGGTGTGGTTCCATTAGACATAATCTGAATTGACTGACATGCTCCGTACAACAACCTCCCTTGGAGAGAATGTTCCCCTTTGTATATTCTCGTTGACAGATTGAACGCGAAGCATGCGAGCCCTGCGCAACGGAGCAGGGATGGGTCTGGCTTTATTAACTCTTAATCTGGTTCCACATACCAAGTGGAACCTATGTGGAACCAGATTAAGAGTGTAGGCAAAGTTAAATGGTCACGTTATTTTGCATCGATCCGTAAACTGTATAAGGCGTCGTATATTTTTTCTTCGCGTCATATCTTTTATATATTATCAGTAGGCTGTGCAGTGATGTTCCCAGTGTCTGCGCTGGCAACAGCCGGTCTCCACTGCGTGAAACTGTGTTTCGTCGCAGCTTTCCCGAAAGCACGAGCGTGAACGAACGCCAGCGTTCATCGCACCGTGCGTATTATAAGCGAGGACGCGACGCCCTTTCCAGCTTGTACCGACGCACGTGTCGACGACGCCTTCATAAACAAGCACGTCGACACCATCACTCTAAGAAATAAGAGGCTTTGGTGGGGGGGAAAAAAAAAAAGAAAGAAAAAAAGACCGGGCTCAAAATAAAGAAATGACGAGATACAGCTTCGGGGGTTATCTGGCGGAATAAAGAAGCGCAAGAAACGCGGAAGTCGGTAGCCAGCGCACTTGGCTTGCGTAAGGGGGCCAGGGCCGCTTCCTAGGAAGTCTCGCGCCAACAAGCGCGTTCATCAAGTCGCTCATGCAAGACTTGGTCGCGCGAGCGTGGAAGAAAGGTAAGCAGGCAGACGCGGGAGCGGCGCACGCTCTAGATCGCGCATATTATTTGCGCTCTGCTTTCGTTACTTAGGAGACACCATTTTTTTTTCTTTTGTGTTTTTCTAACCTTGCTTTCTGCTGAAAGAAGCGGCCGTGAGATCGCCTTCCTCTCTTCGGTGTTGCGCCCTCCAAAGCCGCGGCCCTGAAGCTCCCCTGTGGCTGCTTCCGAAAAAGCGAATGAATGCATATGAACAACAACTGTTTCCACCTCAGGGTGTGTGCGCGGCTTCTTCCTCGCAACTTTCGGGTAGCTTTGACTTTTTCCAGTGCGTTTTTACTCGGCGTGCGCTCCCCCGCCCTGTTCCCAAATAAGCGCTTTCGTCGGTAGCGCCCTACACCTGCATGTTTATCCGACTGTGGAACAAGACGCCTTCGTTGTCTTATCACTTGTCTCGTTGTCTTGTATCGTTGTCTTGTCCTTTGTCTCCGTTTTTCTGGCGTTTCTCTTTTTAATACACCTTTGCTTTTACGTATACCTGTCATACCTCTTATTCTCTGTTATTTCTTAGACATTTTCTTTTTCCTTTTCGCTCCAAACTATCATTCTCGGAGAAGGAAGCAATCCAGATGCCTGCAAAGAGGTTTCCAGGAGAGATTACGGCTTGCTTTGAAAATCGTACTTACATATACCGCACGAGAAGGGGCGTTGTTTGCGATGCCCCCTGAAAGCCCCACAGATCGGCTTGGTCTTTTCGGTCCTCATTTTATTCCCTAAAAATTTCAGCAGACCGCTGATCTGTTCGTTGTAAACGTTACATCTACTTCCTCCGCTTATGTTATTCTTTTGCTCTTTCCCTTTCGACTTCAAATTTCTTTTTATATTTTTTTAGTCCATGGCTGTCCTGGAGTACCCTTAATTTGCTTTGAGCTTGTTTTCTTTTTATTTTATTGCGAGTAACTCATACTCTCCTTGTGGTGTTCTTCGGCTCTGGGCAAAAATATTGTATCGCATAGTATATCCTCTGCACTTGACTGGTGCGTCGCGTGTTCCTCGGTTAGCCTTTCGCTTGGACGTGTTAGATTCTTTTGTAGCGAAAGCTACATTGGCCGCGATGTCGTGAGTAGCACAACTTAATTCTCCTTCTCTAGCGTGAGGATGATAGTGATGATGATAGGCTAGTCAGCGGTGCATTTCGGGCGAGTGTGTACTCAACATTGGACAGGATTGGATTGGACTGAATTGGATTGGACTCGATTGGACTGGTTTCGATTGAATTGGACAAAATTTGATTGTATTGTATTTGACTGGAATTAACTGTACTTGATTGGACTGGATTTTATTAGATTGGTTTGGATTAGATTAGACTGGATTGGATTGGATTACACTGGCTTGGATAGGATTAGATTGTTGCGCACACCGTAATACCTCCTTGCTTTCACCAGTGCGGCAGCCGACTCAGTAGTGCGAAAGATGCGGATCCAGAGGTGCGGCTCAGCTGTGCTTTTGGGGTAGACACTGCTGCTAACTCTTACTGTGTGAATCACTGGCCTATAGAAAGTTTGTGTTCTTCCCTTCTTATTGTGGCTATACGGTCCCTTGCGACCGCTGATACAACTTGGTATGCTGTAGCTGAAGTAAATAGCGTTCGCGATTGCTATTGCGGCAACATATCGATTCGTGTACTCCAGTACGCGCAACCGCTCTGGCAAGCCACAGCAGCGCAGAATAGCGTGCACACTTGTATAGCAGCTGTCGTTTCAAGAACAGTCACTGACGGCTGCTTTTGTGCACAAAAAATAACGTTTGATTGATCTATCGACCGATTGATTGGTTGATTGATTAGTTGATTAATTGCGCGGCTTTATAGCGATCACCAAACCTCTGAATATATAAAAGAACGTCGTCACTGCAATAACAAGCGCAGAAAAAACAGCAAAATAATGTGTACGCATTTGAAGTCGCTCCGAAAACGCCATATTGATTTCGTTCTCAGGCTGCAGTAGCCCAAGCCACCAACATACGATATACGCTTCCGCACGTGGACGGTATAGGAAGCCGCACCGAGTCGCGCGTATCCGCGGCTCAGTCATCTGTCTTGTTCCCTCCTTAACCTTTTCTTTTCTTTTCTTACATTTTGTGTGACCGTACATGGGCTCCGCGCAGCGCATCGCGTATCGACGGCGACGCGGCGTCGAACGCTTCTCCTGGCGACGTGTGGCGCCGCATAGCCTACTTTTCCCGAGCCTCTCCGGGCGTGTTTTGAATGCGGCTGGGCGTGTGCGCGCCGGTCGTGACGGAACCCTTTTCACATCTCGAGAGCATGGGGTCACCGCCGCACTTTATTTTTGGATTTATCCGGGCGCCTGTCTCTGCGTGACCCGCGTACGACCTCGATAGCTTTTTCGTACGGGGTGAAGGAAAGGGGGAACGACATTACGAATGTACGTATTGCTTCCGCTAAAGAAATTCAGCTCGACAAAAATTGCATGCTGCGCGGACTCGACAGAAATGGAACAGTGTCAGTGAGGCCTTTGCGTGCAGCGCACGGCGACTCGATTTACGCGAGCCGCCATTGCTAAAACCAACAAACTAACGGCAGGTGCTTCCTATTTGCGCAAAATGATGCAAGTATGCGTACTCATTTTCAGAAGCATGCCGATCGATACCCAAGCGGCCGAGCTGAACAGGGCATGCAGGCCCGATGGAGCACATGAAAATGAATAAGGATTCATCCTCGCTACGTCCAGAGTTTTCGAGAGCAATTGCAGGCACTTTGCTTTATCCGGACCCTGTAAGGGTCTGCACGCTTTTTCGCGGAGGTGTGCGCTTATGTCAGTATGAACCACTTCGATTTTGCCCTTCATGCCCTGCCCTTGGGCATGTTGCGATTACATGCGCTTTGAAAATGCGACTGTAAGGATATAATTCTCTCGTTCAATGCGCATTTCAGCCGACGCCTTCCACTTCTCCTAACGTGCGTTGTCCATATCTAGCGGTCGATGTCTCGCGCTATTGTGCATGAATGCTTTTCGGAACAGATTCAGCTACGTTTCACAACCGGTTTGGGCTGACAGATGTGGCTCGTAGGTGACAATTTGTATTTTATTTCGGATTCGAGTGAAGAAAATAATTTGAGACTAACGCGTGCGCGAGCATGGCTAGCCTAGATTTACAACGCAAACTTTACAACTTTCTCATAACGTTTGACGTGCGTAACAGCTCCCGCAGGTTGGAGAATTCATAGACATTTTACAGCGCAGCTCTTTGGCTCCTGTTCCTGCGTTTCGCGTCATCGTTGCCGTCCATCTGCGTAGCCGACGCAGCCGGGGCAGCGCGCGCTCCTGCCGGCACCGTTCGCCGCTGCATGTACATTCCCTCTTTCTTGATGGCGGCGATCGCGCGTGTTCTCCGATTGCTGCGCGCGCTCCTGGCTCCTGCCGCCACCGTTCGCCGCTGCATGTACATTCCCTCTTTCTTGATGGCGGCGATCGCGCGTGTTCTCCGATTGCTTCGCGCGCTCCTGGCTCCTGCCGCCACCGTTCGCCGCTGCATGTACATTTCCTCTTTCTTGATGGCGGCGATCGCGCGTGTTCTCCGATTGCTGCGCGCGCTCCTGGCTCCTGCCGCCACCGTTCGCCGCTGCATGTACATTCCCTCTTTCTTGATGGCGACGATCGCGCGTGTTCTCCGATTGCTGCGCGCGCTCCTGGCTCCTGCCGCCACCGTTCGCCGCTGCATGTACATTCCCTCTTTCTTGATGGCGGCGATCGCGCGTGTTCTCCGATTGCTGCGCGCGCTCCTGGCTCCTGCCGCCACCGTTCGCCGCTGCATGTACATTCCCTCTTTCTTGATGGCGGCGATCGCGCGTGTTCTCCGATTGCTGCGCGCGCTCCTGGCTCCTGCCGCCACCGTTCGCCGCTGCATGTACATTCCCTCTTTCTTGATGGCGGCGATCGCGCGTGTTCTCCGATTGCTGCGCGCGCTCCTGGCTCCTGCCGCCACCGTTCGCCGCTGCATGTACATTCCCTCTTTCTTGATGGCGGCGATCGCGCGTGTTCTCCGATTGCTGCGCGCGCTCCTGGCTCCTGCCGCCACCGTTCGCCGCTGCATGTACATTCCCTCTTTCTTGATGGCGGCGATCGCGCGTGTTCTCCGATTGCTGCGCGCGCTCCTGGCTCCTGCCGCCACCGTTCGCCGCTGCGTGTTACCGCGAGAGTTACCGTAACATGAAGCCGATATCAGCGGTTAGAACTGAACGCCGTGTGATGTTGGCCTTACACTCAGATACCGGGTGAAGTGGGCCTAATTATGGCTGTCGCTATATCATGAAACCTGCTCTGAAAGAACAAGACGAGTGTAGCTGTTTTGTCCTTTCCCTAGACGCATTTCAGATGAGAGAAATAATAAAAGAAGAACGTTATAACCCACGGATACCTGAACGAAGCCCGCGATGCTTTTACACCGAAGGTGGTGTTTCATACCTGGATTCGGGACAGGAAAAAAAAAAAAAGAACACTTTCCATCTCGTGTTTCATTACGATGCACAAGGTGCTGCATTTCATACAGAACAGAAAAGAAGCATTGCGATGTCGATTTGCAGTTGCCTAGAAATTGTCCAGTGAACGTATTCGACTCCATCACAATCTGCACGCTCGAACGACAGAATTGCCCGACTCAAAGGAAACGTTAGACCGAGCCGAGCATGCCATTATTGTTGTTGTCGTCACATTCCTTCTCTGTTTTTATTTCGTATTATCCTCGAAAGCACGTTATCCACGAGTCCTATGCGTGCGCTACACCCGAACGATGTTTTGATCGCGAACGACGCGCCGGAGCACTATTATCTTCGCGCTCGACGGAGCGAGCGATTCTCCGCCGCCAAACTTCGCTCGCGTTGCGCGTTCGCTGATGCAACGACGGCAACGGATGCGGAGACCATCGCGTCTCCGAACAGCGCTTGCTTGGGTTTCCTCGATCTGTCGTCACACAGGAAGCCCCGGCGCGTTGTTTGTGCGCTAGACGGCTGCAATCTTCTCCGGCCCACGCGTCTGTTCGTCTCTCTCTCCCTCTTCCCCTGCACCCTTTCCTGCTAGCACCAGGAACGTGGATTTTTCTTACTTCCTTTTTAATGCCCCAGTGGTTGCGTTCTGCTTTGGCCACCTTTGGTGACATTTGGAGACGGCGTCGAGAACGGCCGAGAGGTTTTGGCGCAGCGAGTTTTCTGGCAGAGGGAGGAAGAAGAGGGGAGGGAAGGTTAACCTTCCCTTTTCTTATCTCTCCACCGTGGAGGAACGCGTGCGCGCCACAAGGCGCGTCTCTTTCCGGCCGCGCCAAGTTTTGCCCCCCGGAAGCGACATCGCATGGCCGAAAGCAAATGCAGCCGCTGTCACACGCGCATACGTTATGCCTCTTCTCTGCTGTCGCTCATGAGCATATATACTACGCGTGGTGTTCGCCAAGATGCCAAGGAGAAAGTTGTAGCTCGAGGAAGTTTCGGAAGCTGCAGACGCTTGCCTGGCGGTAGTCGTTACGACGCGGCGTCCGTTTGTAATTCAGCGCGCCTTTCTTCTCCCTAATAAGGTCAGCTGCTATCACTGTTTTGAGCTGCTATCACACCGAAGGGATTTAGACAACGGGCCACAACTCTAGGACAAAACGGCGAGCTTCTCTAGAAAGTAGCGCTAGTTTGGTGCGCGCACTTTCATTGGTGTAATCACCGCCAGTCATCGCACCATTTTTTCGCCCACTGAAACGTGTATCTTAAGATTCTGCGCTGTCAGTAGTTCTTAGTTACATCCGCTTCATCCAACTTCTAATGCAACGTTTCTGGTTCGTAAAATTATGAGACATATAGGCGTCCTTTGGACGATATGTACCCTGCCTAAGAGGAGATCGCAGAGCAGACGGCGAAATATTCATTTCTTTCTTTCTTTCTTTCTTTCTTTCTTTCTTTCTTTCTTTCTTTCTTTCTTTCTTTCTTTCTTTCTTTCTTTCTTTCTTTCTTTCTTTCTTTCTCTTCCGCATTCAATTCTCTATTTGTTCTATTCTTTTATTATAATTCCCGTTCTTCCTTTCATATCTTTCCTTCCTTTTTCTTTACGTCTTTCTTCCTACTTTGCACACGCTATTTGCGTCTTTTGGCATAATATCGCAGCCTCAAGGCAGTACCTCCATGCCGAAAACTGATCAGTGTTTAATTTTGGCTGTTCTGTAGGCCGCGGAGAGCGACTGTGCTGGTCTCTCTGCTATGCCGAACGACCGTCTGACGACTTGGACCAGCGCTCTCTTTCCCGTGCAGTCTTGCACCGGCGCAGCTGCCGGCACTCGTACTCCCGCTGTTCTGTTTCGATTGTGCCCCTCGGCGCGGAGAGGTCGGCTGTAACTTGGCTTTCGTTGGCGCTGCCGAGACGGCGCTGGCTGGAGCGGGAAGCGCCCCGGATAACGAGATTTCGGCCTTAATAAGTGTGCGCCGATGGCCGCGAGCGCCCGGGAAAGGAAGGAAGGTCGCACGGAACTTGCGCTTATTACGCTGGATAACAAAGTTTTCCCCGAGAGAAAAAAGAGGCAACAAGCACCGAAAAATATTTGCGAACGTAAAGCGAGTGAAAGAAAAAGAGCCCAGGTAAGCGCTTTTGGTAATTTGTCTACAGTGCAGCGGGATTCCGTATTCTTTATTTCTTTTCTTTCATTTTTTTTTTGTGCAGTGAGCGGCGAGGTTTAATTTGTACTCAAGCTTGTTTCCTTCACCTTGGTTTGGGGCTATAAATAATACAGGTCGCTGTTAACTGCTTGCTCGAGATTAGAGAAAAAGGGCGATTCTCCTAATCCTACGCAATTACGGAACGTCTGTGCTCGCTCTGCTATCGCGGAAAACAGTTCGCTGTTCTTCCCACGTTTAAGCACTACCTTTGTTTCTTTTTTTACATCTTAACACACTTCATGCGATATTCGTTGGCTACGAACGTTGAAACCTTGAACGACGGCGCATCTTTTTGCACCGAGTCGAATTTCTTCTCTACGAATGAGCTAAATTAATTAACAGCATGCAAAGTAGTTGTCGAGTACCTCTAACTGCGTGTAAGTTTGAAGTTGGATCTGTTTCAAAAGGAGCCTCAGTCTATTGTTGCCGCTCCCGAAAAGTTAAAAAAAAAAAAAAAAGAAATCTGAAGTATCTTTGAGACTGAAGTCGGGGACGAAATAAACGAAGCGTGAAATTAGACTCTCCAATCAGATTCGCGCGTATACAATGAACTGCAACACCATTCTCGCTCTTCGACGTCACAATTCTTTCGGTTTTGCTCTCTTTAATTTGCCTGTTTTTATCGTTGCTTTATATATAGTCGTTTACTCCCTCTGACGGAGCCTTTCATTCAGACAGCCAGCTCTGGGATCGCTGTAGCTGACGCGGCCGGAGCGGGGGCATTGTGTGGGCGTAACACGGTGTGGTTGGAACCAGGCTGCCGCGCGGGGTTCCGCATAGAGTGTAGAGCGTGCATTATAACGGGATGTGTGAAGCGAATCGAGGAGCGCAGAGTTTCCCCAAAACTGGCTGCCGACTCTATACGCGACACGCGCGAAACCTGTGAAATAGCGGGCACGTGGTGGCGGGCCTTCTCTGCAACTGCAGAGCTCGTCGCGTGCGCGATGCCTTCGCCACCGCTTCGCTGCGCTCGACAATGGCACACCATCGCCTCTTGCATTGACGCATTCAATGAAGGCTGCTTCTCCGCCTGCGCTTGCCTTTTCAGTATTTCATCTAACTTTTCCTTCTTCCTCGTGATAGAGCGACAGAGGGAGAGGAGGGAGTGTATTGGGTAGGGAGAAATACGAGTGCGTTGAAGAAGGGGTGGTTTCGGCAGTTTTGCCGACACCCGTGCTGCGTGCCGGGATTGAAAGGGAGCGGGGACCGGGTACATGGTGAAGTCTGCATGGCGGGCAGGGAAACGGCTGATTATCTCGGCTGCAGCAGCCGAGCACGACGGGCTGCGTGTTTCTGCCCCCCGCACGCACATACACACAACGCTTTTCACAGGGCTTCAGTGGAAAGCGGGGCAATGCGGAGAGGAACTGTTGGAGCGGGTGAATGCCCAATCAGTGAGCCTACCAAGGAATAAAATTTTAAAGCAAATAATGAAGAAAACGTTACGCATGAACAATGGCTCCCCGCCGTTCTCTGTTAAGGCTTGTTCGTCGTCGGAATGAAGTGAACACGATGACAGCCGAACAGGGAGGGAGCGGAAAAATATAAAAACAGTACTGAACCGCATCTCTCTTTCTCTCTCTCTCTCTCTTTTCTTTAAGCCTGGAAACCGTTCGAACCGCAGTTTTAATACTGACGCATGGCTATGCTTCCCTTTGCGCATTGCCCAGTTGCAGGTCTCGGGCAAAAGTATTCAGCTAAACACTTTTAGGAGTAAAAAAAAAAAACAAAAAAAAAAGACTAGCGCACGGACAATTAATCTGCTGACAGATAGTAATGCAAGAGCAGTAGCAGCAGTTGAAGGTAAACCAAGAAGGCCGGTTTACCATGGGTTAAACATAGCACGTAACAGTGGAAGGCGAACAGTGTTGAGACCGGCATCCAGTGCTGGTACTGTGTGAGCCCTAAAACTATTGTGCCACGTAAATGTGCGCCAAGCGATGGCGCCCAGAACAGGTGGTATTTGCAGTGACATGGAAATGCATTCCAACCTCCATTCCATACCAATACATGCTAATCTTGTTGAGCTGTCAAAGTTATTGGTTCGCCATTTCATTAGCTCTATCTAATTCTTGTCTGCGTTCGAATTTCTTTGCGGGTTTGAAATGTGTGCGGATCACTACAGCTTTAGCTCCCACATCTCATGCACTGTTTAAGAAAGCAGCTTATCGGTGTGGAGTTGAAGCGCTCTCGGAAATGGCTTAGCGTGCGTGGCATCTAGGGCGTGCATGATGCCCTCGCTATTTCCGCGGGCTTTATTTACGACCCAGAGCCCAGCACTGGCACATAACCCACTGGCACACCTCGTGGGTTATGTAAACGACCATGCAGTAACCAAGGAAGAGGGGAGGGCGCTATTAAAATTCCTAAAATTGGTACGTAATTCATCTCAGAACAGTTGCTTCAACGGTGTGCTCTCACTATACTGTCGCAGCTTTTTTCGTGAATTCAGTGTCTTAGAGGGTCTTTACGCAAATTGCTCGGAAGGCATCCCAGTATGAAAAAGGGTTTGCGAAGCAAAAAGAGACCTTCAGCGCTTAGCTTTACGCTCTCTCACAGCTTTGTCTCTACTGCGTGAAAGAAGTAATGAAACAATGCTCGGCAATGGCATGCACGTCGTCTTGTGGGTTCACTCAGCGCTCAGCAAAACCTTTCAGACTACTTTCGTAATAAGCACGATACCCGTGCGTCTCAAATGAGAGTACTTGCCGATGATACTTTTCGTTAACAGTGCTTATACCCATTAAAAAACGAGTTTAATGGATATGTATTGCTTTTGTGAAACCGTAAAAGCAGAAACCAGAGAGCGCACGACGCAGCTTTCGCGGTGCTCTTTCCTCCTGCATACACTTAACTCTGGGAAAAGGCTAATGGAGGTTGAGGCGCTCACGCTCCGGGAGCTTTGGCCGCCGGCCAGGACAAGAACAACCTGGATCGAACAGTAATAGGAAAACTCGTTCTTCGTTGCTCAGAATACGATCTTCTCGTTAGCGCGCGAAGGCGTTTCTCCGAGTGGTGGCGCCGCGGAAAAATTGCTGTTCAATCTCTGCGCTTACATTTTTTTCTGTTTCCTGTGAAAGTTCTTTAACCATCCAAATTCATTTTATTTTTAGCTTGTAGCAACACAGCTGCAGAGGCCCCCACATGTCTTGAAGTACTGTTTTGTCGCGTTTTTCATTCCTAATACTTTTCCTTTGCTGCTGCCCCCCGAGGGTCAGTGAAAGTCCAGTGGCGTCCGGAAAGTTTGTCCGCGGTCGGCGCCGTAAGGACAGGCCGTTTGTAAAAACGCAGAGACTGAATTCCCCTTTTTATCCCGAAACTCCCTCCTTCTCTATCCGTTTGCCGCGTGCTTTGCTGAGAAGCTGTGTGCCTACACCCCATTTCTCTTGGAGGAGAGTCTAGACGAAGTACTGTGTCAAAGGCTCACGACCGCATACAAACGTTGGTGGGGAAAGGAAGAGCTTGAGGAAGAGTGTCGGGGAAAAGAAGGGAGGCTCGGGAGAGGTGGTGGTGAGGGGAAGACCTCGAATCGCGCTAAGCATTCCCCAGGAACCCATGAGAGGCAAGAGGCCGCGATCAATGGTTCTGCGTGACCGGCATCCCGAAGTTCTGTTTTGCTCCTCCTGGAGGTCTCGTATTTCCTCGCAGCCCTAATGCGAGGACGTGGGGAGACCGAAGTTCTTCGGCCGGGGGCCGTTCATTCAGTGGCGCCCCGTCGTCTTCCTTTGAATACCGGCTTGTCTGGCGACTGAACCGCGTTGGGTTGACACGCCTGCGTTGCACCTCTACTCGCTCAGCTGGTCCGTCTGGAACGACGTTCTGGCATCCCCTTGGTGATTGCGTAGTAGATTATTCTAGCTGCCGTGGCACTGTGCGGGTTAGTTTTCTGTTACCGCAGCTTTTAAACTATAAGATTCCTTCCCCAAATTCCCTAACTCTTCAGTATTTTTCCATAGGTAGAAGCACTGTTCCATCTGCTCCATTCTGCTGCAAACTGCTTTTCCTGCTCCATCCTGCTTTAAAACTGCTCCAAACGGCTGCAATGATGTTTTCTATCAAATTTAGCTGAACACGTGAATGATTGCAGCGCACCGGGGGCAGAGGTGTAACAAATATTGCGCTGGGCTTAATACAAATTAAATTTGTGAAACTTACAGGGGTATGGAGCATAATTAATATTTGGTCGCAAGTAGACTTAATATGGGCCACAAGTGATTGGACGAACTGCGAAAAAATGTTCAGTGCACGTCACATAGCACCTCCTCCCAGCCTTTTGAATCGCCAGCGGGGAGAGAAGCAAAGAATACTGCAAAAAATACACACGTTGTTATATTGCTTTTGCTGTGAACGCAAGCCGGTACTTAACCTCTAGCCCCTTTGTCAATTACAAGACGTCAGGCCTATGTCAGACAAAAGCATGTACTTGCATCGCTATGGGGTGGTGTGCCGAAGTGCCTCTCTCTAGAAAAGTTAAGTAAAGAAGCTGATAGGTGAAAAGGCTACCCTTGAGTGCCATCCATCCTTCCTGAAAGCACTGCTAATCAGCGTTTGAAAATTTATCAACAGAGGCATATAGGATCAAAAAGGATATGCACAAGATAGAGGGCAGGAATCCGCTCCTCATTGATGTGAACTGCAATCTAGTGGCACTGCTTGAGCGCATCAAAGTGAGTGGTAGTCTCCACGTTTGAATCTATCAAGTGAAAATAGGTAAGAACCTTTAGGTCGTACAAGATGTTCAGAAGTGCACAAGCAAGCATTCCGTTTCCTGCTATTTTATTTCGCATGTGTTATATTAAACATTTTTGGCCGTTTGTCTTGCTTTATCAGGGATGCGTGCATAGTCGGAAAAGCATCTAATGTTGCATGAAAGGGAATAAAATTGGTAATTTTGTACGTCTGCAGTTATTAAAGGCGATTGGCCTAAGAAACGAGCTCCAAAACATTAGATTTCTCCAAAGCTCTCCTTTCGTTGCTGCAAAGCTGCTCCGAAATGGCATTACTGCTCCGCGAGCTTCTCCAAAATGTTCCAGCCTGCTTCCAGCTCTGGCTACCCCTGGTTATATGGCATATATTAGAATTCATGCTCCGTACTTCTTTCTTTTTTTTTTTTTCTATGGTTTGGCCCTAGGCCAAGGGGAGTTGCGATGCCTAATCAAGAGGTACAGGATAGGTCAAACGGTCTGAGGTCACATAGTTTGCTCTAAGCAGTATACACAAGGAATTACAGCGCCTATGGGACCACCATATCCTTTATGAGTGAGGATCATCTGATGCATCTTTTACTCACCACTCAGAGGTCTTCAGTCCGGGGGGGGGGTTACTACATTACTACATTGCCTGTTTTTCGACAATATAGTAACCCCCCCCCCCCCCCCTCCCCGGACTGAAGACCTTTGGGTGGTGAGTAAAAGATGCATCAGATGATCCTTGGAAACTTTTGACCAATAACTCTGTACATTGGTCGAGCACTATATTTTATTAATTTCTGCGAAAAATAATTCATGGAAAGGTTGCACTAGTTCGGAGAGGTGGGAGGAGGAGGGGCGGTGGCTTAGAATTTCACACTGGTAGGGTTGTAACGTTTCAGAAGTGGACGTATATAGCTGTAGGAGCAGGAAAAGCTGGATTTTGAGTACATTTTAAGCGCACCGAGAAGCATTATATCGCAGTAAGGTAGAAAGTTGGGCAAGTTGGTAATTAGACATAATTAAAAAAATGCACTGCGCTAAGAAAGACGACGACAAAACACTTAAAGTACTGGACAAAGCATTATATCAGCTGTTTTAGTTACCTGCGTTATTTCAGTTCAACGCCGGGCTTTTTGGTCTGACAGCTCAGAGCTTATGGCTAGCGAATTTCATAGCGACATTACCACTTATTTTTTAAGCTCTTGCAATCGCGGCAGGACATTAGTGTTGGAGGGCTTTTCGGTGAGCCCCGTCTACCCAAGGTCGCCTCTTCGACATCGCCAAAGGCCATAAATTATTCTTACCGTTCTGGATCGGCGATAGTGCGCGGAAGAATTCGTTCTCGTACGTCTTGCGGCATGGTTTTCAAATTTCGCATCTAAATGTTTGCTTCTTTCCTCCACTGTGCTTATATCTGCCCCGTAAAGCTGGAACAATCTTAGCTGATTATCCTTTTGCCCAAAAGTATGACGGTGCTGTCATTTTGTTACCCTGTCATTTCGTTTTCCCTTTGAGACGCATTGTACTGCACGAGAAGCTACGTCCGCTGCTTTCAGAATCAGAAAGCTTCGTAACACGCGGAACGACAGCATTTACGAAACGAGAACTCTGATCCGATACGAAAACTGTCAACTTCAGGCACTGCGTTCAACACACAGCCAAGTCAAATGGAAGGAAGGGCGGCGCTTTCCCTAATTCGCCGTGAAGTGCTTCAAGCATAAAGAAGACGAATCATGCCAAGGAAAGGAAGACACGTGCCACGGCACGGAAGCAACGGTACAAGGCGTGTTCCCTCGTGCGAGTGGGGAATGAGGGAAGAGAGGGACTCTCAAGCTTCTCAGTGTGTGCTCGCAGGCAGGAAAAAGAGTCACGTGTATAGATCGTGGTGTGCGCGCGCTCGCTTCGGGGAAGTTGTCTAATTAATAGAAAATGAGCGAAGGGGTGCGAGGGAGACAACGAGGCCGGGGAAATCAATAGAAGGCAGGCCCGCTCGGAGGAGACCATCGCAACGGACGGCACCACGCGCATGGGGAAGAGGACGCTGCTTTTCCGGCCTGCTGGGCATCCGATGACTTCGAAGGGAGCGACGACCCTTGGTGGCGGATTCTCTCTGTGGCTAGACTGAGCGGGGTGCCGGGCGAAGCGTGTGTCTGGGTACTCAGCCTGTGCTCCGTCAGGTTTATGCGCACGTGCGATGCTGGCTCGCCGGGCCTGCGGCTTGGGATTAGGTGCGCGAGCTCGTGAAATTTCGTTAATTATGAAATGCCGGGGACGCAAGCGAATTCTGCGGGAGCCTTTCCTTCCTTCCTTCGCGGCCGGTGCGGGCCCCTTCTCAGAGCTCCCACGTTTCCTGCCTAAGCGCGTTTCAGAATAGCGTTTAAATCCGCAGGAATTAGTGGCTTGCCACCGCCGACAGGGCTTGTTCTAGGGGGAGCGGAGATCCGTTGCGAAAATGCCGATACAAACCGGATGAGTTCCTTTCTCCTTTACTTAAGATAGAAAGGACAAAAAATAATCAATATTTGATAGGTTTACCATGACGGGGCGGAGAGAGGATTACGGACCGCTTCCTGTCAAGCGCAGTGGCAGGGTCGGCGTCAAGTGTAATACTGCGCTTGCATGGGAGGCGTCTTATTAGCCTACGTACGGCTGTTTTGTATCTTTCTGATGTGCTAAAAGGCTAATCGTGTGATATGCGTGGTTGGAACCTAGCTGCTATAATGTTGGGCAACTGGACAGTTCCAAAATGAGACAAGCGGATAACTTTTGAGCATATATCCTTTATCATAGGTGCTCTCATCAGCGCCCTGACAAAGTTATCTCACGGGGTAGCCATGTTTGCAGCAGGTTAAAATTACGAGGGACTTCAGTGACTAAAGTAGTGAAAGGCGAAAGCCTGAGGGCCGCATTCTACCACGCAACTGGCACTAATTAGTAAATAATTAATAAATTAGTCATTAAGTAATTAGTCTTGAAGGAGGTTTAATTAATCAATACCTTACTTAATTATTTGTCATAATTCGTTATATAATGAATTACTCATTTGATCATTGAATATAAATAATTAGTCATTATTTAGTAGTTGTGGCTGTAGGAAGAAGGAAAAGAAAACGCACAGGCCTGCTACTGGCTCTGTATCTGAGCCACCTCCGCTGCCTCGTGTGGACAGAACAGAGAAAGTAGAGAAAAAAAAAGAAAAAGAAGAGGGAGAGAAAGACGCGTGCTCCAACAGCCGTAGTCCACCACCTAAGCGGTGGCGGGTGCAATGACGGCCTACAACAGATAAAAATTAGGTGGTTGGCTAGCCCCCGCCGCAAGCGGCGTTGACTGTCCCAGCCCTGTAGGGCCAGGAACAGCCACCCTTCACCAAAATTAATTCGTAATTGACCATTGATTGGCATATGGCCATATAAGGCACTCGTTCGCGCATACTGTGGTGGTGCTCTGTGATCGGTCGATACCTCTATGAAGTCATCCCGTCTCGGCCAATCAGAGCCACCGCAAAAGCGGGACACATTTTGTCCACGACAGCATGAGCCATTAAAGGCTTTCGCCATTGTGGGAGGAACTTGGCGAACGTAGCTGGTAGGGAATCTGTAAGCACTAGCTGCTCCTGCAGAATAAAAAAAAAAAAAGGGGGGGGGGGGGTATTCTTGCATATTCGAGACAGTCGGGAAGCCCAGGCTTCCTCGTACCTGCACAGCCGGTCGGAGTAAGTCGCATGATATTGCAACTTTTTTATGCGTTTTTTTATCATAGCCCGTAATGGTGCCAATGAATAGCCGGTGCTGCATTTTACCCTTGCTTTTCTGTCGCCATTTGTAATTATATGGAGTCTAGCCGTAACCTGGACGTGGTCAGCTCCTGCGACCATCCGCTATTCGCTCCCAGAGAGAAAACAAACAAAAAATGACCGAGGAAGGAAGTGAATTCATTGCATCAAAGAAATCTGACTCACCAAAGCTTCTGCGTGAGCTAACGTATGTGAGCGGCATCCCTGGGCATTTGCAGCCACGAATATCCGTACAAGACAAATCCCCACTCGAAGAAAGCAGAGTAAATCCATACTCAGCCAATGCCTTGCCTGCGTATACTGTGCTTCGTTAAAAGCCGTAGTGGAGCGCTTGATAAATTGTCTGCCACTGGTCGCTCGATACTCGATTTCGCGCCCATAATAAGCGAGCCCACCTTTTCGCCTCCCCAAACAAATTCGACGCGTTCCTTATTAGCCCCTGTTCGCGCCCCGGTCATTAGGCGCGCCTGGCGTCGTGATTCCGCCACGCGCGCTGAGCGTAACCTTGGCCGGGCAGCCAGCCGTGCTTGCGCGCTGCGGAAAAACGGCCCAAATAAACGCGGGGAGAAGCAGCGCCTGCACAACTTTCTGGGCCGTGAAGCAAAAATAACGCGGCCAGCACGTGTGTCCGTTCCGCGGGAGCCGACGCAGAAAGATACGTATCGGTTCCAGGCACCATATACGCTATAGAGGCAAGAGATGAGAAGGCTGGCTGGCTGGCTGGCTGGCTGGCTGTTACAGGCTCGCTGAGCTCCCGTTTGCTTCTGCTCTCGATACACAGCGGCGCCAGCGGAAAGATGCGGCTACCACAGAGAAAGCGACGCTAGCGGGCCTTTGTTGCTGACAGCGGCTGCGCTTCTGGATCTTCCTGCACGAAGGAGAGCTTCTCTGACGTAAACACGGAGCTCGCCTGAGCCCGTGTGTTTTGGCGTCTTCTTGACGGGACTCTTTCTGGTTGGATGTGGCGCATCTATCTGCGGCAGACTTTCTAGATTGCCATAATGGTCAATTTATTTTACTTAATGATTATCAGTCGTAAAAATCATTACAGTGGAGAGTATTGGCAAAAATTCAAACTGAGGGAGAAACAAACACGAAAGGGAAATAATATTCGCAAGAAAATAAAAGCATTTAATTTTTGGTGTTATGGCAAAATAGGTCCGGAATCTGCAGATAGCTCGTCATAAGCTAATGGAGATAAATTGAAAACCAGCTGACAAGGCGATTAATTGGAAAAGAACAGGCTCAGTTATTCATCTGTTGGCCGTTCAGACGTCTCGTCAGATGGCACACTGTTTGCGCAGTAAAGTACCGTATATTTTCCTGATGTGGTGGGGATAAAGTTGCGAAATTATTGCCTAGAGGGGTGTGTCACAGACCTAGCTGTAAATTGACAGTAAAAGCCTCTGTTGTTTAGTTGGGGTGATATGGGGCTGACAGCTTTGAAGAATCTTTTTTATTTATTTGTCTTGGTGTCGTTATCCCCCTCCCCACTTCTTGCTGCTCTTTCTTTTTTTTTTAGTGTTTATGCCAATTGGCGTTTATTCACTTTAAAAACAGGACACCAAAACACAGATAACGCCGGGCGTTTACCTATAGACGATGCATCTAGCCTTCTACCATTTGATTCGTTTCTACATTATAGTACCAAGCAATGAATTCATTACAATCTCATGCCGAAACATTCATAATTGCGCACTTGCGCAGCTCTAATTACGCAAGCATGTCTGCGCCAAATGTTTGCATCCGATGAAATATTCCTTCTTGACATTGATTAGCCGCGGAGGCATGGCGTGTCGGCAGCTAATCCCAAGGTCACATAATTGAATGCCGGTCACGGATGTCACAATAAATCAGACTGGTCCACATGGGTGTATGTGGTAGCGCACCACACACCACACCACACCACACGCCACACCATGCACACCACACCACACCACACACCACACCATGCACACCACGCCACACCACACCACACCACACCACACCACACCACACCACACCACACCACACCACACCACACCACACCACACCACACCACACCACACCACACCACACCACACCACACCACACCACACCACACCACACCACACCACACCACACCACACCACACCACACCACACCACACCACACCACACCACACCACACCACACCACACCACACCACACCACACCACACCACACCACACCACACCACACCACACCACACCACACCACACCACACCACACCACACCACACCACACCACACCACACCACACCACACCACACCACACCACACCACACCACACCACACCACACCACACCACACCACACCACACCACACCACACCACACCACACCACACCACACCACACCACACCGCACCGCACCGCACCGCACCGCACCGCACCGCACCGCACCGCACCGCACCGCACCGCACCGCACCGCACCGCACCGCACCGCACCACACCACACCACACCACACCACACCACACCACACCACACACCACACACCACACACCACACACCACACCAAAAAATTAGTGGTTTTCCTGTCAGCGTCGAGTCGAGATATTGTTCTTCACTAAAAATTAAGAGCGAGGCTTTTTGCACTTCCTTTCATTGCCTAATTAAAGAACTAGTCCACGGACTTAAACGGATGAGCCTGAAAAAGAACACTCGTGAGTGGAATATCTCCATAAGTAATAATAATAAAACAAACAGCAGCCTACTATGCGCATTTTTATATAACCCACCGGGTATGTACACTACGGTGACCGTAAAGGCTTGTCGAAAAGGTTTGTCCCTTGCATTTAAAATAATATTAATAACAATAATCCTCTTAAAAGCTGCCAATGCTCTTTTTAATCGCTTAATCAGCGCTGTTCACAGAACAAAGAACTCGAGAATAGAGACTCACGAAGCCGCGTCATTCATAACGGAGGACAATGCTTCACTGTATATATACTGATAAACTGCGCTCCTTCAGCAGAGAGGAGCCTCTTTTGCGGGCATCCCTTTTATTATTTTTATTTTCGCACATTCTTGCTGATGTTTCCTTTCGTGGGCTGGGCACCAGTTCCACGAAGTGAGCGGTAATTTGGGGATACCGGAAATGCCGCATCAGCGAGGTGGCTGGGCTTGCAACCGGCTTTAATCCGGCTCCTGCCATGTGGTGGGTGCCATGGTGGACGACCAATTGGAGGGGCTTGTTCTTTCGCTCCTGGAGTGGACGTACTTTTCAATAAGCTAACTGCGAAATAAACAAAAAGGGGTTAGTGGGCATGATCGCGGTGCTACAAGCCTTGCTGGCCTTTAACATTAACACCTGTTTTTTTCGGCGCGCTGTACAACGCTTTGAACAGGCGTGATTGCGATGAGAAGCCTCGCCAGCGTTTAAGTCAGCACCTCTTCGCACTGTGCTTTCTGAATTTTCACTTGATTGGCACTTCCGATCGTTCGCTTGGAAAAGAAGTTCACCAACAATGTCGCCGTTATTGATGTGCTCGTTCGCGTTTAATTCATCCAGGCATGGGTCAATGACCGGTAGACTTGATTATCATGTTAACGCCAGACCCTTTATCTAATGCACAGACGAGTGATATATTCCATAAGCGCGGGGCGGATGAATATTCTTGGCGGCTGCTCACTGAACGCTGCTATTCTGCGACATTAAAGGAGAATGTCTGACTCGTACAAATTGAGGTCGTCTATTAAAATTAGTGCGAATGGCTATCCAGTGAGCGCGTCATTACTCGTTCTTTACTTACCTGTGGGCACCACTTATAATTTGCACTTTTACATTCCCGGTGATAGTTATAATTGTCCGACCTGCGCTTGTGTCTGCCAGCGTGTGCCACCTCCGTGAAGCGTGGTTCGCTATGGCCACAGAGTTGCCGGATCCCGGAGAACCCTGTTCGCTCCCGAATCCCGAAACCCTGACGGCGCCCTCCCCGCCTCCTTTTGTCTCGCACCGTATTGCTCGGCGCTTCTATTTCATGGCTTTGCATTCGAACGGGGCAGCCTTTTAACTCTGTTTATTTTATTCACCTGCTTTCTCTTCTCGCTTGTCTACGTCCCCCTCGTTAATATGGCTGACCGTTTTTCCCTGCCCGTTATTTCTTTATTCTTTCTAGGTTCTTTCTAGGCGTGCGTGGGGGTGTCGTGGACAAATAAAACTGGTTCGCCTGTTTCACTCTATCCCGGCCCCGCTTACGTGAACGGTGAATGCGCGTACACGGCCTGGTGAGCCCCGATCCTATATGCGCCCGTGGTTTGTGCTATGCGCACGCTCTCATATACATGCTGCTTGGGCCCGACGTCCTGCGACTGAAAAACGGGGAAGCCCGGGGCTTGGACACGTGGCTGGGACAGAATGGGCGTCTGCAGCGGTTCTTTGGCGACAGGCCTTATTTCCTCACTTCTTCATCTTTTTCTTATTTGCATTCTACCGCGCTTCTTGGCGCCGTTATTGAAAATGCTGCTGCTTTGCCCCGTGTGTGTGTGCATGGCATTGCCTTTCAGGAACCAAGATTGATCAGGAAGCAGTGATTCGAGTATTCTTGCGACCTCGCTCTGCCGTTGCCTTCCTTCCATTTCTTTCGACTTTCTTTGCTTTGAGTGAGGATTGGTTCTTTCTCTCTCTCTCTTTCTCCCCTGTGTATGCGTGATCTTGTAAGATGGGGAGAGGCAGGAAAAGAGGGTTGGTAGGCAGGGAGGTTGCTTCCCTGAATGCGATGCACATGTTTTATATGGAGTTTGCAGGAGCATGCATGGCGCCTGGTGACGCGTATAATGCGAAAGCTTGGAAGACAAGGACGGTATAATGGATGCAGTGTGCTACAAGTCTACAGGGTTTCCACAGTATGCTCCTAGTTCTGCCTTTGCATTAGGCTTTGCAGGCTGGGTAATTTTTTTATTTCGTTTTTTTTTTTCTTTCCCCTGACCGTGCTAGCTTATGTGGCTTTGAGGAGGGCAGCTAGATGTTGCGAAATCGATGCATAATGTAAAAAAAAAAAGCGTTGTTTAAGGCTTTTGCCGGAACCTTGAAGTCTGCTGCGGTGCCGTTCGACCATAAAATTTGATCGAGTTTACGTCCTGGACCCTCCTTACACGCGCCTTTGGAAAAAAGAACAGAGAAGAGACCAAGTGATCGGTTAACGATGGGTCCACATTGACGCCGAGACGGATATTCACGGGTGAGCAATACGACTGATGCAGAGAGGAATGCGCTATAGCATGTAGTCTGATCTCGTGAGTGGTTTTTGTTGAACTGAATTCATTCACACCAATGGCTGTTGTAACTCCGTTTTACGAATTATTTTCTTGATGCTTATACATTCTTTGACTTCACCCCACCGCGGTTTTTCAGTGGTTACGGCGCTCGACTGCTGATCCCAACGACGCGGAATCGAATCCCGGCCGCGGCGGCCGCTTTTCAATGGAGGCGAAAAGCAAGGCGCCCGCGTGCTGTGCGATGTCAGCGCACGTTAAAGAACTCCAGGAAGGTGAAATTTCTCGAGCCCTCCACTACAGCGTCTCTCGTAGCCTAGTCGCTTTGGGACGTTAAACCCCATTAACCAAACCGACCAAGCCAAGTTTTTACCTTCAATTCCAGTCCGTCCAATTCCTATTTAGAACCAAAAATAAAATTTCAATTCCAATCGCAATTTTAATTCTAATTATTGTTCTAGCTCTATTTCTACTGTTGATTTCTTAGCGGCCCCTATCCACCTCCGTTAAAATTTTCTTCTCCTTTTATAATTCCAGTTCCAATTCTAATCTCGATCTCGTTTCTATTTCTAGTTGCAATTACAAATTTATTTCATTTTCTAAGTAACTCCCTCTCTGCTGTCACCTCTCATTCTTCCACTAGTGCTCCTTCTCCTTTCCAAGCCTGCTAGCCTTCCTCAATGCATGACGTCACACCATTGACTAATGTCGGACGGCAGGTTTTTGTTACATAGCTGTTCTGAAGCTATCCCATCAATAACGATACGCGGATCTGGCAGTATGCATCCTGACATGAGCGTACAAAATAAAATAATTAAGCACAAACGCCGCGCAGTTAATGTTTTGATCTTTTAGCATTCAAAGTCAGGTTAACGCTTTTTGGGGCTCAGTTTATTGCAATGCACTCAATGCCAGTGAATTGACATTACTGTGTTGAGATGCGAAAAGCGATAGCATTGTTCGAGTTCTCATGACGGTCTGATGTTTTTGTCTGGCTGTGGATTTATTTTCTCCGGCGCTTAGGCATAACCTGAATACCGGATATTCATGGATCATCTATGCGCGCCCCGTAAGTTTTCACATCTTTTACCTCATAACGTAGTCACCGCTGCTGAACGGGGAGAAAAACGCAATTCATGCCGGGATCCATACGCATACTATAAAGACCCAGAGGCCGGGAGAATAAAATACGACCGGAGTGGTAAAGCGTCGTAAACTGCACCCTGCCACGGACGACCACTGCCGGCTCTATGAAACTGCCTTTTGCCCGCTCACTAAATCGTGCAGGATAAGGTGGGAGGGGATGCAGATTGACGGTTCAGTTCAATCCGATGCGCGCGATAAGAGGGAGGGAAGAGACCGCCTGGCCATGATCAGAGCCGGCCTTCCGCGCCAGGTTTTCATCGATAGTAGGCGGAGGTGAGTCAGTTGTGTGACAAGAGATCGAAACGGCTGGGCTTCGTTCGTTGCCTGACACGAACAGGCCGCTTCGCGGCGGCTGCTAGAACGCTGGTCGATATTAAACATAGTGCGCGAGCATGTTCTACTTGCAAGCGCTGGATGCAGTCGCTTCAGTGTCCTGAGGTTCTTGCCTTGTACAGCTACGTCCCCTCCTACTCCACCCTAATCTTCTTGACGAAGAGCTCCTTGAATAACAAGAAAGAAAAAAAAAAAAAAGAGGAAATGGGGTCGAAGAAACGTGCTGGTTCGGGACATTACTTAATGTTTTGTGCTGGAAATTTATTTACTTCGGTGCACAACAGAATCAATGTATCGACTACCTTGTCGCTTGCACCAAAAGTAATGGTGTTTCGTGTTTTCTTTTTTTTTTTTTTTACTGTGTAATATTCGTGTATGCGTTAGACGCAGGGTCATTATAAATGTACATGATTAGCATTTTGGACAGAATGTTCGATAGCCTTTAAAATAACAAAGGCCTGACTCATTCGTGATGTCGGTGAAGTCTCGGCAGATTTCTTCTAGGTATTTTTGTGACCCTGCAACTGCCTATGCAAATTTAATGCATACTTGGTCTGGATTGAAAGAGTAATTACCCATTAGCATCTATCCAACAGCTGCCGTTAAGCTACAAAGGAAATGCTACGGCACTTGTAAAGAAACTTCGCGGTTTCTCTGAAATTTCAAAATTTTGCTCTGGTATGAGCATCGAACTCCGGACCACCGCGATTACAGAGTAGTCTTGACTAACTAATTATAGCCGGGACTGCCCCAGATGACCGAATTGATTAGTAACTCGAAGTGGGATCAGTGTCCGTTCACTATGCAAAACATTGAACTTTTTGTGCTGGAAGAGACATCGCAAGGCTTGTTTGCGACGTTCCGATTACGGCGTGATGCTGTGATTTTTGCTGTTTTTTTTTAATTTTAGATGAAATAATTATGTTATGACCTGCATAACGCGACTAGATGTTCTTCCACTAGTTAAGAACGCCGGAAAAACGGACCATGGCTAATAACGAGAAGCTGGGCTTCTGTTCACCCAAAAGCAAAAAGTCCCGCGTTACGAGAAAAAACGAATCCCATCGGTAAACGAATCATTACGTAATCCTACCCCGAGGGCACTCAGGGCGAGGAAAGGGCCCGCTCAGGTTCTGCAAACCAACTCGCCGTTATAAAATAAGGATAAAATCGACACCGAGGGACCGCTGTGTGATATCTGGAAAGAGAAGGAAAAAAAGAAATGGCTCGGGGCCAGAAAACGCGCTAGGGGTGAACGAACGACTGAGAAATCTGAATATCGCTTCTTGGAAGGCAAACACGTTCGGAGCTTCGGCAAACCTGCTGAGTTCGCTGACGCTGCATCGAGTTTCGTGGTCATGGCGGGCAAAATGGCATGCACCGCGCCGAATTTCAGAGGTCGGGATGCGCCTAGGAAGAACAAAAAAAAAAAAAAAAAAAAGACGAAGGACCGGCTCTGTTTGAGCTTTTGCTTACTGCGCCGAGTAAACACGTGACAGCTGGCCGCTACAGGGAAACCTGAATTCGCGTGGTAACAGGGAAGCAGGCTTTGCGTGGAATCCTGCGCTATCTATGGCCGTGCGTTTGGTATAGCGTGTGAGCATAGTCTTTGAAGCGCGCGGATCGTTATTCTTTGGATATTCCCCGGGGAAGAAGGGGTGCGTGAATTTTTTTTTTTTTTTTTTTTTTCGCTCGGGAATTCGTGCGCATGAGCGGTCAAGGACAATGATGCCTAGAGATCTGTGGCGACGGAACTTCGGTGCGTTAGTCACTTCCTTGCGACGCGAAATCTCTTGGGCGTAGATGAGAAATTGGCGCCACTGGAAAGGACAGAGTCTATGGAAGATATGAGGAGTAGAAAATTGAATCTAGAATTTAGTGCGAGGTCTGCAGATGAACAAAAGTATTGATGAGAGTGATTGTGTGGACATTTGTGTTGGAGAGTGAAGTCGTATTTATTACGTATTCATTGTGAGTTTGATAAATATTTCCCTGAGGCGACGGTGGGGCCCTACAACGGGCGCCCGGTCCCTATTGCTTCGTTACTGTAACCTATAGTCGATTGCAGAAATAGAGAGATTTTTATTTTAGATTCAGAAACGTGAGATTTAAAGCGTTTAGAAAATGAATCATTTTTATTACTAAGGGTACCAGAGACCAGAAAGCTCTCCCACCGATATTAATAATCGAAGCGATCAAGGCATGCATCGTCAGTCCTTTTCATATAGCACATTGCTAATGCTAGATTCCACGAAGAGAATAAATACACTTGACGAAAGAACTGTTGAAACTAATAACATCGGAGGTATTTTCAAATTTCACGCTTTGTTTCCGACAGAACAAAGTCCACGAAAAATGAACTGACTGAAACTCTTATAGACTAGATATCTAACAATCCTAAGCTGATGCTACGAATGATGGCAACGAAATTTAGGTGTGACCCTTAAAAAAAAGAAGAAAAAAAAAGGAGAGACTACAGGAGGTGTTAGAATGTTCTGACTCTGCATCTGCTTATCGTGCTCGTTTGGGGGAAGCAAAACATCATCAAGCAGAAGATTCCGAGGTCCAGGCATGGTTCCTTATTCCCTGTTTGGTTTGGGGGGTTTAACGTCCCAAAGCGACTCAGGCTATGTAGTTAGAATATAGAGATTTAGCATACCGTGATCCTCGATCCGCCACCGTGACCCTCTACCGCTTGTGGGCGGGGCGTACAAGCTGATTGGTTCCAATGCGGCAGGTCTATGTGCCGACATTCAGTATGTGGCGCCATTTATCGGCATCAGATTGATCTGGGCATGCGCAATGGAACGCGCGGTGGCGGATAACGGTAGCGGATCGCGGATCACGGTGTGCTAAATCTCTCTTATGTCTATGTGGCTCAACGTGCAACCAGGCTTTGTCTTTGGAGGCCAACGGTTGCAGTGAATACGATGTCCCTTTAGACTGAGCCACATGTGAGCGAAAAAGTGAGCGACGCGACAAGGCGGCGTGGCAAAAGCGAATATGGTTCGCTCCGTCACCTACTGGGGAAGATACATGCACGTGACAGCGCGAACAGAGCGAAACGGCGACGACGCTTATAACGACGCTCTGTGTAGACTGTGTTGCTTGCATAGTGGCTGAGCACACCGCAAAACTACCAGCAAATGCAGCAACAGTCATAACGATTGCAGTAATTGAAGTTATTTTGCGACAACATGGGACAAAGTAAAACGGATTTACAACAAACTGGATCAAATTTGTCAACCTGCACTCTACGGGTGGTCACGTGACCTCTTTTTTTTTTTTTCGGTTGAGATTACACGTTCTTTGAATCCTTGTCCATTCACCATTGTTCGCACAAAGCGAAAAAAATTACGCGGTAATGCACAATCACAATGAAACACTGCAAAATAAAGAAAGCGTGCGTAATGAGCGGCAGTGACGAACGGCTGATCGCACATGCGCTTTTGGGCGAACGGGCGAAATTTTCTATTTCGGCAGATCCGAACGACGAGCCAAGCGACACTTGCATTTCTGTTCGCGCAAAGACTTCGCGCGAAGCGTGCCGCCGTCGCATTCTCGTGAGTTTTCGCGTACATGTAGCTCAGCCCTTGAGCGCACTGTGGGAGTACTTTGAGCAAGCCGGGCTCCCATCGCATACATTTAAACGCAGTGCGACTAAGTTGCCGCCTCTCCTCTTATGCTTTCCCCTTCCTTCCCGGAAGAAAGCAAAACCCGTGTGACCTGTCTAACGAGCATATTACGCTTCGGCTTGCAATACCCAAGGCAAGCGTCAGCCCCCGACACTGGCGGTGATTGTATTGTCATTGCCAGCATTGTATTAAATGGGGCCTATAGAAAACCTGCACCTAAATTCCTCCTTTATATAATGTGACGTACTGGAAAACCTGCTAGATTTCATATCTGCCTTGATGCCATGTATCAGGTGATCACGTCGTAATGTGTCTGTTTCCCTCGCATCTACATCGCTTCAGTCGCCGATACATGACCTCTCATAACGTGAAAACGGTGTCGTGTTCGTTTGTTGAGGCGCTGCCAAGCCGGTGTCGTGATTTCGTCAGCCGTTCGTCATCTTGTATATCCATTGTCGCTGTCTCGGTGGCAGCCAAGAAGACAGATGCGCACGTAAGAGTCCGCCATTTGTTATCTTCCTTACATCAGTGCGAAACCTACGCCCAGCGCAGCGACGTCAAGCCGTCGTGGAGAAGAAGAGCCTTTGCGTGTCGTCGTCGTAGCCGAGCCTGGCTCGCGAGCGTGGCTGGTTGGCGAGCGTGGGCCGTCCCCTGGGATGCGTTCAAGGTGGCATGCTGCTGTCGTAGGAAGACAAAAGACGGCCTGCCCATTCCGGCGCCCTCCCTGTCTGGATGCAGCGTTCCCCAGCCTTTCTTCTCCTCTCTCTCTCTTTTCTCTCCTTTTTCTTCTAGCACGTTGTCTCCGTCCGGCATCACGAGTTATTGCGACGAGCTGCGCAGCGCGGTGGGTGTTACGGCTCTCAGCGGCCTTGGTGGTCGTGTCCGGAAAGCATGGCTTCTCCTGCTGCAGCGGCTGCTAGTGCTCGTGCTCGTGCTTGGAACGGATGCACCAATCTTGCCTTCTGCACGCGCCAACGGGATGTCCTTCAAGATAGGCCACAATTTAGGCGAGGGATCTTGCAAGGTGTTAGCTCCTACTGCGCTAACGTCAGGTTGGAAGCTAACCGTGACTGAGAAAAAAAAAAAGACGTGGATTCGTTGGAGGTTGCCCGTATAGCAGCACTGAACAAAACTTTGCTCGGCAAATGCGGTCTGTGTGAGTACAGAAATGCAGCAGTGGCGTTGTTTGGTCCAGTTTGCGCATTACAAGACCATAAGAGCGTTCGAAAGATGAAGATCAAGACGGGGAGACACTGCGCATCAGTCGTTCTGTGTCTCCGTCTTTTGAGAGCATTTACGATTTTATAACGTATAGAAAGGCAAATAAAAGGCTCTGGGACAGACAAAAAGCACATGTAGAGAAAATTTCATGGATGAATAGGAGGTCAATGCAATTGGGCTTGACTAAATACCTGCTTCAGCTATACGAGACCGGTGACATATGTTTAACATCACCGTTAGCGAGCACCCTAAATTACGAAACAAAAAATGGTTGACAACGTTCTTTTGGTTACGCGATGAAGGGAATTCTCCGTAGCTCTGGCATCTCTCACAACAACATAGTTCAGTTCGCAGAGTTGCTCAACAATTCACTTCTCTGTCGCCATCAGAGTCCTCACCTTCGTAGTCACCATACTGGATTGTCAGTTTATTCCGTGTCGTCATCAGGAGCTAAGTATAATTTTACAATAAGCATGACATGACGTGCATCGAGCTTACACTTGTCCATGTCAACATCGTGTCGCATACTTTCCTATAGTAATAGAGCTCAGTGTCTCGGCTCCTGACAGCTGAAGATATAATTCCATAAGTCCTAGCGCAGCGCATACCGCACGGTCCCAGCTATCGATTCACTGTTTTGCCACGAATATTCGTTACATTCGCAAATATTAACAGTATTCGATTCGTGATGGAATTCGGTTTTAGATGCCCAATTTGCAATCGATTCTGTAGAAAATGCTGCACTATTCGTACGCGATTTGTTTTTGTGATAGCATATACTATTCGCTTACCTCTGAATTTTCGTCTCGCACTATTTAGGCGACCGCATTCAGTTTCACACTCCGCCTTCGGTAACGATTGTACGCATTCAGGTCGGCGTTAAGCTATTCGCGTTTTATGGTGTCGGCAGGTTTGTACGTGTTCACCGTGGCCGCTTTTCTTGCGCTTGCAAGAGGCTGCCAAAATAAATGTTCACTCGTGAATAGCGCTCAGAAAGAAGTGAGAGACGCAGTAAACGCGCACCTTTTGTCGAGGCGCGTAGGTTTTTCTCAAGGCCACAAGAAACGACTGTTAGGCGCCGCCTTTTTCCCGCGGTCATAAACTTTCTTATTCGCGCAGTTTCTTACCTGTTGCGCACCTTTTCTTGTTCCTCTTCCGTCTGAGCCTCCCCACGGCTGTAGGAATTCTGATGCTTGAGCGTCTGCTTCACCCGTCTAAGGCTTTTTGGTGTTGTGCTTTCTCTGTGCCCTTGTACCTACTTTCGGCTCTATGGGCTCCTTTGTGTGTGTGTGTGTGTGTGTGTGTGTGTGTGTGTGTGTGTGTGTGTGTGTGTGTGTGTGTGTGTGTGTGTGTGTGTGTGTGTGTGTGTGTGTGTGTGTGTGTGTGTGTGTGTGTGTGTGTGTGTGTGTGTGTGTGTGTGTGTGTGTGTGTGTGTGTGTGTGTGTGTGTGTGTGTGTGTGTGTGTGTGTGTGTGTGTGTGTGTGTGTGTGTGTGTGTGTGTGTGTGTGTGTGTGTGTGTGTGTGTGCGTGCGTGCGTGCGTGCGTGCGTGCGTGCGTGCGTGCGTGCGTGCGTGCGTGCGTGCGCTCATTACACCCCTTGGCCGTTAGAAAGAAAGCATCGGCGCTGAGTCATTGTTGCTGTTGAGGCTGGCTTCGTGAGAGCAAGTGGCTCACGCGCGCTATGCGAAATACATCGGACGGAGATGTAGCGGCGCACGACATCGCTTTTCCTTTCACCTTGCATGCCTTGCGCTACTCTCATTTCCTCGTTGTACGCAGTCACAGCTTAACGCGCGATAGTTTTTTCCTCGTGTAGCTGCATTTTTCGTATTCAGCATCAGTAATATACGGAGTCAATTTCCAATGTCGGCTGGCGTTCTCGCTCGGAATGTATGGTAATTTCTCCATTTTATTGCTTTGTTACCTGTGTTGCGCATGATTGTGTAATATTAGATGTACACCATTCCAAATATAAGGTGTAAGCGCGCGTAGGTAGGTGATTGAGGGTTAGGTATACACATGCGTACGTCTGAGTAGCAGAACCTGCCTAGACAGATGAAGTGAACTCAACACCTTGAATATCTAATCGAGAAGTTTTATTTTGTAAGTGAGCATTTCAGCATTTAATGATACAGTCAGCGGTGAGATGGAATGGGGCCTGGCAGAGGATTCCTCGGTTCTATACGGTTGAAACGCTTGTTCAGAAATTAAAAACGCATTTTCTTTAGTCTTGATTTTGTACTTTTTTGCCGTTGTTTATGCTTCGACATCTTAATCGCAGCAGTTTTGAACGTTTATGATGGAAACAAAACGACAAAGAGTGTGGACCCCTTTACTCTCGTCTCCGAAGAGCGGTGAAGAACTAGCACACATGCGCTTAGGTGGCAATGAATTCTATTGTAGCACACCGCAGAATCATTATTTGTAGTTCCAAAGGGGCTGTGGAACCAGATGACATATACACTTTATGTGGGAACACGAAGGGACCCAAGCTGTGGCCGTTACAACAACAACAACAAAAAAAAAAAAAAAAACGAAAAAAAAAATGGAAGCGAGAGATTCGTGCTTATTGCTAGCGACGCCTTAGTCGATATAGTAGAAAGGCTCGTTGATCATGTAAACTAATATCTTAAGTATATTCCCGAAGGCCTACAATTTGGATACTTTTTTAAAAGATCGCCAAAGCGTTCATTTTTAATATCGTTCTCTTCTGTCAGCTGCAAGACGTAACATCGTTTTTGTTTGCTTATAAACAGGTGTTTGAACCTGTGTCGTTTATAAGCGAGGATCAGGTCTTGCGATTCAATGAACTCAGTGCTGAGAGGGAACAGAAATGAAGTGAGTGCCTGCTACAATATTCCCGCGTGAACTTTTCATCTGTATATACGCACGTGCATCCAAACAAAACCTGGCCTTCGGTCTTTTAATGTCACCTCAACTCAGTGCGGCCTGCTTGTGTTCGCACGAAATGCATTATGTTTCATTCGCGACCTTTCTAACACGACTATGTTGCGATGTTTCGGAGCAAACAGCCGGCTGCCAAAGTCGCTTTCCCTGTCTTCAACAGAGTGTTTACTCCAGCTGCATCTTGCAACTTCACCCAATGTGGCGCGCGCTTTCTTCACCTCCGTGTTCCCATAGGAATAAAAGCGCTTCCTTACTCTCATATTCCCTCGTCTATTGACGTCCTCTCAAGCTCGAATACTCCCTTTCTCTCCATCTTTGTGCTGTCCACAGTGTATGCGGAATAGAGTATGGCGCAAGGCTCGGTAAAAGCAGCCAGCAGCGGCGAAGTGGAGGAGTCCGTCCATGCCGCGTCGCTCTCATTGGCACAGACCCCTACTCCTCGCATCCTACGGGCGTTATACCTGCCGCTTTGATCCGATGGGAGCCACCGGTCTTCATTCCGTCTCCCTTGGGAACACACGAGATGAGGGAGGACGATGACGTGGGGGAGGGCCACTATCATCGCTATTGCATGGTATAGCCTCGCCGCTACCGCCTGGGTCCGAGGCAGTAGGCGCTCGCGACTCTGTCAACTCAATAAGCGGCGACGCGTTGCGATCGAGATGGATGAAGTTTCCCTTCCTCCCCTCCTCTCGTGTGCCCGGTCCGTTTGCAGAGCCGAGGCAGAAAATTTTTCGATGAGTACCGCTCAGGATGCCGGCGATGAGTTGCTTGCGATGGAGACTCGGGGTCTGGCAGAGCCGCGCCTTCCCTGAGGCTCTGTGCGTTTGTGTGCTCGCTCTCAGGATCGTGGCAGCGTTTTTATTTTCTTTTTTTTTCTTCTTTTTGCTTTTTCGCTGGTTCTTTCGTTGATCTTGAGCAATTGTATATAAATCCGAGCTCCTTTTTAGTGCGTGTACGTTGGGCGTGTGTTCCTCTTTGATTGGTGCGCTGCAGTGTACTTTGAAAAGAGATCCGTAACACGAGTGTCTGTCTGCCGTGATTCGATAGGAGACGAGCTCCCCGTCGAACCCGGAGATCGGGAGCAGAGAGAAAGGATCGACATCGTTCCATCAATATATATATTTTTTTCAGGCGCGCTTTCGTGGATGAAGGCCGGCGAAAGCGCTCCCGTTCTGCCCCCGAAATCTGCTCTCAGTTCCTCCATCGCTTTCCTCTATACCTCCACTTCGGTCATTTTTTATTTTCCATTTCGGAGCAGTTACCAACGACTCCAAAAGTCGCCGCTTTCCTCTATTATTTCTCTCTGTCTTTCGGTTTAAACTGTCCGCAGCAAGAGCTCCGCTGCACTGAAGATAAATTCAAAGATAATGACCCTGCTCTGGCGTGGGGCCGTAGCACTTATTGCGTATAGGTCACTTGCTCCAAATGTAATAAGTTCCGCTTGATTTCTTTCTACAAGGTATTCTTACTTCACAGGCATCACCAGTAGAGCTGGAGAGCACCGTATACCACCGCTTTCGTTGGGCCGTTCCTTTTTTTATTTTTTTATTTTTTTTTTCGTTTATAATTGCATTTCAAAGCGAAAGCGACAACGGCCCCGATCTACAGAAAGTCCGGCGTCAGCGTTTGGAACGAAAAGTCACGTACATTTCCTCTGCAAGGTGGCAGCTTGCAGGTGACGTGGCCAGGCGCTGATTGGTCGGCGGCTTCTGTGACATCATGAGAACGCATAACATGGCCGAGTTCGCTGCCAACTCGGTATCTCCTTCAATGTGGGAGGTTGAGATGGGATTCGAATCCTAGACCATTGGATAAGCGGGCAGAGTGATAGAAGGGAGCCAGCTGGCGTGATTATGTATAAACTTGATAGCGGGATGCGGCCTGGTTAAGTAAGGCTAGAATCTTGACCACGCAGATAAGTTCGTAAGGCTTGGTTAAACGGGCCGGATTTCACGTTTCTGCAGAGCAGTCTTTCGCGTAATGTGGTAGTTTACTACTGTACGCTAATAAGTATGTTCAAGATAATAGAGGCACAAATCTAATTAATGGGGAGCCGCAGATGGCAACCAGCCTAAATTTCCCCCAAATTTTCGTTTTTCTTCTTGTACTGCTGTAATGGGAAGCTGTACGTGCTGTGCAAACAGCCTGTCGTGTAGTAACGGAAATTCACGTTTGCTATAAAGTTGTGACAGATATAACTGCCTATTCTAAGATATTTAAAAAAATTTAAAGAGCACTGGAGAATCTGCATTGGAGTAATGCAAAAACACGGATGCTGCTGTTGGTTGCTTCTAGTTGCTTAATTCACTACTTGTTTACCCATTTTAGTCTTTGGTACTTTCAAATTGCGCGCCAATCCCATCCTATGTCCTTTTTCGGCTCTATTTCCAGTTGCGTGACGTCACATCCTCTACGTCACATTAATTCACTTCATATTTACAAGTTCAAGTTCAATATAACTTTATTGCCGTCAATGTAGCGGCCCCTCCGCTCCCTCATAAGACCCTAGGGGGCCTCCAAGGGAGAGGGAGCCCCGCAGGGGGACGTCTTTCGCAAAGCGTCCCGTGCCAGACGGATAACTCGAGCTTGCTGCTCCTGAGCCGGGCTCACGTTTTAGTCTTTGGTACTTTCAAACTGCGCGCCAATCCCTTCCTATCGCCTTCTTCGACTCTACTTCCGGTTGCGTGACGTCAAATCCTTGACGTCACATCCACTACGACCCCCGTTTCTCTCTTTCCGCTCTCACTCCCACCTTCTTCTCTTCCCTTACAGCGCGCAGTTCAGGTATTTCGGCCGGGCCAGACAAACGACAAATATATTCATATTGTAATCGAGATCCTCGACGTAGCACTGCACTCGGCGAATGCGCTTTCTGACGACGCTTTTCATTATGTTTTGTGCTACTTGTCGCTGAAGTCGCCGCACCCGCGACACCTCAGCGGTGGCGTCAGCTCACTATTCTGATTTTAAAATTTGGGGCCGGAAGTGATTCATTCGTTGCTGTGGGGTTCACGCAAGCAAATTAGAGCACCCATACGGCCAGCTCCTCCGCAAAAACTTGATTCATCCAGAGTTGGGTGGGAATCAAATCAGATCAAATCAAGTCAAACGAGAGCGTGAGCAATAAACAACCGACGTGTAGTCTAAAACTATAAAGACGCACAGCTGTTTGTTTTGACAGTAGCGCAATCGTTTATTGACGAACGGATTGGGTTACATGAGAAAGCCAACAACAGGAAACGCAAGGTCTCCATGGCGCGTGCTGTTGAAGAGCGTCTGCGGCTCCATTTTGACGTCTTCTAAGGGGGGATACGGGATGTAAATCCATAATTTGCGTTTTCTTTGTACCCAGGATAAGAGCTTCTAATCAAAGAACACCGTAAGAGGATCAACAAAATACCAGGTGGCAAATTTTGACGAGAGCCACGGCATCGTACGCGGGCCCGCAGGGCTCCAAACGTCAGGCGCGCGATATCCGACAGAAATCCCCAACCCCGAGCCTCTTTCCCCACACACACGCGCCAGCAGTACACGTAGAGTTTCACCGGTGGATTGTAAAAAGCAAAAGAATAATACGACACGCAAAGAAACAAGATCACAGAAAAACTTCACAAAAAAGGAAAAAAACGTCGAGACGATCGCGGATTTGAGTTCAGGGGGCTCGCGTTCTAATGGAGCCCAAGACATCCCGTCGTCCGACCGGGTGGTGCAAGCCGGCTCGACACGGTGTTCCCTATTAAGCTCCGCAGTCCTGGGCCGTGGAGCCGCCGAGGGCTGTGCGAAGAGAGACACGGCGTCTGCCCCGGTTGAGCCCTGCGGCTACACCCAATGAAAAGTGGTTGATGCATCTTTAATGCCGCGCGCTGCCGCCTGATCCCGCTGCCGCCGCTGCTCCACGTGGTTCAGGGGCTGCTCGCTCCGGCGCCGGCGCAAAGCGCAGGCTGTTGAGAGCAGCGAAAAACGGAACAAAAGTTAAAAATACAGAAGAATATGGATGCATATTGAAAGTAAGCGAAGAAAAGAACGACGCGACACCCTCTCGCTGCTGAAGCAGCTGACTTTAAGGCGAGTCGCGGTTTTTGCTCGAGTCTGAGGAGCTTGCGTGGACACTGTTCATATTGGAAGAAAAAAAAAAAAAAAGAACACGTGAACTGTGAGTAGCTGAATACACAGAAATGAGATGACAGTAAGGGAAGACATTTAGACGTACAAGGTAACGCGAGAGATCTCGCATCGCATGTAAGACTTGGATGCGATGTGCTATATTTTCGGCGTAGCTTATGACTTCTGAAGAGAGCCTAGAAGTCGAGTAACATAAAAATAGTCAGCTTTAAAGCCGGTGGCCAATAAATTGAAAAATGCGATAACCTATGCGAGTGCACCCAGACTGCTGGTGCTCGAAAAAAATTGCATAAGTTAGCTGTATAACGGTAGTATAGACAAAATAAAAATAAAAATTATATAATAAACGACTGCTTTCTTTTTTTTTTCCCCCACTTTAAAGGGGTGCTTTTCTCCCCTTTTTTCCTCTCTACATGAAAGTCGAGCCTTTTTTTTTTTTTCTTTCGCCCCGCCGGGGTCGCCCGACTACTGTGCCGGAGTTCCCGGGTTGGAACCCGACCACGGCGGCTGCGTTTCGATTGAGGCGAAGCAAAGTTGCGTCCGTGTGCTGTGCGATGTCAGCGCACGTTAAAGATCCCCAGAGTGTCGGAATTACTCCGTGGCCCTCCACTACAGCTACTTTTTCTCCCTTTCTACTTTCACTCCCACCTTCCTGCCCTCCCTTACGGCGCGGTTCAGGTGTCCACAGAGCAAGTGTGACAGATACCGCTCCTTTCCCTTCCTGTGAACCAATTATTATTATCATATATTTTTCTTTTTTGGTATTTTTAGCGTTTCACTGGCGATCCTGCATCCTTTCAGCAGAGTTAAGTGCAAATCACACTAAATTTAAAAGCGATCAAAAAGCGAGCGCAGCGGGAATTAAACATAGCAATCTTCGTTAACTCCATGTCTGCATTGCGTACGACACGTAATGTTGCCTCATCATTCTTCGCCAGAGTTGCAGAGTTCGTGACAGGCTTTAACACGAAAAAGCTGGATGAAGTCGAAGTTACCGGAAATTATTTGTTGTTTGTGCGGCAGCGGCCCTCTAAGCTGATTACGTAATATCGCTCGCACTCCGCGCGATGACACGTGAGCACAAACTTTCGAGGGAGGCTGGGCGGCAAACAGGCAACTTTCTGGCCCAAACGCTGACAGGTTTTGAAGGGACAGAGGACGAAACCCTCGCCCTGACACGAGCTTCTCCCCCCTAATTAGCTTAAAGGGGTGACGCTTCGCTGTGAGGTTATTTATATCGCAGACTGCATTAACAAGACGAAAGCAGGCGCTCCCCAGCTTTTATTATTTTTTTTCTCCGGTCTGATCTGAAAGCTAGTGAACACGGCCTCGCATAATGAGGCTTCTTCATCAACTATGATTGGCACAAAAAAATAAATAAAAATAAAACGCAAGATAATTTTGCACGTATGAAAACGCGTAGGGTAAAACGAGTGATGGAGACGGGCTATTGCATGAAGCAGATAGATTTGGTCCTACAACGCGCGCTAGTGTCGGAGATGCCGACCTTCCCACTTTAAAGGGATGCTTTTCTCTCCTTTTTTTCTTGCTATATGATAGTCGAGCTCTTTCCCTGCAATAAAAAAAAAATCACCTTTGCTAATGCAACATCTGTACACTAACTAAAAGAAATAATATGTTTATAGAGTTATGCGTGTACGTACCTGTCGTAATCCCTTTCTTTTCCAACTCTGTTATCCCCTCTCCTTGCTTTGAACTGCAGATGCTATTGTTTCGCTGTTTGTAATTAATTAAAAGGTGGTGGGCAATCGAACGTTAGTTCGAAACCCGCGATTGTATTCATTCATTACAGGATGATATCACCATTTATTTTTACTGTTTTGAAGTGGGCTGCGTGTAATCTTGACTGCATCTCCCCTTTTCTATTTCAGGGTTCACGACGCCTTCCCCGCGAGGAACCCGGTTTGTCTTCAGTTAAAGACTGACTCCTTGCGACGGCGGCACAAGGTGATTGTTCTGAGAGGAGAAACAGAGTGAAAGTGCCGGCTCATTCAACGGGTGCTTATTGAATGCTCTGAAATAACTCTTTTTATTCTTATCCTAACGGTATCTTTATCTTCTTGTGAGGACATGCCACCAATGAGGACTCCCTAATGCCTCTCTTCTAGGACAGTCTCTGACCGGCGCAATGCCGTTAAAGAGGTTCGTTTATGACGGATAAATTTTCTGTTGCACTGGCTTGAAGAATATTCCGCGTATGTTTGAACTGTTAACGCCGAAATTATTTTGGAATTTTTGCTTGTCTATAGCATTTGATTTACACTTAACTGGGCTACATGTGTCCGCTAATTCCACTCTGCGTACGCAGTCGTGCACTGAAGTTCACGAAATGGCAACCGAAGCGGGAGCATTTAGGATACGCGGCATACTGCAAGCGTACTTGTCATTTACACGAGCGCGAGTAATTTTACTACTGTGAGAATGGGAGAGCGGTTCCAGAGAATTCTGAAATGTTGCCCATATACGTATATCTGTTACAAACAGACAGACAAACAAACAAACGACCGACTAGGTTTGAAAAAAGAACCAGTGACGCGGTGCAAATAGTTCCATTGCTTAAAATTGATGCTTCTCTTCCTAGGGCGATCCAAAGTAGTAGCTCAACGCGCACGTTCACGTTGCCGTGGTTCTGTTCTGCGGACCCCTTTGCTGCAACAGCAACACTGGCTATACACGCAGAAACAAAATATATAGAACACAGAAGAGGTGTGGACTAAGTGAGTGGTTCAAAGTGGCCGACCAGACGCCACGAAACCGTGACCGCCACAAGCGTACCAGCCTCAGTGCTTCCTGTCCGACCGGCCCGCGACTTGTGGGAGTTATTTATTGAACGGTGCAAAGAGACTTGGCCCAGAAGTCGCGGCCCGAACGACGGCTGTTACAAGGGAAAGTTGCGCGCGACTATTCTGCCATGTTGGCTATTTATTTTTTATTCTTTTTTTCTACCCTTTTCGGCGTGTGGTAGGAACCGCACCAACGGTTTTCTTCTCAACGCCTTTTTCTTTCATATTTCATGTACATTTTCTTTTTATCTTTGACGACGGAGAAGAAACCGTCCGTGTCTCTTGTGCGACCGGTGTTGCTCGCATTTGGGGGGGGGGGGGGGGGGGGGGGGGGGGGGGGGTTCTTTCCTATAGAATGGGTCCCCTTTGTACAGCCGCGTATGGCGGTCTAGCTGGTATAGACACAAGCTTGCACGGTCTGTGTTCCCGGCGTGCTTCCACGGTGTGGATCTCCGGGGGCTGGGTGCTTCTTACAGGAGCCCTTTACGACTTCGCTATCTCGGCCGCTCTTCAGCAAAGAAGCAACAGCTGGTGGAAGTTGCTTTTCTTCCCCTTATTTTTCTACAGGACGCGCTTAAGCCTTTCTTCTCCTTCCGTTCCTTTACAGGAGCTTCCTTTTAGCGCCACAGATAACCTTTCTTTAACGACTACACACGCGCACTGTCGCGCATACCTTCTGCTACTTCATCCTTTCTTTTTCTTTTCTTATTTTTTCTCGCGACACCATACGTAGTGCTGGTCAGAGCTCTTACCGGTCGGGGGTTGCATTATCGGCTGCTCTATATGCTTCTCGCACCGAGAAGGACTCGAGCTCGTTCGTAGCCCAGGAAAAAAAGAAGGGAGAGCGAGAAAGAGTAGAAGACACGTAGAAGCAGCGGCTTCGGCCAGGGCTAGCGAACACCGGGGCCAGGCACGTAAACCTTTACGCGCACACGCGGCCCCCGGGTTGCCGCACTTTCCGAACGCCGAAATTCGCTGGCCACGGCGACGCTGCCTCCGCCACTCGGTGTCCGCGCGCTGCTTGTTTTCCGAAAGGCCCAAGATGGTGCGCGCACCTCGAAAGCGTACAAGCGCCGGTCGCACAAACGAGTGAAACGACGTACACGCAGGCTTGAAAGTACAGAAACGCAAATGCGAAGAAGGTATTTCTGCTGCAGAGAAACCCGCTACCACACGGTGCCGCTAATGCTAGAAAGGAAAGGAAGAGCGCCACATATTTCCTTTTCTTTCTTTCTTTCTTTCTTTCTTTCTTTCTTTCTTTCTTTCTTTCTTTCTTTCTTTCTTTCTTTCTTTCTTTCTTTCTTTCCTTCTTTCTTTCCTTCTTTCTTTCTTTCTTTCTTTCTTTCTTTCTTTCTTTCTTTCTTTCTTTCTTTCTTTCTTTCTTTCTTTCTTTCTTTCTTATTATATCTTATTATATTTGGCTTGTTCTCGGATAAAACACACATTTTGTTTCTACAAGTAAGGACAACCAAGAAACGGCGCAGTTATATAAAAAAGCTTTTCTTGTCACGTTAACTTCCGGGCGCCGCGCGCCGGGCTTCAAGCGCCGACGTGTGCGTTTTTCGGTTCTTGTATTGTCGGTGCTTTCTCCTCCGTGTGCCTGGCTCGTGCAGGTCAGTGTCCATGTGTATTTCTTTCTTCTTTTTCGTACGTGCGTGCGTGCGTGCGTGCGTGCGTGCGTGCGTGCGTGCGTGCGTGTTTACAGTGTTCATGTAGGTTCGCTTTGTTTTCAGCCTGCCTCACCTTGCCTCCAGCAATCAGCGTCAACTCGGCTGGTGATCGTGTTTGACGTAGCCGTCGGCACTTCCCGCGTTGCTGCTGTTGTTTACGAAAAGGGAAAATATGCGGACCGAACACACGTGAGAAAAATCATGACGATATAAAAGTTGGAAGCAACTTTCTGCCATAGTAAAATAGCTGATAATTTTACTTAAACACCGGTGGATACGAGGATTGACTGAAAAATATTTATTGCCCAGCAGAGAAAGATTGGGGGAAATGCTTTCCTGGTACGCTCGGGCACATACGCACAGGCAATGTCGGCACTGTGTCTTTTCGCGAATGATTCCTTCTATATAGAACTGGGAGGAACATTACAACGCTGCATGGTTAGCGCTTCTGACCCACTCCTCTAAGCGCAACTTAAGCCCGTCGTATAATTTAGGATGGTAGGCTATAGACGACAAGTATATTTCAATGTATTCCCAGGAAAACTTTCGCCAAGCCCGTACGCATCACATAATCGATTTGATTTCACCTCTTCATTCCCCAAGAGAATCTATTGTTATGCAGTTGTACAACTGCGGCGTAAACCTTGAGCGCGGACGGCTGGGATCTTTAGGGAGAAGTGGCTGTACACATCGTTTAAGATGTTCTTAATAGATATATGTCAACCGTCTCTTCGTAGGGAGCACAGTTTAAGGTTTATGATAGGAAGAAGTCCTCGACAACTGCCCATTTTGTTAGAGGCTAAACCAAATTTATACCTGGCGTAGAACTCCTAACGATTGTAGTTACATATTACAAAGCGTAAAAAACTACTGTAAACCGATTATGTATTTCTGGGCTAAAAAGAAAACTTTTTGTCACTTCATGTATGCCGCTCAAAACTCAGCATGCATGCATTTAGTAGCCGCTGCACACACAAAAAAAAAAAAAAATGCTTTCAATGCAATTCTAACGTGAGCGCATACGGACAAGCACTACGTATGTACGCACGCACGCGCACGCATGGAAAGAGACCTCTCAATAGTTCGCGCGCCGCTTATGCTGTCTTTTTCTTTCTTTTTAAGTGCTAGGCGTTTCGCGCTGTCAAGAAACGAAATCATGCTGCAAAAATTTGCAGCTCTTTGTGCGGTGCGAAGGAAGTATTGGCGTAGAGGGAATAGATTTCATTCTCGTATCAGTGCAGGACTGTCCGGTCGTTTCCTGACCAGCTCCGCGAGTTTTATGTTGATTCGAGAGTGTTTACTGGCATGTGCTGACGCTCGTCTCGATGCCGGAAGCTCTTCGGATGCAGTCCAGATGTCAGCGCGATGCCCCCTCTCTGGACGGATACGGATGGGGCGAAGAAGTTCCTCGATTTGCGGAGGCATTCGGGTTTGTGCCCCGGATGGTCACTTACCCCGATGGTTCAAAGCGTCGCTGCACACCGGCGCCAAGGTTCTCTGGAGGGTTCCCCAAATGTGGAACATAAGAAGGGGACGATGGCAGTGAATGCTCCTTTTTCCCCTTCCCACCAGAACTTCGTTGTTCGCTCTTTTTGAAGTTTCGTATCTTTTGCTTCGGTTCCTGCAAATTCTGCCAACAATGGCAAAAAAAAAAAAAAGTCATTTAAAAATGAAGCACAGTTTTGAAAAATTGGGCAAAAGGGACGGACACGTAAGGGCTTGACGAAGGACCTTGCTCTGCATCACATCACGTGCAGTGTGTAGATGAGTTGCATGCCAGTATCTTTTTTTTCAATAAACCTCAAATAGTACTGTAATCATTTTAGAACGTGAGAGATAATTAAGTACAAAGAAGAAGAAAGAAACAAAGCACCGATGGTGGCAACTGTTACGACCAAGCATCCGCAATTGCGCGCTCTATTGTTCGCCTGTGGGCATGGATAAGTTTTGTGAATATGTGGTGATGGTCCAATGGCTCTAAGTGAGCCTGTTTCCAGGAATCCTGTTTTGTAAGCATGTTTTGCTTTGTGGACAACCTGCAAATGCCAAATTGACCCTGTCAAGAGAACGTCTGGAAAAACACAAAGAAACGTCCCCCTGCGGGAAATAGCAGGAAGTGCTTTCTTTCTTTTGTCCACCCTTCCAGTCGAGAAGTGCTATCCTCCAGTGATGAATGCCTCCTATCCAAAGGAGACGACAGAGTGACATGTCCGCTGACGTGCAGGACAAGAAAGGAGCATGACTCATACGGCCATTAAGTGATTTCCCGGGAATGCAGGAAAGATTTGCAATTGTCGAAAAGGGACCATGTTGGGAGCCCTATGCGGCGCCACGTGCACTCGGGTTTCTGAGAAGTAAAACCCCTTGTCAGAACCAGCTTGTGGTTTCTTTGCTGAAGAATAGAAATGTACCTCCTCTCCTCGCCGTTCCCAAGCTTTTCCCGCCAACAAGTGATCACGCCCAACGAATGAATGCCGGACCAGTCAGTGCTTCAGACCATCAGTGCAGTGAAGTGTTCGATTGGATGCCGATACCTGAGGGGCGTGCCCTGGATTTGGTTGGTCAGCATCTTCAGAGAGGGGCTGGACATAGGGGGTTTTTAAGGACGCTGCAGAGCACGAAATGTCGCTCTGAGCCCTGGGTAAACGGCTCATCCAGATGCTTCTCGCTATGAACTTTTAACGCTTGCCATTTTGCTGATGTACCCTTCTTTTTCGTGTAAATATTGTAAATAAGTTGTCTCAAAGTGCCATTAAACCTGCTTGTACATATTTCACCAACTTCGGAGATTCAGTCCTACTTCAACCCCGAGCACTCTGCACGCTACCAAGTGAAGGCCGGGTCGACGTAGCCCCAGCGTCACGACAACTGGTGGCAGCGGTGGGATCTGAATCTACAAGCCCCAACACTGGTGACCAGCGTTGGGATCTGAATCTACAAGCCACAACATCTGGTGATTGGAGGTGGATCTGAAGCTACAAGCCACAACATCTGGTGATCGGAGGTGGCATCTCAAGCAACAAGCAGGCGCAACAATCGGCCAACAAGAGGGCAGCTCGGAACATCGATCGCATGTGTGGGTGAGTGCTTGGCTTTTCTTCTGATGTGGACCAGGTTCTAGAACAGGGTTAGATTTTAAGAACTGGTAAAAAGTGTTGAAACGCCTTTAGGTTTGGTAGTTTGCACTGTTGTTTTGGAAGTAGCCGACACTCGGAGCGATCATGGACCTACAAAAGCTGCAGAAACCGGAACTGTTGCTATTGTGTGAGGAATTGGGAATTAATACAAGTGGTTTGGCACGAAAACCCTTGATTATAAAGGCAATCACTGATCTGGGAACCGATGATGAGGAGCTCAGTGAAGCATGGAACCTCATCGGGCAAAAAAAGGAACAGCTCAGACAGCAGAAAGAGGAAAGGGAGCGCGAACGTCAGAGGGAAAAAGAGGAAAGGGAGCGCGAACGTCAGAGGGAAAAAGAGGAAAGAGAGCGTGAACTTGAGAGGGAAAAAGAGGAAAGGGAGCACGAACGTGAGAAGCTTGAAAGAGAAGCAAAAAAGCTGGACCAAGAAATTGAGCTCCGGAAATTAGAACTAGAGTTGAGCAAGAGGTCGGGCGATTGTCCCCAGCTAGCGGTACCTCGTCTCAACAAGGAGGCAGATTTCAAGATGTCAAAGTACATGCAGCCATATGTGATATCAGGGGATATCGGTCTGTATCTGGCTAACTTTGAGCGAACCTGCGAAAAACTGTCCTTCCAGCGAGACACTTGGTCTCAGAGATTATTGACGGTTCTGCCCAGCGAGGCAGCGGAGGTTGTCGCGCGGCTAAGCAAGGAGGACGCGGACAACTACGAGAAGGTCAAAGCTTGCCTTCTGAGAAAGTATAGGCTTAGCGCCGAGGCGTTCAGACAACGTTTTCGGAACGCTACTAAGTCCAGGGACGAGAGTTACCCTGAATTCCTGTACAATTTAAGAGTAAATTTGGGCGAGTGGCTAAAGAGCACAGATTCCTACAGTGATAGGGACGCTGTAGTCGAGCGAATTCTTTTGGAGCAGTTTTATAACTGCCTCCCAGAAAAAGAAAGAAATTGGTTACAGGACAGAGGCGAAATTAAGTCGGCAACTGAAGCTGCCGAACTTATTGAGGAGTATGCTTCGCGCCGACAATTCAGCAACCCAGCAGTGGATAGGCCCCGCAATCCCAAGTTCAGTGTGAAAAACCGTCAGGAAAGGCACTTTGCTAGAGTTGGAAACGAAGAAATGAAGGTTTCTTCAGGCAAATTCCCTAGAAAGGACGGCAGTGAGAAAAGTGGGGAAGTGACCAACGTGCAGAACACAAAGAATAAGCTTGAGGCTAGGAAGCCGCTCACATGCTTTAGGTGTAATGAGCAGGGTCACATTGCCGTCAACTGCCGGAAAGAAAAGATTGCTTTCTCGTATGTCAGGGACTGCGATGAAAATATGCAGCTTTTAGAACCCTACCTGCATGACCTAGTAGTCAACGGGAAGCCTTGCAAGGTACTGCGCGATTCGGCCGCAACGATGGATGTTGTCCATCCGGCGTATGTATCGCCTTCCGACTATACAGGACAGTGTGCATGGATCCGACAGGTAGTTGAGGAACAGAGTGTGTGCTTGCCGATCGCGAACGTGGTCATCGAGGGCCCTTTCGGCGAATTAACAACCGAGGCTGCCGTTTCAGGAAAGCTTCCTAAGTGCTATCCGTATTTGTTCTCCAACAAATCGGACATGCTACTGCGAAAGAGGGGCATCCTGTTCGGAGACAGAGTTGTGCAAGCCTTAACACGTTCAAGGGCGCGAGAACTAGCTACACTGCTCATACCAGAAAATTCCACAGCGGAAGAAACGGCAGTTAAAACAGTGGTCGATGTGGAAGATAGCAGGTCAGAAAACTCTGAGAGCGAGGCATCTCAGATATGTCAACTTGAAAGTGAGCTTGATGAGACGCGGAATGAGGACGTTCTTGAGAGTAACCTCTTGCCGCCAGTGTCTAGTAATCTCACGAGACTTTTAAGTGGAACCCGAGAGGACTTAGCTATAGAGCAAGCCAATGATCCCAAGATACAGGAGATAAGGGAGCGCCACCGCGCCACTAAGACAGCAAACAATATTTCTTTCGAGATGAGAAAGGGAGTGCTGTATCGCTTATTCAAGGATAAGCGCGGAGTAGAGCGGGACCAATTAGTTGTTCCCCAAAAGTACCGCGGAGACTTACTGCGACTTTCCCATGGCAGCTCGTGGTCATGTCACCTTGGAATAAAGAAAACAAAGCAGAGGCTGTTGCAAGAATACTATTGGCCTGGATGTTTTAAGGACACGGAAAATTTTGTACGGTCATGCGACACGTGCCAGCGGGTTGGAAAGGCGCAAGATAAGTGGAAAGCGCCGATGGTGTTAGTACCAATCATTACCGAGCCGTTTCACCGGTTAGTAATAGATGTAGTTGGGCCACTTCCTGTGACAGAGTCAGGGTACCGTTATATCCTCACTATGTTATGCCCAGCCACAAAGTTTCCAGAGGCTGTTCCGCTGCGCGAGGTGACGTCCGAGAGTGTAGTGGATTCGCTGCTGTCAGTGTTTGCACGAGTTGGATTCCCTTCCGAGGTCCAAAGTGATCAGGGTAGCGTTTTCACGAGTGTCCTCACCACCTCATTTCTCGAGCGATGCGGCATTAAGGTAGTGCATAGCTCGATCCATCATCCGCAGAGCAACAGCGTAGAAAGATGGCACTCTGTTCTCAAACGAGTCCTGAGGGGACTGTGCTATGAAAACAAGCGCGAATGGGATGCCTGCCTGCCTGCAGCGCTTTTCGCTTTGCGGTCAGTGCCGCACGAATCCACTGGATTTAGCCCAGCCGAGTTGGTGTACGGAAGGTCACTGCGCTCACCTTTGCGAATGGTGCGCGAAGCCTGGGAGGGGCGCGGAGAAGACCCAACAGTAGTAGAATTCATTCTGAACCTCTTGAATCGCTTACATAACACTAAGGAACTCGTTGAGGCCAGCATGAAGTCAGCCCAGGCTCGTTCCAAGGTGTACTATGATAAGACAGCCCGTCAAAGGACATTTTGTATCGGGGACCAGGTGATGTTGCTGAGAAGTTCAAGGCAGAATAAGCTCGAAGTACAGTGGGAAGGACCGGCTGAAGTCGTTGCAAAGCTTTCTGACACTAACTACGCAGTGAAAATTCCCGGTAGGCGTAAAGAAGTGCGCATTTATCATTGCAATCTTATGAAGCCTTATGTGCAGAGGGAAGCCGTGGTAAATCTAACGTTAAACCTTCCCGAGGAGATGGGGGACAACTTGATTTGCCTCAGCGGAAAAGGAAGCAACGCTCAGGAGCTTCTCAAAAAGACGGAGCAGAGAGGAGAACTAAAGAAATCCCAGCTGTCCGATCTGGGCGAGATAATAACAGAGTTTGAGGCCTGCTTCGTGGACAGGCCAGGCAGAACTGATTTGACTGAGCACGATATTGAGCTGACTTCAGACGTGCCAGTGCGATCAAGGTGCTACCGATTTTCTCCAAGGCAAAGAGAAATTCTGGATAGGGAAGTAACTCGCATGCTGGAATTGGGAGTAATAAAACCTTCGGAAAGCGATTATGCTTCGCCTATGATCTTAGTAGAAGCTCCAGGTAAAGACCCTAGGCCTGTGGTAGACTACCGAAAGCTAAATTCTCTCACCAGGGATCAAGTGTATCCTATTCCGAATATTGAGGAGAGAGTAGAACAGGTCAGTAGAGCGGCATATGTGACTACGCTAGACCTTACTCGAGGATATTGGCAAGTACCGCTCACTGAACGCGCCAGCAGATACGCGGCTTTCGTCACTCCGACGGGCGGCTACCAGCCAACAATGATGAGTTTCGGGCTCAAAAATGCTCCATTTTGTTTTTCACGACTCATGGATAGGGTTTTAAAGGGGTGTGAAACATTCGCGGTGCCTTATTTATACGACATTGCGGTTTTTTCCGACTCATGGGCGGACCATATGGTACATCTAAGAGCCGTACTGAGCCTTTTGCGTCAAGCTGGACTAACCGTAAAGGCCGAGAAATGTTGCCTGGCAAGGGCGACCGTGGACTACTTGGGTCACAATGTAGGTCAAGGTTTCAGGTAACCCAGCGAGATTAAGATTTCTGCGGTAGCAGACTACCCGCGGCCGAGCACGAAGACGGAAATTCGAGCATTCCTAGGTCTGACGGGATACTACAATCACTACATCCCTAACTATTCATCTTTGGCTAGCCCTCTGACCGACGCTCTCCGCAAGACAGAACCGACAAATGTAGTCTGGGACGAACAAAAGGAAGCCTCCTTCGTAAACCTGAAGGCTGTGCTGATTAGCCGTCCGGTATTGCGAGCTCCAGACTATGGCCGAGAATTCACGGTCCAGTGTGATGCCAGTGATCGAGGGTTAGGTGCTGTTCTCTGCCAGAGAGATGACGACGGTAATGAGCACCCCGTGCTCTACTTGAGCAGAAAACTGAGTTCTAGAGAGAGGGCTTATTGCGCGTCAGAGAAAGAATGCGCTTGCATTGTATGGGCCATTCAAAAATTGCAGTGCTATCTTGGAGGGGCCAAATTCACCGTAGAGACGGACCATTGTCCCCTGGCTTGGCTGCAAACTGCGACATCGAAGAACAGTCGCCTTCTTAGGTGGAGCTTGATTTTACAGCAGTACAATTTTGAAATAAGATACAAAAAGGGGAAGTTAAATGGGAATGCGGACGCGCTTAGCCGCTCTTTCTAAGCGGTCCGAGATGTTCCTCACCATGTATCCAAATTGATAATCAGTTTTTTTTTTTTTTTTTTTTTCGTGCGCTTGTATATGTGTGACTATGTAAAGCAGCACGTTTGGTTTTCTAGAAATACGTGGGTCCTGAACGTCTTGAGAGTGGGCTTTTCTCGAACAACAATGGCAGTTTTCTTTTGACCTGGTCTCTTCAGACGGGAGCCGAGTGCTTGCTTCGACATGTGGTTGAGTTTCAGACAGCTCGAGCAATTTGGCCTACAACAATCAAGACAACGCGACAAGCAACAGCGAGCTTCAAGCGTTCACGTGCAGACCATTAAGTCGTCTCTTCATGCAGCAGCTGGGACTGCTGCCCTCCGAGACTCTTCTGGCGGGGGAGGAGGCTGTTACGACCAAGCATCCGCAATTGCGCGCTCTATTGTTCGCCTGTGGGCATGGATAAGTTTTGTGAATATGTGGTGATGGTCCAATGGCTCTAAGTGAGCCTGTTTCCAGGAATCCTGTTTTGTAAGCATGTTTTGCTTTGTGGACAACCTGCAAATGCCAAATTGACCCTGTCAAGAGAACGTCTGGAAAAACACAAAGAAACGTCCCCCTGCGGGAAATAGCAGGAAGTGCTTTCTTTCTTTTGTCCACCCTTCCAGTCGAGAAGTGCTATCCTCCAGTGATGAATGCCTCCTATCCAAAGGAGACGACAGAGTGACATGTCCGCTGACGTGCAGGACAAGAAAGGAGCATGACTCATACGGCCATTAAGTGATTTCCCGGGAATGCAGGAAAGATTTGCAATTGTCGAAAAGGGACCATGTTGGGAGCCCTATGCGGCGCCACGTGCACTCGGGTTTCTGAGAAGTAAAACCCCTTGTCAGAACCAGCTTGTGGTTTCTTTGCTGAAGAATAGAAATGTACCTCCTCTCCTCGCCGTTCCCAAGCTTTTCCCGCCAACAAGTGATCACGCCCAACGAATGAATGCCGGACCAGTCAGTGCTTCAGACCATCAGTGCAGTGAAGTGTTCGATTGGATGCCGATACCTGAGGGGCGTGCCCTGGATTTGGTTGGTCAGCATCTTCAGAGAGGGGCTGGACATAGGGGGTTTTTAAGGACGCTGCAGAGCACGAAATGTCGCTCTGAGCCCTGGGTAAACGGCTCATCCAGATGCTTCTCGCTATGAACTTTTAACGCTTGCCATTTTGCTGATGTACCCTTCTTTTTCGTGTAAATATTGTAAATAAGTTGTCTCAAAGTGCCATTAAACCTGCTTGTACATATTTCACCAACTTCGGAGATTCAGTCCTACTTCAACCCCGAGCACTCTGCACGCTACCAAGTGAAGGCCGGGTCGACGTAGCCCCAGCGTCACGACACAACCGAACCCATGACCTCCGAATGTTGAGTCTGGTGCTCTTACCAACTGAGCTACATCCACGGCTGTCCAACCTTCTGAAGCTTTTTTGGGTATAATGTTTTCTGTAACCGAACAATGGGCATGTTCACCAGCGCCACGCCATCTTCATCCATAGCGGTGGACGTGGAAACATCCTGTGCTACCACGAGTGTCACGCTTAGCGTGATACAGGGAGGGCGGAAACTAATTGAGAACCCTCTTGCGCCAAATATGTCTTCAAGGCTGCCAGAACCGAGACCCCCACAAACCATTAAGCAGAAAAATTGAAGGGGATATGAAGAGCATGTGTGTGTGTGTGTGTGTGTGTGTGTGTGTGTGTGTGTGTGTGTGTGTGTGTGTGTGTGTGTGTGTGTGTGTGTGTGTGTGTGTGTGTGTGTGTGTGTGTGTGTGTGTGTGCGTGTGTGTGTGCGTGCGTGCGTGCGTGCGTGCGTGTGTGTGTGTGTGTGTGTGTGTGTGTGTGTGTGTGTGTGTGTGTGTGTGTGTGTGTGTGTGTGTGTGTGTGTTTGAGAGAGAGAGAGAGAACCCGCTTCTGCGCTCACCCGGAATTGAGAACCAGAAAAATAATACAAAAATGCATAGTTTTTACAAGGCGCACCTGCATCACCACGCAGAGTTTAGCTTCGCTCTCAATTTTGCGAATTAGGAATGATTAAAACATATGTGTATTCGGTTCAAATCAAGCTTCGGCAGGGAAACGTTTCATACGTGCGTTGTCAGCATTGACACCCTCAATCTTAGCGGGCGTACATACGTCCATAGTAAATAGTTTGTCGACAAGGATCTGTGCACGACGTTTGCTGTCATCATAGGAAATTTTGATGCTATGGTGCCTTGCTAATTATGCAGACTGCTCTTCGCATTTAGATTCAGCTCTCTTCGGAAGCCCAGAGCACGCTGATAGTACGCGTCCAGGCTGTCACTTCTGACGTAACCGCTACTGAACTTTACGCATTTTTGGCAGCACGTTTATGCCACTACTGCACACTGTAACACATGTAGCGACATGTTTAGCTCAGTCAACACAGAATACGTAGTACAAAGGTCCATTATTGTCGTCCGACTTCTTCGTTAGGAAGGACGCGTGTCGGTGCTTTTGTTCCCCAGTTAGCTAAGCTTTTCCCTGCAGTACTGCTTGGTTCGTGCATTTCAAGCTTTCTGCGGCAAAAAAGAATAGAGCCATGAAAAACAAACAAACGGGGTTGGTGAATTCTCATCTCTTCGCACACTATGCCCATTGCACACGGAACTTGCAGCAACGTCATTAACCTGTTCGCCTAAGCGCGTAATAGAACGTACCGCGCTGGACGGTTGCTGGACCCTGTCTGCAGGAGGCTGCTTCCGATTGTTCCTTATCTTGCTTTCTTTATCCCGCGTAGGTTGCTTGCCCTCTTCTGCGGGTACTTCTAGGAGAAAAACCATGGCTGCCGACCAACGACCAAAGATGGCGTGTAGCACCGTGGCGTGTAGCGAGCGCACGCACGCTTCCACGAGCACAAAGCAAAACAATGCAGGTCAGAAGGCGCAGAAGATGGCCTGATCAGACGGGCCCCGACTGCCATTAGCGAGTGAAGCCGACCGGTACGAAAGGATTGCGAAGAAGGGAAGTCGGTAGGGCGCCATTAGGAGGACGGCTCTGTCGCCAGCGTAGGATTACCCCTCGCTTAAGCTCGTCCCAAATGGCATAGTTATAAGAAGTCTCCTCGACCTTTGTCGTTCGATCGGCCAATGACTGGAAACATTGGCGCACCCTTTCGGTCGGAAATATTAGAAAAGCAGGTACAACTACAAGAAGAGTGGCCATAGGTGACGGCTTGCATGAGGTGAAGTACCTGCATCCCGTCGAGCACGCTTCTGAGATGGCGTTCATTTGAAGAGTGGGAGTTGGTCCGCTCGTCATGTAAGCTAACTTGAATTCGATGTACAGATGAAGCCGAAGCGCAGGGTGGGCGGCTCTACACACATGGCTGTTGGCAGCTACACTGTTGCAAATAGGCTCTAGTACGGTTTTCACTGAATCTGCAGAAAGTTTCCATTACTTATTCTCGACACTGAAGAAGTGACAACGATGGAGCGATGTGGAAGGCCTGGTCGTGTTTTTTGTCCACGCTCACACAGGACGTAATTTGAATAGCCAACTCACAGGTTATCGTTCTTCAGTCTGCGACCTTGCTTCGTTAGCGAGGCTTTGAAGTTCTCCATTGTCGATGTAGTGTAACTACGAAAGCTGGCGTTCATATTAATATCCTTGACATGGCGCTTTCGGGATGCAACCTCCGCGTCGTCGACGCGGATGTTTCTACCTGGGTTTCTGTCAGTGTTATATACCTGCTTGGGCCATGGACAGGGTCTGATCTTCGTGGGGTATTTCATTTGTTCGGGCAACGAGTTGCTTGCTCGCTGGTCCTAGGCAAGGTACGCGGAAGCCCAGCCTAACAACAGGATCCCGACATACCAGAGAACAAATGGCGGCCATGCGTGTGCCTTGACCGCCCAAGAACGACGAGGCAAAGAAGGATGAAGAAAAATACAGGCGCATACAAGGATGCACACGAACGGGGAATCCTCCTATTAGTGAGGGCCGGCTGGAAGGATTCGCAGAACGGGAGCAGGGCCTGTCATTAGTACCGGACTTCTATGTCCCGTGTTACGAAGGGGCAGGATGAAGCCAACCTACCCCCAGGGGCTCTGGCGTGCCTGGTTTTATTTTTGTGCTTTCCCCCGCAAAGAACATCGAGTATAACTAAGGTACCGCGTAGTCGCGAGAAAATCTTTACTGGGCGCAAAGCTGGTCATTTGTTCCGGCACCCACTGAGCTTCAGATCGATCCTTCAAGGACGATGATCAACAAGAAAAAAAAAAAAAAAAAAAAAAAGAAATAAGCCCAATGCGGCTGGAATGTTAAAGAAGTTAATCAAGGGCATTGACAACTCCAGAACATTCTTGTCTTTTTGAAGCGAAAATTTCACAACTTTAGGTAGAGCCTGTCTTCACGTGAGCTTCAATTTGGCCGTTATTTGACCTTCGAAAAGCAAGAGAACAAACTGTTTTTATGCGGTTTAGGTGTCCGAAGAAAAATGTGACAGATAATATGCCTTTCATTTCCTATAGACCGACACACAATTTTAGCGTACGACTGTTGCTATGCGGTGCAGGTGTCCACAGAAGAATGTGACAGATACGTCAGCCTGGGCTAGCCTTTAAACTTCAAAGAGCCACATGATAAAGTGCGGCTATAAATAAACTGTGCCGTCCTTTCTCCAAAACAACCGACCATTTGAAGTGTACCCTGTGGTCCAACTTGGTCTCGCACCACAAGGTCACGACCTTGACCTATGGGTGACCTTTGATCTTTAGGTGAGCTTTGACCTTTCAAACTTAGAGCTGAGGAGAGAGTGGAAGGAGGTGGAGCACGTGATTAATCCCGTGGGTGACGTCATGGCACGCCATCACGCGGTGCAAACAGCCATGACGCCAATCTATAGGTATAAGAACACACCGGACATCCTGAGTCAATGGCGCCGAACCAAGATCAGCTGCCCCAACTGCCCTGCTGACTCCGTTGACCTGCAGCACTTGGTCTGGACCTGTCCTGGCACGGCTGGCCTCCGCGCCCGCTATACATCTGCTCACCACATTCAGACTTGCGAAGACTGGACAGCCCCCAATACCAACGCCAAGCGCAAGCTTAGTGCCCTGCTAGACTTCATGTCGGAGTCTGGCGCCCTCAACCTCACCTAACCCACCCCCTTCCCCTCTAGGCCTCAGGTCATCCTCATGAATAAAGGTTTATGAATGAATGAATAAGAACGAGGAGTGACCGCGCCTCGACTCAGAGCCTGCGTTGAACAACAGTGGCGATGATGCTGCGCTTAGCGCGTCGTACCGCTGCCAGTTATAGATCGGACTACGAAAGAGTATCAAGCGTAACCATGCTGTGAAGTTTGTTTTTTTCACTGAAAGGGGGGGGGGTCATGTTTAACTGCGCTAAATCTCTGCTAGTTTTTTTAATCTGTTCGTTTGATTTCCTTTGCTGGTTACAGCTAGCAGTTGCTTTTACTTGAATACGACTATTTATATTTTATTCTAATTTGTTCAACCTGTCACGCTCTCGCTGTTCTGAGTTATCCCTTTCCGTTTGGTACATTTCTTTTTCCCGCCGCATTTCGAGAAAGTGCGGCGCTTGGAAATGGCTGTCATTCAACGCATCACCGAATCTTCCCTGGGCGAAGCATCAACAGAAAAAAAAAAAAAAGAAAAATAAGCCTTTTTATCACAAAAACACATCAAAATAAAAGCGAGAGGAAGCAGGCTTCATTGGAGCCTCACTATACTAAGTGCAAGCTTAGAGGCGAGCACTGAAACTGCACAAGAAGAAAAGAGAGAAAGAGAGAGAAGAAAGCGGGCACGCTGACCCAGAGACACACTGTCGTGCGCAGAACCCTTTTTTTGCGAGCGCCCGCTTGTTCACTGTTGCTGCTGCCTTATCGCTGCGCCACAGCGTAGAACGACGTCGCCATCACTCATCCGCCTGCGAGGGAGTTCACGGCGGCGGTGTCAGGCCTGCATACTTCCGGAGAGCGCGCTTTGGCTGTCGGCGCCTTCTTCCTCCAAGTTCTTTCTTCTGCCCTTTGCCGCGACCCTCGTTGTCCTTTCGGCATGCACCACCTCCTCTCTACTCTGTTGTCTTTTTTTTTTTTCTTTTTATAAGTGGAAAAGCTGGAACGTGACAAAAGAACAGCACCTGCGGTGCCGTTAATAAATATTTCGTAAGGAGTACAATGCGAAACTAACGTTAGAGTGAGGCACGTCTTTATGGGGGCTGCTAATTTTGTTTATTTTTTTTTGTTCCATCTTGCGGACGTTTTCCTCGTCGCCCATACACATTTATTCTCGACTGTTACGACTGTTTGCTGTGCGCTTCTTCCTGCTCGTGACTTAGGAACAAATCGGTCCGCGTTAAGTGCAAGTAAAAAGAATAAAAAGCACGAAAAGGTTTGAAGAAACGGAAACAAGTACTCTCGTCTTCTTTGGCTTGCCTTCGCTTTATTGACTGCTATATTCGCTTTTTGCAACATCATATATCTAGGTCATATAGCGGGCGGCGACATTTGCCATTCGATTTACGCATTTCACGTGCTTTGTAAAGATTAGATTTAGTCTCTGTTCGTGAAAGTATAGTAACATAATGACCGGAGAGAGGCTCTTTCGTGTGCGTGGAAGGGGGGGGGGGGGGGAGGCGTCATCGGATTGACACAAAGCCGGCGGGTCGGTTAATTCCGTGGTTGACGGGTGGGCCGAAAGCAACGAGCTCATGGGTTGGAGCAAGGTTACAGAAGGCCTGACATGGAAGTACACAAACGGTACACAACAAGGACGCATCGACATTTTATTTACATCAGATACCTTCCACGCGTATCAGCGTTGCCTCATCATTCACTGTCTCCCAGCTTCCGACGCGTGCTCAGCGCGATCGCTTATCCACACGCTGTCATCGCCACACTGTCCCCTTTAAAAGGCGTTCAAGATGGAGCATCACTTGGGCTAAGATTAAGGATTGATAGAACTGCGGTGATGGCTGCAACGCTTAGGGAGCTGAGGCACAGAACTTTACTTTCAGGTTTCTTTGGCTGAATAAGGAGAATACCTGCAGGGCACTCTCGTGACTGCTAGTCATCGCCACCGAACTCAAATTTGTTTCTTATCATGTCTACTCTATAGACATCTTACTGTGGGTAAGAACAGAAAGCTGGTTACGATTTTGCGCGCTTATAAACGCACATGACGTCATCGAGGTAAAGGAACATGCGTGGCCTCTAAAGCCCTAGTTCGTAATTTTGTCCGGAATAAATGCGTGATTTTTTTTTTTATCAATTTGTTTTAAACTACTGGGCGCAGAATGTGCAGCGAACGTCTTGCGCGTCCGAGAGAAACGTGTGTGACATTCTTTGGGTTCGAAAGTCTGTAGAAGCGATAGGTACCTAACAAACGGCTCCTGCTGATGGTCGTCACAACGCTCCGGCCGGCAACTCGAGGCGCACTCTCCAAACAAAACGCGCCGGAGATAGCAGTGGGCGTGAGCACCCCCTTAAATCGACTTCGATTCCAGACAACATACCAGACTGTTGCGAACGCGCTTCCTCTCGCCTTGCAAGCCGAGTTTACGGCTCCTGACCCGTCGACTGCAAACAGAAGGGCTGAAGAAGCGAGAGCTTTCTCTTTGTTCCGGATGAGCGATGCCAACCACGCACGAGTTTTGAATGCCGGCGCGGTTCCATCGAACGCCTGGAGGGCGCAGCGTCTTTGTACTGCACTTGATGAGTGCAGATTTTCGCTTGCGTGGGTGCTGTGGCCGACAAGGTCTCGGGCAGCGACCTCGACCGGAAATGCGGCCTTCTCCTCCGGTTGTGCCCGCTCGTGATGAAGACCTCAAGTACTCCTTAAGTTCTGATTTGTTTAGGCGACAGTGAAATATTCGTTTCATTAAGAAAGGCTCGCTAGAGACGTTTGAACAGGCATCACACTGGGCGTGTTTTCTTTGGCACTCCGCTTTATCAACGTTGTATATTTTTCATTGTGGGGCTCAGGCGCCCACTTCGATGTCGCCGACGTCACTGTGCTGCGCCAGGGTCGCGGGTTTGATTATCTGCAGCAGCGGTTACATTTTAATGTGGGTAAAGCGCTGAATTGCTTTGTGTACAGGGATTTCGTTCATGTTAAAGAACCCAGGCGAGTCGAAAATAATTCGGGGGCTTCTGCTATACACCATACCTGTCAGTTTCCAATTTTGCTTTGCTGTGTTGCGCTCCGTGTTAATTATTGTCGGTCCTGAGAACTTGATCAGACGAAAAAAGAAGAGGAAAATATTTGGAGTTTCCATTTTGCTTTTCACAAACCTGACTTTTCTGCGTTTTATGCGTGTTTTTTCTAGCAGGGGGGCACAATGTGTGGGACACTCTAGCTATTACTGCGCCGCGCGTAGAGAGTGCGACTATATTACTTTACACAAAGCTAAACTGAAGCTGTGAAGTAACATTCAAGCATTGCTGACATGTCAGCGATATTCGGTAGGTATTGCGCAGCTCCTCCTCAGCTATATGTTAAGTTATCTGGTCACACTTTCTAGCCACATGTGAAACCTTTGGTATATAAAAGGCTAAAATGTGGCGGGTGCCACCTCCATTTGCGCCAATGTGCCCTCGTGCTCGACATTCCATTCTCCGATCGCTTTTATTTCCATCAGCAGCATTTTCTTTTGTTATGCTGTAGCGCGACACCAAAAGGAAAAGAGTGATTCTAAACTCGGGCGACTCCATTGCTAAAGAAAAGGCCATAGCTCTCAGGTCTCATACCTCGCAGTCAGTGTCACACGCCCTTGGTGGAAGGACGCCAAGAATAGGTCGTTGGAGGCCGTCTTCTCCGTCCCCAGCGCTGTTGTTACGACGGCAGCTGGAGGCCGACGCCCCTTTTGCGGCGCTGCACAGAGTGCTCGTAAAAGGGTGCATATCTCATTAGGCGGCGCTGAGACGAGCGTAAGCCAGCGCGTCCCTCCCACGTGTCAACAGGACGCCGGAGGCGCCGCTGCGTTGATCCGCACCACGCCGTCTTCGCGGCGGCGGCGGCGCGCTGACTGCCGAGACTTTCACGCGTTTAACACTGACACGTCATTCGTTTGCGTCAGCCCGTCGCGTTAGCAGCAGCCCGCCAAAGGGCGGGAAAGGAAAGGAATTAAGAAAGTAGCTCTGCGGAAATACCAGTGAGCTGAGATCAAGAAGGCAAGAACATGAGTTGCCTTGCGCCCCCGCCATCTAAGAATACCTAAAAATATCGCGCCAACCATCCTCCAAGTAGCGGCACTTGGCATGAAGAGCCAATCCAATCTCGCAACTCCGAGGCAAGGCTCCTCGCCACTCCGCAATATATGGGGAGAGCGTGAAAAAGAAAAAGACGCGACGGAGGTAAGAAGGCGGAGTGGGAGGCATTTGGGGGAGGGGGGGGCTGAGGGTCTGGGGCTGCTGGTGGTTGTGCGGGCTCGCAAAAGAATTTGTACAGGTTGTTACTTTCCTCGTCTTTAGCGTTTTGTCCCAGGAGCTGCACCGACGTGCTTGCGACCAGCGCGCCGCCCGCGGAGAACCAAGTTGCTCTGTAGGTAACCTCGTTTGCTGCTGCCTCGAAGGACCTCAGCCTCCTGTCTTCTATCTGTCTTAAGACTGCCTGTGGCATTTCCCGCGAACGAGCGACTTCAATCTTTCCCCATACACGCTTCCTTAGGTCCCCTGGATGGGAAGGAGGGAGCAGCAGTAGTCGATGGGGTAGGGGATGCGGAGGGGTTAGCGTCAGGGAAAGCGTGCGTTCAGTTGGAAGCCAGAGGCGAGCGATCACTTTTCGTGCCGCGTCAAAAAAAGTACAACTAGAACGCACAAATACACGCACTATCTTTGATAAAACACCTTGCCAGACGCTCATGAGCAAAAAGAGGGAAAAGGGATCAGAATGAGGGAAGAGATTGGCAGACTGTGCAATACATTTGACGCAGGAACTCAGGAGACGTGTGCTGGGCGGCTAAGAAGTTTTCATTCCTCCCGACGCTTTATCGTAAATAAACAATGCGCCCAGGAGCCCCGCTCCTATCGACGCAGATTTGCTTTGAAGAATGCAGGAAGCGTGCAAGGAGGCTGTCTCTCCTTTCTGTCCCTACCTCCTTAGCTCCCGTTTTTCCCAATATCCCAAACTCCCTTGGCGGCTCATATAAAGGAGCATTTTCAGTATCAAGCTGCATGAAAGTGTCGGCGTGTGTGTGAATGTGTATAGCCATAGATGATTTTATACAATCAGTTTCCCCTTTTTCTTTTTCTTCCAACAACGGCAACACGGGGTCTAAAGGACGTGCCGCCGTTCGTTTTCGCGCTGTCTGTCGTATTTTCGGATCCTCGTCCTGTACCGCTCTGATACGGTATGCATGATGCGATGCCGCCGTGTCAAAGCTTCATCGAGTGCGTGTCCGGGCTGCTGAGCCCGCTCTTAGTGGCCCGATCAGAAAAACATGGCGGCAGCCCATCGTCAGCAAATATTCATAGTAAGGAGCGTCCATGCTTTTATTTCGATACTTCAACTTCCTTCCCCGAAAGGCCGCACAGCACTTTCAAGAACAGGCATTTTCGTCGCTATGTTTTCGGCGCAGAATTTGAAACCTCGATTATATTCCTCGGCTTTCCCTTTCTTTCTTTTTGCAAAAGAAAAGTATTCGTCCTATTTCGCATACGATATTTTTGAGTAAATGAATTTGGTGCTGCGTTTTGTGCCTATACTTCCCACGTTACACTTTTTTTTTTTTTTTTTTGCGCTTTACCATTATTTGCTCAAACCCCGCCGCGGTGGCTCAACAATTCGGGCGCTCCAGTACTGAAGCCAAGGACGCGGGATCGAATTCCGGCCGCGGCAGCTGTTTTCGCTAGAGGCCAAAAGCAAGGCGCCCTGGGCTGTGCGATGTCAGTGCAAGGTAAAGAATCCCACTTGGTCGAAGTTTCTAGAGCACTCCACTAAGGCGTCTCCAATAGCCTAAGTAGTTTTGGGACGTTAGACCCCATAAAACCAAACCAAATTTGCTCCTGCCTCAGATGATGGCGTCATCCATACGATACGGTATCAAAGGGCGGGCTAACGAATGACCAATCATAATAACGAACATGATACACCGAGAAAATTATCAACAAAACAATTAGGGATCCCTACGCTCCGCTTTTAGGTATGAAGCGACTGCGTTATGAAGCATCTGCGCTCCCCTTGAGGATCCTTGCTCCGCGTACACGCACTTCGTATAAGTACTTAAATGATTATTTAATTGGTTCACAGGAAAGGATTGGTTGGTTGGTTGGTTGGTTGGTTCATAGGAAAGGAAAGGCGCAGTATCTGTCACACTTGCTCTGTGGACACCTGAACCGCGCCGTAAGGGAAGGGATGAAGGTGGGAGTGAAAGTGGATAGAGAGAAAGGGGGGCCGTAGTGGAGGGCTACGGAGTAATTTCGACCACCTGGGGATCTTTAACGTGCGCTGACATCGCACAGCACACGGACACCACTTCGTTTCGCCTCCATGGAAACGCAGCCGCCGAGGCCGGGATTCGATCCCGGGAACTCCGGCACAGTAGTCGGGCGTCTTACCACTGCACCACCCCGGCGGGGCTCACAGGAAAGGAAAAGGAAAAGCGCTGTATTTGCCACACTTGTTCTGTGGACACCTGAATCGGGCCGTAAGGGAAGGGAGGGAGGCGGGAGTGAAAGTGGAAAGAGAGAAGGAAGAACCGTAGTGGAGGGCTACGGAGTAATTTCGACCACCTGGGCATCTTTAACGTGCGCTGACATCGCACAGCACACAGACGCTTCTTCGTTTCGCCTCCATCAAAACGCAGCCGCTGTATCAGCAATCTCAGAATTTGTGCTTCTGTTATTTCACACATACTATTGGCGAACAGTCGTAACCTATCACATTATGCGCAAAACCGATACGCAAGCTAAGCCCTGCTTAGGTCTGGCTTGGTTTCGTTTGCAGGGCTCAACGTCCCGAAGCGACTCAAGCTATGAGAGATGCCGTAGTGGAGGACTCCGGAAATTTCAACCACCCTGGGTGTTTTAACCCCAGGTGTTGTACAAACGTGCCTGCGCGGCTGTGGGTGGGATGTCTGACTCGGAATGCAAGGGTCCTGGGCTTGATTCTCATCTCGCCGTTCGTAAAGCGCCTTCCAGTTCGGCCTTGTTATGTGTCCTCGTGACGTCGCACAACTTGCTGACGATTGAGTGGCCAGTTATGTGATCTGCCAACTACCACCTTCCGAAGGCAAGCTCGGGATTTTGTAGCGATAGCTACATTGACCACAGTCTCGCCATTTTGCCATGCCTGTCCGTGCCTGTCCGAAGAGCGAAGAAGAAAAATGAGAAATCGAACAAGAAGAGGAAAAAGAAGAACAGGAAGGAGAAGAGGAGGACGAGGATGAAAAAGAAGGAAAACGAGAAGAAGAAAAAGAAGAAGAAGAAGATAGCTCGGTAGTTGCAAGGGGTGCGAACAACAAGAAGAGAACGAAGAAGAGGAAAAAGAAGAACAAGACGAAGAGGAGGATGAAAAAGAAGAAGAAAAACGAGAAGAAGGAAAAGAAGAAGAAGATAGATAACTCGGTAGTTGCAGATTTGTTGCAGGTAGTTGCAGTCTCATACGTGAAGTGATTCCCCTATGGCATAAATAAAGCTTAAACCATAGTGGCACTCTCTCGACTATGTTCAAAACCCAGACAGATTGCTTTCGCGTAACTCCAGGTTTAACCACCAGCTAAGCCACAGCTAATTTTTTTTTTTCGCGCGCTCCGACAACTATGTTACAACGCTGAAGTCGCGTTTTCCGTCCAACGGAAGTTTTAACTCTCGTTAAAATTTTGGCTTTTGTTTTCTGGTGCACCCAGCGCGCAAGTAAGTATACGGCACAGTGGGGTATATCCGCAAGGCGTGATTCAGGAAACTGTGTTACTGGTTCGCTATTCATGCAGTATTGATCATGCAGTGCATGGAATTTTATCTCGAACACTGTCACTGCCTCTAGCCTTCTTTGCTTCTAGGTCGCGACCTAATTGCTGCGCTGAGGAAAAAACCTGGAAAGTCTTCAGTCTGCTTTAGGTTGGATCACTGCCATCAGGGAACACTCCACCACTTCATCCCTCGGTTATGGGAGTCCTAAAGAATTCGGTGTTGGAATGGAGATAACGTACCACTGATCGCATTGCAGCAAAATGGGCTTACCATCCTCGACTTAATATCGGATCTGATTAAAACAGAAAGTAGTTGTGCAGGTACCGGTGCATTTGCCCTACGTACGGACTATCTCTGTTGGCTGTTCTCGCAGTTACCACATCAACTCGCCTGCTACTAACCTGCGTCAGTCAGCGCTGTACCTAAATGAAGTCTATCATTTTGTTTCAAGATATGTTTCGACTTTGTTGCCATGTTTTGTCATCGCTTACCTGCACAGTCCTCAATCTTCTATTGCCTGCGGTATGCACCGAACTCGCAAGCCAGAAATATGGTATACAAAAATGTTTGTGTTCAGAAATGAAAATCGAATTGAATGCTTTCTCTTATGTAATGCCCAACAGTAACTCTTGACGCCTGCCGCGCTTGTTGCGTTACTCGTCGCGGAAGGCTGTTCAGGAAGTTAACCCCTGAATACCAAGAAGAAAAGTAAAGCAGAGGAGTCACCACTGGACAGTGCACTCTCGACAATCTCTTTTCCTCCTCGGAAGCTTAATTTCTTCCTGACAGCCGCGTTAATGGAATCTGACAAGGCATCCTGTCTCTCGCCGCGGACACTGCACTTGCAGCCTCCAAACAAGAACAAGTCGCCTGCGGCTTTCACATAGAAAACGGGAAGCCAGATCTTTCACTAACGAAGGAGAAACGTCGTCGCTTGGTTTTGCTTACGACTTTCCTTTTTCTCCCTTATTTCCTCCCCAAAGAATGGGGAGCGTCCTTCCGAACTCGTTCTCCCGACCGTTAGCCCTTTCTCCCCTCTTTCCTATACACCTTGGCGGGCAGCGTCGACAGGTCCGTTCTCATTATTATCGCGTCGTTTCGCGTTGCCCTTCCTTCCTTCTTCCTACTTTACTGGGTCGACCAGGCAAAATAAACCCTTCAGCCAGAGCCTTCTAAAGTGTTTCCTGTCCTGAAGCGCGGCAAGAAAACCTGTCCTGCGGGCGCTTACCTTTTTGTCTTTGTCGAGATGCGACACCACTGTCCTTATGCGTTTTTATCAACCCTGCTGCCTGGCACAACGCCCGAGTCCGCATCGTTGTCCGTGTTTTCGTCCTTTCTTCCTCTCTCTTTCGTCGTCCCTCTAGCTGGCCGCGCCTGGCAGATCCCGGCCTCACCTTCTGGAGCCGGTCGTTGTCTCGGCGGTTGCTGTCATCTTGTCTTCCCCTTTACCTCCTTCTTTCCTGCCTTCCATTTTCTTGTTTTTCTGCATCCATCGACTCCTTTATCCCAGCTCTCTAAAGCGGCCGTGTTTTTGCTCCTCTCCATCCCCCGCCGCGCTCCCTTCATCGTCGTTTCCAATGACGCCGGCGACATAAAAGATCGTTATTTCCTTGCGCGCGCTCCGAACGGCTATCCTTTTCCAGAAGACACTTCCTTCGACGCCTTCTTTCCTCCGCCTCGTGCTCCTCTCCGGTGCTTTTCCCGCCACACAACAACAGCCGCTCCCTGACTCCTGCGGCGGCTGCATCCTCCCCGCGAGCCTCCAAGTGTCGCGAGCAGCTGCTTTGGAAACGAGGCAACTTTTATGGCGCACGGCGCTAAAGCAGCGCGCAAGAAAGAAAGAGGCAAGTTAGATCCTCGTCCTCCTCCGCCTCTCTTCGCTCCTCCGAAGGTCGTGGAGCGCGCCTAACGCTACCGATACTATAGGTCCTCGTTTATACAGAGCAAGAAGCAAGCACTCAGTCCAGCCGAGCGGGGCTGAACACTGTACCTATACAGGCATCCGAGCGGGCACGACACCCCTGGTTAGTGTTAGGGGCTGCTTCCTTTCTTACGGAGGCCTTTGAGTCCTCGGCCAGAGAGTTCTCCTCCTTCTTGTGGCCTCTGCGAGCCCTGGGCTCCGTCGCCTTGGCCGGGTGTGTTCAGCGATGGTAGAGGCACTTACCTTAGCTTATAGGAGTGGAGTGGGAAGGAAGAAACGGTTGTGGCGTTAACGGTCCTACGCTTGGCCGAGTGCACTGCCTGCCTGGGGCGTTATGTCCAGAGCACCCTGGTGCAAGGGAGAGCGAACGTGTACCTGTAATCTAGAGCTTAGCGTTTTTGTGGGAGCGCGACTTTAGTGAAGCGTGCATAATGCGGGAGGAGTACGGCAGCGCCCTTCTCGCTTATACTTTGAGACTTGAAGGTCACGTGTATTATCCCTAGGATTGTCTTCAATAAAGAAATAAAAGTGAGGAAAGGGGGCCCAACTCCTTGTGCAGGGCAACGAAGAAGACCCATGTCTCACGGCTTGCCTTCACGCGGTTTACGAGCCCTCCACTTATAATGACGTCTGGCTATTGGCTGTTAGGTACGCAAGCAGGACTTGGCCTGATGGGATCACGGCTAACAACGCGTCCCCCATAGCATGGGTCAATGCTCCCAATCGACCTTCACTTATGATGAGGTTAGTATTATCAGGCTCCACTGCAGTTTTGAACTCTATTTTATGCATCGTACTACGTGCAGTGAACTATTGGAGGAGCTACAGTCGACTCGCTGCCTTTAGCATTCTGTGGAAACACGGTGTTGTTGAGCTCACTTGAGAGTGAGCTTGTTATGTCGAAATTATGTGCCTTTTTCTCTGCTGGCTAGTCTGTCGTAAGTGTCCTCAGGAGCTCTTCTACCGCTCTGTGCATTCAGTGACTTGGGCGCTGAGACTATGGGCTCCAAAGTTTTTCCGACGCTTCCATTTTCTCTTCAGGTTGTTACTGACACGTTACTTTTCCAGCCCGCTGCCAAAGGTGAGTGTTATTTACATTAAAGTTAAGCATCTTTTTACCCACTGCGCGTCATTCGCTGGGAGAGAAAAAAAAACTATAAATAAATGGAGATGGGCGAGGTTAGTGATGATCACCATGGCGCGCCACTTTTATGAGCCTCTGCCTCCGCGATTCACCTACGGACCAGACTTTAATATGAAACGCGGCATCGACTTCAGATCGATGCTTTCATTAGCGGTCTTCTAGCACGCTTGCAATTTCCTCCGGAACGCGCTCATGCACTTTGTAACTGTTTCTTATCCACGCGACGCAGCCATTTCCAGAGTAGCCTTCTCCTATTTACTGTCGCGCAGCGAAACCTCCACCGCACCACGGCGGTCGTTCTACTCGTTCCACCTCCTTACATGGATTTCGTCCTCTGCAGCGGAGCTCCTACTCGTCCTCGTCTTCCAGCGAGGGAAAGTGGAAGTCAGGGGGAGAAAGGAGGACTCTCCGTTCGTAATTACGCCGAGAACGTTCGACCAGGTTAAGGACACCGACGATTTTTTTTTTGTTTTTTTCACTCTCTTTCTCCCTTCTCTTCTTCGGCATAGCGTTCTTCGGTTCCCAGTAAGGATTTCACACAGAGATTGCCCGACCGCCCCCCCCCCCCCCCCCCCCCCATTCCCTTCTCGCACACACAGACGCCTTGCACCATGGCCGCCCAGCGCGAGTAAGGCTTATAGGTCGCCGTAATCGACGCCAAGATTGGAATGTCTCGCCTTTCAGTGAGGGAGAGGCGGAACATTCATTGCGCGATCTGTTGCGATTACAACCATCGCTGTGCCTCGAGCAAGGCCGTGCGCAGAAAGCCTGGCAGTTGTGCTGCGTGGTGTGGGAAAGAAAGAGAGCAAGAAATCGAAGACGCATATTGTGGTCACGTGACGCTGTGCAGGCCTTTATCGCAGTGTTTAATCGTGCCCGCAGAGCGAATGCCATCAGGTTGCTGAGCAGAATTAAGCCTACAGCGTAACAGCGTAATTAATTACTTTACTATTAGGCTTCGATGCCTAATAGTAAAGTTTTCGTTTCACCGTAAACATCAACCGTTTTCTTTCTCTTACAGGCTTGCTAATACTTCAATAGACCTCATCCACTCATATAAATACTTGGGTATCATTTTAAGCCATGACTTATCTTGGCGCGAACACGTTACTAACATAATTTCTTCTGCTAATAAAACCCTCGGATTTCTCAAGCGCCATTTACGTCATGCATCTACGGATGTAAGATTACTCGCCTACAACACACTCGTCAGACCTAAACTTGAATATGCGTCCCCTATTCGGAGCCCCCATCAAAGATACCTCAACGATGCACTTGAAGCCATCCAAAATCACGCAGGTCGTTTCATTCACTCCCAGTATTCGTACGAAGTCAGTGCATCATCCTTGAAATCGCAGTCTAATTTACGAAGTCTTTCTTGCCGTCGCCGCACCGCCACACCATCTATTTTCCACAAATTCTATTACGCCTCCCTACGCCAAGAACCATACATCTGCGCACCTCCGCCACGCATATCCCATCGCACAGACCCCCTACTTCAAATCTCTCGTCCACGTGCCCGTACCGTAACCTTTTCCCCTTCGTTTTTTCCACGAGCCGCGTCAGACTGGAACGACCTATCCCACTCCGTCGCTGCCATCACCTGCCCATCATCCTTCAACGCCAACATTGAAATGTGTATATCATGTGAAAATCTGTGAAAAGTGTAGCATTCGATGTTTATCTACCCCACCTCTTAATAATGAAGGTTAATAAATGAAACAGTGGTCGATGCGGAAGATAGCGGGTGAGAAAACTTTGAGAGCGAGGCATCTCAGATGAGTCAACTTGAAAGTGAGCTTGATGAGACGCGGAATGAGGACGATCTTGAGAGTAACCTCTTGCCGCCAGTGTCTAGTAATCTCACGAGACTTTTAAGTGGAACCCGAGAGGACTTACACTGTAAAAAATATTCGTCACTTTGACGGCCTCCCTCTACTCAGTTTTGATGGTGAAAAGTGTAGCATTCGATGTTTATCTACCCCACCTCTTAATAATGAAGGTTAATAAATGAAATGAAATTAATATATATATATATATATATATATATATATATATATATATATATATATATATATATATATATATATATATATATATATAGAGAGAGAGAGAGAGAGAGAGAAGTGTACGCTTCATTTAAAGAAACATTTTATTGTGCTCGACTTTTCGACCAGAAGCTGGCCTTCATCAAGAGTGCGAATGTCCAGCCTCTGGTCGAAACGTCGAGTCCAATAAAATGTTTCTTTAAATGAAGCGTACACTTCGCTCTATAATTTTTTAAGCGGCCAAGTACGTTAAATGTTCTCGCGTCCTATATATATATATATATATATATATATATATATATATATATATATATATATATATAGCTCTGTTTTCAATGGTCGTAATGTGGTCCTTATGTGATTGTAATTTTAGATGTTGCTACACCTATCAGCAGGTTCAGGTAGCTTTTATGCAACATGCAAAAAACCTACTGATTATCTTAGAGCACATTTAACGCGATATAGTTATGGGCTTCGTTCTCCAGAAGATCTGGCTTTTACGTTGCTGCGAGCGAAAAATCACGAGCATGCCGCCGGTATGTGACTTAACCGGTCAGTGATATCTCTTGAGGAATTTTGTGACGTCATCAGCCCACATGACGCGGTCGAGTTGGCAGGAGCTACCAAATCAGATGGGTGCCTTGAAGCGGAAGGTTAAGATGGTGACCTGGGGTCCCTTGGTTCCCGAGCAAGGCACACCACTGTTAGGCCACACAAACGCGTTCGTAAATCTTTTTATGAATGTGTGATAATGAGTATGTACGGAAAAACAGAGATACCAATCAATGTATTAGTGATTGAGCGAGTATCAAAGTGTGTGTACCCAAGCGAGGATCAGCAAGGGGAGCCATGGCGGAAGCCGTTAACGCTTGCTCATCATACCCTTAAAGGCGAACGTGTCCAAAATTTGGTTCACTTTTCTCAACAACAAGTTAGTGCTCGCTACCTGCCTATTAATTCTTTGTGTTTTAGGACCACTGTTTTTTGTATTTCTTTTATATTTTATAGTCTATGTAGGGGCCGTAGGTAAGCATGCACAGTTCTCACTGGCGTCTAAAAGCTTCATTGGCTGAATCTTCTGAAGCTGGGCACAGTATATTCTTTTTTCATTTTTTTTTTTTTTTTTTTTTTTTTTTGCTGACAGGTGCAGGAGATTGGGGACCTTCGGGACCTTCGAAAACTATATCCCGTGACTATTATCTCCCCTGTTTACCGCATCTCCAAATGCCCGTTATTCGAGATTTGGTGCCTAACGGGGATCGTAAACTTTATGGGCGCGGGCGAACGCTGCTGAGCTCCCATCTTTCAATATACGCCCACCAGGTTCTGTGACGTGCTGGAGGGATCACACAGACACTAAAACAAACAAAAAAGGAAGTTACCAAAACAAAACTGTGACCTCCGGCTGCGTGTGGCGCGCTCAACTTCTTTACATGCTGTTGACATTTCGCTTCCCCAGGGCCCTCCTATCCCATTGCACTACAGGAGTGAGTGTCTATACTAATTACGAAGCACTCCGGTCCCGTCGCTCATTTGGCGCCCGTTCATCTCACTCCCCGATCATTACCTATCCAGATGAAAAAAGAGCAACGTGAAAACACAGCAGTAAAACAAATTGTGCTGCACTCCCGATTAAGCCTGCGCAGTCAGCATGCGCCGTGTGAACGCGGTTCTGTGCAGATAAACCTAACAAAGTTGAAAAACGCGACATTGTGTTTGTTTCGGTTTGTGTAAAACGTCGCGCTTTCCAAGCCTTTCCCGCCTATTCCCTTTTCCCTATATTGTCCCATCGCTTCCCTCCTCACCGTAGATCGTCATCAATTGGTGGAGCAAAGTTCCACACGCCCTTCAGTACCCCCCTTCCCCCTTTGCTCTGGCAGTTGAACCCAGTTGATGGGAGGGAAACGAAGCCTTCCCCACCCGAACCTCGCTGGGCGAGCTTAGCGCTAAACCCACGCGCAGCGCCGACGAGGCACAGAGCGAAATGACGGTATCCCAAGCAGCAGCAGAAGCAGTCAGCTAATCAGCCGCCGCTATGGCAATGGTGAAAGTGCCGGCCGCTTTAATGACCGCGCGCGACCGAGTGTTTGTTTGTGCTTTCTCGCTTGTCGGCTCCCTCTTCGCCTCTGTCTCTCTACTCCTCCCACGTTTTCCCTTCCTCACTCTCTCTACCACTTGGCTCCTTTGTCTCCCGCTGCGAGACGTTAGCTTCATTGTTTCTCTGTAACAGCGCTGTTCGTTGGGCCGTACAGGCGCCGATGTGGTCGTAGCGCCCTCTAAATGCTCTGTGCAAAGTGCGGGAAAGAGAGAGATAGGATGGAGAAAGAGTAATGAGAGCTCGGAGCAGGGCGTCAACCCTATCTGCCTGGGCGCGCGAGCTGCGATCATGCGGGAAGGCAAAATATCGCGAGACATTATGCCCCGTCGTCGTCGTCCTATACACTGATTCCGTTCAGCGCCACGAAGGCTGTAGAAGGGCGCGGTGTTAAACAGCATCTAACCTCGCCTTCAGATACTGCGCTACCGCAAAATCACCTCCTCCGCGTTGCCCTGGAAACCGTCGATGAGATTTACGCGCTGTGTCAAATTTGACGCAGGCTGTTGAATATGGTGGCGAATGTCAGCTTGCTTTGAAAACAGAAGCAGGTGGTCGACATTTCCGGAGCTCATCCACTACGGCCTTCGACCATAGCCTGAGTTGCTTTGGGGCGTTAAACCCTATAAAATAAACTGAGTAAAACAATTATAGTAAAGGAATCAGTCAGCTCACCTTTCACGCTGGTACAGGGTGTGGCGCTCTTTCAGCAAGCGCACGTAACGTTTGCAGCGCTGCATGCGATTGGTTGTACAGCGTGCGTAGAGTAGCGATTGTGGTGTTGCTCTGTATGTATGCGCGTTTGTCATTCCTTTCTGTGCGACCAAACCCGTTGCGTTCGCATAACAGCCTTGAGGAAAGAGATTCTGGGACGCAGGTGCTGCGATAATTCAGCCAAAGTAAGACGGAGGAAAACATAATGACGAGGGCTATCTCCAGCGTTATTAGTCCGAACGTAATTCGAATTCGATAGAGAACTTTCTGGAACGTTCGTGGGCCCCGGCCGCGGGTGCCGCGCTTGGTAAGATGAGGGGCGGAGATCGAGCGTACACATCCGCTCGCGACCCACGATGGCGAATTATGGGCGCAGGAGAAAAACGACCTTTATCGATTCGGAAGCGCGTATCGTAAAATCTATCACGCTATATCCTCTCCCATTACTGAGCGAAGCCCGCACGGAGAAAAGAGTTTGCCAGACTTCTCCCAAAATACGTGGGCCTGATTAGGGCGGCTTTAAGAGACTCCGCCCGAAGATGATGAGGGTGATGATGATGATTCCCTGCTGTGCAGATTTTATCGTCGTTCGCTTCCTGCAGCTAAGTATGATTCCGGTCATGACGTATGCGAGTAACACGCTGCATAACGTCCGCATTATTTCCCGTACTGGCCATCAACGGATCTTTAAAGGGGGGCGGGGGTTCGCACCGTAATTTTGTGCTCGTCATATCTAAGTGAAGCATGTTCCCCGTCCCCATACATTTGTATTATAAATTGATCCCACACCGTAAAGTTTCGGGACCGAATTTCCGGCTACAGAAAATTGCAGTTGTCTTGCAGAATTACTGGGCTATTACTCTAAAGACGGACGGCACATCGTTTTCGCGCACCGCAAAGAAAAAAAAAAGAAGCATCTAATTATGGGCCCAAGAAGGAGCTATATATAGTTGGGACAGTGGAGCTAGCGAGGTCACCGGAAACTTACCAAGCTTACCAAACTTCTGTCCTGCACTAGAATGAAGTTGGTGTTGTTCGCAATTGCGCACAGGTAAAAAAAAAAAAAAAAAAAAAGGATGAAAATAACTTAAAAGCTCTCTTCAAGCATGGGAAGAGCCACGTTTTATTTTTCTCGCTATATTTTTTTTCTCACCACATTTTCTAACTGATTATTCCTCAATGTCCATTAAAGGTCGATGCCGAGGTAGAAGAAAATTTGATTGGTTTGTTCGGTTGGTTTGTGACCGCCAATTAATTGTGCTCTTTGATCTTGCTTCTATTACGTGTAGGGTTCCCGGGATAGCATTTCATAACAGGGCGTTAGAGTACTGAAATCATATCACGTGCTCATATTCTGAACGAGAATTTGATCAGCAGCCCAACATAATACGGGCCAAATTTTAAAGGGGATGCGAAATATGGTCAATATACTTAACTATATGACGTGCGGTAAAATTTACAAATGGGCTTTTAATGCAGCTGCTCCGCCAACCCTTCCTTTATTTTTTTTTCTTTCTTGAAATCATCAGTGATTTCCGCTGTTCCGTTTCCTAAAGGCTTCGTGGCTACGATGTAAGTTATGACTTTATCGCACGCACGTTTTTGTTTGACGTGCATAGTTAATAGGTCCTCTTCTCCACTTTTCGTTTTATACATCGTCTAGCTCCCTCAGTTCAGGTCAGCCAACCGAAACCTTGCATCGTTAACGTCTCCGCATATTATTATCTACTGTGCCTCCTTATTTTTCATCGTATATGCTCGCCATTAGGGGCCGCCGTGCAGCACCAATTAAAGTAAGGAGATTCGGGCGGAATACTTCATTCAATTTTGCATCGCGAGGTAGAGTATCTCGCTGCCGCATTAAGTCACCGTCATCCCTTCCGCAAATTCATGCCAGAAACGGCAGAAGCAAACGGATGACGTTCATTAGAAACCGCTGAGCCCAGCCGTTCTCGAACCATGCATATGTTCCGGTGATCTTGTGAGGCACCCGCTAAGCGCGCGCATGCTGATGACGACAATCTTTCCTCGTTCAGCGTTCAAAGTCCGCTTTAAGTCCGGGGCGCCTAATCGCCCTCTTGCGCGTTCGAGCGGCGGTAGTGGCGACGTTTTTGATTGCCGAATCCCATCGGGAACGCTTGCCGAAGGCAATGCTTTACTCTTTTAAAGCTTAACGCTTTGCTCCGCATGGCTGCACCAGCGCGGCATTGCGCGGTCTGCCGCGAAACCCTTTCAGACGAGATCAAGGTGCTGCTCTCCTGTCTTCGGGGTAAAAGAAAAAAGTAAACGAAAACAGAACCCAACCGTACGTAAGCATTGACGAGCAGGAGTAGATAGGAAGCGAGAGGAGGAAAAGGACATGCCGATCCCGAAAGGTAAAGCCGGAGTTATTGCGTTCAAACGTGCTTGCCTCCACAAGACTGGGAAAGCACCGGGAAACGCTCGCGAAGAGAACTCGGGGAGACGGGCCGTGTCGCGGGCTTCGACCCCGGTTTCTCCTTCAAGGAGTGGGAAAATACGGGGAGGAACGCGCGAGAAGAACGCGGGTCTTGGGCTTATCGCGGCGGAGACGCGAATCCCGTGCTGACTCAGCTAGCACGCACTCGTACACACGCGCAAGCCCTCTCGGCGTCTTCAATGAGTCGAGAAAATCCCTGGTAGAACACACCACGCGCAGCGTGAGACGGAGCAAGCAGCAGGGTGGAAGTGCGTCGCAGTCTCGGATTTTGTCCACAAGGGGATGCGCCTTCTTACACCACGGACGTGCCTCGCGGAGCACATCCTCACGCCTTGCTTTCTAAGCCATGCTGTACCTGCAACTCTTTGCTTCCGTTTTTGGATAACGGCTTATTTATTTTTATGCAATTTCCTTCCTGCAGGGTGCCGACTTCGCGCTCGCAGGTTCTGTTCTAAGAGTTATTTCAACTGTCTCTGAATATATTCATAAAGGGCATATTCATGCGCTCACGAGCTAGAAACAGGAGTTTAACTGTAGCAGCACAGCAGTCTAGTTGAGATACCAAATAATTTTAATGATTCTGATATAGATTCAGATATAGAGTCTAGTATGAGACCGGGTATAGAATCAGATATAAGACCAGATACAAAGCCGTGTATACGGCCAGGTATAAAGCCGAATATGATATCAGGCATGGGATCATGTATAGAACCGGCTAAAGGATCAGGTGCAGGGCCTATACAGAGCCAGCAATAGGGCCTGATTTTGAGAGTATAGCGTCACCTAATCGATTCTGCAGGCTTGGAATAAATATCAGTCCCTACAGGTTGGTTAGAGTCTACATTGCTAGTTCAGATATGTTTCGTGACTTGTTTTTAGCTCCAGCCATGCCATGTGGCCTCAAGGTGTCACACAGCCCGGCGACTAATCAATGTCCGATCGTCGCACCTGCCGGCTACCATCTACCAGAGCCATGTACGTCATTCTTCGCTCACAACGTCGGATTTTCTAAAGAACGAGGCTTTTAACGCTGCCGCATTAACATATACGACACATATATCTTTATTCTTTTTAGATATGCGTCAAATATTTCTTTGCTACCGTGGCAGTTGCTCCCGAAGTTTTGTTGTAGTACCTACTATAGTTACCATTCGGCTCATGGGTCCGAACTCGGTAGAGCTCGCATTGGCAACTGCGTTACCCATGAAAATACAGCATTCGCAGGACGACGCCCGCGAGGTTTCTAAAATAGCGTGAAATAACGAAACAGGAGTGTAAGTAGAGCATCTTCCGCGCTTCGGGGCTTCTGTTCGGTGTCATTTCTGTTCACCTTGTTTCCATTTACCTGCTCCACGAGAATTTCGTTTCTTCTGGCGACCAAGATCAAACGAGCTCTGTTCTCTCTCAAAATGGCCAGGTAACCGCAATGAGGAGCACAGCTAGCTACACTTTGTGGCGTGCTTGCTTTTCTGTTTTTGTTTCTCCTCGTCACTCTCATTCCGAGATTCTCTCTATGGGTCTTGCTTGTTCATTCCTCTGGAAGTTCCTCCAGTTGCTTCCTCGACCCAGCCATTCTTATTCTTAGCCGCTTACGTGTTTGTTTTTCTGCATTTTACGTGAAAGCTTTCATAAGAGCGAATGCTTTCACTTGATTGTCGTCCCTGTTCCTTTCCTGGGCAGCAGCAAGCCGTATTGTGCTTCTCTTTGCTGCACCGTCTTTGATAACTTCAAGGGGTTCTTTCAGCCATTACTGCTCGCTCTTGTGCTCTCATGCCATATTTCCTTCTTTATCATTTCTATTTACCCGTATTTTTTTTTTTTAAGTGCACAACACGCTTTGTTGCGTTTTCTTTTTCTCTTCAGCTGTACAATCAATCGATTCAGCTTCTCCTTTCGATCGCCTAATCCCTTCCTTCCTCAAAATCAATACGTTCCTCGCAGAAAGACGTCCACCGCCTCACCTGAGATTATGTTTGGACTTCGCATTTAGGGAGTGGGGCCCGCGCATCGTTCGAGTGGAGATTTGCTTCTTCTTCGTTGGTCGTTCCTTGCCTGTTCACTGTCCGCGGCCGTCCGCTCGGCTTCCTTTGCACACTCCCATCTCGCCATCATTCCTTTTGCCTTCCATTTACTTTGCTCGCATTTTTACTTTTTCTGTTCACCTTGGCAACGCCTAGCCGAAAACGTGGCTAGAGTTTCTTTAGATACACACAAAATAGAAGGAGAGTAGACAGCTAGGTCGCCTTCAATGGTTTGAACATCTTGCGAGAGATTGTGCGCAGTGCTCTGAAAGCTGTGGCGCTAGTCCTCATTCGCTGAAAAAGACAACAGCAACAATTGCATCACTATTGCCGCCACTGAGTTTGGCATTGGTGTGAGCCGTTCGTCTGGTTCCTGGTTAGGCACGGAGCTTTGCTGAAAGGTCCGGTTTAGTGAAATCCTGTTAGTGTGACCAGCTTAGCACAAGTACCCTGCGAGTCAGTGATGCTGTCAGGGATCAGCGAGGCTGCCGTACGGCGGTAGAGCCTTTTCACTATCTCGGCTTTAGTGGATCCCGACTGCTGCACACGACTACAATCCCAGAAAGATTGAACAGATTACGCGAGAGTACCTCATGCTATACTCCATGGTTGTAGTTTCGGTGGCCTGGCTTCCTTCCTAGTCTGTCTCTTCTCGTGTTTTCTTATTTTGCGTCGTGTGCTGTACGAAGACGAGCAAAGCACGGCAGTTTAGAGCAAAGAAAACGTTGAGACTAAGCGCGTGATCTATAAGCTAAACTCCGAGTTCTCGTAGGGGAAGCGGTTTGCTTTTAACCGTTACTCATTTGTTTCGCTTTTGCAGCTATAGTATTTTTTTTTTCAAGCCAACCTCAGTGTTTCCGTTTGCATTACCCTTTCCCGAGCATGCGTGCCTCCGTTTTTTCTCACCGAAGCGAAGTATATTTTAAAAAACTTCTAAATTCTCGCATGTTCAGAAGCTGGGGAAATCCATGCACTTTCGCTAAAGCGCAGCGATATCCGCATCACCTCAATGAGGAATACAACTTTAGCACAGCACGGCCGTCTTCTATTTCCCGGATTGGTTTCCCCACTTCATCTGATGTAATATGCGACTCATGTATTCTGCAAGAAGAAACCCAGTAAAGGATTACCACCTGGTCTACTTACGCCTTAGACCTTAATTCGTTCGTGAGCACAAAATAAGGACAATGCGCAACAGCTGCTGGAACAATGCAGATAAAATTGATTCAATACCCATCAGAACAAACTAAATCGAAGGGAAACAAAAGCAACATTTAAGAAACGATAAAATTACTGTTAAAAACCTCCCCACTTCATAGCTTTGATAGTCTAAAACAATTACAACCTTGTTTTCTCGAGGATAAATTGTATTTTGAGAGCCCGTCTTTATTAGCTTAGTGAAACACATGTGTAAACATTTTTTTTTTTTTTTTCCGTCACGAGGGAAGTTTCTTATCTTAAACGACGACAGAATTTACGCTTTCCGCATTGTGCGGTCTAATTTCCTGTCAGAATTTTCGGGACACATATCAGCGATCCGAAATCCAAAATACTCCGACAGTGGCTGCAGTGATCGCCAGCCCCAATTGTTGCCAGACACGCTCCCACTGCGCACGCGCATAGGTGGTGACTTTGCCTTTTCAACATCCTTAATGCCGCCGTCTCTGACTACTTTAACCATCTCCGCTTCTTTCACCTTTACGCACTATCTTCAGTTCCTCGTCGGCTGGGCAACTGAAACCGTATTTTGCTTCACCTCCCCGCTTCCCTTGCCCCTCCTCTCGTCTCTCTTCCTGTTTGCCTGAAATTGACGAAGTTTACGCATATGCGAGGTTGTCCAAAAGTACCAGACCACAGAGCCCATCCCTGATCTATATACTGTCAGGCACTGACCGCGCATTTGAAGCAACCAAGGTCGTTGCAGAGGGGATGGGACTCCACCTCGTTCCAGATAGTTTGAGCTTCATAAGCGTCTCCAGTCATATCAGGGCAGGGCCCAAAAGCAAACCCCTTGTCCTGTGAGCTTTTGACCAACCCTGTATGTAGCAAACCTAACTGCACTCGTTCGTCTCCTCATCTATACTTAACTTCCTGCTTTTACAAATGTACTCGTTCTGATACTTAGCGGTAATTTCGTGACATCCTGGAGACCAAGGAACCCAAGGCACTGCTTAGTGCTCGTTCTTCGACCGGCTACACTTTTGCAGATTGCCGCATCTGCGCTTACACTCGTCCGGTACAGTATACACATCGCAGCACTAAACGCTTCCTGCAAGTTTTTTGTCAAGTATTTCATTTACGCGCCATTTAATTCGCACTCTGCTGCATACATGAATGCGTAATTACCAAAAAGTTGTTTCTAAGAAAGGTTCTTTCCTAGTGGTAATAAACTCGCTAGATAAAAATGTTTTCAGCATCCATTTTAAAATACGGCGCAATTTCTAAGCGCATTCTCGCTCTTGAGCTTACTTCGATTGCCTCTCGGGCTGCGGGGAAATGCGTCAGACCGAGTGTGCATCCAAGCCGCCCACGTTAAGCCGAAAGCATGGCCGTCTTTATAGAACGCAAGCTGCGCGCACCGTCCAAAACATCTCCTTTCGCGCGCCCACTTGAGGCCAGAAATCGTTTTCCGATAGTGCGTGCGTCGGCCAGAAACGTCGAAATAAGGTGCGGGCGCCTCCTGAGTGCAGGCAGAGGCGGAGGGGGTGAGGGGGGGGGGGGGGGGGAAGACAGAGCCATATGGGACAACGCCTGTGGAATTGGGTTGGTTGGAAGCGGACGTGAAAAAAAAAAAAAAAAAAAAAAAGGGGGGGGGGGGGGGAGAAGTGCTGGCAAAAGAACGTTTTTTGTAGCGAAAACTCGTCGTCTTTTCGCGTGAAGCTCGTCTCCTTACCTTGACGCACTCGAGGCGTCGTTGAAGTGTTGAAGTGTGAGCGTCATTCCGTGTGCTTCACACGCTACGGCAAACAAGAGAATTTTATTGAAGAGCGGCACAAGTATTTCCATGTTCAGTTCCTGACGCTTCTCTCCGCGCTTTTTCGTTGTATCTTGCTCTCTATTATTTCCTCTTTTTTTTTTTTTTTTTTTCTCCTACGGCATTCGTGTTGTTCCTTCAATTTACTCCCTGTGCTTCACTGTATACTATGTGTCTCCGCTGGTACGAAGGAAAAAGCAGCCATGTCTTTGTTTCTGCTTACATTTTTTCTTGCTCATATTCTTGCCCGTTCTCGTCCCGTTCTTTATTCGGTTCCAAAAAGACAGGGAGCAACGTCCCCCAGCTGAGTGGCGCTACCATTTGTCTGAAACCCCTCGGTCTTTACAGCTTGGAATCGTTTGTTTCGAGCAGAGGCGTAGGCGAACTCGTAACGTTGCCAGCGCTGCACTATTCACGCGCTTGTGGTAGTCTGGACAACGAAACAGTGTAAGAACAAGCAACTTAATCCGATTGCATACAAGTGCGTTATTTTGTCGCTGTGGTCTCTAAATACACGCTAACAAGATTTCTTCCGCTGTTGTTACAAAATAGTCGCAAGTGAAGTACGAGTGAGTAGCAGCGCAGCGGGCGCAGTTCGTACTGAACTTGTAATTGTATACTACCCAGCTTGTGATGCTAAGTCGCCATTTATCGCACCGGGTATGTGATGAACGACGTACGTACATGCAATCCGGACTGGAGGTAATGAAGTCGTTTTCATTTCTGGCTCTCGGTAGCTATTGCATGTTCCACGTGCTTACAGTGTTGCTGTACTGTACATAGATATACTGTAGTCTCAACGGCGCAGCTACCTGTAAGACGGTAGCTTTTGTTTTTGTGGTTGTTGTTGCTTTAGCGAAGAAGAAAAAAAAAATTAAAGAAGCATCACCTTTTGCATGTGTGCTGCTACTAGAATTGTCCAACTTCTCAATCAGCTTTTGGTGCCTTAGGTATACCTTTGTAAGGTGGAAAACTTTGACCTTAGGTGAGTCTGAACAAACAGATGTGATATTTTTGCAGGTGCCTGCAGATGTTGGTATATTGTTAACACTTTGGTATTTTGGTTCGAAGTGCCGCCTAATACCGAGCTGCGACCAATAGCGAAGGCTTCATATTCCTTTTCTTAGATCACAGATTTAGCAGAAGCATCCGGTGACTGCAGACTTAAAAATGAAAGCTTTAGATACGGCACATGGGGGCATCTTTCAACGAGGCGTTCAATAAGCCCTATATCTTTTTTTGTGTGTGTATGTGTCCTAAAGAAGGCACTGCTAGCCCACCTTTCCACCCTGACTGCAACATTAATGCTTGATAGAAACCTGCTATGGAGTATTAATTCCGTTAGCACTTCTCTTTCTACTGTTTCAAACAAGTCAAGGTGCTAGGCTAAGTTTAAGTTGTATAAACTGGCATATGGAGCGAAGGCATGTCAGATCTCCACCCCCGTGTTAGGCTCTCTTTTTTTTTTTTTTTTTTTTTTCGACGTCGGAGCCAGGGTGCGCCTGGCGGATGGAATGGATCCCATCAGTTGAGGCCGCATTACTGACAGAGTTATGGCGCTTTCCCCCTTGCCAGGCAGGTCTACGAAACAGCAAAAGAGAATGAGGCAAAACTGCTAAAAACTAGCAGTCCAATTGTATAGGGAACTCGGAGTTTCCTATACAACTATCTATAACTCATGCCTGACAGTTGGTTGGTTACACTTTCTCTTAATTCTAGTCCAAGCAGCTACTTTCTAGAAGAGATCAGAAAGTGTTCTAAGGCCCGTCCGCCCGGCTATGCGTTGCTGTAGTTGGATTTTCCTTTTAGTTTTGTCGTCGGGAGTCTAAAATAATTTTCTCCTTCAAGAACCACTTTTTTATCACTGTTATTGGCTGATGCCTTTTACATACGTAACCTGATGCAGGCGAGGCATTTTGTTCTTATTGATTTACAAGTGTTAACCTTATTTTCCGTCATTATCTCTAGGGCTGTTTTAAGACTATACCCTCGCTGTAAATCACGACGCTATTTGTCTCACAGTGAGTTTCAACGCACGGCCCTTACCGCACGATCTGTACTCCTAGCAGGAACATCACTTTCCAAAGACCTTCCAGCTTTCTTTTCTATATGTTTCCTCTCGAAGAGATTCCGAGCACGCAGTAAACAAAACAAAGCAAGAGAAAGAAGAAACAAAAGAAGCTATCGCGTCATCTTGAATTGCTTCTCTTTCCGAGGCCAACAACCTTCGAATGTGGCCTTGATGGGGGAGCACGACAAAAAGCCCAATTTGACTGTGCCACCTAGCAGCGACTACCAAGTTGTTGGCCGTCTTCTTGCCTTGCAATGTCTTCGGCGAGACGGCAGAGCTATAGCGCACCGCTGCCAACCGCGCGAATCGAGCGAGCGCGAGAGTCAACTCGGAATAGTGCGGTCGTTGCCTCTTTTACATTGCCCCACCGCGTTTTCTGCGTGCCCCGCGAGTACACCGTCAGCCTACAATGGTCTACACGACTGCCGTCTCGCTATTTTCTTTCATTTCCATTTCTTCTTCAAACTCCGGCTGGTCTCCTGCATAAACTCCTGTGTTGTCTTCTATTTGATGAGATTGCATAGTTCAGTAATGGAGGTTGCAGCTTTGGAAGCCATTTCCCGGGCGCGCCCCGCACGAAAACGGGAAAAGGACTTCTCCGGACTTTTTTTTTTTTTGTTTTGTTTTGTTTTCCCGCCCGTTGAGTTTCCGCTTTTTTAATCCCTCGAGGCGCAGAGTGCTGCCGCCACAGCTACCTGTCCTCATTATTCTTATCGAGGTTGTGTCGCATGTGTTTGCGATTTGGTCGCTCTAACTCAACTTACACGAGGAAACAAGAAAGCGAATCCCCTCTGAAAATCTAAAGGGGAGGTCGTCGCTACTGAAGTGCGAGGAGGGCACTAAAGGGCATCTGCTGGCGCTAGCTCATAAAAGAGGGAAAAATATACAAGGGTTCAACGCTGCTGAACTCAATATTGAGCGAAAGCATTAGGAGCGGGTGACCGAGCGTTCTTCTCTTTTTCTTCTTCCTCAGCCCTCATATAAACCCCGCTTTAACCAAACCGTATAAACGTGCCTTAGTGGCCTATAGGTGTAACGTGAATGCTAGAGTCTTAGCAGGCTGATTCTGACGTAGCCGTCCCATGTGAAACGAGAGATCCAAGTTGGCAGCTCCTGCCGACCGCTTGAGTTGGTAGCCCAGCTCTCACCCTACGAAACCAGTAAAAAATCTGTCTTCTTGTATTTATTTTTCTGTCTCATGTAAGTACCTATATGCTTGCGACTGACTAAACATATACGAGCAGCTTGGAAAATGTAGTCTTCTACAAGTCGCTTTGGAATAATAGTTTTTTTCCCGCTGTTTTCTTTCACGATGCCGCAGGCGCAAGGGATCTGGATCAGCGTCTTGCGCGGAACCGATGCCGTGCACGAGAAAGGAGCACCTTTATATCAGTAGCGACATCTTCATAAAAGGTACGTATCAACTGATACTTCTTCCTCCGTCTCTATAAGTGTACCGGTTTAAACCAACTCTGGAAGGGCCGTCAAGCCCCAAGCTTAAAGTAGCGCCTTGTGGATACCGCTTCGAACTTTACTTACAGTTTTCCCTCATATCAACATATAATTGAAACAAAGGGATACTGGTAAGGGAGAACATGACTCAAGTCTTATATACAGTGCACCCTTGCCTGTTTTATTTTGATTCGAGAACTGGCATCCTCTTTCGAAGGCGGGAACTCCTCCTGAGAACTAAGCCTACACAAATAAAATAACGACAGAAAAGAAGCACTTCGCGCACCGCGAATGCAAGTTGAGTAAAGTAAACACCATAATGCCTCTGCGTAAAAAGTATTTGCGCACAAAATAAAAGAATTACAGATTTCCAAAATGTACAGAAAAAGCATAGCAATATGTAAGAAATCACGCATTTTACACATGTCCTACATCAGACGGGTGCAGTCATGATTTAATATAGTCACAGAGTGCGCATGATCTTATAAGGTACGAAGAAACAGAGCACAATATTGTGCTTATGCATAAGGCATAATAATTCGACCTACGCTGGAGTGTATTATTGAGATAAAGAGAATCTAGAACAACGGACTCGCGTATATAGGCGCCGCGCTGTTCGCATTTTTCTTTATCGCCCTCTATCCAACTGATGCAATGCGAGGCACGTCAACCTCTTTGAATGCTTGCATCTATAAACCCGATTCCGTAAGGAGTGATTTCGAAACGCACGTCCCACACATGGGAAGTCGTAACCTAATAAATTGCTTGTTCAGTGCTGTGAAGTGGCAACAAGTAACGCGAGAACGTTGACACGTCCTAGTTAAAATTTCTGAAGCTTGCAGGCGAAAAAACAAAAAGAAACAAACAAACAAACAAACAAAAAAACAAAACTAATCAATACACGACTACCTTCTCTCGATTCGTAACTACGATGCTTTAATAAAGTAACGCTTTATGGCGCTGCATGGTCCACAACGTTGCCGAGAGCTGACATCGGCGAATAACAAGTGCGAATCGCGATGCTGCTAATATTTTGACACCCCTCTCTTCTATTTGGGTCACACTCGTTTATTTGTTCATACCTCGACGACAGTAAACAAAACGACTTCCTCGAGAATCATTCTTTTTTCGTCATGTCTCCGCTGCGCAGCTCTCGAAAAAAAAAATATCCACGTTTCGAGCGCCGGAGATTGCAGGCGGGCCGCAACCCGAAAGCGCTTTCTCTTACCCTTACTTTTCTTTCGACCCGTGGCGGCGGTTTCTCTGCCTGTAACACTGCGGCGTCGTCCGCGCACAGAAAAGCCCGGGCCGCCTGCGAGCGGCAGCGTCCGCCGACACGAGTGCTTGATTGTGTTGTCGCTGCATTGCTGGCTTCCGTTTGCCGCGTTCGCTGCTCCGAGCACGCTGGGGCAACTTATTCCGGCGACGGCAGCCTTTCCGACGAAAGCCTTGCGGGGGGTATAGTCTCGACTTGCAAGACCGCGTTTTTTTTTTTTCTTTTTCTTCTTCATTATATATTCTGTCTAACTTTTTCCGGCTGCAGTGGCACGGCGCTCGTTGCCGGGAACAAGAAATATGGTTGCGATGAAACCGACTAACTCGAAGCGCTAAAGTTCAAGGAGAGATTTAAAAAAAGAATGAAGTAAAAAACTACAAGCGCGCCACGTTTTTTCTCGACTTGGTCGGCATTCTGCTGTTTTTGTGGTGAGCCCCAACAAAAAACTTGTGTGTCACATTGGTGGGTCGCACAGCGCTTTGAATACCAAAAAATGAGGGATGGATAGGAAAGTAAAAACGTTCTTTCAAAATAGAAGGCGGTGCTGAAGCTGCAAGCAAGTGTATCCACGTAGCCGCCTCGTGTAGGCAACACACTACTCGACGTTCTCTGAATATGCCGCTGTGTAATTCGTTATCCGGCAGCGCATGAAGACGCTTGTTATGCGTGTGTTCCTGCCCCTCGCAGCGCATAGAGCGCGGAAGTGGCATCATCGCGCTACAGAGGCCGCATACGTCATTTCCGCTCGTTACGTCAGGCGGCGCGTCCTGGGCGGCTGGCGACGACACAGAAAGTGAGCCTAGCCGCAGGGCACCGAAGCATGCGAGGCGGCTGAAGGAGTGCTGTCGCCCAGAGAAGCTTGGTCTTGGTTTTCGGATCGGTTCAAAGACCTCTCTTGAACTTCATATTTTCATCTTGCCCCGGAGCGGTCTTTTTAGAGCATAGACTTAGGCATATTTTTTTGCTGGGCATTGTTCTCCGCACTATATTTTTCTTGACAACGCTCGTTCATTTTAAGGGATTCGCACGGACCATAGCATTATTTAAAGGATGCTGATTCATTTTTTTAGTAATTTCGCTTCACTTACCACGAAAGTATCAATGTTGTTTAGCTGATCTGCGCCAAGAAACAGTCGGGACGCAAAGACGTGTGCACAAATGAAATGCGCAGCAACCACGAAAAGCTTCGCACAGCACGTTTTATCCTATGGCATTCGAAGAGGAAGCGACGTCTCACGAATGTTCATTTTCTTTATTCGGTTCACGAATTGAATGCTTAAAAAAAAATAAATGTTGATAAAGCCTAAATTTGCTGGCGTGCAATTTGCATGTAATTTGTGGGCAAATAAAAGAGCTTGAGTGCAAGTTAACGACGCGCGATCAGTACCTGCCTAAACGTGCGCTTCTTGTAGTGAGCATGCGTGCTTTACAAAAATTGTATGTTTTAGTCCAAATCTAAAAGCCTTGTTCAAAAACCAATGGCGGCGAACGACAAGAAGCTTTCACACCCTCTCTGGTATCACCCTGAAATGCTGGTATGCTATGTTGATGCTTACCCTCAATATTTTCCAGAACCGACGCACGTAACCTAGCAAATTGGGAATTAAGAACTGTTCCCTTGACCTTGGGTTCGTGCCTTGAATTAGCTCTTCGTGGTGCCTTTTTTTTTCTTGTAGTGTCATGTTTAAAGAGTTCTCTCGCTCTCCAGGAATTTATTCCTGGATGCCTGTCACAATATATAATTACAGTGAACGTAATGCGCGCCTAACCGGACGGCATCTGTCTCCCGAAAGCGGGCTTCACCCACGCAGAACTTCTGCGCTGAAGAACGCAACGTAATCGCATGTTTTGTTACCACCCGGCTGGTGGACGCGTTGTTTCCTAAATGGCGTCTGTGTCTGAGCTAACCGGTTGCGTAAACGTAAACACCCCCCCCCCCCCCCCCCCCCCCCCCCCCCCAAACTTTCCACCGCCTGTAAGATCGTCCATGATAACCCCCTTCTTGTTCCCGCTTCCTCTTTCGCAAGGGAGATGAGCAGGCCAGGCAGGCAGTCATTCGGCTTCCCCTTCTCCTTTTCTGCCTAAATCTATTTTTGTTTCTCTTGAAAACACTGACTGAATAAGATGTATTGCTTCTCGTGTGCATATTTGGACAGTTTTTGGCAGCTATCACTGAATTATATATGCTAGCGAACGAAGCCGCATCCGTTTTGTGCACTTTTTTCTCAATCGATTGCTCCTTGTTATTGTTTTGTTTTTCTCTACTGAAATCCGCATTTCTGCATAAAATAAATTGATTTCTATTTGCTGCACGCGCCTTCTCTTCGTGTCTCCATTATGTCGGGTCAGGGTCAGGCACTAATCGACCGCCATTATTAAAACCAACAACCGCATACCATCCCCCCGAACGACGGATACATCTCGACGATGAGGTCGTCAGAATAAAGAAACGGGTTATCGCGTGCCCGAAAGAGAGAATGCAACCGGTGCAGATCAGAAAGCCTGCATCCGCGTACAAGCTGGCAGGGCAGAAAACAAACAACAATAAAAAAAAAAAGCACGGCTAATGCATGGTCAACATGCAACAGCAGCACTGTGCTCAGCCGAGCAGGGCCCGCGGTGTCCTCTCAGGAGACGGATGGATGGCCGGGCGATCGCGCAGCCGGGGCTTCGCTCGCAGTTATAAGAAGCGTCCCGGGGTCGGGGCGCCTCCCTGCGTCTCCATCCTACGTCCTCATCTGTCTTGGCTCTACGTAGAGCCAAATTAGACGTGGCTCCGCCCACAGTTGGCCCAGCGGCGTTTTTGAATGCCAGCCCGGCCGCCAAGCTGGAGTCGCAGCCTCTGTTCCGCAATACTGTGCGTGCGAACTCAGGATTTTGTTTGCTAGCGAGACGCATACAAGTCACGGTGGCGAGATTTTTGTTCAAGACTGTAATATAGTATCTGCTGCCCTTTCGACCATTTTGTTGGTTTGTATCTTTGCGAACGTCGCATCATGTACCCAAATGCTAAGCAGCATTAGTTTCAAATCGGTAAATTTTGAGTTACCGTAGTCGGCCTGAGAGCACTGTGTCATTAAGCGTAGAGCAGTAAAAGCATCGCTAGCGCCTTTTCCTTTTCAACGCCTTTTAGGGAGTTATAGCTTGCATCCGTTGTCAACACGTTGCGTTAGAAGGAGCTCGTCTTCAGGCGTATATGAGTACAACGTCAGAGCGTCCTATCATGTCGTTTTAAGGCAGCCGAAAAAGCAGCTGCCTCGTATACTTGATCTTAGGGCAGTCACATATGCTCTAAACCATTACGAACCGTGTTTATAAGCTGCCTCGCCTGACTCCGCGGTCGGAACGTTAAATCAGAAGCGCTTCTTAATCCCTTGAGAACCGTCTCCGCACTTGCAGTATCTCCGTCTTATACTTCAGCGCCGCCTACATCGAAAGTTCATCGCTTTCCCGTTAACCCCTCCGGAACGAGGGTTTGAAATATATGGTCACGGCTCGTTGCCCGGTTTCCCCTTTCGAACGCTCCGTGCGTTCACTTTTGCTGTACGATGACCATCTCGCAATAACGTGCGTTATGTCGTCAGTGCGAAAGTGTTTCTTGGTAGGAGACGCATCCTCTGTTACTAGTTCTTCACTGTCTCATTGTTTTTTGTTTTCGTAGCTTCCCATAACGTGTACCAGCAGAAACAAGCAGCTGCTCAAGTCGCCTGAGTCCGAGCTCTGCCATCCGGATCGGCGGGACGAACGCGGCTCCCACTGTGCTATCCGCGCGCGCAGTTCTCTGGGAAATCGCGTTTCGTAGAATTGCCTCTGGTGGCGGCTTCCGCATCTTCTCGGTGATTGCCATTTTCCGGCCCGCGATGATAACTCTTCGTGTTACTCGCGGCTCCTTTGCTTCTCGCTTCCAGAGCTGGCTTCCGTGTCGTTGACCCCCGGCGGTTGGCTTCCACCCCTCAGCGACGTCGGGAAGCGAAAATTTTACTCGCGTGTAAAGTGGAACATATCTTTGTTTCTTCCGCTAAGCTAATTTCGATAGCCGCGTCTTAAAGTGTTTGTGTCAGTGAAAAAGCCCTGTGCTACACCCTGCGTAGCACAGGAATGAAATACTTCTTTGCCGATTTATTACTGCGCAGATAAGCTTACCCGAGCGACGGATTTGGACGGACGTATTCTTTCTTATGCTAAAACCTCCCAAGGAACTGAGGAGCTTTTCTTTGCAGCCGCGAGGCTGCCCTCATTTGCACTCGGATATTTTATCACTCTCGTTTTTTGAAAACACCTCCGCCTTGGTGAATTTCGCGCAATTTGCATTGAACAAGCATAATTCTCCAATCGTCGTGATCGATCTGGCCTCGTTCTTCGAACTGCAAGCTGTCCTAGTTAGCTTAGATGGATCAATTTGCCTGGACAGTGCATATATGCACTCCCAGCATTCAGCCTTGGACGAAGACGCATTTATCTTGGCTTGCGAAGATATCTTAGGAAACATTTATTAGTGAGAAGTTTATTCTCATGAGGCTCGTATCCTTCACAAGACTCGCCTGGGTGGCGCAGTGGCTACGGCGCTCGACTACTATTCCCAAGGACGCGGGATCGAATCCCGGCCTCGGAGGCCGCTTTCTGATGGAGACGAAAAGCAAAGCGCCCATGTGCTCTGCGATGAGAGCACGTTAAAGAACCCCAGGTGATCGAGATTCCCGGACTCCTCCACTACGGTGTCTCTCATAGCCTGATTTGTTTTAGGACGTTAAACCCCACAAACCAAACCAAACCTAACCTTCACAAGCTTAGGAAAGAATATAAACTAAGTTGTGTGTTTCGAAGTTACTCGACAAATTCACAAGCCTCTTAGAAATGCATGCATTTTAACACATGCATTTAGAACCAATATGTAGTGTTTTGGTAGCGATGCGCCTGTTTCCCAAAAGCACCGCTGTGCGTTCTAAAGCGGTTTTTTTTTTTTTTTTTTTTTGCGCAATAATGATTTGCGTTTCTTAAGACCGTCTTTGGTACACAGCCTTAGCTCGGAGTAGTTATGTATATGGACACACGACGAGTCATGCCTGCATAATACCTTCAGGCACGCTCATTTACACACGGAGAAATGATTAGCCACGGAATCCATTTGAAGCGCAGCTCATGTGCCAAATTTTCAGCCGGGCAACTGAGCCGGAATGCCGAAAGCGCGGAACGACCACGACCAAGCGCATTCAGGGAGCTCATGGGTATATGCTTGCACCTCCAACTTTCCCTTTTCACAGTGTGGCTAACCCTTGCATATCTTTCTTACTGTGTACCACCATATAAAGGAGGCTATGGTACCACCAGCGGCGAATCAAACACGAGCGTGAAGACTGAAGTCCGAACACAGCAATTAAGGAATGATGTTACCTGCTAGAGAGTGATAACAAGCGCTTCCACGCATTGATATTTGTGCCATCCAAGTGAGATTTTGTGCTTAACTATTATTTCACTTTAGGTAAACTAAAGCCTAATATTCTTCTTGCCGTCCAGTTGCCTTGTAGTATACAGTGCGGATCGGACCTTCACTCCAAGCCTGAGATGAAGGGAGATAGATGATGATGATGATGATGAAAACAGAAAAACGAGGCTGGCAATGTGACACCGGCAGATGACGTGCACGCAACTTGTAGTACCCTCTCGGTGCTGTCTCCCTTCGCGTCATGAAACCTACACAGCATAGTTTGTGTGCGAAGGTGGTTGCGACGCTCTCCGCTACGACGAAGCTCATCAGCAGCGACACGCCGGGGGGACAACAATCGATCTCCACGACAACGGCATCGCTGGCTGTCCGGCAGCAGACCCGCGATTGCCGCTGTTGCTGCTGCTGTGTGGTTGCTATACAAGAGAACGTGCCCCTTTGCTGCTGCGGGCCAGTGAGAGGAAGCGAGAGATAGCAATCAGGGAGGCCGGTGCAAGCGGCAACGGAAGCAGCCAGCCGCTGGCAGATCGCGGGGCCGTCATTAATACGACCCGCGACGCCGCCGACGCCCGTCGCAGCAGCAGCAGCAGAAACCAGCGCCGCCACCGTGCCGCCATCACACCCTTTCATTCCCGCTCTCCCTAGTCCTCTTGCACTTTGGTGTTCGGGGGCTCTCGCAACAAGGGCTACACTGCTGGAGATGTCAAAGCACTGTTAGTTCGCGTTGTTGTGACAAAGCTACAAGCAGTAGGATAGGAGCTGTCAAACCTGGTGAGGTGAACGACAGGAGTCAGGTGCCGTCGGGGCAATGTCATCTCGCTAATAAATTGCTATCTCAGGGCTTTGAAACATAAATACAATTGTTTGCCTTTGTGCTGCACAAATTCGATGTAGGCCTAATACATTGCAGTGAGTTCGGACTCGTCTATACGTGTCGGCTGGGATCGCCTCCATTGTGTTTACATGGCCGACGAATGCAATGACTAGTAGTGGTAAAACACTTCAATTCATAGCGCAGATCATGTCCCCATTATGTGCCTCGCCTGTCGCTGATCCTCGACAAGAACGTTTCAGCCACGCGGCAGTGCATTCTTGCTCTAAGTGGTGGGGGTGACAGAAACTTTGATTGCCAACCACATGAATGGTGGGGGCGAAGCCGCTATGACACATGGGTGCTCCCTCTTTGTGAGTAAGTGTGTTTGTTCTAAGACTTGCACGTTCCTTGAATGAGATATGGTGTGGTTAGTATTGTTTGACATCCCGAAATGACTCAGGCTATGCGGGACGCCGTAGTGAAGGGCTTCGGATAATTTCGACCATCTGGTGTTCTTTGACGTGCGTTGACAACGCCCAGTGCACGAGTGCCTTGCTTTTCGCCTTCAATTTCACGAATGAATTCGTGCATGATGCTTAAAGAAGTTGCAGCAGCGGACCTTTCTCTAAAGTTCGTTGAAGCTAACGGCAAAGAAGACCCGCGTTTTTTCACGCAATTTTTCATCCATTACGGTATTAATTGCTCTGTTTATCATGTAAAAGTCGTGGTTTGTGTAAGATTCAACTTTAGCGGAAGTTATACATGACACTTTGCAGGGTGTTGAAAAGAAAACGGCACACAAGTTTCCGAAGTAATGTGGGAAAGTGTCACGATACTCCTGTAAAGGAAGATGAGCGCAGGAGGATAACAATTGCTGAATAATGCTGCTTGTACCCTGTATCCGACATTAGAGGGGACATTGTCGCTCCGACTAGCCATAGAGCGCGCCCCCCGAGGTAAAAACAGCGACATGTTCTACTTAGGCTTAACGCGGCTTTACCAGCCATAACGACCTCATCATTCCGCCAACACCGTAACGTGTCATCCGCAACCGCGCACAATAATTCCGCGCGGTTATGGTGCCATATAAAACCAGCAGCGGCCGCGGCATCCCAACAGTGGGAGGCCCGGCTGTGTGCCACGCTTGCACCAGCAGCAGGCACGCAAGTAAACACACAGCCAAAGCAGAGAGGAGGCGGATTGGCGCGGCGGCAAAGGGCCGTCCAATTACGCCCCGGCCTGCCAGGCTTCAGACAGTGAGCGCGCGGGAAAATGATGTTGGCCCGAACAGCGGACGAGCGGGTTGTGAAGCGGCACCGCGCGGAGGGAAGACACATACACAGTGGGGCAGGAAACCCACGCTCGCGCTCGTTCGCGCAGTCCCTCTCTCTCGGATGCAGGAACTGGGCGAGATAACCGCGAGACCGACTGGTATCGTACCGCCGAGCTCGGAGACGATGGTTATGATGATGTGCTTCCTCTCCCTGCTCTTCTGGTTGTGGATTCCTCGCGTCGAGAGAAACCCCCCTTTCTGCCACTCCTCTGTCTTCTCCTCCGCTCATCTCTTCCCACTCGTGCCGCGGCTGTTGTTTCCTCTTGATAGTTGTGTGTGTATGTGTGTACATCTATCTTGGGGTGTCCCTTGGTCTTGTACATCTCCTCTCTCTGTATATCTCTTGTCTAGCAACCCAGACCCTGTCATTTTTCCCGTCCCTCTGTGATGGGGAAACCGAGGACGATTGTTGATAAAAAAAAAAAAAAAAATGAAAAGGACGTCACCAGGAAGCTGGTGGCACCGGACGCGATAGCGACCGCCTTCCATAGGGTGAGTCGGCATCCGTTGGACGTCTGACTTGGGCTGCCACTGTGTTGTGGCGATACTATTTGTGAGGCAGGCCATACACAATCTGGCTGTGATGTTTCCTCGGTGTCAAAGCTAAGATTGGTGCGAGCAAACAAATGGGACTCTGGCTGCGAACCTAGTTCTACTGTGTAATTTAGCTAATGCCGCGGCTTTCGTCTCGTATAAGGCTCCCGGCCGGTGGTTTATTGACCACCAAAGCTGTGAGCTCTCAGCACACGTCGTTGGCTAGGCAAAGAAAGTGTACTGTCTTACGAATTAAGCATAGGCGACAATGTGGACGCCTGCATGCTTCGAAACGTTTGATTATAAGGGATGCTTCCATTCCATAGCTCTTTTCAGCGCAAAAAGGAGTATTTGTAGTGTGTTGTGCTGGGTTTAATGGTGCATAGCCAAAGCAGAAATGAATTTCGCGGCTAGTATGCCAGCTTTTTTTTCACAATTTTGGTTCCGCACTAAAGAACTCTTGATAGCAATTAAGTTCACCCCCCCCCCCCCCCCCCCCCTATTTAGAAACTCACACTACGCGCATCCCTGCATGTGTAGGAGTACACGCACATGTTATTATTATCCAAAGAAACTTCGAATAACTAGTAGATAAAGATACTGAGACAATAACAAAGTAGGGAAGAAGGAAAAAGAAGCAGATCTTCACCTTCGAAGGTGGACCTCTTAAATTATAAGAAGATGATCTGGAAAGAGTACAGGGGCTTTTGTGGGAAATCGCTGGGGGAACGCATTAGTGCGACCTACTTGCACATAGCATTAAGAGCTGCGTATATTGCTCCTTTATTTTATTTATTTTCTTTTTCATTGTTGATACGTAGACACCCTCGTGCCGGATCGCCTTAATTCTGCCTTCAGCACCACCCTTTTACGCATCACTGTAGACGCTTGGGTGCCAGCGCTGTCTTTAACAGCCCAGATTCCCGGAGGATAACAAACACTCTTCGCTCTCAAACACAGACGCCCGTCCACGCAGCGTTTCTGCGAAATTTGCCTGAGGGAGCAATGTGCACAGTGCCCATTGGCTCGGCTTCGCCTTCCATTCGTAGAGAATTGCCGGCGACGACGCCTCGTCCGCCAGTCTCATCTCGCCCTCTTCTTCAAAGACGCCGCGGCGCGTTCCTCATTCCAAAACGAAAATGCCCGCCGAGCCTTCGTTCGCGGCGCGAAATCGTCTGGCATAATTACGCGAGCGGCGTCGAAATCCGACGCAGTTGGCACTGAGCTGCGTTCTTGCCTTTCATTCATTCACTCGGGAGCCTCCTCACTGTCATCTGCGCTTCGCAACGCGCCCACCCCTTTCCCCCCCGCGCTCACTCTTTACCCGGGCCGCAGCTCGTTCTCCGTGCGTTCACGCTTTACTCAAAGTAGGGAGAAAACAGAACACTCGCTGCGGCCATGGACGACGGAGCGCGATAAGAAACAAGCTTTGCAGAAAGGAGCGGCAAAAAGAAGAAAGAATAAAAAGCGTTCTCGCGGGAGATTCCGAGTAACGAACCGAGGGTGTCTAATTTGGAGACTTTCCCGCTCATTTCCACGCCGCCGTACTCTCGCGCCCTTTTCTCTTTCCTGTCCTTCATCTCTCTCCCTCCCTCTCTCTTTCCCTCTCTCTCTCTCTTTCTCTCTCTCTCTCTCTCTCTCTCTCTCTCTCATATTTCTGCTCGTTTTTGATGTTTCCAAATGAAATGGAAAATGTCCCTGGCTGCTACGCGGTCCAGCGTTCTTTCTTGTGTGGTGATGGCTTCCAAAATAGGCCGCATGTGACCGGTTGCGCACTTGTCACAGCTTGACCAGGTGACAAGAAGAGCGGTGGCGAAGAAAATGACACTGCGACGAAAGGTGCGGGAGTTAAATTACTTGATCGCCTTTAAATTAAGGGGCTTTGTCGGACGCGAGCGTCATAATCTTCTTTGCAGCTGCACGGTTTGTTCGTGGAGTTACTTCTCAGTTCGCCTGTACGAAATACGCACCTTTCGAGACAACGCCTTTGTCACCGAGAATGTGGTATCGTAAACGAGCGATGAAGTGGAAGTCAGTGGAAATTCTTCTGTAGTTTCTAAGAGAATTCTTTCAGCATTCTCCTGTTGCGTCGACAAACGTGGATGCCGAAAGCGTTCATTATGCAGAGGAATCCTAGGCAGAGGAATTCATCTTAACTAGAGGCTGCACATAACGCTTCAAAACGTTTTGTAATGCAAAGTGGGGGAAGTGGTCTTCTTTCCTCGTCCTCGATCATAAAGAGCTCCGGAAGATGTACTATCGCCACTCCGACTCGAGCGTATGAGAGACGTGCTTGCTCACGACAGCGCCTCCAACCGTGGCTCTATAGAACGAGGTGCAAATTAGGATATTGTTTCATTTTTCCTGTGGTACTTCACCCGTACTGGAAAATTTCCACTAATGGCGTTCCAGAGATTCTCTCTCTGCGCCTCCCGGAACATTCAAGCGCCAAGTTGCTGTTGACGCCCGGGGAATTGGTGTACGGGCCTGTTGAAATGCTCCAGAAGTCGCCTTTTCTGCATAATGAAAAAACCGCCTCAAAATGGCGTCCAAACCTTCTTCTAAGGAAAAAAATCTGGTGCAGCGCTGGAGACAAGTCTATTATTAGAATAATTTCGCGCACCTTTTCTGCGTGCTTCTGTGGCGATAAAGGGGAACGAAGCTGTGTCAAGTCGTCACTGCTGGACAGCTGTGTAGATGACGTAACGTTTGGAACAGAGGCCTTCATCCCGACAACGAACTTCAGTTCCTTAGTAAGGGCCGCGGCAGTGTGGTAAAGATCAAGTTCTTGCTAAGCAGGAAAGCTGCCCTATGGTTGTGTTAGGCTATGGTAATGAGGCTGAGCTAAGCTCTAGAGGAGCACTTAGGAACATTTTCGATTAACAAGAAATGTAAAATTATTCAAGCGCAAGAACTAGGGCTAGCTGGCTTGCATCTCGCAGAAGCCGACTAACTAACAGAGTAAGAAACGAGTGGCTTACTCGGGTGAGTCACGAAAGTAAAGCACCGGTATTCAACACGCCGATTGCTTTTTGACAAGACTTCATTTCTGTGCGTAACACAGTGCACTTCGACGGACGATATGACAGCGGAGGAACACAGTATAGGCAAAAGTTAGAAACACCTTAGGAATGGAAGAAACGGACACAACTCTCGAGATGTGGAATTCTGCTGTTATCAAACTCTACTTGCGTAAATGCAAAAGGACTTGCTGGTATGTCTGCACGAAAGCGACCGTGAGCGTTTTTGTATAGCACTTACTTTAATCTTCTTTCGTCACATTATTGCTCGGTCTTGGCTGAGGCGGAACGTGGACCTCGTTTCATCAGAGCCATTCCATGTCTTCCCGTCCCCTAGGTTTGAAAATATGCGTTGTACAAACGAAAAGGTATGCGAGCATTTGGTATACCGCCCTGTTTTTGTAGAAAGCATATATCTATCTCAACGTTCAACTCAGTTAAACGTGTATAGAGCGCAAGGAGTGCGAGGCACTCAAGCGGGAAGGTGGTAAATGAACTGAATGCAACACGACAGCTGACGTTGTGAACAAAGTGGGGGGAAAAATGAAGAAAACGAGAGAAAGAAGATAAATGATGAGAATACTAGTGAAACTTTAAGCAAAATAAAGAAGGAAAATATAAAAAATGGTGGCAACAAACCTAAAGGGACCAACGACGAAAGACTGTTGGAACGTTGCTGATGATTCCTATACGCGAGGTGGAAAGAATGAGGAAAAAAAAAAATGACGGCAGGAATGGAAATTAGCCGCAAAGAATAAAAAATGAAAAAAAAAAATACTGGTCGCAAAAAAAAATGAGCAAGAGAAGAGTTTTGGCGAGAAGGGTTGAACAGTCACATGCAGCTGGCTGCACGAGATACAGGACGTTGGTATGCAGCGAAGCGGTTCGTGCAGTGAGCCCTGTTGCGAGAGAGGATCCGAAGAGGATTCAGAAAGGAGGGGTGGCATAGCGGCCGCACAATGCATACCGACAGCACGCGTCATTAAATCCTCTCGCATTGCCGTGGACCGCCGCGGCCGGCCTCAAAGGGTCCCCGAATCGCCAGCGTTATACCTTTCCAGCGCCACGCTTTGCCTCTGCACTCCCCAGAGAAAGCAATTACAGCCCCTGGAAAGGGGTCCGCATGACTTAGCTGTCTCGCGGGAAAGCCTCGCGGCTTTGTTCCGTTGCCGTGTCGGCAAAAGAAAAGCTGGAACAGCGTATGTCGCCGTACGCCTTTGCAGGCTCTGCAGGGGCGAGAAGAAGTGCGTCCGAGTTGCTCTGGAATAATTTAAGCTGCCGTGGCATGCTATAAGGGTGCATAAACATTAGTGGACTAACGTTAAGACGTTGATACCTTGAGGGCGGCGTGGCAGATGATGAACTATGATACGGGGGAAAGTATGCTGTCCTGTTGGCATTTCGTCTTTAGTGCTCCCTACGTCGACAGCTCTCTGTTTCTTTGTGTATGGGTAACCACTGTACTGAATGCGTCTGTGTGTACACGTGACTGCAATGTGTGGAGGCATAAATTTTCGCAATTTGCGGCAATTTAATACAAGCCACTCTTTCAGTCATGATCAGGCTCAAAGCGACTTTTCCAATCCAGAGCCGACGAACCCTCTGAATCACAGGTTTTGCACATTGCTATCACTGGATGCCAACTTCCTTCCCGCGCTGTTGTGCGCAAGGAGACGGTAAGGCGCTTTTCGGGCTCTCCCAAACAACATCCACAGTCGCCTGATCCTATCTCGACTTTCAGCCGTTCAGCCTTATACATGATGGCACGTGTCTGGCGCGTAGACTATATATTGGCGTTGCGTTAGTGTATGCACGTGGATTCCGTGAACTGTGATCTCTGCTTGTTCCCCCGATTCTGTAACCGTACTTCTTGTGCTTCCTGACTGTAAGGGCATCCTCCGCTGCGCTGCTCCCTCAGCTTGAGAGCGAGCTCGAGACGTCACGATAGGCCTCCTCGCACCTTGGACGGGTTTTCTAACATCACGCCGCTTCCCCGGTATTTAGTGCCATACATGGTTGCCGTCTCATTAATTGGACTTGTTTTTGTGACCGTTGCATTTGAAAGGAAGCGATTATGAAAAGACGCCCCAGGTGGCCTAAATTAATCCATTTCATCCCAAACAGCCTGCTTCTGAGCCCAAGCTTTGCGTCAGCGCATATAAAACGCATTCAGATCTTTAATATCAGATTCGAAGCAAGATATAGCATATCCTCTCGATTCTATTTATCTTTTTTGTTTGTTTAGCTTTAAAACAGCGCAGCTATGAAAGCAGTCTTCGCACGGCTGAACTCTCTGCCTCCCATTGCGCGTAGCATAGAGTTCGGTCATTTTCTTACTCTCCCGTTTCATTACCGCGTGGTTCATGGCAAAGACTTGTGCTCCTATAAAAGACCGCGGTTGTTGTCCTGGGCAGCAGCGGCATGCTGCATTTGATTTCGTGTTTTACGTACCTTAACAATTGACAGGATTTATTGTTGTTACTAATATAAGGACAAACGCATCGATCACGGATGATTCAGTCGGGCTCTCACCTGAAATAGCAGCACGACTGATTTCATATCCCGCAGCCGAAACTAAGCGAAAGCATAAAACAATCACTTTTGTGAAACCGTCCAACGTGTTTGTTACCCTCGTTATTACAGGGTAGAAATTTTAAGAGAGCATTTTGGTGGGCTATTTGGTGCATGAATAATGGGGATAAAAAAGCGCAGTAACAAGGACGTGACAACACAACGCACCTGTGTTGTGTTGTCACTTCCTTGCTTTAACGCTGTTTTTATCCCCATTCTTGTAGAATCTTAAATTCCTTCGTTATTATGAGTTCACCTGGTTACAAAACTGCAGCTCGATTACACGCGTTGGTCTGGCTTGAAGCTGGAACAGAAACCGGGTAATCAATACAGCACGAATAAATAAACAAATAGAAGTATCATATATATTTTCCGCGGCTCTTTGGGGTGGCTTCGTGTTAAAAAAAAAAAAAAGGGAGGAAGGATGGGGGAGGGAGGGGGGGCGGGGTAGTTGAAAACATATCGCGGATCAGTAACCTACATTCACGCAACACTGCACGCTGGCAGCTTCTCTGCAATGCTACACGTGTCGTTCGGGTCAAAAACTTAGTTTGTTGCAACAGTGTATCTCCGGTCCCACACCCAATACCCCTCGTCACTCTAAGCGAACGGAAACTCATTTTGTCAACTTTCCCTTCAGCACCCGCGCCCACGTGTTATGTTTTCCTTGCTCGCAACGGCCGTCGCGTAATTGATTCCAACTTATTCACGTCCGCGCAGGAGTTTCGAATTCTGTGCCAGCGGCAAGCGATGCGAGGTGAGCGCCTGCGAATTCTTTTAGTTCCTCGATGGTAAACACGCGGGAATACAAAAAAGAACAAAACTAAAAGAACAGAAAAGGAAGAATAAAAAAAACTTGCCTGATTTATGCGTCTCTCTCTCTCTCGTGCGCGCACTTCTTGCTTTCTTTCTGTACCTTGGCTGTCGGCAATGAGAAATCGGCGTTTTCAAAACTGCCGAAAGGTTCGCACGCTCCGGTCAACCGTGTCTCTGCTGAATTTTATCGACCTACCTCTTTCCCTCCCTTCTTAACCTCCTTTTTCCTGTTTGCGTTCCAACTCTTCACGCCTTATTCGAGGCGCGCACACCGGCCCAAAATCTCGGCCTCAGAAGCGTTTGGGCATTGGTGTCGGTGCTGCTTGGTGGCGACGGTGGTGTTGGGTGATACGACCGGCGTGGCATTTGTGATGTAAATGACAGCTGGGGATGCCGACCGCCTCCACGCCTTGCTGTATATCGACACTGTATTTCCACCCCCGTCGGGCGGCCTGTAGAAAAACCAAACTTCGATCTAGAATGTTTTTTTCTTTCAATCTTTCTCTTCACTTCTCCTGTGGGCGCACTGGGCGCAGGCTGTCCGCTAAGAAAAAACAAGCTCGAACGAATTCGCACGTCGACTCCAATAGGCGACCTTTCGTCGCGATATATTTGCGCATGGAAGAGCGGATGCGACGCGTATTCTGGCAGAACCGAAAGCGGGACGCGTGAAGCGAGCGTAAACTAAGACTTGCGAAGCAGCGGTGGTACTCGCAACTATCGTAATGCTACAAATAAATATTCCATGGGTGACCCGAAGGACCGGAGTCGCCTTGTGAAAAGAAGAAATTCAATGCAACAGGAATGTGGTCCTATGTCTGCCTTTTATTACTTGCGTCCTTTTTTTTTTTTTTTTTTTTTTTTGGCTTTGTGAAAGGACGTTCTCTTTCGGGTCAGAGGTCTGTCTACAGCTGGGGTCTGTTCAGGCTTGTAACGGGGACGCCGCTGCGGAGTGCTACTTCGCCACTCACCTGTACAATTGGAGGGACGTTTTTGAGTGCAGCTCTGCTCGCATTTTCTGCTGTTGATGGACTTACGTTCGCGGCTTCCAGGTGCTCTTGCTAGATTTGAAGCTCTCTCTTCACTTTGTTTGGTTTTTGTTCGGACTTATGCGCTGTTTGCGCACTTGGAAGCGCGCAGGGGGTGGAGGGAAAAACGGTCGTGAGCGCGATTTTTGCTTGACTGCTACGAAAAAGCAAAATCGATGCTGGACGGAATTTGACATTGACTCACTTTGGTAAAGATCATGAGCGTAAACACAAACGAATGTTATTGTTAAAAGGCTTTATAAATGTTTTTTTTTTTTTTTTTTTTTTACCTTTCTGCCAGACATGCACTGACTCTCTTATTCTTTTTTTACAAACGATACATTCGACTAATTAACAGCGATAATAATTGATTATATGAGCAAAAAAAATTGATGAACACCGAATTAATTATTTCGTGCTGATAATGCTATATGTAGCATTAAAGTATATGCCCGCGCGGCCTGTTTCTCCTGGCGTGTCAACGTTTCTCTCAGAATACTATGTACCTGTGCACCCACTGGTATCCCATATTCAATGACACACGTGGCCGCAGTCTCTAATTTCGGAGATTTTGTCGCTACGGTAGACAAGCGCGGCTTTCATTTTAACTTCATTCCAAGCTGATACGCATGCATAGCTTTCTTAACACGTATGCAGACGATCAAGCGCATCTGGCGATTGACGCCAACTCGATCAGTTCGTGCGGTCTCGTGACGTCGCAAACCTGCTATGGACTAACCACCGCTCTGCCATGTCGCGTGGTATCTTGACACCACAGTGTGACGACGCCGGCGGATGTCGGATTTGTATATTCTAGTGCGGGCTCTGTGCTATAGCATAAAAGACCCAGTAACTGCCGCACCCGAGGGGAGAGAGGAAGACAAGCCGTAATGGAGGGCTCTGGGTGAATTCTGGGCACCCGAAGATTTGTGGCGCGCACTGGCATCGCAGAGTACACTTGAGAGAAAGAGGCACGGTTAACATTACCATCTTACATGGTAATGTTAACATTATCATCAACATCATCATCATTAACATCACCATTCTTTATATATGGTGACAATTTCATTACAGTCGCGCTTAGGAATGCCGTGATGAGTGTGTTATTACCGATAATTTCATTCTCTTTATATCTATTAAAAACAATATTGAGGACAGTTAAGTTTGTTAAAGAAAGCGCCGTCTCGGACGGTTAAAGGAATTGTACAAGAATAGATGAAGCCAAGAATACCCAGCCATTTCGTTTCTTTCTATTTTCCCGTGTTTACCTTTAGTTTTTTCCTTCATAAATGTTTCGCACTCCTGACACGAAAGCTGCTGCCCCAGCAACTTGCAGTAGCGGTAACTCAGTGCAATCACCATACACGGTCGGCGCCTTTCCTCGAGAGAGATAGAGAGGGAAAACTTTATTTGCCGACGCAGGTCCGAGAGCCAGCGAGAATGAGTTCTTGACACACATTTCAGTGCGCGCTTAAACCTGATCGTTTCTAAATCACCTCGCTGTCCGGACCGTCGTTTAGAGCATAAACGCCGCCTCTTAGCGCCGTCTCGACAGCACTTCATGGAAGGCAGCTATGCCGTAAAGCCGGAGTGATAAGTGCAAAGCATTTTTGCAGCGCTGCCGCTTTCTCCTGTTCGTTCTCAGCCGTCGACGCATTCCACAGTGAATAACAATTAATTTACGTGTCGAGGAGATGCGAGGCTTATTATATCCAGTACAATAATTGTAGGCGTATTTAGTGTATTACAGTAGATTCACCTACAGTGCATTGTATTCATCATAATGTCCAGTACGTTAATGCTGAATGCGTCCTCATGCCGTAACAATGCATCCATCGCACGTGCAATGAAGGCTACTTGCAAGCACCTCCACTCTACGACGATTAGCGTAGCGCTTTAACGCCTACAATCATGAGTGTAAAGGAAATAAGCAAACACAGTAATGAAGAGCCAGGTAATTTCACCTTTATCGCACAAGGCAGCCGCAAGGGTTTTCCTCCTTATTATATACTGAATGATGTGAAAAAAAAAGGAAACAAAAAAAAAAAAGGCGAGAAAAACACGCAGTGGGGTGGGGGGAGGGGGGGGGGGGGGGGGGCGGAAACTACTTCTACCATCGATGGCAGATGCCCCAATTCGGAAGCAGTAGCAACGCTGCGAAGCAAGTAGGATCTCGATGCTCCGCTGATCTCCTGAAACCGTCCTCAGCTTTTAATAAGGCACTCGACGAGCCATCTTGTCGTCTAGGCGAAGGTCGCCGCCACACAAACACCTCGTGTTATTCGCGGTGCGCCTGAGAGCAGCGGCTCCTGTGCACCCCACAGCGTGCGTGTATGATCGCGTGCTTGCTCTCGGTGAAGTGCTTATTAATGCGCTCGAGCACGTGCCTGCAGCAGCAGCGCCGTGACACTATCGGCGGCGACTGCGCACCGGAGGAGATAGATGGCCCGTGTCCCGTGGCGGTCGGAAATTGCGCCAGCGGAAATTAAACGCAGCTATCGGGCGACCGTATATACACGCCGGCTGCTTCTTCCCTCGGCACGTGTCTCCCGTATATTAGCTTCCGGCCGACGGCAAGCCTAAGTCATCTGCCACTTGAGCACCTCGACGGCCCTATTCCCTGAAACCCGAACCCAAAGGCCTTCAGGAGATGCGGGCGGTCGTTTTATCCGCTGCAATCCGAAACCAGAAGGCATCACTAATGAAAGAGAAAAAGAAAAAAAAAAAACGCAAGCTTTCTTTTTTACATTCTTGTGTTTCAAATTAAAGGAACTATCTCTGAACCCATTACTCACTCGTCCCCCCCGCCCCCCCCCCCCCCCCCAATCTTTTTTTTTTTTTTTTTTTTAACCGACGATGATGCCTTGTTTACTTGATCGAGCACTGATGAAGTGTAATTTGAGTATCCTCAATCGGAGTCTGGTATCAAAACAGAGTTTAGCATTTCCTTGCATCTTCTAATGCGCTCACACTAGAGCCCTGATTGGCTGATTGCGCTGCTGTCAGTTCGATCCTTGCATGTGGTAGTTAGAGCCAGGCAATTAGAGCCCGCATTCTCCGACTTCGCCTGTTTTTGTCCTGTACTTGGTCTATAGCAGGTGGTTGACAGGCAAGAGCTGATGCCAAAGCGAACGAAAATAGAACAGTTTCGAGTGGGCTCCGAACCCGTGATGGCTCATGCAGACCAGCCTCGCCTGTCGTTGTCTTCATCAACTTGCGTCCATGCGCAATGTACCCAGGAAACACCTCAGTCGCCCCCCCCCCCCCCCCCCTAAGAGTGTTAGGCGGCCCCAAAATGCTATGGGGCGCTACAATGAGGCCACCAGTCCTTACTTGACCTTGAAAGCCGAACCTCGAGCAGAAATCGAAGTGAAAGCCGAGGCGCTAGCGCACCTAATTCGCATTTGGCACTAATGGCCGTCAGTTATTCTACTTGTTTTTTTTCCTATTGAACTTTTACTCCGGTACTTTGTAACCTAGGATAAAGAATATTTTCTTTTTGTTTACACTAGTAGAACTTTGAATGTATTGTTGTTTTGTTTTGTTTTTCACGCCGCGTCCTTGCTGGCTGTAATGCTAAATTGTACTGAACAGAACTGCACTGAGCAGATATTTTTTTTTTTTTTTCACATTGATTGCATTTCAATCAAGTGTAGCTGAGGAAGCCTTCACCGAAAATAACATAAAAACTAAAAATGCACCTGTCTCTTCTTAATGTGCATGTCGTAGAGGACCTGGCGCCGTTTTTTGTAAGGGTCCACTGCCCATTTAGGATCCATTTCGTTCCCTGGAATTGGCTATTGCCTCGTCTTTCAAGCGTGGCGCCCGAGCGAAGTGATCGGACCGTGGTTGAATGGCAACCTCAACTCACTATTCCAGTGTGCACTTTGAGGGGCGAAAGCTCGCGCCGACGCGTAGACCCGCTACCCTACGACTTCTGTAATTGGCCGCTCACTTAAGTTCTACTGTACCATCAAAGCTGATGAGACAGAGAATACGGCCTTCGTAGGCTGTATGTTCGTCTCTTAGATTTTGTGGTGCCTATAAATATATATGGTCACCTCCTCTTCATTTTGAGACCAAACAAAATGTACATTTTACTCTAGACTTAAAAAAAAAAAAAAGAGAACAAACGGGATGTCGGGATTATTTTTTACAAATTGACCCTTACCATTTTCTCCACATTCTCTTGTAGCCTTCGGAGCTCTAGTTTTGCTGAAATAGACACAAGAATGGATGCCACTGGGTGAACGGTAGCGAAGAGCTGGTGAAGCAGCCATTGTTTCAAGAAAAGACGTCTGCTACTCGACGCTCAGTGACCTAGATGAATAGCACAGACAGAGACTCCTTCGGAGTATCCCTATTATGCACCGTCTGCGAGGATTTTGTTTTGCATGTCTCAACCTGCTTTCATTTCTTGCCGCGTTTGCATACGTACGTCATCAAATGCGGGGATCAGTCCCTTCACTTAAATCCCTTAGGCTCTCTTGGAAACGTAGCGGGACCGTTCTGCGCGCCCCAGATCCATACAAAATCACCGTTGGGCGAACAAAAAAGAAAGTGGTTATGCCGACGAACTCTTGCGAGAACGGGAAGCGCGGACTTGAAAAAGGAAGTCATCAACCGGAATGTGTTGATTACCCGGATAATCCTTGATCGTAGAGTGTTGCATAGACGGATATAAGACGCATAGGCGGGGGGAAAAAAAAAAAACCAGAACGTGTTCTCCTCCATTCTCCTGCACAACCGTTGTTCACAGTCCCTTTGCTTCATTTCTTCCCTCCCGGGCCGCTTTCTGTCATTTTGTTTTTCTCTTTCTACGTACTCTTTGTCTATGCGCCGTATTCCAGAATACGATGGACGTTTCAATGCGGAAAATCCGTTTGCTCCTAGTGCTCAAGGTGCTGAAGGTTTCAAATGTTTGACCCACAGTTTTTTCTTGTTATTTCTTTCCATCTTCGCGAGCTCCCGTTGAATCTTTTCAGTCGTCCCTATTCCTCCGTGCGGAATGCAATCACAGGATGCACTTCTGAATGATTCATGATTGGGACAGAAATTGTGCAAGGAACGAGCTTTATCCTGGGCATATTCATTCTCGTTTGGTACTCTTCATATTGCTTTTTCTTTAGATTGCATATTCAGTTTCCGATCGCTCCGAATTGTGCTTCAATGTAGGATTTTAGCGGATTTTGGAAGACGGGCGCAATGTATACGGAGGGAGCTTACGTTAAGAGCGTGAAGTTGGATTCCGTCATTCTTATTAGAGCGCGAAGGGACGCTATTGCAGGAATAAAAAAAAAAAAGGAAAGTGATAGCAGCCGTGCGCGACATTATCTCGTTTCTCGCGCTAAGCGGATGCAGCAACGCTCTGGAAATCGCGAAGCGGAGCGGTTGAACATTAGCAAAACGAAGAAAAAAAAGGATGGAGAGAGAGAGAGAGAGAGAGAGAGAGAGAGAGAGAGAGAGAGAGAGAGAGAGAGAGAGAGAGAGAGAGGGGGGGGGGGGGGGGAGGGAGGGAGGGAAAGAGAGAGGGGGAGGGAGGAGCGTATACATAGAAAGAAAGGCCAGCCCGGAAAAGGGTTGAGAGTGAGTGATTCCGCTCTCACCCCGTTGAAGACAGAGTACGGATAGGGGATTTATCGCGTTTGTGTCTCAGGCTATAATTTCCTCCCAGCATGCTGTGAAGTAGCACCCGGTCAGGAAAACAAAAATAATAAAGAAAACGAGCGTGAGGTTAAGGTTAAAAAAAAAAAAAACAGTAGAAACAGACGACAGGCGACTGCGTCATTTTGCCGTTCGCAGAGCTTTCTTTGTTTTATTTAGCTTTTGTCGCTAACTGTCTTTGGCAGTGCATGGACCCTGTCTTCAGACTAAGGGACCGAGTATACGCCAAGGAGCTGCCTTGTGGCGCCTTTGTTCCAGGACGTAAAGTCCCATCGAAGCGCAAGAGGCGTTTGGCCTTGGGAACGAGTCCGCTCTCCGTATAGCTCCTGTCGAGAGGCTACGGTCCGGAGGACTGGTACACGAAAGATCGCTTTTCCGCCTTCTTTCGTCAACCAGGTTCGCGCCTTCTGCCCCCACTTTCATGTTTAGTTTCGTTTCTGTAGTGTTTACGTAGCTGACACCTAACAGAGTTCGGCGCTAGTGTTGCGAGCTCTTAAGGTCCGCGGAGTTCTTGAAACTGCTTAAACCCCAGCGAACGAAAAACGGGAAGAAAGAAAGAAAGTAGGAAAGGAAGAAAGAGAGAAAAGAAAGAAAGAAAGAAAGAAAGAAAGAAAGAAAGAAAGAAAGAAAGAAAGAAAGAAAGAAAGAAAGAAAGAAAGAAAGAAAGAAAGAAAGAAAGAAAGAAAGAAAGAAAAAGAAACAAGACTGTCTGGATGCCTTCAAAACAAAATACTAACAAAAATCGCTGAGCCGGACAGCAAAATCTGTCGACTTCGGAGCTGACATTATTTTTCTGCTTGCGCCGCGCAGGGGGATTGCTTTCTTCGGCAACGCCATTTGTGCGTGCGCTTACTTTTCACGTCGTGATGGCACTGAGAGACGGACCACCCTTGCATTTGCGCATTGTGCTGCTTCCGTCACTATAGCCCTAGTTCCGTGGAGATTCGCGAACAATCTGGTTATCGCGAAGGAAGAATGTGTCTCGAAAAGGTGACACGCGCTGCAGGGGACGCACTGCTGTTATTTTTCTATCGTTTTGTCTTTTTTTTTTACTATTTTTTTTTCGCAACGAATATGAAATTAAATGCTTAACCCTCGTACGTGCTTCTTTCCTTGACAGTTTCATTATGAGAGGCATGCCAGAGAACCTGTCTGCTAGTTTCGTTTTGTTGTTTCAGCGATATTTTCTAGCCCATAACAGAGCTTGTTGCTTTCTCGTAGTCTTTAGTTTTTATTTTATTTTTACAAGATTTGAAAGCAATGCAGTCTAGAGCTTTCAGCCTTAGCAGCACTGTTAATGCTGCACTGAGCATCGCTATTTATCTGTGTTCGATCTTATTTCTTGGGGTATTTGTGCTAGGTGGCTTACTTTCCGTGCGAGACAATGCACGAATAATGCTTGCCTGCACATTTCAGTTATTTGTATGCGATGTAACATCAAAGTCAACATAACTCATACCACTTAACGTCAAACTGCGTTGAGAACAGTCTTCGTGCTTTTGGCGTGCTATATTTATGCACTTTTTTTTTCTTTGTACCATGTATACCCAGACTCAACGAGAAATGTTTTTTTTTTCTTTTTCACCAGACTCGTGACATCCTGTTCACGTCATTATGCCTGCCTGGGTCGACCCGGTCACGCTTGTTTAACCATGCACGGACAAGGGCAACAATGCGGCTAGTTCCCGCGGGCGCCGACTAAGCCGAGCCGAACAAACCAGAACGGAACTGAACGAACTTGAACTATATCAAACAAAACAAAACAAACTGAAACATGTAGTTCATCGCTGTGCGAGTGATTCCCGCGATCGCTGACGAAACCGATCGAGCCGAACCAACGAAAACCGAACGAACCAACCTGTACCAAATCAAGCAAAACAAAACAAAATTAATATGCAGTTCGTTGCTACTTTAAAGTTTCATAAACGCAGAAAAGGTGTTCAAAGTTGCGTAGCGGCGTACTATTTTCAATCTTTTAGATTTGTAACGGCTTCTGAGAACACGTCTAGCGCGAATACGTTTGCGCGCGAATATGTTTGCGGACTTCGTGTTTTACAGTTTTCCTCGTGCTCTATTTCCGCCACGTGTGTATTATGACTGTTGGATTGAATTAAGCGCAGTATAAACACGTTCCTCTTATGAACGGCATTTTATTCCGTTTCCTGTTTCTTGCTTACAGTTTCGTAACAGAGCTCCGCGAGAGTGACATTGCGTGCTCCTGAAGCGACTCCGCTCTTCACTTTCTTCATTGCGAGCCCCACTTTTCCCTTCTTTCTGTTCCCCTTTAGTATATACCTTCTTTCATTCTCAAAAACAGTGCGTTAAGGAGCGAGCGAAAAAAAAAGAAGTCAGGATCCGTGATAAGAGTTGCCGCCTTCAGTGCTCAGGCACGTTTTCAGCACCCGGAAAAAGAAAAGCAAAAAAGTTTATTGTTGGTGCTCGGGCGACGGTCTTCTGGAGTAAACAGTGTCGCGTTCAAGGGTAAATAAACGAAACAGAGAGGAAATAACGCCCGCTGAGGGGTGCGCGTTAACAAGCGACGGGTGTGTGGAGAACAGCGGACGCTGCTTTCTGTACCTTGTTTAAATGAGAGCCCCAAAAGCCCAGGCTCAGCTCTAAAAACTGTTTGCTTGGCTGCTGAATAGGTTCCTAGTGGGCACGTGTGTTCCAAACATCGTTTTGCCTTTCAGCCGTTGCAGTCTGGAGTCTCTTTCTTTCTGTATTTTTTTTATCGAAACTTTTTAATGACGCTGGCTTGTATCGCAGAGCGTGCCGAATCTCGACTAGCCGTCGTGCAGATAAAAACGCCTTTGAGAAGAGGGAGTCAGTATAGTGCACTGAAGCATCCGTCTGGAAATTGCAACTTTTTAATTTTTTATTCTGTCACAGAACTCTGTGTCCGATGTTGCTGCCGAAACGAATTACAGTTATTTCGTTATAGCTTTCGGTGCTTCAATTCCTTCATGAGATAATCAGTCAGTTGCGTTCAGAATGTCGGCAAAACTAGTTTTCGCTTCCCAGTTTCGACTAAACTATATTCTAAACACAAATATATATATATATATATATATATATATATATATATATATATATATATATATATATATATATATATATATATATATATATATATATATATATAATTTATTACGAAGGCCTCTCTGCAGCTGACATTAAAAAAAAATGAACTCCGGAAGACTTGATTTTCATTGCTATTTTTGTAGTTTCTAAAGACTCTTTTGGTGGTTCGACACGCTCGTGGATTAATTTGAAGGTGAAAGCGGTTTTGTGGGGGCTGAGCCGGAGGTTAGCGTTTGAACAGGTGCTGATGATAATAATAAGAAAAAAAAAAGGCATTCCTTTCTCTCAACGTATTACTTATTACCGCACCGTTCTTTCGCGCTTTACCCACCAGTGGTGCGAGAAAGATCTACTATTGACCTTTGACCTTTTGACGACCGCCGTAGACTACCCCAAGCTGGCAGGAGCTGCCAACTTAGGTCTCTCGTTTCACATGGGACGGTTATGTCAGAATCGGCCTGCTAGAACCCTGGCATTCACGTTACCCCTGTAGGCCACTAAGGCACGTTCATATCAGTGGACTGAGGAAGAAGAAAAAGAGAAGAAGAACGCTCGGTAACCCGCAGCTAATGCTTTCGCTCAATATTTGGTTCTGCAGCGATGAATCCTTGTATTATTTTTTACTCACTTTGTAAAATCTCCACTTCTTCCGCGATTCGTTATGGCTTTTTGATACGCTTTATGCCCCGTTCATTTCTTGTTCTCAAGCGCGATCTGATCGTTCATTGAACACTCGCGCTCTGAAACTCCGCTCCAGTGAGACGGCGTCAGCGACCCATGTTTTTGTTTTGTTGAAAGCCACACATTCGTACCGCGCTGTTTTCACGCCCTTAATTTAGTTTCGCTTTGCTCTCTAATGATACAGCGAAAGTATTTGTCGAATACCTCCTTTATTAATATTCTCTCACTGTTACCCATCTATTCTGTTCATCTTGTACCGCTTATAGTCCACAAGACTTATTCACTCACGGACTAATATAATTGTTCCCACGAAAAGGACGAACGTTCTCAGCGAATTCGAAGGAGCAAAGCCTGATGTGGTTACATCTCCCCGGTCGCTGCGAAATTCCTTTGCGCCAGAATAATTTTCAAAGGTCAGGCTGGAGAGACGAGCGCGAAACTAATTTTAGATCGCTTGCATCGGAGAAGGTCGAATTGCAAACGAAGTGAACTAAGCATACCTGCCTTCCGCCACGAAGTTCATATTCAGCTTTTCTGCGGTTGCATTCGTTCGATACCTGGCTGCGAGCCGATAACCCTATTTCTCTTTAAGGTCGACAGCCGACGGCAAACTCTCTTAATCCTTAAACACGTAAGCAGAGTCACCTTATTGAGGTTCCCCCTCATAATCGGATAAGCGTCGATCGGACGGACTCCCCCTGCCTTCTCCTTCCCATCCACATGAGCAACCGCGTTCCTTCCAATTTCCCGTCATTTGGGAAATGCCGATTCGGTTTCCGCATAAACGGGGTCGCGTATAACTTGGCTCTAAAGAGCGCGCGCACCCGCGGCAAATTGATTCGGCAGCGAGCGTGCTCGGTTTCGCTGGTGACTGCTCTTTCAGTTCGCGCTCGCGGAACTCGTCGCGGTTCGGTGTACGATTCCTGTTGTCGCTTTTTCGGGCGCTCAGTTACTGTGCACCCTATGAACAAGCTTCTCCGCCCTATATAACTTACAAGCTTGTTCGCTCTATATAAGGCTTTTTAACTATATATGCAGGCTTTTACGGACGTCGCCCCGTATACAAAGTCGTATACAACGTCGCCCCGTATACAAAGTCGTACTTTTTTTTTAGAGGGTAAAAGGTTTTTTATAGATAGGTAACGTACTTCAGATTTATTTTAGCTGTAAGGTTGTACTGAGGATACAGCAGGCACCATGTAAATTGAATTTTTAATTAGTTCAGTAATGAAAACGCGTCAATTAGCTTTTGCTCAATGTTTTTCGTTTGGGGGCACGTCGTATTTGCAGAATCGGAGCTCGTCCTCCAGAGAGTACTGGCGAGAAAAAAAAAAAAAAAAATGTTCATATTTGTAGCACGCGTTACAAGGCGTACAAACATCGTATACCGTACCACAAAGACAGCGAGCTCGTCTTTCATAGTTCGCTCCGGCCAGAAACCTGCGTCGCACTGCTGGCGTCACTTGATACCCAGACGGGAGCGCCCCGGTATCGTTTTTAGTGTCGTTCACTATGGAATAATCATATTCTTCCATAGTGTTTTAGCATCTGCCGTGGCTGCGCTGTTAGGCTCGGTCCCGGGCAACTAGCAACTGGTGATAGAGCGGATGTGCCGGATCGCATTAGCCATCGAGGTTCCGGACAGAGCACTCCTTTCATCACGGGCGGCTAAAGCAAATCCAAAATAAATGCTTCGACCTCCATCATACGCGGCCCTGCTGGTTCCCACCTCGTCACAACCAGCGCGCACAATCATTGCTTTTGCTATCTGGTATCAAAGCGATGACCTCAAAGAAATGGAGCTGGGAGAAGAGAGAACGATAGAGAGAGAGACGATAGAGAGAGAGAGTAGGCAGGAGGAATTTAAGACCAGACAAGCTAATTAAATTGTTGGCTTTTCGTGGCTGTATTTCTTCGTTATCCGAGATATCCTGATTTTAGAAGCGTTTAGCAAGTTTCACCCTATTTTGTTTGTCTTAGTTTGTTTTGTCCAACGTATACAGAAGGCATTCACTCATTTAGACTAGGGGGTAGAATGTGTTTTTGTGTCGTGGTGACAAATAGTTCGCTTCTCTGGTTCCGATTTCCTCGTTTGTTTTCCGACTCTTACTGCTTGTAGCGCCGCTATAGTATACTGACGTCATGCTAAAGTCGTCGAATTTTGTTCTCAATGTTTCATACTGCGAAACTGCGTTGCAGGGAATAGAAAAGTAAGTTATCCTGAAAATAAAAATAAAAATGGCCCAATCTTTATCTCTGCCGCCACAGTGAAGCGCTGCTCGTCGGCCAAGAAAAACAAAACAAAGAGAACGGGGCTTGGCTGCGGCTGTCACATTTGCTCGCCGTCTGTTTCAGCATCCTGTCGTTAGCGATTTTTCTCTCCGTGCGCGTTTCGGCGTTTGTGACAAAAAAAAAAGAAAAAGAAAAGAAAGAAGTAATTTTGGGAAAAGAAGAAGCGGCAGTGCTTCTGAACGGTGACGAAACATCTCGCACGGCGCTTTGTAGTTTTCTTTTTTTTTTTTTTTTGTCTTGCGAGCTCATATTTCATCACATTGGTTCGACGCCGTCTGGGCAAATATAGATGCTGACACGTATGCTGTACCTCAGCATGGTTCGCAGCACCCTGCACCTGTACTACCTGCACACACTGTCTCCAGGTTGCGCGCTCATACATACTAATCGAAGGCGCGTCGACATCCACGATGGAAGCAGACATCCTACTTTATTTCACAACTTTCATTTCATCATATTCTTCTTCTGGTTAGCTTCCGCAAGTATTCGCGCGAACGTTGCGAAACATGGCTGGTAACCCGCAAGCGTGAACGAAATCGTAGCAAGCTAAAGGCGAAGACAAGTAGCGTTGCCACAGCTGTCAAGTTTAAGCATACAGCTGCTTGCGAAAGTAGCGCCAGCTATGTTATCCCCGCCCTTTTTCGGCCGATGCCTCCTGTACTGATCGTCGTATCAGAGTCAGCGTTGTTACAGTTCGGATCGAAACGGGCAAAGGGTATGCGAAACTCGCACGGGGGAGATTAAATTGGGAAACACTTGGGCATTTCGTGGAATACCGGTTTGCGAGAAGAGTAGCGCTGCCCCGGGCTGTCGTACATATATGGACGCCTGCATTATGTATTTCGTCATACCACCTTTCGACGGCGAAGCCTTCTTTCTTTTTTTTTTTCTTTTTTTTTGTCTCCTCTTGCACACCTATAGCTATACGGTGCTTCGATCTTGCAAATGGATCTTTCTTTCTATCCGCTTGTTTATCGGCCTCGAGGTCTGGCCGTTTCTCGACCGATCCTTCCCATTGCGTTATTTCTGCCGTTCTCCCGATTTCTCGCGAGATGGAAGAGCACATCCTCTTCCCTGACCGGCGTTGGTGGTGGGCGATGCTCCGAGGCAGCGGCGACAGCTGCCCCGTGCTCTCCGCAGTCTGACGAACCCATCTGAAAGACGCTCTTCGCACACAGTGCACCGACACGCGGATTCGATGCAGCGAGGATACGAGTACTGGCCGTTGTCTATCTTTCTACATCCGCACATTCCGAGAGGAGACGGAGGAAACGCCTTTAAGTGTCTGGGCTGGATAAGAAAGCAATGGCTTCGCTTACCCGGTGCGTGAGTGAGCCAATTGAGGCGATCGTCGGTCGGCTCTGTTCGGTTGCGTGAAAGCGTCAGTGTGTAATACGGCACGCCTTTGCTTTGACATTTAGTACTTCTCCCCGCTGCATTTCGCGCTACGTATCCGACGTTAGTGTTCTGGAGAGTGTGTCTGGTCGACTTTTGTATCGCGTCTGGCGGCGCACGGCTAAGTGTGTTCCACTCTGTCGACCAGCTTCGGTATCTAGAGCGTATACGGCCCGATTTTACCTGGGAAGGCGCAATAAAACAGAATGCGTTAGTTGAGAAGGCGATAAGCTGCATGGCGGTGTCCTTTTCGGTCTGTACTCTGCCTCCTATCCCTCTTTGATTTTATTTGCTTTTCTACAGGACTTGGTGCAGTTGCTTCCGCCTCTTCTGTGGTGGAATGCTTAGATTCCGGACGTATTTTTTTTAAACAGCTTTTTTTTTTTTTCGCTTCTCTACCTTATTAAAGCATCTTGCGCTCCTCAAAGCTATGAAAACAGAACTGGAACCTCTCGCAAGCTTGTCAACGTGCCAGGTAACCGAGACGGCGTATAACCAGATGTGTCAATAAGCACCGAAATCGTCCTCTGAAGCCATTAGTCGAAGCACCGATTCTTAGAAGAGTGAATGGCATCAAGGCGTAATCCAAGTTGACAACTGGCGGAAGCAGTTATCTCGTCGCTTGTGATTTTCGGCTGATACGGCAATTTTGGAGGATTTCTGAAAGAAGGGCACATTACTCTAGATAAGCCGGTGATCAATTTTTCTTCATCTAGCGAGCAGCACGGCCGTTATCACTGTTTGTGCACATCTATACCTTTCATACTTGCATCATGCATGTGACGACTAGCACTGTTCTCTTTTCCACTCAGTGTGTACTCACGTAAGGTCGGTACCGTTGTATCTCCGGGCAGAGAAGAGTTTTAACTGTCGCTCATCCATCTGCTGTCCTCTCCGGTGTGGTTTATCACATGCTGCAATGGATGCATTTCTCCTCCTGCTTGGCTTGAGAACTGTGGCTCCCCTCAACCCTTGTTCTGTACTCTTTCCTCTGCTTTCGAGCGACCAGAGCAGTAGTTTAGTTTGTGCTCACTCACTGCATTACTGCAACGTCTTGTCTCTTTTCATCTCCTTTTTTTTTTTATTTCCTCTGTGTATGCCCTTGCAAGATAACTAACAGGCAAAGCGGTAGAATGATGGTAGATATTTTTTTTTTCTTTGGCACCTCTGGCTATATACAAAATTTTCATTTCCTCGCCTTTTATGTCAATATGCGTTTAATGCCGAAGGAGTGGTCCGGTCCCTCTCAGTGGTGCACGCACTAGAGTTGCGTTTTTCTAAAATGCGGTGACAAGTAGCTTTCTTTTCTTCTGTTATCACACCCCATTCTTTTGTACGGCTTCATAAAAAAAAGGGGGGAGGGGTGGGATACGAAAGGAAAGCTACACAATGCTCCATGAACTTCAATAAGGCACAGTACCACTTCGCTTTCTTTTTCGCTCCCCCACTTTTTTATGTATGCGTTCGTCGGTGGTTATTCTGCACACTGAAACGAGAAGAAAGCGGAGGACGGAAGCGGTAATTGAATTATAATGAAAGGGCTCTCTCGCTCTCCCTCCCTCTCTGTAACCGGTATTGGATGAGCATTTCACGCGCGGATACACTAGCGCATAGGCAGTATAGCACATCACGCGGTTCTGTACAGCGGAGCTGTCATTAGTTCTGGCAAACTCTATGCTTCCCTATTCTTTTCTTTGGTTTGCCTTAAACACCGCACTTTTGGACACATTGTCTCTTCCTGGTCCTTTGTTAATCGCATAGCTTTTCTTTTTTTCTGCGTCCCTGTGCTCCTCACACGGTTACAACCCCATATTTTATTTGTATTCAACGTGCTAATTCTTTTTTTTTTTCTTTTTTCACTTGCTTTTCTCCAACATTCTGTGCGGACACCTCTCAACGATGGCCGGGTGGCCATTTTTCACCGCCCCGAGATTCCCGCCATCCGCAACATGCATCATTTTCGCCAGCGGAGGCCTCTTTTGCTCTCTTTCCTTAAAAACGCCCAGGACTCGTGCTTTTGTCCATGTCCAGAGACTCCTTACAAGAAGACCCCGGCCGTCGACGCTCCCCAGAAGGGACGCGAGAACAGCAATCGCTGGCATAGAGGAAAAGGGAAAATAGAGAGAAAAAAAAAAAAAGGAAAGTCATGCGTAAATTTACTAGCCAGTCATTTTTGCGCATGTGCTATACATGTCCTATGCACTCAGGTGCGGTAGTTGTATCCATCTTTTATTTCACTTTTTTTTTTTTTCATCTCTTCATTTGAGAGACTAAGTTCTCTTTTCTTTCTTATTTTTTTACTGACATCTTGATTTTCCTTGCCGTCTTTGCATTTTCTTCACCCAACTTCTCCCGCTTGTGTTTCTCATTTAGGACTGCGTTCGTCCGCGGCTTTCCCCTTTGGGGGCAGCGACGTAAAAGCGCAATTTAATGCGCCGCTCGGCGGCCAAAGTAGTGCGTCAACGTCGCAAAAATGCCGTTCTGCTTGGCGCCGGCACGTGCTCCTCTCCTATGCAGAGGAGCAACGCCCTCAGAGACTATGCCAAAGCCTGAGAGGCAGCCGAGGTGAGGCAAAGAGCCGGAGTTGGACAGAATAGTGGCGCGCGGTCGCGCAGCCGTGCTAAAACGAAGAGAAGCTGTCCCGGGACGCCTCCGCCTCGCGTGCCCGGGCTCTCGCAGCGAAAAGCGAGGCGTGAATGGAGGGAAAAAAGTAAAGAAAGGGCATTTCAACTTGGAATGCATTAATAGTACAGCGTTTGGAGGGGAGGAGGGAGCGGCGATGTGCGACCATCTTGCATGCTCACGTTGCATTGTTCTTTTTTTTTTTATTGTTCTTTTCCAGCTTGTTCTTTCAGAGTTCCCTTGCACTTCGCTGTCTGGAGAATCTTTTGTATGTCTCTATTTTTTTTATCCTCTCGCGGCAACGGCGCTTGCTTTTCTCGCCTGGATTCGTAAAGTGCTTCGAATTATAAAATCACATTTGCGGAGAGAGAGAAATGTTCCCTATTCTGTCCTAATCGTTGAAAGGTCTTTCGGCGTTACTTTACGCCAGATGCCCTTTTCTGCCTCTTTCTGTTTTTGTTTTTTGTTTTTTTTTTTTTCATTGTAGGACGAAGTGCGCTTTTTTGTTGTAGATTTTTTTTTTCTTGTTTTTTCCTAATGTACCCCAATGAGCAAACCGCCGGAGCTACTGCACTCATTGTCATCTCTGCCGCCGTGAAAACCGTGTACATGCTTCTGGGTACTCTTGTCAGGGATACAGCGGCGAGCAATTTTTCGGTGGCGGCAGACTGTGAAATTGCTTTCCTCTTTATTATATTGTGATTATTTTTTTTTTCTTCTCAAACGTCTTGCGCGCGAACAAGTTGAGACCACGAGTCAAGTGAGCTCGTGCTGCTTAATCGTGCTGACTGCACGCGCTTTAAGGACTAATTAATTAAGACCACCTGAGACTAACTGCCGCGTTTCATCGCCGTTTTGTCTCACAGCCGCTGAATCAAAAACAGCCCGGTGCAAACACCTCGCACTTAATGAAGGATGATGATTAGTACATAAATGCCTAATAAAGTGACATGGGAATCTGCGCGGCTTGAAACGCGCAGGACGTACAAATAACCAGGCTTTGAGGTGAGGAAAACAACCCAGCCAGGTATACATTTTTTTTTTATATATGACTGTATGAGCAGATGCCAACGTCCTCGTACGCTGTTTTCTAAGCATAAACGCTATTTCAACGACGCTGTGCGTGTAATGGCAAATGCATTTCTGAATTTTTCATGAATGTTTACTGAGTATCTTGGGCATATCTGCTGATGCATGTGCGCTCTCCCCTGACGGGGCTGGTACAGGTGGGTTACCGCCGCTTGCGGCGGGGGCTAGCCTGGCACCGAATTTTAATCTGTTGTAGGCCGTCATTGCACACGCCACCGCTAGTGGCGGACGTCGGCTGTTGTTGCGGCGCGCGTCTTTCTCTCCCTCTTCCCTTTCTTTCTTCTCTACTTTTTCTTATGTCTGCACGAGGCAGCGGAGGTGGCTCAGCTACAGAGCCAGTAGCAGGCCCGTGCATTTTCTTTTCCTTCTTCCTACAGCCACAACAACAACAACTACAGAGTATAAACAGTGTTACGATATTTGAGAAACCTACAAACTCTAAACAGTTATAACTTCGGGGCAGTAAGTTTCTAAAATATATGTTCTTGTAGCTCAATAAATGTAAGTGTCCTCTATCGCTTTTCATTAAAAAAGAGAGAGAGAGATATATTATGTTACGTATTCGTTTTTTTACCAGTCATTTAGGTTAGGGGCCGTTTTCTTCTTTCCTTTCAGAAATATTACAGGTTACTTGGAAGTTAAGTGACCATTCTGTGCAGCGGAACGCTCCAAATCGAATCTTCTTTTCCGCAACAATAGAGAGCAGATGACACCTCTTTGAACGAGACGATTATAGCGGGAACGAAACGGCCGTTGTAATGCGGCCATAAGGCCTACACGATTGTTGATTATTCATGAAACCGGAATGAGCTTTGTCGGTAGTGATGTCTAGAAGAGAAGCACACGTAGGAAATGGTAACAGTTCCTTCTCCATCTCCTATATTCTCCTGAATGCTGCTTTTGCTTGCTCATCTGAAGTGCATTTCATTGCACTTCGTGTACTTCGGTACAACAATAGAGGTATGATTATCATGGATTTCTTTGATGACTCTTTTAATATGCACGCAAGCGAAAGCTCCCCGTTACACGTGGTCACATTATAATTTCCCTGTGAATAATTCATTTCCATGGCTGTTTACCTTCCGGAAAGAAAACTGAATTATTTGTTTAAACCCCTTTCAGAATCAAATATTCGGGATCGGTTGATAGCGCGGGGAATACGAAACTAGAAGAGATGGGGTAGAACCCGGGCGGCAGAGAGCACATTACGAAAGATATGCACTTTGTGAACGCCGATACAGATCAGTTACCAAGTCGACAGTATAGAAAAGCAGTAACGGTATAATTTGTACTTTCAAAGCGGAGCTGGGTGCTCGATACACATTCTGCGAACTCAAAGCTAGAAACATACGCAGCCCCGTATAATAAGCGTGAAGAGAACACGAGCATTCTGTTGTTGCCGTCGATGACAAACGAGGCCCCCGGCGTTCGTTGTTCCAGCAGAAAACATGGGACTCATTGTACAATCCAGGAGGGACGCTCGCTTTTATTCGCCGCTCTTTATTTTTTATTATTCTCGCCAATGATATATGGCCTCGTCGCATTTCATGGCGCCACTGTTTAACTCGTTTAAGCGTCGGGCTTTTGCCTTCACTTAAAGCCTTTCCTCGCCCTTTGTACGCCACTTGTGTCGCCTTCTGCTGTGGAGTGAAAAAAAAAAAAAAAAAAAAAGGAGGAAAAAAATATACGCGTCTGAGTCATTCCAGACCAGCATTCCAGTAACAAAGCGAAAAGAGCGAAATGGTGGGCTCTGCGTGCTATGACTCTCGTTGAAGGCGCCAATCGAATGTTATCGGGCTTCGACTGCAGGACAAAAACTATTTATCACGCGACTTTGGCACTGAACTTGGCCTTCCTAAGTATCTTTATTATGCGGAACATTTTGGCAACATTGAAGGTTCTCTACTAAGCTTGAATCATGCACCGATCAATTTGGTAGAGGAAACATAAAAATTGTTCCCACTTTTCACCATGTACGTGTACCTCAGAAAGCCGATCAGACATGAGCGCTGCGACATCATGTTGCTTCGGAGCCGGTTAAAGATATGCTACGATATTCAAAAATATCACATAAAATTCGCCTTTGTCTTACGTTTCAAATGTGGGCAGTACCTCTGTCCTCTAACATATTTACGTTTCTTGCAATGCCATTTTGCGTTCGAGTTAATGCTGCGTGCGAACGATGTAGCGAATGCCGTGAGTGCCATTAACTCCCGTGATCCTGCGCGGAGTGATGCGGCTTATGTAGATCGCACAATTATGTGGCCTCCGAGATCGCTTGCGCGGGATGCAAAGATTTACGCTTTGCGACTGATCCCTGAGGCTGCCAGCGTGTGGTTGCGTTATTTCGTTTTAATGATTTGCTGCATGTGACTGCTCGCGCGCTGCTTCGCACTGGCGCTCCGCGTGAACAGCTGCGCTGAGCGCGTCACCGCGAAGCCATCAGGTGCCTTCCGCTCAGCAGCGCGCCATTTTGTCCCGCACCCGTCCACGTGTGTCGTTAAGCGCGTCACATTTCGTCAACATCGGCGATGTTCCTGCCAAAGTGTTTGCGTTAAGCGATCCAGGCGACAATGTGAGTTTCCGCCTTTGGTATACCATGTGGAATGGGGCACATTCTGCAACCACTTCCTACTGTTTCATTTCTTTTTTCCTTTTTGAAATATTCACGCATCCTGAATTGGATACGGATGTAAGTATTGGGAGGAAGTTATTTATTCCTTGTGTCCGCATTATATTTCGGATCGTTATAAGACTTTGGCTCGCTGTCCGGATTGTTCGTCACGTGGTCGACGGCCACACTAGCCCGGCGTTGCGAATCGAGGTGCCGTTTGCACAGACTCGTGTGTACGCGGATACGCTTCACGTAAATTAGGTTGCGATTACGTCTTCTTTGCCGGGGCTTTGTCTTCGCTGTTGTGTGCACACTTGAACTTATGTATATGTGGAAGTCTGCCGGCCACCCTCTTCATGTTATATATATATATTTTTTTCTAACTTGTATTATATCTCATGCGTAAATAAGGACACCTTTCAGCCACTGTGGTGCCGATCGTATTTGGATATTTAATGGGCGCAGGTCATTGTGCTGGGATATATTAAGTCATTTCAGACCGCACCTGATGCCCTTTGAACATACATCTCCCGGCAAAAGACATTATCACTTTAACAGATTGATTGCTTTGGATTGAAATTAAGCCTCTGTGCCTCTACTACGGATATAATCGGGCCACGGGGCTTTCAGCGCCGCGCGCGTATATATGTGTACAGCTGTAACGGTGGTGTGCAGCTGTCGCCGCCCTCTTCGTCTGAGTCAGGCCATGGCCTGGCCGTCGTGTCAGAAATAGCATTACAGTGCGCTGTTTTTCACCTACGGAGCCCTACTTTAGAGACTTTACGTTTAAACAGTAAAACTTATTCGCAGGTGCGCTCCGGCTCAGCATATGTTCAGCTGTCTTGCTTTCTGGCTTTCAATTCCGCCTCACCAAATGTGTTCAATGTTTTCATTCGGCGCTGTCTTGCGCCCTTGAAGCAAAAAGGGACGCATACTTCGCGGGAAAATAAACAAACTCTATATGTATATGGCGTCGTATGGGGCTGAAATGAAGGATGAAGATTACAGCTGGGCGAAAATGGGACCCTAAAAACTACAATCAAGGAACCAGTTTTCCTTAAAAGTGTAACCAAGTCAAAACATCCGATAAAGAAACTGTCAAGACATGAGTAAAATTTATCCATCAGCGACTCCTCTCGCGGGTCGATGTTCGCGTAAATGCACTTCGATACTCGCATAATTACCCATGCTATAATTTATGCCTGTATTATCCAACGCATGCTTATTAACATACGGAGGCCACCCGGCATAGGCGTAAAGCCCCGTTATAAAAAAACCCTGCGAACGTGTCCGAAGGCCTAGAAGTACCATGTCGTAATTGGAATTCAATTAAGGCTGCCGGGGTGTTCAGTTTTCAGTTTAAAGAAACTGCTTTTCTTTTTTTTTTTTTTTTTTTTTTTTTTTTTTTTTTTTTTTAGTTCCTGCCTATTCGCCCACCTCACTATCGATGTCACACAACTCGCTGAATGCTCGGCCTTGTCACCACCAAGCTACCGTGCTCTTTCCAAAGGCATGCTCTTTGATTTTTCATTTACAGTTATGTTGACGGCAACGCTTACGCAGACGCCAACGCCGCATTTTCCGCACAACAAAGCATTTAACTATATCGCCTAATAACAACACTGCCGAAGTCGCGTCCTTTTCACCGTCTGAGCTCATACTTGCGATTGTCGAATTCCGGTGCTCTGACCCGCTTTGGCAATTCCAGTAGCCATTAAACGTTATCTTGCATAGCTCCCGCGTCAACAGCGTCATCTTGTGCTGTAACGACTACAAGACCGCACAATAGAGCCGTGAAAGACCAGAAAATCCGGGCGCAATCGTATAGGGAAAAAGCGTTTCGTCTCTTCTTATCCGCTCAATCGCGACACATAAGAGGCGGGCACGTATTGTTCGCTATACGTGCGTAGAGCTGTAAGCTGCTCGACATCGCCACGCGCCCTTCTTTACGATCCGTTCCCGCGATTTCGCTCGCACGAGAGGCAAAATAAGCGGAAAGAACGAATGAATGAGTGAAAGGCTGCAGGAGAGGCTGTAAAGGAAGCTTCCGTGTCGCTACGCTGTCTTCCTTTATGGGTCTCGGTGATCGCGGAAGCAAAGGGGTGACTGCCGCCGTTGGCCCCATTTCACTTTTACTGCTTAGCTGCACCTCGGCGTTCGGCGGAGTGTATTTATCCCTGTTGCACTATCGACTCAGGGTACCCCAGATTTTTTTAAAGAAAAAAAAAAAAGGAACGGAATGACGAGTAATAAGTCAGTGTTATTTGCGAATTTAGCAGTCACTGTGCTCGAGTGAGGAGGACGTTTTGTGCTGTCCAGGGCATGGTTTACAACTGTAGTTGTAGTGGTTGTTTATAGAGAGGCGGTCTACAGATCTGCCATGTCAACGGCCGATCTGCCATGTACATAGCCAGCTTAGTCACATTAGCTGTCGGTGATTTAATGAGATTTGAGGTGTAATAATGTAATAAGTGCACGAGTGAAACATTGTATTGACACATGTCAGTCAGGTAGTCAAAAACACGGTGCAGCTGAGACGTTTTAGTTCAGGTATGCTGTTACCACCGAGGCCCAGACGTTTAAATAGTGTAACACAGAAATGCCTGCCACCGATTTGTGCGACTTTGCAGATGAAGATTGCAAGCCCTCTAGGTTCACTAAATGCACTGATTGACATTTGATGGCTAACTATAGCACCATAAGTCTCGCGTTTTCTTAGTGCCGGAATGCGATGAAAACTCTGTAAATAGAAATAATTAAATATTCGCGACGTCCATGAATAACCCTCGCATTGCACTTGTCGTCACTCCGGTTAGCAGAGCTTTCGCAGCCTTGAGTTTGTCGCTAAGAAGAGAAAAGAACATGTCCTTTCCACCCGAACTTGCCTCTGACACTGTTAAGGATGATATAAACAGCACTCGCGAGTTTCAATCAATCAATCAATCAATCAATCAATCAATCAATCAATCAATCAATCAATCAATCAATCAATCAATCAATCAATCAATCAATCAATCAATCAATCAATGAGTTTATTTTCGCATACACTGTACAGCGACAAAGGGTGACATTAGGAGAAAAAGCTGTTTTTATTGCAGCTTGACTGAGCTCCAGTCACCCAGCACCATTGACGAACGATGCACTATTTACGTTTATAGATAATTTGACTACACTAATTATACATAATACACTTATACATAATACAGAAAAATGAGCATGCAAAATACATAAGTAAAAAGGTGTACACGATCAAAGACTCCAATTACTAGGACACACACAGTATATTATACCCCAATACATTATACACGGGGGCAGTAAACGGCACTATATAAACAGTTCAGCAATAACCTTTTGCGACAGTTGTGCGATACCAATCTGAAGCACATCGTACCTATTCAGTAGTACGATGCGAGAGCTAACCCCTAAGTGACTTCTTTTGTTTGAATTTATTGGGCCCATTTGCGGTTATAAGGTCGCTTATGCGCAAACAATTTTTTAAGGCATTAACATTACATCCGATGGTTTTGAAGATTTATTCGCTAACTTTATTTTTAACGCAACAGCGTTAAAGGCCTCGTTACCCAGAAAATGTGGCGTCGGCGTTGATTAGCGAAAATCACCGGCAATTAAGGCGCTGGCAGGTTGTATAGCTGACAGCTGACATGACCGAGCACTGATTATTCGATGGTTTGTGTGATTTAACGAGATCACGTGATACATAAAGTCGGGAGGAGCTGCCAACTCGAACTGCTCATTTGAGGTGGGGAAGTTGGTTGGTTGGTTTGTGGGGTTTAACGTCCCAAAGCGACTAAGGCTATGAGAGACGCCGTAGTGGAGGACTCCGGAAATTTCGACCACCTGGGGTTCTTTAACGTGCACTGACATCGCACAGCACACGGACGCCGCTCCGTTTCGCCTCCATCGAAACGTGGTATAAGAATCAACCCTCCGGTGATCTTGCACGGCCGCTTAATGGAAGCTCCCACTGAGCGGCCGTGGCTCCGGGATGCCAACTCAGGCAGGCTGCATCTAGGATAGCAGGTACCGTCTTTGCCAAAGTAACCAGGCTGCAGGGTCTGCTTCTTGGCCGTGTGGTGGTAAATTCATACTACATCTGAAGCTTTAAATGCGTGAAAACTAAAGACCAGCGCCTATCCTCACTTCTTAACGAGTTGTGATCTTCTGGGAATCTTAGATAAATATAAGATAAATATTTATTTCCATTGAACATGGTGGAGACGAGATAAAAAGCCGCTTTTCGCAGCTTGACTGGACCTCGTCCCCTACAAACAGCAGCGTGTCACGCTGTACAAAATACCCAGCCACAACCTAATAAACAGCACGAAAGTGTGTAGGCACAACGTATCAAAGACACTTCCTAATGATGCCAAAAATAACGCAGGAAGTACGATGCACAGGCACAGAGGAAATTAAAAACAAAAAAAAAAATTCTACTCATCTATACATAACATGACAGCTCTCAAAGTGATGGTACAGAAAATAAGTTAATGACACTAAGAAACATGATATAAAAAGAAAATTTAATGAGCATTGTAGTTTTTCGGAAAAACCCAAAATTAGCTTAACAAACAGGTGGTCAGGCATGCTTAAAATTGAATTGAAATGGTTGAACACAGTCATTTGTGTCGCTAGGGTCATTTTAAGTTAGAACGCAGCACTCTTCACCAAAGTATCTTTATGGGCTTTATAATACAAATGAAAAGCAAAACATGCAGCCTGGTTACTTTTGGCAAGGACGGTACGTCCATAAGACTTGGTTAAAGCGGGACTTTGTATGCCGGGCTTAAGTATCCCACAAATATTCATTTTTTTTTCTTTTCCAGTCAATGGCCCGACTTCGCAGAGAACTACCGTTAAACTGTATGGCTGGCCAGTACATAAACCATCTCAACCTTACCGCGGGCTACTATTGCCGGTTTTTGTTAACTGCGCCTGGTCAAGGGGTGCGTTTTCAGTTTAAACTTTCCTACGTGTCAAATGGTGTTCTATTTATGGCGTTCTACTGGTATGCATAAGGTCGCGGCTTCGGCGGTCCCATTTTCATGGAGGCGAAATAGGGAAATTCCCTATTTCCGCATGGAAATTCCCCTATAAGTTAAAGGACTCAGGATTGCATAGAATCCTAATCCGGAGCCATTTCTGCAGCTTTGGCCGAGTAATAAATTACTAACTAATAATAATCACCTGAGTGGTTACATTATATTTAGCTGTGAACGCGTTCGACGTTTGCTTCGAAGAAAATGTTTGCATATACTTAAAATATCTTCTCATACCAGTCTCATCTAATGGCGTTCCAAGGCAGCCGCTGCACAAGCTATATCAAAATGCCAATATACACTGCAGAGACGAGGTCAGCACTGCCTTCGTGCACTCTAACTGTTCTGTCGTGCAATCCGTGAAGTCAGTCACGTACAGCTTCATCCGTTAACCATTATCGGTTTCGGTTCCTTGACATGTTTTTTTTTTTTTTTTTTTTTTTGGCATTTGCACCAATCTTGCCTGAAACTGCAAATGCCTCGCACTTATCAAAACTGTGCAAAGTAGACAGGAGTCAAGCTGACCAGTCTCTTAACTGCGAGAATGGTGCACGAGTTGTCAAGGGCTGTGCGCTGCTGGAGAATACTAACCAAGAATAGGGCACGCGAAGCACCGGCCTTTCAAGGCGTGTGCTTGAGGCTCATTGTATTCCTACGGTAGCTTGTATCGTTTGTGACCGCTGCTACGACAGCTGCTTAGTCTAGTCCCTTTGTAGCGGGGTACATCGAGCTAGTTAGAAAAAAGAGAGAGAGAGAGAGACATTGGTATTGGTGCGGCCAAAGATGCTGCATGCTTAATAATTGAGGCAAGCGAAGCCTACCAAGGGGATCAGCAAGGCGCGGATAGAGAGAGAAAACTTCTATTGAGGATAATAATTCGCAGTAGCTAGATGGTTTCTGCCCCTAGTCCGGGCCTCCGCTGGTGGCAGCTGACTTGAGGACTGCGTACGATTCAAACATGAAAAGCAGAATGGAAAAGTTAATAGACACTACGCGCAATGGCGTTTCGTGACTACAATGGACGCTCTTAAAAACCGATAACGAACCGCATTTACTTCTGTGGTGCTTATAAATATATATAGGTACTTTGAAAACATTACCAGAACCTATCGGCGTCCTCAGAGCGTTCACAAAGCGACCAGCCGACAGAAGCAGAAAGCAGAAGGCGCACTTAATCGGAAGCAGAAAGCAGAAGACGCTTTTAATCGGAAGCAGAAAGCAGAAGACGTACTTAATCGCGCGAAACTTGACGCGTGAAAATCCTGCCTGCCGAATGAGCATCAGCGCTGCAGGAGGCGTGCGTATTCGTGGATACGAAAGCAGAGATAGGAAAGAGCAGCTCGTCCCTGTCCCTTTGTCTCCTTTCCGTTAGTTTATACTCATCCTTCCCGTGCCTCGGCCCGCCTGGCGTATTTACGAGAGTCGCCGGCCCCCTTCCCCGTTGTTACGACACTCTTGCACAAGGGCAAGTGCTTTGGCCACTGTCCCCCCTTATTCGTCTCGCCCCCTTTCCCTTTATACTCACGGTCAGTTTACAGCCGCGCATTATACCTGGCCGAACGAGAGCCGTAAAGAGCGCCTGCGGCTGCTGGCTATAGGCCATCACCCACCCGGCGTGCTCTTGCTTTTGCAGCATTGTTTTGTGATCACTGGGCAGAGCACACGGAGGCATTATATAGGGTGGCGCCGCTGTTTTGGCCCTTCGGTCCTTTTGCCCTCGCAGCGTCCAAGCCAATTGTCCCTGTCGCATTGTATCCGTATAAAACAGCTTTCTGCAGAGAGAACCGAATTGCCTGGTCGTATATTCCAATCTGTCCACTTCGGTTGCATGTGCGCTTCTGCAACAATGCGAATTTGTCCCAAACCCCGGGGACTATATATACGACGTTTGTAGAGAACACAAACGATAGTTCCTTTGCTCACAATATATATATAAAGGAAAGACAAAGGGAGTATGCATGTAATGCACAAGTGCAAAAGGCCCCAGTGATTTTTTTCTTAACATTTTCCTTTTTAGAAGACACTATCGCAATGTATTTTGAGCTTTTCCTTTTTACCCGCGAGTCTGAAACCATATATTCGCGATCTTCGTACCAAGCGACAGTACCTCGATTGCCCCATCACACTCCTGCCACGGCCCCGCTGGGGTGACGCAGTGGCAGCTCGACTACTGTTCCCAAGGATGCGGGATCGAGTCCCGGCCTCGGCGGCCTCTTTTCGATGCAGGCGAAAAGCAAGGCGCCCGTGTGCTGTGCGATGTCAGTGCACGTTAAAGAACCCCAGGTGGTCGAAATTTCGGAGTCCTCCACTATACGGCGTCTCTAGTAGCCTGAGCTGCTTTGGGACGTTAAACCCCACAAACCAAACCAAACCAAACACTCCTACCACGTGTTCTGTTGTGCGTATTTTGCAGATATATTCCACATCCGCATATTGTGGAACAGCGCTGCCTTGCTCCAGACAAATTTATTTTGAAGCCTGATAAATTTTCAGCGCGGCTTCTGACTGCACACTTCTCCTATTTATTTATTTATTTACTAATACGTGAGAACTTGCTTCTGCGATCATCTGGACATCTCAGCAGATTCCCCATTTCGTTCAGATTCAGTTTTCTGAGCGTCGCTTCTTTGTCGATGCATAGAAAATATATAATCATTTTGTTTTTGTTGGAGTGTACGAGAACAGGGGTATGCTAACGAAATCATGTTCAAGAAAGGTAGAAATTAAAAAAGTTTCCGTACATCGTCGTTTTCATTATGTGCAGAAATGAAAGCGGTGGTTTCATCGGATCCTTTCAAAAGTTCTCCCTTCAGAGCATCATCCGTGGTGCCGTGGTGTATAGACCACCACACTTAGCCCGGGATGTCTAGGATGGATATATAGTGCAATTGTGTGTGCGTGGCAAGAGAGGGAGGAGGAAAGCAGCGCGTTCCACTGCATCACACGAGGTTCCTTGGATGATTTGTTTTGCTCTCTTTCGTACTCTTCTGACCCCTTTTGCTGAAATACCCCCCCCCCCTCCCCCCCCTTCCTCACTAGCATACGCAGCTCCTTTACCAGGTCGTCGCACCTTCTACACTTGCTGCGTCGCGTGTCGTCATCCGTCTGCCCGGCTAGACGTTTTCAGTTGGCTCATATCTCGTAATGCGTCCGCTCTTTTCTTTCCGCTCATTCGCTAGTTCTCCATGCTCCTCAGTAGGATCCCCGGCCCTTACGTGCGTACGATCACGCGGCACTCTTGCCGGCGGCAAATAAGAATAAATGTTGCGTGTTAGCGCCTGCGGCTTATACGAAAGTGTTACACAAGGTGCGCTCGTGATCTCAGAAGGGGCGAGCTGCAACCGGTGCGGGACGCATGGATGGAACCGCATTATCGCAGTTGCTACTACGCCCATTGCACGGCCTTCTCGGCCGATTCTCCATCCCATCACCTTCGGCTTTCCTGCCATGCAGCCCTGCGTAGAAGGAACGCAGAGCTGCATAGAAGGAGCGAAGAGCTCGCCGCGATGTAGCAAGGCACTACGCGCCCGGCTCTTGGCCAATTGTGTGGCCGCTGCCCCCGTCTCCCAGAGGACTCTCATTTGGCCCGCGTCATTTGCGCCTTCTTTTTTATCTGGCTCGCTCTGGGATTTCTTCGCCGCTCGAGCCCAGTGCGGCTGCTTGTTCTCCGCATCGGTCCGTTTCTTGGCTCTTGCGTGCTCTTGGCTGAGACGGAGCAGCAATTTGAGTGAATGGGCTCAAAAGGGTAGTGACGCGTAAGGGCTTCCTCAAGCTGCACAGCGCTAAGTGGAGTGCAGGCCTGCTTCGCTTCTATGATATGTCGCATCTGTCGGATGATCGAATTTACAGAAAGTTGCGCTGACGTTGGTACCAGCGTATTAGGTTACGTGCGTGGCTCTCGTTGTGCCTTGTTATTGGCTGCGCATGCAAAAATGACAAAAAAAAGAAAAACTGCGCAGGACATGCGCTGCACATATGTAACCGTAGTGCTCAACTTCTTTCGTAATGTCATGTCTGTCACAGATGCTGTGGTGCTAATGTCAGCTTACGAAACTAACTAGCTCACGTTCCAGCATTGACTACGGCGCCATTGTCCGATGTTAAAGCTTTTTCCCGAAAATACAGCTGCGGCTCAAGGGTCACGCTCACTCACATCACGCAGTGCTCTTATTTCAAGACAGTCAGATATTATTTTGTCAGTCACCATACTTCCTCGGTCCAGCCATTAGCATTATCGCGTCGAGGCGCTGTCCCTCTTCGTAGTTCTTAATGTCGCCGATATATCAGTCTGAGTGAGCAGATCAACTGCACGCAAGCTGACAAGGGGTCCCCTCTCTCGATCTGAGAAACAGGATTGGCCTGTTCCTGCCGCTTTGGAAGCGTTGCGCGAGGCCTTATGCACACATTACAGCACTACCATTTGCACAATCAGCTCTTGGTAGCACACGAGCAGCGCCCTTGGGCGTCTATCAGCGGAACTGCAGCCGACGACCCAGTATATCCCCAAGCTTCACAGTCTTCCCTAAGCCTGTAAAAACTGCACCCTCTTTATATGGCTTTGATTGTGCCCCGGTGCATTCTCCGAGAACCTCAGTTCCCGTACAACCCCTCCTCCGCCCGTAATTTGTTTTCCCTAGGGATCATAGGGATGACTGGCGACGCCAGCTGCCGTATATCTGGGCGCCTCATGAACGCGCCCCCACCCCTCGCTACAGCTGAGCTGCTCCCAGTCTTTTGTTACCCGCTCTCTTTGTTTCAGTGCAGAGGCGCGAACTCTCCGTCGAGGGGATTTGGGATTTGAAGCTGGTAATCCCGTCAGCGCTTTCAAGCCTTGCGTGATTGGGCCGAGCGCGCTCGCCTCGGGCGGCACGGCCCGAGCGCCGACTGTAATCATTCGGATTTTCCTGCCGACACACGGCCGTTCTTGTCGAATGAACGTGGTCGGAACACTATTGTGCTAATGCGCGTACTTGGGTCTCGCGTCCTGGAAATGGGAGTGCTTTCTTCGGTCTCGCGAATAAAACGGTCGTTATCTCGCTGAAAACATTTTTTTTTTTTTAATTCGTCCATAGGTCGAGTTTAAACGCGCACGGTGTAGGGCTGTTGAGTCCCCGAGAAAAGATTGACAGACGGGAGGGACTGTCACGGAAGAATGAATACTCACTAATTGTTTCAAATTACAAATTAAGATCAATTTCAGCGTTTTTAATGATAGGGCTGATGGTGCTGACTGGACCCCTACCAAACCATAATAGTGAGTCTGAGCGCACGCTATACGAACAGTCACGTATGGAACGTAGAGTGGCAGGGTTCTGTAACTTCATGAGCTCATGTTAACCAAGCGTGCACGTCTGCCTGCTTTTTGCCGCTCATCACTGCTGCGACGTTTTGACTCCCTCACCATATTTCTCGGTAAAATCATCATTCGCACACATTAGCCAGTGAGCATCACATATTCTCAGTGCTTCTTTTAAATGCCCTGTTCCTGGCCTGTAACCGGTACCGGCTGGCGTAACCGGTAGTCAGCGATAGGGTGGTCTATCACAGTTTCCACTGGCCAAACTGGGGTACAATGTTCTGTTCGGCCTCCCGCAAACCGCCATAGTTATCCGGAATACAAACATCTTGAACTTTGTGGTGAATGGCGGCGTTGAGATTGCTTTCTACACTTTAAGGCAAAAAGGCGAAGTTTAAGGGCACCCTGAGCAGGCTGCCCCGGATGGCCTCTCTACTGCAAGTGATAAAGGCCGAGCTGGGGCACAAGATTCTTCGCAGTCCCAGGCAAACTTTTATTGTTATACCGGCTACCTGCCTGCCGTGGCAAGTTGTAGCAGAGCGAAACGCCACCGGCTGCCTGCCATGGCTAGCAGGGGGTGAAGTGGGGAGTTTGAAACTCCCCATATTTAGAGAAGGAGAGGCAGCGGGGGGCTTGGAGCTGTGGCGGGAACGCGGGCATGCGCCACCGGAAGGTGGCTGACACGCGGAACGAACCGCCAAGATGATGAGTGCAGTGGAAAGATGATTTATTTATTTATTTATTTATTTATTTATTTATTTATTTATGAATACTGCAATCCCATGCGGGATTTTAGCAGGGTGGGATACATCCTTATAGACAATAACATAGGCAACAACAACAAGAATACAAAGTTCAATAAGAGGCGGAAACAACAAACAAAGTAAGACATGATGGGGCGACGAATGCTGAATAATGCGCAGCCACAAGAAGCAGAAGGGAGACTACCGTAAAAGCAGACGTTTGTGAGGCAAACGGGAGAATGCCACCGCACGAAGGCGAGAATGAAGTGCAAAGGAGGTGGGTGCGACTGGAGAGAGGCGATATCTGTGGTGAACAAGGAAAGGTGGAAACTTTATTTGGAAAGTGGAGGAGGAGAGTTCAAGGGGGGCAGGCGAGAGGGTCGCACTCATTTTGCTCTCTCTAATGCCTAATGTGCTGTGATGAAATATGAGAACTCAGAAGAGAAACTGTGCCCACGCTGCCCATGCGACGCCTACAAGACAACGTCGACGAGGTGTGCCGATTCCTCTCACTGCTGTGAGAACCCCACGTCACTTATTTATAGATCTCTCCTATAGGAGAACGGGGCGTTAATCCGGCACGTTAGAACCATCTGCCAATCCTCATTTCATAGACGTATGTGGTAACAATCCAGAACTGAAATATGAGAATTAGCTGAAGGATGATTATGTGCGGGAATGTAAAGAGTCGTGCCATTGCACACGCATGTACTTATCTCTCTAACATCGTTCAATAAGCATATGAAAAAGAAAATATATATATATATATATATATATATATATATACCCGGAAAGCTACACTCCAATTTCGCAATACTAAGTAATGAAGCCATCAATGTGTTGGACCGACGTGTTGCTACCTCGTATGGCTATGGCAGGTGATGTCCTGAGGACTTGCTCAAACTGCTTAGTGCCCAGTAAGCTTCGTGCTGTCAGGTTCACCCCATGCTTTTTTTGTAAAGCATGGCTTTAAAAAAAACGCGACAACATACAAGTCCCTATTCCCCAGGAAACCCCGTGGCATCGGTGTTGAGACCGAATAATCACGATCGAGGACGCATCTGGCATGCGGTAGTTGGCACGTGATATGGACAGGCACTGATTGACCGGCGAGTTGTATGACGTCACGATACCACGTGACATCGAGTTGGCAGGAGACGCCAACTCTGCGAGATGGGCGGGTGAAATGGGAATTTAACTCAGTGGGGACTTGGATCCTGCGTCAGAACCCAAGGCCACGCAGGCACGTTCGTGCAGTGTTTTAAGTGGGGCTTTATGTATATGTCGGGTGGCTACAGGCGCAAAAATATGAGGATAATGCAAGCAGCAAAATGCATGTGCGTGAACGGGAATAAGCAAGGATAGCCACAGAAGGGTGTCATAACCATCCAAAGGGGGTGCTTTAGTGCCCACCTTAACTTTCTTATATCCCTCTTTAGCGTCTGTAGTTTCTTGCTAGTATTTTTGGCATAGCCAAGCAAGCAAAGCTAGCTAAATGCAGATCGCACTAATGATTTTCTTTGAACGCTACTACATTCACTTTGAGTGTGGTTTGCAAATTGGCGAGTTGTTGTGTACTTGGTCCGTGCGTATATAGTCACACGGATGCATGCGGGAAGTCTCAGAAATGATTGTACAGCGGAGACGAGAGGACGTGCAATGTCCGGTCGTCTGTATTCAGAGTGCCGTCTTGAGGACTCCAGTTGTCACATATCTCGAGAGTAAACCTAGATATCGCGGAAATTAGCAGAAGGAAAGTCTTGTCGGCGCTATTCTTTGGCCTCGGCATAATCCTGTTCCTTTTATCGTGAAGGTGCAAATCGCTTATATCCGCCCGGTTCGAAAAATCGCTGTGCGACCGCCGGACGCGTAATGGATATGTGGCAGCAATGGCGAACCTATTCGGCGTCTTGCGGTTCGCTCTTTGTGAAATAAAAAATAAAGAGACCCTCTTTGCCTGGAGGGAATGAAACTGTAGGCAGGTACACACTATACCCCGGATAAATTTCTGTATTCTCAAACTCACGGTTGCTGCTTTAGTGCCTTGAAATGTGACACCTCACGGTGCCCTTTATTTCCCGTTCGAGCCGTGGCTTGCCGATGTCGTTGTTTACGCCTCCACTGAAGAGGCAAATTAGATTATGGTTACGAGAAAAGCAGGTCTCCTCTATCTCACAAGTTTATCTCAACTCATTCACGATCCCTATTTTCCACCGCATTTCTCTTCACGTTGATTTTTCGCCCTCAGAAAGAACACAATGACCACTTTTGTCACAGGTTATTCACCCGTGCTTGAGATCGACAGGGTCAACGCACAGTTCTCCGCGAGCAGACAGAGCGCGACAGTACAACTCCTTGTGCGGAGCGAATTAAGGCCGTGGCTTGGGGGTCGAATCCTTTCCGTCCTGCATAGTGGCGTTATCTCTTCGAACTTTCTAAACTACCTCTGTTCATTTCGCTGTTTTTTCCTGTTACATGCGCAGGCTTATCTGACTCGGCGGTCTGTTTGGTGCCAACGTGAGCGCCAGCGCAATTCGGCCGGCCGAGATTGATCTCAGATCGGGGCTTTGGAAAAAAGAAAAAAGAAAAACCAGAGTGCGCCAACCGAAGTAGGCTTCATTGCAGCGGTATGCCGAGCACGGCTTCTACCAGGGCGCGTTGCACTGGAGACGCCGGTGCACTGTTTGTGTACACGCGCGGCGAAAAGTGGACGATGTACAAATTACGTGCAGCGCCGCCCCGCTCGTCTCGCTGTTCGCTCTCAGTCGTAGCGGTGTACCTTTGAAGTCAGGAGAGAGCTCTTCTCCGTCAGTGTGAACGTCTACACGCAGGATACAGCCAGTGACCATTCTTGCGCTTACCGCTTTCGGGATGGTATGTAACGACGGGGCTCCCGGAGGGGAGCATTAACTTCCATTAACAGAAACTTTTGAGACACTGACGAGCTTTGTTCCACTCGTAATTTCGACTGAAATTTTGAATTTTAATTTCGGTTGAATGATTACAAATCACAGGTGTAAGCAGCTTTTCGCCAAGGGAGAGGAAAGAGGCACATTCGTACATATGCCTCTCTGCGCACCGCATTTGGATTGACAGAACCCCGGATGACGACAGCTGCCTCAGTATTCTTTTTTCTTTTTTTTTATGACGGATCAGGTGTTTTCAAGCAAGAAATTCAGCGAATGCGTAACTTCAATATGTTAAGGAACTCATTTGTAGTCGTCGATGCCAATAGTTCTAAAATTAACATCGTTAAGTGTCCCATTCTCCAGAATTCCGGCCTTTTCGGCCTTTTGAGCGAAACCACGAGCATGTCTCTGTCAGGTGATAGTTGGCAGGTGACACGGCAGGGCACTGATTGGTCAGGGGTTTGCGTGACGTCACGAGGACACGTGATATTATGTTAGCGGGAGCTGCCGACATGAGTTGGCAGCTCCTTGGAAATGGGGGAAGGGGCAGGAATCGGCTTATGGATATCGGGTTAGACTCACCGCTCATAGGCGACACAGGCAGGTGTATACAGGCTGATTAAAATGACGCTTTATATCTGTGTCAGATAGCGTTTCACATCCTGCGGTATATCTCACAACTGTATGCTAATGAGTATGTGCATACGTGTGAGTAATGAGTATTGGGCAGAAATCAAGAAATTATTGATTAAGGGAGTAGCGTAGCGCATGGACGCGGTCGAGGGCCTGCAAAGGGAGCCGCAGACCGGAACCATTAATAAAAGGGTCTCAGAATGAGGTTCAGAAACTGGCCGTTAAATGCGTGCAATATGTAGAGCAGATGCCGCTGAGCGTGCATGCCGCGCACGAGCACAAATAAGCGAGCTGATAATTCAAAACGCATTATTAAATGTGCCCACCTTCGCGCCACACGCTCAGCGGCCAACAGTGCGGGTGTTCGCCCGAGATCCCACATATGACATCGCTCAGCACAGGTGAAATAAGCCGCTGAGTGCTATCATTGGTTTGCCAGTGCCACCGCCAAGGAGGTCAAGTTCCAGGACTACTGAACTAGGCGGCCCACCCACGTGTTCTCGAAAAACTGAATAAAGATGTTTTCAATCAATCAGTCAATCAATCGCCCGGCCCGCCAGGAGACCGCGGCTCGTCTCCCTTTTTTCCATACTTTGATTTGCTGTCTAGCTGTCGCAAAGGAAGCGGCAAAAAAAAAAAAAAAGAAACAAAGAAAGTAAGAGGTTTAACAACCAAGCCGGATTGGCTGGTGATGCTTTAATGGAAAAAGGATTCTGCCGGTCTGTTCTCTTTGTGTCTTTATCTCGCGGGCAGGTGTATGAATTCAGGGGAAGACACGAAGGCCGTTTTTAATCGCCAATATCTCCTGTGTGAACCAAAAATTTGCGGGAGGATGATAGGCGATTCAGTATTTATAAGTATACCATCGGCTTTCCTTACCCTCGATGGACTCATTCCAGTGCCCTTTCAATGATGTTGCATCATACCCTTCAAGACAGAGTTTAAGTATCCTCCGTGATTTTTGAAATCCGTCTCGTCTTGGTAATATCCACCACGGATTGTCTGTTCAAAGCATGAAACTGAGACTGACATTTCTCTCAACGTTGCAGACTGATCAGCTGCGGACTACTGAGGTTGTTATCGTAGTGTCACCTACACGCTTGCACGTATGTTTAAGTGACTTGTCATATTATCCGAAGTGTTTGACGCAGCTCCCGCATGCAATAACAGTGAAAACATGCAGTGTAAAGACGAATATAGGCTGCTGCGACTGTAACCGCACCGCCCATTTTCCAATCTTTTCTCCTCAAAGGCTAGAGGTGTTCCTCAACCTGTGTCTTTTCTTGCTAACAAATCGGAAAGTTAGTTGTTAGACTTCCTTCTGGCGTTCACTCACTGGAGCGAATGGCAGCGTCCGGGAGTGTATCTAGCTTCCTGGATCTCCATGTAGACCTTTCCCGAAGTGCACGGATTTTAGGGTGCTGCACGAAACTAACCCGATCTCCGCATGGATGCGGTGCACGGCGCGGCTCCTGTTTTCCGCATGGCGCCGTCGATGGTCGATGCGGCCTAGCGTAGGGGGACGCGAAATCGGCGAGTCCGGCGGAAATTGCTTCTCGCGGATGACTTCCTGGTGTTGCGGAGCGGCGGGCACACCTGCGCCCATGCCTGCGCCGATGGCTGCGCACCGCGGCTCTTATTTTCTCCGGATGTTGGTGGTGGCCACTGCCACGCCAAGCCAAGCGACGGCGACAGGTGTACCGTAGGGTTCAGTAGCTTGCATACACTGGAAACCTCTGGCTTCGCGGCGGCAAGCAGGCACTACCAGAGGACCTTCGAATCGGTTCGCGGTGCCGCTTGGACAGGGCGGTCACGCGTGTCGCCTCCGGGCGCTACTGACGGAGTCTAGTGCTGCTGCTCGGCCTCGCTGCACGCTACGAGGAAGGAGTGATTAGTGCGGTGGTTTTCGGACCTGGCGTCGTAATTAGTAGCCTCTCCTAGCGAATGAGGTGGTGATAGTTGCCTTCGAGGTCCCGGCCGCCGCCGCAGTTCTGCTTCGGCAATCGAACAAAGTTGCGCAGTGTTTTTCACGCTTGATCGACAGAGAGGAATGAGGAGGAGACGGGGAGGAAGGGGGAAGGAGGCATGGAGAGAGGGAACTAACAAACAGAAAAGAGGAGGAGCTCATTCGGATAACGTTACTTACCAAAGGCGTTATTTTTGCGCTGTCAACAGAGCCCGAAGAGGGGAGCGGAACGTTTGGCTTTGATACACGTTCTGCTGCTTACTTGATGGCTCTACCAAGGCGCTTGAATATTCGCATTGAGATCTGACTGGAGTCGCCCCTTGCTCGACGACGTGAGGTCAGTCGCAGGCTCATCGCCACTTTAAACAAAGCGTACTCAAGGCCGCTCGCTCCGCTGTTCCCTATTGATGTATACTGCGCGAAAAGGCGTGTTTCGTTGTTTGGCCTTACCGATAGACCACGACGTCCATACTTGAGCAATTGGGCGGCAGCAGCGTGGAAGTCCGCCGCCGTGGCAGCGAATCCGCCGGATATATCGGCGGAAAGTTCGGTCGACCCAAATCCGCCAGCTACCACGGCCGATTGGAATGCATGGAGGACAATTGTGTTTGACTTTACGCGGCGAGTTCATAGGAGGATGGAACTTCCGTCTGGCAGCCTGCGCGCTGCGCCTGAACGATGCTGCAAGACCGTGATACGCGATTGCGAGTCGTTCACCTTAGCGTTTCAAACACGCAACTGCGTTATACCTGATAACAAAATCGCAGTGAGATATGAATCCTAGAGCTCGAAACCTCACGGTCGCACCTCGCAATGTCCCAACGTCGTTCAAATCATGCGCGCAGCCTCCCGATCCACGCGGCAGGACGAAGCTTCACTTCGAATTCTTGGGTGAAGTCAAAGGCGCTCGCAGCTTGCCCCCGGTGCAGTGGACGCCAATTATAAACAAGAGAAAGAAGGCTTCCGCGGCGGCGGATTTCGCTCGCTTTTCGGCACCGAATGATCAAGTGTGAACGAGCCATTACAACTGGCTTTTAAGGTAGAAGTGAACTTCCCACCAGTTTCAGGAACAACACCGTAACACTAAATGTTAACTGTGCTCGACAACGTGCTCATCATTCTCGTGGAATGATGTGGTTGTTCCGCTTTGTCCTTATAGCTGTGTAGTTAATTAGCTGCTTGATATTTTATTTCTGCCAATTATCTGTCCTGCAGTACGTGCATGATTAAAAAGAAAACTCGATAGTGGTATGCTTGAAAAGTGTAAAAAGAGAAGCTCTGAAAATACAGCGGAAATTAGTGGCTTGGCTCGTTCTTGTAGAAATCGAACGACGGCCACTAGGCGTCCCGTCCCGTCTCGCGCAGGAAGGAAATAAGGCGAAGCCTGCTACACGCGTCCTTGCAGGTCGCGCCTGCTTCGTTACTAAAACATGCGAGCAATCAGACGCCGGAAATTACTGCTTCTTCATTTTTCTTTCCTTATGCCTCATTTAAAGCGGTGTTTACCATCGCCAAGGAATAATAATAAGGCTTTGCTCCGACGGAAGCGGATTGCATTAGAGAGGAAGAGGTGATAATCACATCTTGTTACTGGACGAATGATCAGGAAATTGGCGCCTTTGTCACTGAAATTAGCGGAAACTCGTTACAGAGTATATATGAGGCAAGCGAAGATGAGGGTGGCATTCTATGCTCGTGATTCGTATGCGACGCTTATGCGTTTTTTTTTTTTTTTTGTTTTTTTTTTAGTTTTCCGCCACAGTGTAAAATTACGACCGAAAATCGAGGTCATTTTCACTCAGCCGAGTCTGACGTTCGGCACTAATGAAATTGTCAAATCGGAATCTGGGTATTCCAGACTCACTTAATTCGAACCCCAGGGTATTATTGTAATGACGTGGTTCTGTGAACATGATTGGTTATAATTGGAAGCGAGATAGTCGTTCTCCTTAATCCGAACTTTGCTTTGCATTATTCGAACGCATTTTCGACCCCCTCCATGTTCGATTGTCGAGATGGGACTTACAGCATAAAAATCTTTGTCGTATGACTTTACAGATCAGCAGAAATTATTTTTGCATTGCTGACCTAGTGGAGTTCTGCATGCTGCTATCTTTTATTGTGCACATTGTCGTACTTTGACGGGATACATCCAAGTCTGCTGCGTCTGTTTATTGCAGCGGATAGGCAGTGCTTTGAAGAGTTGGGGAATATTTCTCTTGGTGGCACGTCAGGTCCACATATCACGAGGAGTTTTAAAATCAGCTTCCGCTGCCTAATGCCCTCGCCCGATTTGAACTTAACCTAATATCGTTGTGTTCACGCCTTCACAGGCGCTGGAATATCGAATAGGGTAAATGGAGGTCCCACGCCCCGCTTTTGTCGAGAGTTGGCCATTAGTAATTCTTTCCCCCTGGGAACAAAAGCCTCTAATGAAGGCAAATCACTTCAGCGTTGTTCGTCGAGAAAAAAACAAAGTTCGCGTTCATGCATTCTCATTAGAAGTGTGCCTCGAATGTTTGTAGTTTTGCAGAAACCCTAATTTGGATCGATGCCCGCTGCTGTGGCGCACAAGAGCTTGTTCGGCGGTTTTTGTCGCACCCTGCACGTCTCAGACAAATGAACGGCGAGAAAGACGGCGAGCTCAACTTCAATTTTATTTGAGTTTTCCTTGTATTCGCACTTTACGGTGTTCACGGCTTCTTAAAAGTACAGCACGAATCGTAAATTTTCGGTAAATCAATTGGATAGCTTGTTGCGACTTGCACACGTTGTTATTTGCTTTTCTTAATGCGCGTGCGCAGTCAAAACACTGCGGGCACAGATATGTTAAACGTAAAACTACTAGGGCCCGCGTTGTCCAAAGTTATAAAATCGCGTGCACTTCCGAGCTTCTCTGCGCCATTTATAGCAGCCATAACTACTAGAATCTGCCAAGGAAATTCCATTCTCTCTATGCACAGCGGAAAAGAATTACTCCAGTTTGGGAGCTTGTAGCCTGTTTAGCACACCACACCGGGTCTTCTCAATAAGACTTCCTCCTCTCACCGCACTTCGTCCGCTATAAAGGACGCACTTGGCGAAGTGCACTAAAGCATCGGACACCAGTGTCGATGTAATTAAAAGGTACTCCCCACATCTTCCTCCTCATCCTTTATCATCCTAGTCCCCTCTTGCAGTGCAGCAGACCACATCGATCTCTCGTTAGCCGTTCCCGGCCTCTTGTTTTTACTTTACCCTTTAACCACTTCTCCTTTTTTTAGTGCTGCCACGGAGTGAAACGCGGGAAGATTTGCAGTTCGGCCCTTGAGCAATCAGCGTCACTGTGACGAGAAAGTGTAGTGTGAGGAAGGTGTGCGCTATTATATATGTAACGCCGTCTTCGCCTTTTCCAATGTCTTAATTAGAACCGAGTGCGCACTCATGTTCTTTAGTTTTTATTTCCCGCTTTTTTTTTTTGGAAGGGGGGGGGGGGGGGGATGGGGATTTTTCTGTGCCACTTTGCAGTCACTTTCGGGATGGTTCTTTAATATATATTTTTCTGTTATGGTTTTACAGAAGTCGACAGCAAGGTTGCCTAAAACCGTGGTTATGTGGTAAATTACGTAATACTTGAAGGAAAATACTCTCCTGCGCTAGCAAACCTGAATACTTGCTGAGGCAGGCTCGAATAGCTCGCATTATACTAGGTAGCACAAACAATGGGCCCAATATTGGTACTCGGTTGCCAATGTCCGGCCTAAGACCAGTCTATTGTCAACACACTCCAATATTGGGCCAATAATTTGCATTGCCTATGCAGTCTCGCTTTTTCGCCGTCGATCCGTATAACACCGCGCACCTAGAAGCACGGCATGCTTTTCGGGAAGAATCCTCAGTACGCTCCGGCAGGCAGCACAAATAATCTGCCCAATGTTAAAATATGTTGGCAATCCACAGGGTCTTATGAAGGGCGCTGGAATTGCCATTACAGTACCAACTTTGGGCTAATGACCCAATGACTGGTGCTGCCTGTGTCCGTGTCAGATTCGCTTTAAACTAAATTCTTAACCTTTAATGCTCCACGCGAGGAAAATTCGAGCACTATTTCTGCCTTTAGGGCATATATGCTTCCTCTCAGCCTGTGGCTTTAACACAGCGGCACTATATTCGCGTACAATTAAGGCCCAAGAACAATCCTTTTCGCGAACAATGGCTGAGGAACGAAGTCGGGTGTGCCGCATTTGGTGGACGTCGTCTCGTCACTGCTCTTATCTTGTCGTCGGTTAGCCTTAATCGAAGAGACCCTATGACCCGTAGCACATCTCAACGCGGCAGGACAGGGGACCCATTGAGCGCTGGGCGTCTTGGTTACGCGATGGCCTGCGTGGGGTCGCGGAGCAGTAGAAACAATGAACTGCTCCGGAATGGCATGGTAGGGGCGGGAAGATTGCTCGGCGCTCAGCAGGGTTAGCCAGGCTTCAGAGACGACGCGCACGTGGGGCTTAGGAACAAAGGGAGGCAAAGCGGACTCTTAAAGCCAGAGGTTAGCCATCTTTCTTACGTGAAATCGCTCTTCGGGCTCCGCCCCCGTCTGCAAACTGAAATCTGGAAGAAATGAGACCGGGAAACTACGCAGAGGAAAACAAAAACAAAATGGAAGTACAGAAGCATCAAGAAGGGTCGCACAATGGTCGATCAGCTCCGTCTTCGTCGCAGACTTTTGGGGCCAGGTTCTGGCCTCCATAGCCAAGCTGTTCCTTTGCACGAGGTGGTAGCTGTAGTATCCTGCAGTTGGAGTGGAAGTCCTGTTCTTTAGGTAATGGAGGACATGAGTTTTCAGTATGCCGATGGAGGGGTATTCCTGTCGATCTGGTGCTGTCGGGTTTCTTTGCTCGATTTAGTTGTGTAACGGTTAACTACGGAGAGGCGTATACGGTAGACGCTGTCTGTATGTGTAGACGTAGGTGCGGACATCGATGCAGACAAAACGTAGTCCTAAATATAAATTAGGTGTAGGCTAACTGGTTAGGAGGGAAACATTGCTAGGCATTAATAATAAAAAGCGCAGGAACGCTATTTCTGAGACGCCAAAGAAGGTCCGAGCGAGGAGGTATGAACCAGGTCGAAAGATAGTAGCAGGGGCTGCTCCTTTTCAGTTACCCTACAGCTTTATGTCTGCTTATGAAGCTCAGCGCGGGCTCACGAAGCATTTGGAAATGCTTACTCGAACGGAATACGATGCAGAAGGGTAGAACTTTAGCACCGGAATTGTTTTGGTATATGAAGAGCCCGCCCAGCAAGATGACTCTTATGGTTTTTTTGCTCCGTTCCTTTTTCGTCACTACGCTTTTCGTCATTCACAGTGCTGCTGTTATTGAAAAACGACAATAACAACAAAAATGTACATCATTTTTCTCGTCTTCAAATAATGCAGTGTGCGCTGATCATCGATTTTCGAGAAATATATTGCTAGATTTTAAGAAAATCGTCCAAGAAAGAATATCTCTCAAAACTTAATGTACGGGCCGACACTGGGGTCTGCTATCTACAATGAACGTTTTCTGCGAAGAGCAAACAATACATACATTGATGCTGACTCGTCCATTTTGGCCGAGCTTTCGCTGCACTTTCTACTTTAACTGCGGGATCGAAATGCTATTTCGTTTTCGTTCTGTCTTGATTGATGTTCTTATACGTATAAATGCAAGCTTGCCTAAGTTGCAAGCAGGAAAATTGGGCCACCTTCGCACCAACCAAACAACATAGGCGATGAGAGGTCCTGCCTTTTATGGCGCTAAAGAACTTCTATCGGAGACGCCGAGTCCTCTTTAACATATGCAATGCTCCAGAACTCCAACAGCCTACCGTCTTCGCACTCGGACGCCAGCGAGGCGTGAATGAATTCAGGCCAGAGTATCTCGCCCTTCGTGGCCCGACGCAGGAGCCGCTGTTCAAGTACGCAAACAAGCTGTCGTCTCGTTACCCTCGATACGTGCCTCTGCACGGCACCTCGGATTGCGCTTTTCATTAGTAGCCTCTGCGGAAAAAGCCTGTTCGGGGTCCGTCTCTCGAGGGCCTCGTTAAGGAAAAGACCAAACCCACGCACCGGTGACCTGGAGTCGCTCTTTCGATGGCTTCTGCTGCGGGTCCAGCGAGTCGATGCTCCCTTTATAGCGGCTGCTGAGTAGCTCCTTGCAGATACTATGGTTACTTTAAAAACTGCAAATTTGGGCGAACAGATCTCGCACCAGCAGTGTCGCGTGGGACGCAACACACCATAGATGCATTTTAGCTTCGGTTAACGCGTTTCGTGTCGGCCTAAAAAACCAACATCGAGCACATTTGATCCATAGCAGTTCGTGTTCAAACTCCCCGAATGCCTGCATCCGTTAAGCAAGCATTCGCCACCATGAGCACCTGTATTTGTGACTTTCCGATGTCTTTAATCCAAGTGCACACAACCGCTGTACATATTTCTACCAAGTATTGTTTGTAGCGTAAAACAAGTATTTAGCACGCCATTATAAGTTCGCCATTCTGACCACCGCCTATTCGCGTGTTAAATACACAGCGATAAGCGTAAATATGGCTCTAAACGTTAAAGCTTTTACTTATCCGCTAGTAATGCGAACATTTTGTGCTCGATCTGGAGTGTTTTTCTGAGAGGTACCGGGTAAAATACAAAACAAGACACTTTTAAATAAGCTATTAATGTCTTTTTTTTTTAAACCGGAACTCTTTTTAATGTTTTGTTTCTCTTTCCTGCTCTCCGAACCAAAACTGGCAATATAGATGGTGAAGCGCAGAAATGCCATTTCTCTTTTAGGACTTGTACGAAAGCCATCCCAGCCCGTGGTGGTAATGGTGGTACTTCCACTCTGCCCAGCGCAGGTCTCCGTGGCGTGGCCCTACAGCAGATGAATGGGCGTCATTTGAACGAAGCCGCCTCCTATTGCTATAGCTGCCACCTTCAGGAGCTGCGCCTGCCGTAATTGCGCCAAACGGGGGAAGCCCAGTGTGGCGGCCGCTTGCTCGTTATTAGCCGGAGTCGGGGATCTTAACGTAGCGGGGAACCCCACATCCCGGGGAGTCTCCTAAGCCTCGAGTTTGACCCGCACACCCCTTGGTGACGTCCGCGGGGCGGGGATATCGCTTGGCTGGGCTGGTCAAATGGTGCACTTGAGAACCGAGCCGGCGTCGGTCGGGGGAGAAGCGTCTCGTTTCCAGTGAAAAATGACGTGACGCTTTCAGTGCGATCGGGATGGCTTCTAAATAAGTGCTGTACGTGAGAACGCACTTAAGGGAGTCCCAACCAGCCTCAGCTTGCGCCAGTTAATTTCTGTTTTGAAAACAATTTTTAATACATTTTGATAGCTCCGATTTTATTGGGATTGATGAAGCGGGAGGCCTGCTGTTCATAAAGCAAAAGTTATATGCGGATACCGACTGAAATAGCGACAGAAAACAAGGAGTCGACTATTAAAAAATCACAAATCTAAGTGCGAGCGAGCCTGTAACGAGATAAATGAAATGTGAGGTAAGAAACAGCATATTCAGGATATCGGCAGAGCTGGTTCTTGCGTGCAGTGGATCGGCATATGTGCACAAGTTACATCTGCTTTACACACGATAAGAGATTCCCTGGCTCAGCTTGGCAGTGCATGTGAATAAACGTTCTGTTTTAGATTCCTTTTTTGGTGTTCAGGATCTTTAAAGACACATTTTGATATACTTGATATCGAGCACTATTGAGCTGTTATTCACTTGTCATACAGGCTTCCCGAAGGTTAGCAGGCTTCCCGAAGGAAGTGATAACACTGGCCTGCAATAAAATCATGAAAAAAGTTAGTCATTTGGTAAGCGGTATCTATCGGGCACAACAATTAAAAATGAAAAAAAATTATGCGGTAATACCTTACGTTCACAAGCTATCCCACAGGCTCAAACAAGTTGGCAATAGATATGGGGTTAAAGAGTTGTTTTCGGCTCCCAATAGGCTGGGAAAAATTTGTGCTATGGTAGATAGGAGACGCAAAGAACAAAAACAAAAAACTAGCTAAGGATGTCAAGTAAAACATGAGCTGCGTTTTGTGCCATGCGCAGAAGGAGTAGTCTATGATATTTCCTTTACATGCGGGAAGAGGTATATAGGGCGAACGGGGAAATGCATCAATACGCGCCTGCGCCAGCATAAAACGTCTTTGAGAGGAGTTCCCTCATCCAACTTAGCACTACATTACAGAGATTGTAATCTTAATGATCCAGATTCGTCGAAGGTGTCGAAAAAAGCATGCACTCCGATCCTTGATAAAGCTAAGATTATTTTCAGGAATCAAAATAAATTGACCAGAGAACTCAGTGAAGCCTATCACATCCATAAAAATAGTGACACGTGCGTTAGCACACCATCAGTAATTATCAATGATTGTGAACTGTCATATTTGGATCCATACTGTATGTTTTGATTTTTTATTTTGGTGGGAAGGGATAGCGCATGCGCTTCTGGTTGTCATGTGAGAATATATTTCCTTGTATGTTTCATTAAACCTTCAGTTGTTAGTCCGAGCGCTTGTCTTGTCGTCTCTTCTTTTTCCTCGTCCCCTGTCGCAGCGGCGGTAAAATATCGAAGATGAACCAACTAGCTCAAACCTCTGTGTTACTAGAATTGATGTCAAATACCAAGTTTCCCGATAAATTCGCCCCACAGATGCCGATCAGCAGGCAAGGAGAAAACTTTGCCCTATCGAAAAACAAGTAGGCAGCCGGAAACACTGCGGGCACTGAAGCTCTACCCTCCCACACCCGAGGCGGGTGCTCGCACCCCTGTGTAGGCGGCCGTTGTGTATTGGTGTACATTTATGGTATATGTTGTTTTGAAATGCACCCTTCGCGTTATAACATTCCTTAAATGATGAAAAGAAATCGCATTAAGTTGCGATGTCCCGCCAACCGTGCGACACCATCGCAATCTCAAAAGTCCTCACAGAAGCCAAGAGAAGCGCATGCGGTTATGACCGAGAAGCTCGAGATGGAGCAAGACTTCTTTGACGGCATGAATCCCCGATAACAGCCACTCAGGCGCGCCTTCCGTCCGCCCAGCAGCCTTTCCATTTAAAACTCGTTCCAGCGGAATGCGCGGATGACACGAAAAATCTCATAAAGCTAGAGCGTTCGAGCGAACGGCCCACGTCTTGTCCGCGCAATACCTTGTCCGCCTTCGCTTTCCAATCTTCCGGTTCCGTTAACTTCGTACATTCTGGCTATGTTTCTTTTTTTATTTTATTGCCTGCTATTGCATTTAAGTGCACATTCCCAATGACTGCTTTCCCATAACCGCACTCAGCTGAACAAACAGGCTCATACGGGGATCTCCAAATGTGCAGCGCTCACTGAAGAAGGCGCGGCTGCATGACCGCTTGCGTGCGAAAGCTCACCCAACCACGAGGAGTCAAAAGCGGCTTCCCATTTCCGAGTAATTGAAATGTGCGGCGAGTAAAAACTGCGGAGGGAAAGCGGGAACGGATAATGAAGGGGGAGATGGGGAAAAAGGGCAGTTAAGGCGAACATCGGTCGCACAAAGTGAGCCTGTGTGCGGCGGACGGAGGGCTGCGCGTGGCTCGGTCACTGCGCGCGTTACCCGCAGTGGCCTCTCATTCGTGGGTTATGGCGACCGCTCAAGTTTGCCCGCAGTTCGGCGCTGGAACGGTCTCGTCGCGTGTGGAAAACATTTCCTCTCTCGGAAGTTTCTTTGGTCGTGGCACGGGCGCCTTTCAAAACAAGGAAACGAACAGATTGGAAGAGTGGGGATCAAAAGGGGCAAACACGAATAAATAAATAGAAGCTGGCTAGTTCTTAAAAAACAAAAGAGGCAGCGTTATGTTTGGAAAAATGAGCAGCGTATGTATTGAGGTATGGCTTTTGTACTACCAACATTTGGCTTGCTTTTCTTGTTCACTAAAGAAGTAAGGGAGGGGCGAAGTAGAGCGCACAATATCAGCGCGCCGACCTTCAAAGAGGTCAAGTTTGTTGTCTGCTATGAACATTACGGCAGTGCTTTCAGAACCAGTTGCGTGCCCTCAGGTCGTGAAGCAGCCTTCTCCTCAACTCTTTCTCCAGCCCTCTCCCTTTGTAATTAGGTTTGTGTTTCTGTTTCGTGCATTGCGAAGACACGACGGCCTATGAAGGAAAGAAGACTGCCACTGGCAAAGCTGCGCAGTACGCTCAGCTTCGAGACGAGTGCGAAATATATGCCTGTATCTCTTTGGAGCTGGAGTGCAGGTGCCAGTGGGAAGAAATGAGCCGTTTGCATGGAAAATGACGTAAACTGCATTTGTGGTGTAGCGCATTTAAATATACACTTAGCTTAAATCCACATTTCGGTGAGATCGATGGTTCTCGAAGGAGATACGTGATTTTTTTAAAGTGTTAAATGCTATGCGTGTATGCAACCGGTGAGTGAGTGAGTGAGTGAGTGAGTGAGTGTGTGAGTGAGTGAGTGAGTGAGTGAGTGAGTGAGTGAGTGAGTGAGTGAGTGAGTGAGTGAGTGAGTGAGTGAGTGAGTGAGTGAGTGAGTGGATTATTTGGCGTAACCTAATGGCGGAATGGAGGGCGAAGGGGGGAGGGGGGGGGGGCGTAACGGCGACACACCAAGTGAGCTCAGACTGCATAGCAATAACCAAACTCTGGAGAGTAGTGAGGACGCCCGGGACGTCGATTCAGGCAAAAATCCGCGCAAGCAACCCCGTGGAAATGCCGGTTCATCAGTGAAAGACTACGCAACGCCGGTCCTAGGTTTAAATTGCTGAATGCGCGCGCACCACCATTACGATCCCAAGGAAAAAAATAATAATAATAAAAGGAGAAATAAATGCGATTCTCGGCCGTGCCCTATGGCCACGCCCGCACAATACACAGTCCCGATGTGATGACCCTTCCAGATTCTTCGAATGAAGAAACAAATTCAAAACCTGAAAAAAAAAATAAAATAAAAAAGAATCAAAACAGGGGAGTGACTCCACGCACGCACGTCGTTGCTGTAACCACTGTGTGCATCTATGCGTCTAAGAAATGAAAGTGGCCGAAGGCCACAATTCTAAACTTTAAATTTGTTCCCTCCCCTCACTCCGTCTACCTCCCACTCTGCCATTCTTTTTTTTTTTTTTTTGTGCTCCGAGAAATCTAAGGGAAACGAACTTTCGCATGGGCGAGGGAACGGGCGGAAGACGCCTTCGTATTGCATATATGGCCAAGAAGTGCCGAAGAAGCGTGCGCCAGGCTGCAGCAGCGATGGAGGATATCGTGCACGTACCGAATTTGTGGCCGCGGCCAGAGCGAGATGAGATGCGCCGCGGCGTTGGCTGTGCGGTTTGGCCATCCGAAGCCGTATAGAAAGCACTGGGCAAAGACCGCGAAACGAAGGCGAAAAAAAAAAAAAAAGAAGTAAGGAAACAGCACGAAAAAGAAAAGGGCGACGAACTCCTTCGTTAAGCCTTTCTTTGGGGGAAAGGAGAAAAGTGAAAGGGGGGGGGGGGGGGGGAAGCTGCTGTGTGCGACGATAAAAAGCTCCAAAATCTTTGCGGCCATCAAGGGAGGCCATAACGCAGAGTCGTGCTCTTCACTTTTGACTCGCTCCGAATTGCGATGGGCGTTTCGGCTTTGATCGCAGAGTTATTTACTTTTTTTTTTTTATCGTCTCATTATTTTTTCCCGGTCTACGGCAAATGCACGCGTAGGCACTTAAACAGAGTGGCTGGGCGTATAGCGAAAGCGTGTGGGCGAAGAATATGAATACATCATAGCAAGCAACATTTTATGTTCATGTATGAAATAATAATCCGTATAAGGCGAAGTGTGTCTCAGACTTGACCGCCACGTACGTTTACGGCGCCGTAGCGTCTTTCAGTTGCAATGTGCTTTGCTTCCGGCCGTAAATGCTAACGTGGACTTGCCGTATAATCTGTTTATGCTGCATCTGCTCTATTTGCTGGGTCCATAACCGGCGCTTGCTATTTAACTAATAGAGACCGGCTCCGTCGCTCTCATTCTGTAACTGTCAGAGTTGCCCTCCCAGCTGTGCCAAAAAAGAATGAAACAATACGTATGTCAACTATCTTGAGCGGCAGTGCGGAAATGAACACTTGTGTTCGGTCAACGTTTAGAGAAATACTACAACCGTTGGGGACGCACTGAGATGATTGCAATTGCATAGCTTTATGCGAGCCGAGATAGTCGTTTCGACCGCACTTAGTATGCTATGCTAGCGTTGCTTCAAGATTTCAGTAAGGCCATTTGTTTAACCTACACCAGCTACACCAGTGTAGGAAATTTCCTATACCTGCAATGGATTTTTGCTGCACTGGTGTAGCTGGTGTAGGTTAAACAAATGGCCCTAATGAGCCCCGCGATCTATATCGAGGTGCTCGATTTTATTTGTTATTTTTCTTTTTTTCAGAACAGAGAGATGTTATAATAGAAAGGCAGCGAGGTTAACTAGGCGATCCCCAGTAGGCTGCCCTACACGTGGTGTGGGGATACACGTCCCATTACTGGTAGCAGATGCACATCTGTTTGCTTTTCTAAGAAAACAAAAAAGGAAGCAAAATAATCAGTCTCGGCAATTCCCGCCAATACGAGTTTCAGAATATTGTGCTCTGAAACAGAAGCAGCCATGGCATGAATACAGGGTATGTTATGTTCTGAAAGTAACGAGACTGGTCGCGGGGATAAGTGCGTACGACTGCAATTAGGAAACTGGTTTCCCAATCCCGCTATTGTATGCGCTCAACGCCACTACTAGTCGCATTACTTTTAGGCGGCCGCGTGTGTCGCGGCTTTCACTCGATAGTTAAGTGCGCAAGTTACTATTGGCTCTGGCGTAAAGTTCATACTCATTGCAAGTGCGATGAGTAAGTTATAACTTATTTCATAAATCGTTTTTTGCGTAACCTGGATGTATTCGGACAAAAACAGAGTTGTTAAGTGTCAAGCATACAAATGTTAATAAAGAATGTCCCTGTAATCTCCAAATGGTCGATGGCATATCCCATCCAAGTCACTCAAAGAACTTACCGCAGACCGTGCTTGTCGACCAAAAGGAAAAAAAAAAAAAAAGCAGAACGGTGGGTTTAAAGATTACAATGAATAAAACTAAACTAACGCACAACAGTCCCGGAAGGAATCGACAGCTTAGGCAGTTTGCCGCTTGTGATGTGGGAAAGCATCGCAAGCGGTTTAAGAATATACCTACACTTAGGGCAAACAACGACCGCATCTATATAGAGACCGTACACGAGAGCTTGAGGTAAACAAGAATGAAATGGGATGAATCCGGCAGATATTCTCATGCCGTGAATCCCAATTTGTTAGCATCTCTAAGGAAGTATTATCTCAGTATTATCTGTAATACTGATAATCCATGCACATGTACCTCACAGTGAAAATAAAGATGAAAGATGAAGTACGTATTTATCCTTGCTTTTCACAAGTGCTCACCTATGGAGAGGAATGCGAAGGGAGCCGAAATTAGGAAGAAGAAATGGGCACGACAGGGCATCTAATGCAACGGCTAAGTAACCGACGATCTTTAAGGCTAACGGAGTGGAAGAGGGGGAAAGCATAGCAATGAGCTGTAAGTGGTCACGTAGGTGGAGCTGATTAGGAAGTTTGTGGGAATAAGATACCAACAGCTGGCATATATATAGATAGGGTTAATTGGAGGCATATGGGACAGGCGTTCGCGCTGCACTGGGCTTAGGCTACAGTTGATGGTGGTGAAACCTATACGTTTTCCTGTCCATTGAAATGCTCAGCAAGTCGCAGGGATAGGCAATTCGTTTGATGCACTTTTTGGCTCTCATAATCCCCGTTCAAGTTTTTCACCCACCCCTACATTACTGCAATTTTTTTTATGGAATACATGGCTGATTCATTGTAACGGTTAAAATGAAGAAATCGGGCCGTAGAACATGCGAAAGATAACCTGTAGATTCCCTGGTTGCTGAAGCCGTTTTTATCTTGGTATTGTAAGTTTTGTCATCGATTCCTGTTAGTACATTTGCGCAAACCGCTTTTTGTTGTCGCTGCACCTTTTTTTCCGCATTTCATCATGCAGTGTACGCTTCACTGAAGGCTGTATTTTTCTTTCAAATACCTTTTCGCGTGTGTCGAAATTATGCCATATTGTTGCATGTCTGTTTCATTGTTTCTATATTGGCGTTTGCTGCATCGGGCCGTGGGCTCTCTCGAGCCGGTTCACAGAGGCTTCTTGCTCACCCCCATTGGCATCTGTGATGTTCGAAATAAATGCATTCTGTGCAAAGCAAATTTTTCTCGAGATCAAATTGTAGGATTTCTTATTCTACTTACACTAACGCAGGATAAATGATTTGCGATTGGTCTTCTTTTGCACTTCTTTTGCACTTCTTTTTTTGTAACTGCTCTACCTTAAGTTCTTACTTGCACGTCACTTATACCGGCATCGCTGGTATGGACGCCTCTTTTTCGCAAGTTGTGTCTTTCATCTAAAAAAAAAATTCAGCATTTTTTTGTTGCTGCATATTGTGTTTCTCCTATCGTTTCGCTCCACTTGGTATTTCTTTAAGCAACCTGAACAAATAAGAGATGATGTCGAGAAACTGAAGCGTCCCGTCAATCGTGATTACGTTTATTTTTGTTCTAAGCGCATAAAATTTTATTTTACGCTTTTTCGTTAAAGATATTTTCCTTTTAGAGACGTGAGTAGCGAGCTGCCGATCGAGAAACGCGGAGCGAATTTTTTTCTCATCTCCCCGGCGCTGCCCTGAAACCGGACTTCGCGAGCTTGCGGATCACGTTGGCTATACGAGGGTCGGAGAATAATACCTTCGTCGTCTTCTCAGCCGTGTTGTCCCGTTCTCTGTTTGTTTTTTGGTTTATGCGTCGGTGCTTGTTTCACTGGTTTCCTGCAGCTTCCAGATCTTCCGCGCGCTTCCACGACGAAATTGCTTCCCGAAGATTGCGCTGAAATTCTATCTCACCGCTGTGCGCGTTTGTCCTGGACGAAACGCTCAGCCATGAGCTCGAAGCGTACTCTTATATGTCGTCGGTATACGTTGATTGGGCTGCATGCGTGGTTGGCTCAGTGGAAGGTTACCGCGATGATTACACTGGAAACAAATAAAGTGAATCATACATACATCGGGAGAGGGAGAAAGAGCGATGATCATGATGATGAATACGCAAAGGTCGAATGCCAGACATTCGCCATCGCAAAGAGAAATACGTGAATTCTGGCAGGGCGAACTTTTGTTCGGGGTGAAATTAATATTAGATGGCGCTAGTTCTTTCAGTGCGCGTATGAAGTGAGCACTCTGCTCTCGTTTTCTGATCACCCGTGTACGCAACATTTCTGTGGACTTGTTTTGGTCATTTACATACGCACACTTCGTTTTCTTTCATTTTTCGTTTTATCCTATGCTTTTCTTTGCTGTGTACGGAGTACCATTAGCTGCACTCATGTCAGCACAAGAATAGACACTAGGTTGCCTTATCAACACCTGTATTTACGCCAAGGACAACATATAAAGGGGCGGACTTTCCGCGTACTATTTGTCACTCCGTTTAGTGCAGCCATGCTTCGTCGCTTTCCGTGACACGCGACGTTAGCGAACGTTAAAGGGAGCTTGTTCCTATCTTACACCGCTGCAACATCTCCGACAAATAGCGAGGTGCACGCTAACGCTATTGTCTTCTCCCTCAGCCGCCGTAACGATGACGCAGTGCCTCGATCATCGTCCTTGCGATGGCGTGCACCGGAGCAGACACCGCTTTGTTCACTGTGCACAGCACACGAGAGCTTATCGCTCTGCGCCTCATCTTTATGAGATTGCGGCGCGTTTCGTGATACGGACAGCATATATACGCGCGCCGTGCTTTCCTCACCGGGCAGTCTTCGAACAGGAGAAAACATAGGGCGACAGAGCACCGCCGTTATGCCGCTCTTTCGTGAATGCTCCACTCATTGCCTGTCATAGTTTGGGAGGCTTTGGTGGCTGTGTGACTCCGTCCGGTCTAATTTCGCGCTACGCGAGCGAAGGTACAAAACCCGAAGAAGCGTGTATCATCTGTTTCTGATTGTCTCCACGCGCTCATGCCGAGTTAAGACTAAGTAAATCTGAGGAAAGCGTGAGAAAGAAATAGCAGATTGAGAGGCGGGACAGCTCGCTAAGAGCAGAAAGAAGGGGGAAATGATGGTACGCCTCAAAGGAGATTCTGCCTCTGTCGGCGTAACGACGTACAGTCGTCATCACGAAGTGGCTGAACGCGTCAGCCCGTTCTTCGGATCTGAAGAGCCGGAGCTGCAACTTGTGCAGAAATGACCGCAAGCAGCGAGACATAGTGCAGACATCTTCGCCGATGCTCGCGCACGTACATAGCGCGCACGCTGACGGAGACACGAGGCCGAGAGGCGAGGCAGTACTTGCGAGAAAGCGTGCTATGTTGTTGTATGTGTTGATGGGAGGACAGGCAGGGCAGAGACGCAGGAAGGAAGGAAGGTGGTTTCCGCCGACCCATTCCCTGGCGATTGCGGAGAGCGCTGCGCGGCGTCCGCCGCTAATGGCGCACACAAAGGCAGACAGGGCAGTGCGTGCGTGTCGCCCAACAGTCTCCCATGTCCGTTTCCTTTGTTCTGCGGTGCTCAGGCTGCTCGCGCGCGGATGGGTGGGCGTTGCCGCTTCCCGACTTCCAGGGAAAATGACTCGACGCGACGCAGCGCTCAGCCCCCACCCCCCCCCCCCCCCTCTTTTCAAAGGCAGTCGGCACATCGGCGCGAGACTGGCGTGCCTTCGCTATAGCTTGCCACTACCCTGTAGTGTTCCTTCAACCATCTCTCTCTCTCTCTCTCTCTCTCTCTCTCTCTCTCTCTCTCTCTGTCTTTATTTTTCGTTGCATTCATTCAAACGCACTACGCCTGTGTATCTGGCGTGCACACCCTCTGCCAGCCATTCGTTTCGTAATTAAAAAAAAAAAAAAACGGGTGCGAAGTGAGGGATACAGACAAGAATACAGTTTGAGCGTGTAAAAATGAACGAAGAGGGGAAGGAAGGCATTGCAGGAGAAGTGGGTGGGCCGTAATCGAGAAGGTGGTATTTTACTGCCTCACCGGTTTGGCAATTCCAGTTTCCGTTTCCTTCATTACTCCTCTTTTCAGTGGCACTTTTCCTCTCTCTTCCGAAACCCGGCCTCCTTTGTGAACTGCAGGTGTCCTCAATCGATCCTGCTTATGACTGCACGCGACGATTTCGCCCGCCCCCTCATCGCTGGCAGTGTCGAATCGTTGCGCTGTCGCAAGAAGGCGTGCGCGCCTCGTTCAAGCCCGTGACGAGCGTCGACCGCCCGCGCGTGCCGGCGCGTGTTGTAGGGCTCAGTGGGTTTGAGAAAACACGCGCTCCCATTCGGCCAGTATGCAACGCGTGGTCATGGTGTGCAGGGAATAAATGAAAAAGTTTAGTGTGCAGGCTTCGGTACGTTAAGTGTAGCTGGTGCCGCAGAACATATTAGGGTTGCTCGCCAATCTCTCGCATTAGGCCGTCATTGCACCCGCCACTGTTTCGGTGGTGAACGACGGCTGCTTTCGCGGCGCGCGTCTTTCTCTCCCTCTGCCTTTTCTTTCTTCTCTATTTTCTCTCCTGTCTGCACGAGGCAGCGGAGGTGGCTCAGCTACAGAGCCAGTAGCAGGCCCGTGCATTTTCCTTTCCTTCTTCCCACAGCCACAACAACAACATCTCTCGGTTATTATATGTCCGCTCGCTGTGCTCGCGGCTTTCTTCTGGTGGCTCAAAATTCGTCAGCGCATTTCCTTTGCTATAGGTCGCTTTCCTTAAGGAAACTTCGCACATTCGACTTCTGATTCGAAAGCCAATTTACAACTCGAGTGTAGCAAAGCAAGAAAACACCACATAATAGGTCCACTCCAGTACAATTGCCTCTTCTACCTACCTCTAGTAAAACATTGTTCCGCGCCTGCAGCGATCGTCTAATTTCCGCAAACTTTCTGAATTCCCCCACCTATACTATCTGCGACTCGCCTTCTGCTACGCTTGCACTTTCTTGGAATAAATTCCGTACCGAGCTCATCTAGACTCCGCGTTGCATGTCCTGCCCTTATGTCTCTTGCTGAATGCAATTAGGACAGCCCACGTCTGTTCTCTATAGCCCACTCTGGCTCCTTCATTTGTATCTCACCTTCCCGCGTCCTGTGTCGTGAAAGAAAAAAAATCCTGGTTTAATACGGAGGACGAAGAATCCTTAAAATACTTGGGTGTATTATACCACTCCCAATTAGACTGGCGGCCTCATATCAAACGCAATTGCCTGAAAGGTGAGCAAGCCCTTGGTCGCCTAATTAGAATTAGCCATAAGAAATTCGGCAGGGATGTTCTTTTGTTCCTTTATAAAACTTGTGGGAGACCAATTCTGAAGTTCGGTTGTGTTCTTTTCTCTGGCAGTCCTAAATACAAACTACGACTTTTGCTGTTTTTAGAGAGGCGCGCTTTGCGATCGTGTTTGAGGTTACCAAAATCAGTTTCAAATGCAGTGCTCTATTTAGAGGCCCGTGTACGAGACTTGAACTCTCGGTTTGAGCTTCTCACTGTGCGTACCTTTTTGCGAACACTTGAACCACTGCCTGGAGTGGCTTCTCCCATTTTTATTACACACCAAGCTCAGTTTCTAGATTATCATTGTTTGCCGTATAAGCAACCACAATTTCTGTGTACTCAGTTCTTGCGGTCCAAAATCGCAGTTTCGCTTACTTCAGTAAGATGTGTTGGTAATGTTCAAGCTACTTCTGCACTGTTCTTTGACCAGTCGTTGCAATCTAATTCAAAGGACTTGACAGCTATTGTGATAAATGGCCACCTGGAAGATTATATATCACAGTATCCACGACACGTAGCCATTTTCACAGATGCCTCACAACGGGATGAAAAAACGACAATAGGTATCTATTTCCAGGCACTCGATAGGAGTTTCTCTGTATGGATCCTAGAGTACACACCAATATTGCTGAATTGCTTGCAATTGGTTTGGCCCTTAAAAAAATTCCCGGTAGCGTTACTCAGGTAATCAAACTCCCTGACTGCCTGTCAGTCTTAGCAGCACTGGAAAGCCCAAAGATGCGTCTTTTGAAACAAATCCTGATGTTTTTCCCTCCCTTACATTTACAGGAAGTACGTTTCCAGTGGGTTCCGGGGCACTGCGGCATTACTTCTGATATAATGGCCGATTACTTAGCAAATTCAGCTCTCAATTGGCTTGTTGCCGATGTTGTACCGAATGTATTATTTTGCTAAATATATCCCATTTTGAACGGTTTCAAACGTTACACTCCTTGAGCCAAGAGCCACACCTTGCGACTATGGATCTCGAAAACTTAAATTTCTGTTGGAATATCCGTTATTGTAACTCGAGGCAATATGAAGTCTCCATGACGCTCATGCGTTATAGAATTCCTTGCCTGTCTTTATTTATGTTGCTATGGATTCACGTTGTCAAATCTCTGTGCGTCATGTGACGTGGAAACAATTGAGCATTATATCCTCTCCTGCTGCAGGTATGCTACTCAAAGAAGAAAGAAATAGATCTTGCTCGCCTAGGACTGCCGTTTACAGTTGCTGTCCTCTTCTCCTTTGGTGTAACCGTCAAAGGGTATGCCCTAAAACCGGTGTGTGAGTTACTTCACAACTATAATATTGCTACCGGAAGATTTGTGCGTCAGCGCCGATCTGTCTGAATGATACTTCATTATTTTTACCCTTCTTTCATTGAATTCTATTCCTATCATCTCAAAATTTTTACAAAATATTTTAGCAACACTAATTCCTAATTAATGAGTTATCCACCATACAGTCTAAACGGACATCATGAATTCTATTCTTACCCCTGCAGTGAACTCTGGCCAATCCCCCACTGTAGGTATGTGCCATATGCACTGAAGGAGAAGAAGTAGAGTGCGCAGGCGCAAGCGGGGAATGTCGGATACTAGAGCGAACGGCTACGGGCTGTTCACGAGTTTGACCATTATGAAAATTGCATCCCTATCAGAGAAAGACGGAGTTCACAACGTTGCACGTAAGCAGAAGCGGCCCTTCACTATCCGGTACGTGCACAAGCTGTCCATCGCCACAGTTCAGTGATGCGAACCAATTGCAAGTTGGCAGCACTACATAGTCGCGCAGAATTTGATCCCTGCGCATTCGATTCCCTACGAAATACTCGCTGTCACGACCCACAATGCCCAGACACAAACTCTCTGCTCTGTCGACAGCCTGCATTTGCAGGGGTGAACGAACTCTTGGCCTGCATTAACGGTAACCAGAACGCTCCCGTTGGGCGAAGCTCTGTGGACACTCGCTTCAGTATCGTCGGACCGGGTACGACGATCGCGTTCCGTTTCCGACACAACTCCACAGACGTCCACATATCGACGGCGTTCGTGCCGGCGGCTGTAGAAGAGGAGTACGTGGTGTACTTTAGGCGAATTCGCCGCGGCACAATAACGAGAAAGATCGAGCAGGCAGAGCGTACAGATAGGCGCAGAAAAAAAAAAAAAAAAAAAAAGAAAGTACCGAGGTTTGGAAAATTATCTGGACGAGTTGGTCCGCTCATAGGCGGAGCAAAGCGCGGCGGTAGCAACAAAAAGGACCTGCGGCGGCAGACCATATATGTTACCGCGTCTCTCTCTATGTAGGCCCGCTTCTTTAATGTATCCGCCTCGTTATGCTTCCCTGTGTGCTGGGCACTCCAAGAGTGCGCCGGGTACACCTCTCACAGCTGCAGCTTACGGTCGAGTGCTTGCATCACATCTTTCCCTTCTCCGTCTTGTTTTATTTCTTTACCGTCCTCTAGTATTAGCAGACTGGAGGCTCGCTCCGTCGCAAGAGATATTTCCCGTGTCAATATTTGATCCCGAAACAAGATTACGTCCGGCCCCGTTGTCTGCTCGCGTTAAACGACGATGGCAGAGGCGGCGATGGCGGCACACGCTGCATGTACCAAAAGGTGGCGCTTCCGTCGCGCCGAGGACTGCAAACGAAGGGCAACACAAAAAAAGGGACGAACAAGAAAGACGGGCAAGGTAAATAACTAAGGACGGAGGAGAGAAGGGAATGGGCTCTAAGAAAAGCAACGAAATGAAACCCCGTGGCGCCAATAGTAACACACCATTCCAGGAACCCTGCGTGCCCTGGAAGTCTCGCGGCTTCCATTTTCGCGCACGAACAGTAATTAAACGGGCTTCGTTTCTCACTTCGCTGTCAGAAATGAACGCACTCCCTGGCTCTGATGTCGTGCCTTGTCTTGTTCAGCATTTCTCACTTCTTTTTCTTCCTTCCTGCAGTTTTTGCCTTTGTTCTGTTTATTCGAATAAGGGTTTTCCTTCTTTTCTGCTGTCGCTGTTACCGGGAAGCCCCATCGTTTTATGTTTTTCGGCTGATTTAGTCGGGCCGTTCTCAGAACAGTTATTAATTACAAATTGCATACAGGAATGCTTGTCCCCGCGTGTCAAATACTGCATTCTGGTCGGCTGAACGGTATAAAAAGCCTCGGTTTAAGATAGAACAGAAATATGAAAGAGCGGATAACAAAAAGAAAGGAGTGCAATTAAAGTTTAGTTTTTAGAAGGACGCTAGAAGGTTATCATGGCTGGTTAAACTTGAAGACAAAATGAAGTGTGCCATAAAAGGGACATCCTGTAATTTCTGCTCCTTCAATGCCCAATAATGGAGGAAATGCACGCTCTGTAAGAAGAGGCCCCAGTCAATTCCACAAACTATGGAATGACGTAGAAGATGCGTGACGTGTCACAAGCATTTTATTGCGCATCACGGCATTAATTTTGTCTGTGCAATAAGTAAAAACAATTGTTTGTGCTTTGAAAAAACCCCGAGTACTATACAAAATCCACATCGGCCTAGAAGGGCCACGTCACAGTACGTCAATTGCACACCTATGCTTAAAAATTCAAATCATGAATCGGGCCATTTCTTATTTTTCTAATAAACTCCCACTGATGACGCTTCGATCGCGTGGCGTCGGAGCCGCTTAAGGTTTTTGAAACTCCTTCTGTGAGGAATGCAGTAAGCCTTTCTACTATCTCAGTTCAGCTTTCGCGCCAGTACTCGCCCTGACCTATATATTTGCTTGCTTAAATTTCTCGCCGTCTTCATTGCTGGACGGAATCTGCGGCGGTTTACTTTCCGGAGATAGCAAAAATAAACATGATAAATATTTATTCTGTCGATATCCGATCGTTGTGACTGATATAAAGTTCTACCCTGCGCGCGCTTCACTCGCAACCACAGACAACCTCGCTTGCGGCCTCCACTTACCGAGAGAACGATGCTTATGTTTACGAAACACTGCGCGGCACGCATAATCGTAAAACAAAATATACAGGATTCAACGATTCATCCACGGCGCACACGACTGCCCCGGTGCTAGCTCCATGGACGACGAGGCGACCGCATCTCTTGTGCTCTTCCGGTTACATCTGGTGTCCCTCAGGGCAGTGTTCTTGGGCCGCTGCTGTTTTTGATATATTGCAATGATATTGTCAATATAGTTAATGAGCCTGTGCAGATCCGCATGTATGCTGATGACTGCATTATTTTTAATGAGATCCGGTCAGTTGACGACCAGGTAGCACTAAACATGACCCTTAACAACATATTCACATGGTGTTGTAAATGGGGAATGAAACTAAACTCGGAAAAGACGGTGTTACTACGTGTTACAAGAAAACATAATCCGTTAAAATACTCTTTTTCTTTGGATTCAGGTCTAATAGCTGAAGTTAACGAATTTAAATATCTTGGTGTGACATTAACAAGCAACTTAAACTGGAACACTCATATCTCTAACACTTGCTCGTCTGCATTTCGAAAACTTTGCTTGTTGCGCCATAAGCTAAAGGATGCCCCTCTCAAAGTTAAAAGATTAGCATACGAAACTTTTATAAGGACTAAATTAGAGTATGCCTGTATTGTATGGGACCCGTATACTGTCACCAACATAAACGCTCTAGAGCGGATCCAAAGGAAAGCCGTCCGTTTCATGTTTTCGCAGTACTGTCGAACAATCTCTGTCTCTACACTGATGCAATCGAATTCAATACCTACCCTTCAATCCCGGCGAAAATTCCTTCGACTGAAATTTTTATACTTATTGTTTAACCATAAACTTGGAATAGATTCTTCACCGTACCTGCTAGTATCAAACCAGACAAACCCGACACTCTCACCCCCTTTCTCTTACCCCGTACTTTGCTAAGACTAGGTTATTTCAACACTCTTTCTTTCCGCAGACCATCAGTGATTGGAATAACTTGCCAGCTACCTGCCTACAGTCTCTTGACCTGATTTATGACCATGTTTAGCTTTGGTTATGCTGTGCCATTATCTTTTTCATTTACCGCTGTTTGTGCTTTGTTCTGTTCGCATCGTGGTATTATTGCTCACTCGTAATAACTTGTTTGTAATCCACTCCTGCTTGGGCCTCACGGCCTGCAGTATGTACTAAATAAATAAAAAATCAGGTAGACTGTGTTTGCTTGGCAAACCTGGAGCTTGAACAGAAATCAGAAGAGGTTTATTGGACCCACACGCAAGTCCCTTATCCATAAGTAGTTTTGCGCACTGTGCAAGCGACTACCTTCAAGACGCGCGTACGCACACACACACACACACACACACACACACACACACACACGCACGCACGCACGCACGCACGCACGCACACACACACACACACACACACACACACACACACACACACACACACACACACACACACACACACACACACACACACACACACACACACACACACACACACACACACACACACACACACACACACACACACACACACACACACACACACACAAACACGCGCGCAATCACGCACGCACTCGAGTTGTTTTGATAAATAAAGCAGTGAGATAGCACTTATGGATAACGTGAATCAACTGACCTCAACGAAGCCCATTCTCTGAGCCTCCATTTGCCTGCTGCAAGATATGCTAGATGAATTTTCTTTTTGGCCTGCACGCGAACTCTGCAGTTTTATTGTGTGTGTGTGTGTGTGTGTGTGTGTGTGTGTGTGTGTGTGTGTGTGTGTGTGTGTGTGTGTGTGTGTGTGTGTGTGTGTGTGTGTGTGTGTGTGTGTGTGTGTGTGTGTGTGTGTGTGTGTGTGTGTGTGTGGTGTGTGTGTGTGTGTGTGTGTGTGTGTGTGTGTGTGTGTGTGTGTGTGTGTGTGTGTGTGTGTGTGTGTGTGTGTGTGTGTGTGTGTGTGTGTGTGTGTGTGTGTGTGTGTGTGTGTGTGTGTGTGTGTGTGTGTGTGTGTGTGTGTGTGCGTGCGAGAGAGAGAGAGAGAGACATGCAATGGCGATGCTGGTACCGGCTGTCTCTCGGAATTTCTTGTTCACTTGTCACTGTGAGATATTATGCACGCATTCCATTCCGCGCATGCACTTTATGCACGGTCCCCATCAGGGACGATATTTACACGCGCCCTACTTCCGTGAACTGTGACTTTCACATACTGAATTCACGGTACACTAAAAATTCGAAGGAGTATAAATATAATGAAAGGAAGTTCGCACGACGGTTGCTGGTGTGCAAGGCGAAATTCGGCAATAATTGTGGGAGTATTTTCGTTGAAGCTCCGCCGGGGTGGCGTAGTGGTTACAGCGCTTGACTAATGTTCCCAAGGATGCGGAATCGAATCCCGGGCTCGGTCGCCCGCTTTTCAATGGAGGCCAAAAGCAAGGCGCTCGTGTGCTATGCGATGTCAGTGCACGTTAAAAAACCTCAAGTGGTCGAAATTTCCGGAGCCCTCCACTACGGCGTCTCTCATAGCCTTAGTCGCTTAGGGACGTTAAACCCCACACACCACAAACCAAGGATTTTTATTGAATAATATATTGAGGTAAATAATTTGAGAGCGGTATGCATGTGTGTATAGTTATGGAACCGCCATTTTTAAATTTTTCTTTCTACTACTACCAGTACCATTACTACTACAACGGCGCTAAACACGAGGACGAGGAAACGGACGCTTAACAGATGTCGCTGCAAAGGGAGGTACAATGCTACCATTACCTTTGTACTGCACATTCCTCAGCTCTCGGCGTACCTTCCTCTTTCCACGTAAACCGACCACTTCTTTTTGTGATAGTAGCCCATCAGACAGTTCCCGAGACGACAACCCTCTGTGTTACGCAGTACTGCTGCTATACTACAGCGATGCGAAAACCAGGGAACGGGTGCTAATTGTGGCTGTTTCTGGAAAAGAAACCAAGAGAACAAAAATTTAGGCTACGAACCCACTACATTGGTCACGTTCAGCGGAAGCATGAGAGTGCGTAGCTTCGCGCTCTTACGGGGCATATGCTGGCGGCCATGTTAAAATGTGGTGGTATATAACGCAGAGCCATGCGCGTCCGTGTTCCCGCTGAATTTGATGAAGGTGGCACTTACGAATAGCTTGCATATAGCAGTAGCACGTGCTAGTGGAATCAAAAAGTGTTTCTAAGGGTCTTGTCACTTTTCTTTTTCCCCCGTGCATTGCGCAGGCGCGGCCTGGGCATCGGCGTCGGTGGCGGCAGCTTCCGCGGCTTCCTGCGGCGGCGGCGATCGGCCAAGGAGGGCGCCAGTCCCGGCGGTGCGCTGGCTTCTTCGCGGCACCCGCAGCCGCCCGTAAGATGCGCTACCATGAGCAGCATCGGCAGCGTGGGCCGCAGCAGTGGCGGCGGCGGCGGCGGTGGAGGAGGCCCGCTGGGCAACGGCCTGCCCGTCTCGCTGACGATGGGCAACGGAGTGGCCGCCACAGGAGGAGGCACCAAGAAGGACTCCTCACCGGCCAACGGGCCCCTGCTCGAAACGACCACGGTGAAGAAGGGCCTGCTGTGGCAGCAGTGGGACAAGTTCTTTAGCCGCTGGAAGGAGCGTTACTTCGTACTCACCAAGGACTACCTGGCGTGCTTCAAGAAGGAGTCTAAGGTGGGCACCTCCGAGATGGGTGGATTCCTTTACAAGGTGAACTTGGCAGACGTGGAAGGGTTGCAGTGGGCCGACAAAAAGCGGACGGGAGTTATCGCCCTTCGGGTGGGCACCGAGGGCCAGCTCCTGCTCTGGACCAACTGCGGCCTGGACGACTGGATGTTCGCCCTTAGAGACGCCATCGGTCGGAGCAAGGGGCGAAGAGAGGCCCTCCGGAAGGCGCACACGCTCGGTCCGCAGTTCTACGACGCGGGACTCACCAAGAGGTGCGTCGACTACCTTGCTTCGCTCTCGATTGTTCCGTGTCTAAGATTAACTTGGAAAGGACATACCACGCATTACTTAGGCAGTGCCCTAGTGTCGGTGATTGCAACAAGGTTTGAAGGAATTAATAGTAAATGCGGAGAAAGTCCTTGATTTTCTACTCATCGGACAATCCAATACGCCACACCTTAATGCATTTTTTGTACTTTCTATTTTCTCTGCATATACCACCTGTATTGTCAGCGTGGCTTTAAGAAATTCTTCTTGATCCCATTGTCAGCAAATCCACGAGAACAACGTCTAGAAATTGCTGCGGGCACGACTTCTCGCTTTCAAACTTCATGTAAAAGTGGTATCCACGGAAACACTCCAGCCCCAAGCATGATTCAAACTGGTACCGAAGCCAACAGAGCAGATGTGTTTTCTAGTGCCTGAGACCGCTGGGTCGATGCCGTAGCCTCTTTCTCACGGTGTGTTCCAGCTGGTAGCCTCGAGCACTACGGGTTGTAAATCGTCGTCTTCCTCGATTTCATCCGTTCTCTCAGCGCTGAAAAGTTGATGTAGCCAGCGGTGTATATGATTTTGACTCGGCTTATAATAAGATACAGTGGCTGCATGCTGTACGTCGCTAATGACACCTTTACGTAGAGCCCACAAATGATGTATTGCGGCGACCCACTGCTTCGGTAAGGCGTAATGGAGAGCGGTATAGCGGGCAATGGCACTTCAAACAGCAAAAGCGGCTACAGGGACGCCGAGCAGCCCGTCACGTAAAGTCGCAACGCGCTACGAACAGAAGCGGGCGAAAACCAGAGTACGCTCAACAGCGTGACCCTGACCTATTGCACTGTGGTGCTACCACCGTCTCACCGTTTACTAATCCCCACAGCATGTACTACGCATTTCCTGCAGCCCATTAGATGCTAACACTGTAATTTTGCGAAGAGGTAGTTAAATTTAATTTAGATGCCGCAGTTCTTTAGATATGTATCATGCAACGTAGAACACGTCGCCGGAAGTAGTGATACCGGAAGTAACGTCACGGGACGTCATAAGTGAAAGCTTAATTTAATTAATTACATGTCTCCATCCCAATATATAGGATATTCATATGAGGTTGGTAAGATTGGGATGGAGCGCGTTTGGAGGGTACTCACAGATTGTGACTAGCAGCTTACCGGAATCGCTCAAGAGGAAAGTATATAACACTTTAATCTTGAACGAAACGAAGAAACAGCTCAAACAGATGGGGAACGTGTAGAAAGGCGAGACAGTCGCATGAGCTGTGCCTGTCTGACAGACACAGCTCATGTGTCAGACTCGCCTTTCTACACGTCCCGTCTGTTTACAGGCACAGCTCATGCGTGTGCCTCGCCTTTCTGCATGTCCTGTCTGTTTGAGCTGTTTCTTCCTTTTGCTAAACATGAACCAACCAGTGCGACAAAGCCCTCTTCTTGACTTGCATCTTACCGGTGCCCACCTAGGGGGCTGAAACGTGGAGGCAACGAAAATATTTCTACCTAAGTTAAGGTCAACGTAGATAACTATGGAACGGAAAATGGTAGTGGTAACATTAAGAGATAGGAAGCGTGCGTAGTGGGTCAGAGAAATAACTCGAGTTAGAGACATTAATTCTATTGAAAATCAAGAACAAGAACTAGGGCAGCGCATGTTTTGCGAACCGATGGCCGAAGAGGGTGACAAATTGGATACCGAGGAAGAAACGTGTAGCAGGGGGCGACAGAAAGTTAGGTGGGTGGATGAGGTTAAGAAGTTCGCAGGGGTCAAGTGGATGCAGAGGAATATGGGAGAAGCCTTCGCCCTGCAGTGGGTATAGTCCGGCTGATGGTGATGATGAAGATTAATTGTAAGTATAAAGGGGGTGAGAATGTAGTAGGTCTTATTTATAGAGCCCATAAAGATTGGATATCCCATCATGACTCGCTCTACATCCATCGTGTTTCGGTCACAGTTGTCGAGTCACCGAAGTGGCGAGTGGGACAACGGCATGCACAACATATTCAAGAGAAGTTTATTGAACAGACGGACTAGACATTTTCTGGCTAGACATAAAGCTCAACAAAGTAAAGACCTTCTTGCTAGCGATTCTGGCTACTTTGACATCAGAAAAAAAAAAAAAAAGAGCGATTTCGTAGCATCGAGAACTGTTTCTCAACATTTTATTTGCTTGTTTGTTTGACATGCTTCGGGCATTCAATTTCGTACGCTTCTGGAGCCATTTTTTTATCGCACTGACTGTCGCCACAAAGCCTCTATAGTTTGCGAGGATTTCTCCACATACACCAATACATCCATGCGTTCGCCGCCCACGGATAATATATATATATATATATATATATATATATATATATATATATATATATATATATATATATATATATATATATATATATATATATATATATATATATATATATATATATATATATATATATATATATATGCGGCCTGCATGTCTTGGTATGACGCTGTCTTGCGAGCGTTGCTAAATCATGCCGGTTGTGTCGTAAGGCCACCGCTAAGGCCAGCACAGCAGTGAGACAGTCCAGCTCAAATGAAAGAGAGAAAAAAGCTTCGATGGGCTTTGCCAACAAGGCCTGCATTGTCTCACCACTGCACCTCTCTCGAGCTTCGAGCTAAACTTCAAAGTTCTTAACTCGGCAGCGTTGCGACAGCCGAGCAGCACTTTGAAAAAAAAGAAAAAAAAAACGGAATTAAAAGAACTTAAAAGCTTAAATGGCAATGCGAAGCGATAAAAAAAAAATCATTCGAGAGTGTCGACGTATAGGTTGCGCAAGCGAGAAGGCGTAGCCTCATTGCAGAATTTGTTTTCGTTCCTGTCAGAAATACCGCGCGCGTCCAAGGTTTCATTCATGATTCGAAGCGTGCAACGCAGTCTTCGCGCTCTGCGCTGTGCATAGTTTATTTCAGTTACGCGCTTGCAAAACAAGACGGTGCTTGGTCAACATGATTTATGACGTGCTGCTTTGACGTCAAACGGTGCCGCAGCCCAACCTTTGAAGTTAAACAGGACAGAATGCGACAGCTTGCTGTTAGATGTCGTTGACTTAGGGGTGTAGTGTGATGTTTAACGTTTGCTTGTCTCGCAATGTGGTACATTGTTTGATTTTCGGCGCCAGTACTGAGAAAAACAGGCTTGTGCAGCCGTCTAGTTTCTCCACTAGATGTCGTCATTTCCGAAAAAAAAAAAAAAAAGAACAGTTCAGACCCTAACTGTTCTGGCAAAGGCTTTCTGAGAACTCTTGTTATTCTCGCGCATGTGGCATGCGTACGCTTGTTTGGAACACGCAACCTAGTACAAAGGGCTCACGTCCATGACCCCCTTTTTTTTTCTTTTTTTTTTTTTTTCAAACAGAGAAGAGCAGTATGAGCTGTCCAAAACTATAGGCAGTTTCCCAACAGAGACGTTTGAGGGCTAATGCGGTACTTTTGCTCTCTTACAGCGTTGAGATTTTTCACACTGTCGAAGTTAAAAGTTACGAACATATTTCATGCGCAAGCTATGAACTAAAGGGCCCAGAAGATTCCGCTACCGGAGAAACAGGTTTACATACCTTCGCTTCGCTTTCAAGTTTGGACAACGTAACAAAACTTCTGTTGAAAAACGCAGTAAAACGCAGCGCAGTAAACAGAAGACAAAGGAAAGAGAGCCGCAGCACTGTGTTTGACGCCTCTTTTCTTTGGACCTTTGCTTTCTTTTTCTTTTTTTTTTTCTCGCGCTGGTTTGTCTTTCCACGAAACGACAAACACGCGCTATTAGTTTTCAATTAGTATGGGACGAAGCTTACAGCATGAAGGTTTCCCTCCTCTGTGCCCATGTACACCCTTGAAACCTGTGTAAAACCAGGATGGGGTACAGTTGTGTCAGTATGTCGCAGTGATACTCCGTTCGATGAACGATCTCTTTTTGGGGATATTCAAGGGATAAACTTTTATGAAAAGGGATTTTTTACCAAGTGTAAAAAAAATATTCAACTTTTCAAGTTTTCAAGCTGATGCACGGGGAAAGAACCCGAAACAGCGAATAATGCGTATGACAGAAGGTAATTATGGTTATAGAGCTTATTCACGTGACGTCATTGCAACATTACTGGCAACCATGGCAAGCACAACGCAACATTGGAGAGGGGGAAAGAAAGTGAGCGAGAGAGGGCCTACGGCTAATCATGACACGGCGTCGGTGAAATCCGAGCTCTGGTTGGCCGGCGTCTCAATTGTCCGACAAATGAACGGCGCGCAGCAGGGAGCAGGCCGGTAGATCGGCGCCGGCGCGTCGTAAACATTATTTCGTCTACTTTTAGTTTCGAACCTGCCAACGTTATGGCGTCTCCGCAGTACAGGGTTGCCACAACTGCCGCCAGCTAAACCTGATAGTGAATAGGGTCTATAGCATGACACACTACTGATAAGCGGGAAGCTCCCGCCAATCTTTCTGAATCTACACTAGCAGGTCATCAGATCACAGCAGGTCAGCAGATCCAGCTCTTGAATAGGTCAGTTTCGACGCAGACGCTGGCAACGTTAATTCTTTCACCGAGTAAAATAAAACGGTACGGGCGATCTTACGATGTTATTTGAGAAACCTGAGGTTAGGAGCATTATTGTTGTGGATTTCTTTTTTGCATTGATCGCCTTCCCATTGCGTCACTAAATTTGACTCAACCTTCACTTTTTTCGTTCTACTGCTGCGAGTGCTTCTAAGGGACGTGGGCTTATGGAGCTTCTTAAGTAGGTGAGAGATGCGCTTTTACCAGCGGGTGCTTGGAAGAAGGTGCAAATCCGTTTCGATAGGAATAGAAATAGAGAACGGAGGGTCTTTTCGCTGGCGCACAGACAGTACACAACTTTTTCGTCAAATAGGATCCTACTGCGAAAGCAATAAACACACACACACACACACACACACACACACACACACACACACACACACACACACACACACACGCACACGCACACGCACACACACACACGCACACACACACACACACACACACACACACACACACACACACACACACACACACACACACACACACACACACACACACACACACACACACACACACACACGAAAGCTCTCTGCGCCTCTCCCTTAATCGGGAATAGGTGTATGCATGCGTGCAACTACCGGTTAGCGTTACAGATGAAATGATGACAGGGCAAATGAATTTCAGGGTTCGCGTCTGGCTACAGCCTCGTTCTTAAATGCCGCAACTCAAATGCCGCAAGGAATTTGCGAGCCTTGTTCCAAGCTGCAGGACAGAGCGTAGACTTCATCGCTCTGCGTGATGGATTCGCTTACCACGGGACTAGAGAAACCTTTGTTGATGAATGCGCTGATCCAGGGACAGCGCAGCATGTAGGCACTGGTAGGTGACCCCTGAAAGTTCGTTTTGGTTCGCCTTCGCGTTCTCCCTCCGGCGCGCAGACAGTGGGGCCTAAAAGCATACAAACTTAAAAGCAAAGCAGGGCAACACTTATTGTCAGCATTCATCGACCGAAACTAAATGTCCATGAATACATGGTTATGACCGCCATGGTTTCAGTTCTTTTTTTTTTTTTTCTAAAATAAGCAGTATGTGCGCCAGGAAAAGCAGCATGACGTTACGAACAATAAACTGCATTTGCCACAGCAGTATGCGTGCTCCCAACGAATTCCTTATTATTGTATTTCTTCTCACTCGCATCTTTTCGTCACTGGCAAGCACTCCTGAAGCCCACACAAAGTCCGCCCTAACATGGAGCATTATGACGTAACAGGCTGCGCCGCCTACACCTCTTCTTGAATATTGCTCATCTTGCGTCAATCGGCGTCGGTCTACTTCTTGGCACGCGATGGCGTGCTCACTCGCTTCTAGTTTTCACCAAGCCGGCATCACAACATCTTCCTCCACTCTTGTTTCTCTCTACCCTCGCCCCACCCCTAAGCATTCGGCTTCACCGTTGTAGCTGCTCTTTCGGGCCTTGCACGGTATACGTGATGCTCACGCTACACTCAGCCCGTTGTGGGAAGACAAACCGTGACGAGACAGATCGAGGACGGTCCGCGCTCGTCCCAGAAAGGAGGGTGCATGTGCGGGAACCTTAAGCTATACTGAAAGAGTCCTGGCCGCCCATAGTTGCGGACCTTCATTATGCAGCCGAGTACTTCGTTTGGGCGAGGCATTCATGAGAAATCATATAGCTAGCCAAGAACTAGGGTTGCAGCATCTGTCACGCAAGTTCCGATTGGCTGCAGGGGTTCGAGTATTTCTAATCGTCTTGAATGTGGGTTTCTAGCGCGCCGAATGGCTTTTCTTTCTTGTTTATTTGTTTTATGCTAAAAATATAAGGGAGAGCAGTTGTTAGATTACCATAACTCGCGGCATCAATACTAGCGTAGCTGCTATAACTGCAAAAGTATTTGTTGGGCGAGTTGGTGTTTTTGATGATCCATAACTACAGCGCAAACGACAGGACAGGTCTCCCTACTTCATCTCTGTCCTGTCGTTTGCGCTGTAGTTATGGGTGCTATAACTACGCATTTTCTGCTCGATGTAAGTTTTCAAAGGGATCAAAATCGTGCGATTTTTCAGATATGCGTCAATAATGGTCAGCTGGCTAGCGCACCGCGAACGATGCGGGCCGTTTATCTCGCGTGTGTGTGACGAGCAACACGCAACGCGCGGATGATCCACGCAACGCCGAATATAGGCGCGCCCTGAGTGGAGTCCTTGCGTGCTCCGGGATGGACGTCGGCCTCTGGGCCGAGCCGAGGACAGCCTGGGTGCAAATTTCTATAAAGGGCGTGGGAAGGGCCTTGCCGCGCCAATCGTGGGCGGGATGAGATTCGCGCGCTCACAGCTGGCGTCCGTTCTCGTGCGCACACAGTGAGTGGCGTGCTATTGCGTGAAAGGGTGTGAACGTCCTCTGGACGACCTCGCCGAGATTTAAATAAGGATCGTCGGCGGCACGCCCTGCATTTGCGCTGCCCGGAAGAGAATTTCGGTGATATGCTCCCTGGAGCAACCTCTATAAATAGCTGCCTTCCTTGGAAGCGCCGTACAGGGGATGAATCGGGTCAAAGTTTTGGTGGGAGTTAGCGTGACGCGTGGAAAGATAGTGCACTTGACGTGACCAGGTGTGAGTATTTTGTTCTCATTTTTCATACTAGAATGCCTGAGGAGTATCTCTCGGGCGCTCGTGATTATAAGGTCCTTGGTTTTGTTCATTAAGGATGGTTGGGGGTCGTTTGTAAACTGCGGATCTCACTGCGTTCACATCTACATTTGCGCAACCGCCCTTTTAACTGCTTGCTCAGAGACAGCTCTCAAATCCTTGTGTTTCATGAAGGTGCCAGAGACTAACAAGGTGGAGGTGTAGTTTTTGTCATTATTTCCCACCTTCTTTTCTTTTCAGTCTTCTGTCCCCGCAGTGCCGTATGTAACAGAAATCGCTAAACTGATCAGCTTTCTGTCCTTTCCCAAGTAACCGCTGCCTGCCATTGTTGTTAGTCGTGCACACAGATATTGTCCACAAACCGTGCGTCCTGTTTTGGGCACACGACTGAATGCAATTGTTTTTTTACTATGACTAGCTTACGTGGTTTATCGCACCATCTATTTATCTGCTTTTTCTTTTTCTTTTTTCTTCTTTATGTTCAGTGGACTTCGTACAGATCCTTCACAGACGTCCACCGAGTCTGCTGAAAAAAAAAAAAAAATTAAGCATTCCGCACATTTATTATCATACCCCAAGCGAGCCAAATTATCAAATACGCGTATTTAATAATTTTTTTTTCGGGTAACGGCTGTTCATGAAGACAGAAAGAATATGACCTAAATATTACGTCGTCTTGCGTTTTTTAGTAATCATGTCGTCGTGGTCTGTTTTGTTTCGTTGAAGGTTACAGTTTACGCAGTCGACATAGCTCTCCGACCGCTAGCAATGGTGGTCGCAACGGTCACACTGCAGTTTTTGCACTATATGTTTGTTAAAAACTGGCCAGGTTGACGATACGAACAGTTTGGACCGTGTACAGCTCACGCAGAGTTCAGTATCTCAACTCGCCCTTTAACGCGGAACCCAGAAGAGCAGTCAATGTCACTTCGCCTACCTGTATTTCAATTTCACTGTGTTTATGCGAGCCTTCATGTCACACAACCTACGCGTTTATTAGTAACAAAGTGTTAACAATTAACTCCAAGTTTGACTGGACCGTTGGTGCGCACTATGTGCAGCATAATCCCTCGTTCGTTCTTTTCTGCCGGTTCAGTATGTCAAATCTAGAAGACCAATAAGAGCAATCAGAACGTTGTCTCTGCACGTTACAAGTAGAGTTTTGACCTTTGGGTTTTAGGATAATAAACAATTGCGCCTAATTCAATTTTCAATACTCGGTTTTAACCAAAACAATTTCAATGCTTTTGGATTGCAAGACATAGCTAGATGGTTGTTGAGTACTAGTTAGAATCTATTAAATTTGAAAATGAAAACAGGAAGCTACCGGTGTGATGTGAGGCTACTATTGTTGGATAGGCACCGCAATTGTGCTCGTTCGAATAAATTGCTCCGGTAGCCTACATTCCTCGCCAAAGCAGGGAGCATCGGCTCTTATCATTATTTGTGCATTATATCGTCGGCTTACAACAGCTAATCGGTTAGTTACCAACTGCAACTAGAACGTTGAACCGTAACTAAGCATGCACAAATGAAGGGCAGATTTGCCATCAAAACGAATACTACTTGGTGCCCAGTCCTCTCAAGGATCAAAGCAATGCTGTAAACTTAGCTGTGAACCTACTTCTTAGAAGGTAATTTCGACTCGAGGTTTTGTCTGTCATCTGTGTTTTCAACTTTAAATTTTTTTTTAGTATAGCGCTACTACCAGTACTACAGTATACAATACTACTATCTTTATGTTCACTGCCGGTAAATTAACTGCTTGTTTTTATAGACGATGAAAATTCTTTTTACGTGCTTAGCTCCAATTCTGATGTTAACTGTTGGTAAATAAACTATTTAATGCGAACAGGAACGCCGAGTTACTCACCTCAATGCGCCTTTGTGGCTTCCTTCGAGCGCAGGCAGGCGCTGCTCCTGCAGCACACCCTGACCTCGTCGGAGGCGCAGTCCCCGTCGTCGTCGGTGCGTACCTCGACCTCGTGCGAGCTGCGGTCGCTGGGCGAGCGCACCCCTACGCCCAGCCTGACGCGCCGGGCGCAGAGGATGTCGGTGGCCACCGAGGCCAGCGACAGCGGCAGCCTGGCGCCGCCGCACCCGCCGCTGGTCGCTACGGGCAGCGTGGACTACGACACGCGCTCAGTGCCCTGGTCGGCCCCGCTCGGACCCCGGCCCACGGGCTCCTACAGCTCGCTCATATCGCTCGGCCAGCGCTCGCTCGGAGCGCACAGGCCCTCGCCTCGGTCCCTGCAGGTAGGCACCCTTGCACCCACAGCATGCCCCTGGGGGCTCACCCTCTGCAATGACATCTTTTTATGCCTTGAACTTAGTATCCAAAACCTCGATCCAAAGCAGCGTTTAAGTCTCTCCCTCTTGCTGACAAAGTGATGCAGTGGCACTGCGGATAGGCTTAATTCCTCGCTAACGGCACTTTGTCGACCGCAGAGACAGCAGTGGTGCCTAAATGTAATCTTAGATGGCAACGGAGTTCATCCAAGGGCAGAGGTGCGAATGAGTTAGTTCTAAGCGTTTTGATCACAGTGCGAAAACGACATGAACACGAGAAAAGGACGCACGCGACTCTTTCGGAATTTATCTGACATTGGGTCGGTTACACAAACTGAAACATTAGAGGACAAATTTTAGCATAACTTTTTGAATCACTTTGCCTATAGGGACAGATTTGCATATGATGCAGCAGCCGTCAAGATTAATGGATAATGCAACGTTTATAACCGCCTGCTGTGGCAGTGCCCTGACGTAAAGAGGGTCACCCACTCTTGGGGGAACATTCGAATGTGTGGCCTGTCTTTTTAGAACGCCAATGCATAAGGCCGCGCATTGAAGCTAAGTGGCAGACCGCCCCATGTACCACCTCCAAGTCTGCACCAGTTGGCTTCATTGTGCGGACTGCTCAGGTGCAGTGGCGCTCCGACCTGTTAACACACACTATAGCTGTAACAAAAATTTTGTATGCAATCATGCTTAAATGCCACATTTTTCCGTCCTCGCATTTGCCAGGTGTCCCCGGCCTTGGCCCAGCGGTCCTTGTACGCGCAGCACGTGCTCAACTCGCCCGAGGTGGCCAACGGCCGAAACGGAGGCCCCCGGTGTGTCATGGGCGGCGCTACCGCGTCAGCCACCCTCGAGTTCGCCTACATCCGTCCCGACTCGCCGGTCACCCTTACGGGTCCCCGGCGGAGCACACTCGACAGCGGCCACTGCCAACGATCCCAGTCGTCCTGCTTCGGTGCCAACCCGTTCCTGCAGCTGGGAGAGCCGCTGCCGCAGCAGCACAAGCTCCTCCAGCAGCAGCAACGGCACCACCGTAACCACAAGCACCAGCAGCAGAACCACCACCACAACCAGCAGCAGCATCACCAGCCGGCACCGCCTTTCGCCCTACACGACCTGCGGTCCGCGCTGCCGGGCGGCGAGGACGAGGCGAGGCCGTCGTCCATCTACGGCCAGCCCTCGCTCACGGTGGTCGGCGATCGGGCCGCGTACTCGGTGCAGCCACCCGACGTGGTGCCCAACCACGGCCGGCCGTCTGCCTCCAAGCTTATGAAGCGGGCCGTCAGGGCGTACACACACTCCAAGTCGGACTCGTCGTTTGTGCTCAAGCAGAGCCCGTCGCAGCTGCAGGGACATTTGGCCGTGACCTGATGGCTGAGCGCCGCCGTGTTCCTTCTTTGCTCTGGTCCCGCCGCCGTACTCCTGCGCGCTGATCGGCTACAAGCCTCTGGAGTTGGGCTGCGGCGATGTGACTCTGCGTTTTGTCGGGGCTCGTAGCCTGGAGTACTGTGATGGCTACGCTGTGGTGACACTTTGGGGCTGGCGCTGACTACGCAGCGAGTGATGACCAGTTCTCTGTGACGCACGTATCTAAGACGTCCCGTTGTTCTGACCTGCCTCTGTCTGCATCGCCCCCCTCCACCTTTGTATTCCGTCGTTTTCTTCCTTTATACACCAATGCTGCGTGGTGTACAAACTGTTATATTTTATGATTGCGCTAGGTTCGGCTGGCAGCCAGAAACTTTTGCGCATTGGGACAGACTGTCACCCCCACACATTAGAACGGTGGTTATGACGAATGCGTTACATTTTGTATTTGAGAGTCGTGATTGCCTCCGCCTCGTTTTCGCATATACCGAAACTTGTTTCGTCGATTGACGACTCTTTTTCCAGCGACGAGTGTGCTAGACGAAGTAACTAAGCAAAAAACTAGGGCACCGCTGTGCGGGGCGATCGTAGATAGACGTATAGCTACCGACCGTCTCTCTCAGCCTATTCTTTGTTTTATATTCGCGATGCGAAGTTTGTGAACCGAGTTTTTGTGACTGACCTTTCGTAAACAGTCTTTGTGATAAGAACTCTAGCGAACAAGCTTTTTCTTCACAGAACGAGCGTTCTTTTCTACATCTTTTTCAATTACGTTTCGCGAAGCGGCAAACCAAAACGCTTAATGACGCGCTTTTTAGACCTTACTGCTCCTGACATGCCTGTCAGTAACGAATTAATTGTACAGGAGGCCCGAACGACACGGGTAGCCAACGAGGAGGCTCAAAAACGCCGTGACATGGTACGAGCCGTTTAATATATTTATATTGCGCTAACTGCAGTCGTCTTTTTTTTTTTTTTTCTATTTGGTGTTGAGAAAGCTTCTCTTCTGCGTTATGCGAGTGTGTCCTTCAGTTCATGGCGGGTTCGGTCAAAAGACGTACTTTAGATACTTACAGAAACCGGTTCCCCTGCCAAGCTGTCACTGTACATGCCCTGCACCGCCTTCTGACCGCATTGCGCGCTCCGCAGGCATTATCTTCCAGTTTTTATCCTAGACGGATCTCATCAGAAGTGTGAGACGAAGCACGTAGCTGCTGCTTTTACATTTTTGTTTTCTCTCGGCGGTCGCGATCGCACGCGAACGAATGCACGACCTGATGGAAGCATGTACCGATGAAAGAAAAAGAGAAAGCGAGGAAGTTACTGCAGCGCGTGGTTTTTGCCTTTATATTAATAGTACACGACGCGGAGGTGGCGCCCTCTTCCTACGCGTTCGATGTTTGGCTTAGTGTCGATCTTTCAAAGCACGCCCTCGATGTAGGAAGAATGTCGGTATAGAATGAATCTCGAAGTGGTTTACACCGCCGCTTTTGACAGTACTTTTGTTTTTGTTAATTCCTCCCTCCAGCCGGGTGTCTGCTTTGTCGACACGCTTCTCTCTCGCAGTTCTGCGTAGCATCCCGCTAAAGTCCCTCAAGCACTCCCGTCTCGTTTTCAAGCTCTCCTAGATGTCCAACACCGACCCTTACGACTCCACTGTGATATGTATTTTCTATTGTGCGTGTGAGTGTTCCGTGTGTGACCCGTCTGTGAGAACCGTGTAGACAAGAGCGCTGCGCTAAGTTTGCCTCGTAACCAGCTCCTCCGTTATGTTCTTGTTGCTGCTGTTTGATAAACAAACTTAGATGTCCCTTCGAGACAAGCTACCAGACAGAACACACACGAACACACAAACACGCGCTTGTCAGAGCGACACGACAAAGAAAGGCTGGACTGACGATGCACGACACTGCGTGTAGACATGTAACTGCCACTTTCGCGTCTCGTTGAGATGTATCTCTTCTCTCTTTGTGCGTGTACTCTTGAACAGGCGTGAGTGTACAAAGTATAGTGTAGTGCGCACCTCTGTACCGCTTAGCCACGATGCTGTTCACTTATAGTGCGACCACGCTGAGCACTTATACCAGGTACACCGTGCGCGGAGGATTGCGCACCTTTATACTGGGGCGGTAACCATTTACAGCAGAAGGTGTGTTTAGATTTTGCTGGCACTGTGTGTGTTCCGTTTTGGCAGTTCCAAGCAGGGGTTCTCAAACGAAGCGCACCAGCTAGCTCAGGCTGCTGGTTTTCTGGCATGTGAATTCATCCACCCTTCGTCCATGAGAGGGGAGCTCAGCTTGGCTTTTGAAGCTGGACATGAATTTGACAGCGCTGTGTTTAGACTAAATGTATTCGCTCTTCAATGTATTAAACGATTTACTGCTGGGAGCTGCTAAACCGGAGCACGGACCTTGGAGAATAGTGTTCGCTCGTTGTCTCTCCTCACGAGATTTGCGCTGACGCTCAGTAGACTCTCTATAGACAATCTATTGAAAGCCGTAGAGTGTCTGCCGAGTGCCAGCACAGGCTCCTACGAGGGTTGGTTGGTATGCTGGCGACGTGTCTTTGGTGTATACGGGCAGCACAGTGGTAGTGCAGCCCGTCTCCCACTGCCAAGACCTGAAAGGTGCACCCGTTGAGAGCTGGACAGCGGAAAATGCTTTTTCCCTCGATCTCGACTGCCGGACTACGCTGCCTATGCTCGACTCCAGACACTGGATAGTTGTGACATTATGACGCCACAACCCTAAACAGGAGCCAAAAGCTCGTCCCTAACGCTTCGCTGGTGACAAACTGAGTCTTAAAAGTATTTTGAATTAAATCACTCTCCCTTTCTCCAACCTTCTTTTTACAGGCTGTCCGTAGACGATGTATTGATGTGAGCGATCGCGTGACAGGTTTGTCAGACGGCGCTGCATATAGGCTGGGAGCCTGCGCTGCAAATATGCTGCAACCTGCCCTTGTAACGGTATCGTGTCGAAAAGTTTGTTCTTTCTCAGTGTCAGTACTGTGTGAAGCTCGACAGGATGGACATAAATTTGAATGTTCTGGGTGACCTAGAGGAGTAGACACTGTTTTATACTCTTCGTGTCTTTGAGCAAGGTATCCCATCGTTGAATGCGATAGGCAGGAGAGGTTAATGACATCTCGAAGCATTTCCGACCTACGTGACATGCTTAATGTGTGAGATAATCATTTAGTCAGCTTGATTTATGAAAGTAAAAGGAGAGAGGAAAGAAGTATACGCGGCACCTGTCTCTTCTGGCAGGTTGCCTCTGTTAGCCGAGAGTGGTTCGTTGAGCAACATTTGGTTTTCTTTTGCTCATACACACGGAAAGTGTGCATGTCTTGTACGTAGAGACTTGAGCGTTGTGATCGCGAGCCCATATATGAAAGCAAGCACAAAAAGCGTTCTGTCAACATTCGCTTTAGTGTCAGGACATGTCCAGGCTGTTCATGTAACTTTGAATTACTTCCTGTAAATGATACGTTTCAGAATGTTTGCTCAATTCCACCGAGTGCACACCTTTACGAATCCTAGGTCACGCTTGCAGCTTTGTTTTCTTTCTTTTTTTTTTTTTCGAGACGAACAACTTGTCTTCGCTGTTTCGTCAGTTCAGCCTGTAATTGATTTCTCCAACAACGCTTATCGCCGACATCGCAAGACGAGCACATTGACTGCGTTCCTTAATGCATGTTCATATTTCTTAGAAAACAAATACAACTGAAAGTAACGAAAATAAAATTTTGCACCAGGCCGTTATTTGTACAAAAGAAGAAGCCGTAGCGCAGAGATGACCACCTGCGTTTTTAACACAAAACATGTATACTTTAGTTCGTATTTTGTTTGTTCTTACCGTTTCCCTTATAATTTATGAAGCGCCCTACGAAAGGAGGCGCAAAAATTTCTAGATAGCAGGACGTCGCGTCTGCAGATATTTTTATGCGAGACGTGGTTAAGTGTAGAGAGCTGCTCTACATAAAGAAATAAAAAAAAAGAAAGTTGGCACTATGACTGAGTTCCTAGATATAGAAAGAGTACGACGCATGAGCATTGTTCTGCCTGGTTTTGTTCTCTTGGTTTGCCTGTCTTTAGTTGGTGCTCATGCCGAGGCAGAACTGTTACGCGCCACACTCCTAAAGTGAAAGAAGAATGGAGCGACAATAGTCAAAACTGAGTTGTGCTCATGATGGTGTTTGTACGTCCTACACAGCGTGGGTGGGTGTGCATTCGAGTGGACCCGCACACCTGATGGGTTAAGAAGTCACGGCGCGTGGTAGTTCCGTGCACGAATATATATACATACATGTCAGACGTAAAGAGAATGGCATGTGAAAATGCCTGCATGTCGCAGAGCATCAAAAAGAAACGCAATATATAGAGTACAACGTAAAAAGATATTTTGACGATGCGCCTGAACGGGCCAACTATTATCGAGGAAACCAACGAACGTGGAGACATGCTGTATCATAGTGCACCGAGCACGAACTTGCTTTCCTGGTCGAAGTGACGAAGGCGTGCTTCGCTAAAAGATGAAGGGACGTTGCAACGGTTTCCAAATTTCTAGAGGGATTTTACATTGTTTCGTCCCGTCGACGGTAACCTGTAAAACTGAGAAATATAATTACACATTCTTTATTTTCTCGCATTTTTGCTGCGCTGGACGGTTGTGTTTTTCCTTTGATTATATCTTCTATCTTTCCTCATATTTGGCTGGTTTCCCCGCAGGAGGAGAATACACGCAGATACGCAGATCTGTCTATAGTTCTAGTCATTCAAGAGCATGGATGCGTGTGTACGTGTTTATTATTTTTTCTCACTTTCTCTCTCTCCTCCAGTTCCTATAAATAAACCCCGGGGATGTGCATCCAGCTGGGTATAATTTAAGCGAACAAAGATTATAATGATAAAAATAATAAGGAGATTTGAATACGGCAACAGAGAAGGGCTTTTTGTCTGTGGAGGTATTTATGTAGCCCGTGTCGAACGCAATATGTCGCTTCTGACATTTTTCCTCTCTCACTCACTCCTTTCCCTCTTTTTTTCTCTCGCACTTTTTTCTTTTCATCTTCCAATTCCAGCTGCGGAAGAGTGAGGCCTGTCCGTCTTTCTCGCTCTTCTGACATTGGTGTCGCCGGCTGTTCTCTTGCGGGTGGGGAGAATGGAGCACATGGTGCCTCTCGACGAAAATTCGGGTTCGGGTTTCTTGTGTCCGTGCGTGTGCCTTTACTTTGCTTCGTTTTTTCTTACCGGATTGTACGCGGCCACATAAAAAGACATGCCCATATCTGTCTTGTTCTTTTCTCGGCTCTTCTTTTTCTACCTTCGATTTACTTCGAGTATATTTACATGACCTTGAATAAAGACATGCATACTGCGAAGCAACGTGTTTCTGTCCGACTGGCCACGCCTGTGAGTACAGCTCACCCGGCTCAACTGAGAGACAGACTCTGTCGGGAAAGGTAAGCATTTCGCTAAACTCGGCTAAAGTCGATGCCGCGGGTCCACTTTTTATACTCATCATCCGTGTGATTTTTGACCTATAGGTTCAAGCTGCTTTTCTCCGCAGCACTGTAGGCATCAAGCATTATCTGTCAGTTCTCAATATCACGCTGTTTGTCTGGATGACCTGTAGGTAGGTCGGTAGAGTAGAATGAGGTCTAAGAGGAAGTCCTATGTTGCAACAATAACGCGCATTTCTTCGCATTGGTTCCTAAAGCCGCAAGCATATTCAATATAATTCGGCATATGTGCGATATACAGTCGACAGCCTGTCCACTCAAATTGCCTTATCAGTTAGCTATTGCAGTATCGGCGAGTTCTCGTAGAGTATAGGTTTCCCTGCGATAAGCAGCTTTTCACTAATGGTCAGATAACAGAGCAGAGAAAATTAAGATTCACTACAAGTTCAGCCGCAGCCTAAAAAAAAAAAAAAAAAAAAAACACACATGACGGGCGGTTTAACTTGGTTAGGTAAAATGCAAATTATGCGCGCTAGCACTTCGGTTTCTGGTCGCAAATACTCACTAGCGTATATAGAAAAAGCACGGTTTAACGAAGTTCAGGGGAGCCACGATCAATTCCATTAAATCGGGAGATTCGGTAAATTAAGATGTGCATTTTTCGATCATTTGGTTTGATAAATTAGATTATGCTATGTAACGACAACCAGAAAGCTGCAGCGGCACCATTTTGGCAAAACGCAACTGCTCCGAAAATGAAACCTCGGCCCGGGCAAACAACCCACCACTAGCGCGTATGGAAAACAACAAAATGTTTTTACCTCAACAAAACGAGCCCGAAGAGATACAATTTGTTTCCCAGAAAAGACGTCGATCGGTGATCTTTTTCTTTCGTTCGCTTTGTGAGCAACGACCCCATGCTGATTCTTCTAAGGTTTGAAGTGTGTCCAACATGGCTTTCGACCCCTCCATAGAGTGGAGAGCTGGCCCGTTGATACGTATTGGTAAGGACTAAAACCAGCGCAAAGAAGCAGACAAAGAGAGAAGCATTGTGTTGTGTGCTTCTCTCTTTGTCTGCGTTTTTCCGCTGGTTTTAATCCTTTCGCCCCCTCGTGTGTTCCGGTAAACCACCGCAGCAGAAAGGGCAGCCACCACATTATCCGCCATTAGTGAGTTCAGTTTAAAATGATAAATGTCGTTTTTCACAGCACAGTTTGGCAAAAGCGGGACGAAGGCACCTGGCTCGGTAAATCGGAATCAGGAAATTTGTTTCGTTATTTAGAGTTAACCAAAGCATTTCATCCCATGGGCGTCTGAGGGGGAATGGGGATACCTTCGTTAAATCTGGAGTTTCTTTAAATCGAGTTTGGCTGTGTTTCCAATCTACCACGTTATGTGAGGACACCCTACCATCGATCTCGATCTGACTCGAAAGGAATCGAAGTGTCCTGGTGGATTCGATCCTAGTCTCAAAAAAGTCCTGCCCAAATTGAAAGCGCCCGCCAGTTCAGCGATGACGTGTGGTCTTGCGATGTCACAGAAGCCGCCAACAAATCAGTGCCCGGTCAGGTCACCTACCAACTACCACCTGCCAAAGGAATGCCCGAGAGGAGGACCGCACAAACAAACAAGCAAAATGCGGTATCTGGGGTCTTAGTGCCATCTCATGCACTAGATAAGGATGCACATCATATGAAGTGCTCCCGGGGACTTGGAGGGGACAGGAGCATTCGAGTAAGTTTTTATGTTGATATTGTGAGCCTTCTGTGGACCTTCTTTCATTTGTACATGCCATCATCATCTGGGTTCGTGATCGGATTAAAACGCTAGACAAGGCTTCGCTGTCCTTGCCGCTACGACCTCGCCGTCTTGACCTAGCCTTCTTCCACAAGTGGTGGAGGTGAGAATTGATCCCCTTGCTGTTTTGTGCCCTGCCTCTCGCTGGAGCTGTCCTTGCCGCTACGACCTATTATATATTGTCACGGTACTGGTGACAGCGTCGTAGACAATAGGCCAGGCAACTAACCTTGCGCTGGAATGTGCTCTTTATTTCGCTACCTTGCGTCCGAACCCAAGAAATAGGCGGCAGTAGCAACTCGCGCGTTAAGCGGTCGTGGAGGGTAAGAAAAAATGTCCATCGATCCAGGCTGAGCTCAGTTTAATGCTGTCAAGGAATCTTCAAGATTAGACGCCAAAAGCAACTGCGACAATCTGGGATGATGTGAAAACACTTGCGCCCTTCTGAGATCCATTCGAGATTAGTCGCGTGGCGCTGCGCAAGAGTTCGCGGTAATGTCCATATGTAAGTGTTTTAGGGGAGTAAAACGGAATGAACTACAACGGCTAAGCTAAACTAGCACGAATTATTCTGAACATGTAATGACCTGAGCGGACCGTTACCTTGTATTTGGCGCTCTTTGGCCTTAAATGCCCCTGCGCCATTGAAACTCACTCTTAGGCCCAAAATGCTTTTGCGCCATTAAAACCCACCGTCATCATCATCATCATCATCATAGTTCTGAACAGTGGAAGAAAGACCAGTGCTTCGCCGCTGCGCCCGCACTGCGGCGAGATGGCGCACACTAGTGGCCGCCATCTTGCCGCAGCGCGGGCACCCCGGCGAAGCACTGGTCTTTCTTTCACCGTGGCTTTGAACGCGAGGATTGGCATCGTTTCAGAGGCTCAGTTCCCTCTTACGTTCGCGGTATACTCCTGAAAATGTACTGGCTTGAGCTGACCGTTGCCTTGTATTTGGCGCTCTTTAGAATAAAAAGCCCTTGTGCCATTAAAACTCACCGTCATCATCATCATACTACTGAACATAGCTTCCTATATTATTAATGCACGGTCTTTCACAGGCGCCGAAATGAAATGATGTCAATCTTCGCGTTGGAAGCCACGGTGGAAGAAAGACCATGGTGCTTCGCCGGCGCGCTCGCGCTGCGGCAAAATGGCGGCCACTAGTGTGCACCGCTGGTGGCAACGTCCTTTCCGCCCATTCTGCTATCATTCCTATACGATGCAGAGGCACGCGCGCTGAAATTTCGCACCCTCTTGCAGCATAGATATATACCTGTTATTTCAACGTTTGACTCAAAATATTTTGGAGCTTTTATGGCGCTTGCTTCTGCAGCAGGTGTGCCGGAAGGTACTGAGGAACTGAACCGCTGTCCTGCCTTGAAGCGGGGGTTGTTACAGAGTTAAGGTGTGGCCAAACAGAGGCACGACAAATACGGTAACGTGTTGCTATGCTAACGTTGCCAGGCTTGCATATTCCATATTTATCCCATGGTCGTAGTTATACCATACTTGCCATGTCAGCCTTGGGGCAGTGCTAAAGGTGTTTATTATCGTATTTGCTGGTCATTACGGCGCTCATGTGGCCGCGGAGCGCCTCTGCAGGCAACCATGGCGCGATGCACAACATTACGGTCGCATTGCGCTTCGAGGATATATCTGCCTCACGAGGGAGACAATCTTGTTATCCGGTATAAAAATGACCTCCGTGCGCACCCCGAGGCGTGGAGGAAGTGAGGAGGCTCCTGTAAGCGCCTTTAGCACACCGATGTTGGATACTATGCAATATAATAAATGTTTAAAAATTTGGAATATAGAATAATTTGTGGAATAGAGATAACAAGGGAGCTAGATCTTTGTAAAGCCCACAAAAGTGCAGTTCTTTCAGCTATAATGGCTGAGAAAGACTGGTACGACTTAATGATCCAGATACTAAGGCACAGTCATCAGGATGGCCATCTCCCCAGCGGGTAAGAAAGAAAATTTAAGACGCGCAAGGCAGCCAAAATCTCATGGGAGGTTTCTAGAAAATGCTAGAACATTTGACAGGGCTCGCAAGATTCAAACTTAAAGGAATCTTAGGGAAGATATTCGAAAAATAGAAAAATAAAAGACTAAAATCGGTCAAGTTAAACAGTGCGCGCCCTCGCACATAATCTCAGACTTTCGAGGGGATTGAAGAAATGTGCTATAGCCAGGTATCGCACCCGTTGTGCGGCCCATATCTGGCACCGTGCGGTCTCTATTAATTCGTTCCTTAAAAAAAAAAAAAAAAAAAAAAGGTGACAGATTTGACGACGCACAGGAAGCACGGAAAGCAAAATTTTTAACCTTCGTTGCGTTCGCGTGCACCCTGCGAAGCGTCGTCGGATGCCCTCAAACAACGTTTCGAGGGCTTTGATTTAGATGGCGTTCTTTTTCTTCCTTCAAAGCAAGTTTCTATTTTGGAAAAGTACCGAGGTACCGTACTTGGCACCATCGTATGCCCCGTCACCTGACGCTGTGGAGAAGCCTGAAAGCTATCGCAGTTTTAATCAACGATCATGTCACCTTTTCAAATGTTAGCCCCAAAGACTTTTGCAAGCTTTGCCTGCAATTTGCGCATATGTGGTCAATTTAAGCTCTTCGAATTCTGCAATATCTGCAGCTTTCCTTGAAGAAACGCTGTTCCTTATTGTGTGAGAGCTTTTGTTCTCTTGTCGAAGTAAGCAGTTGAACTACGTCAGCGCCTCATTTTGAGGATGCATACTCTGGTATTCGTAAAAAAAAATTGTGTAGAACGCTTAAGGTATGGATATGACAGTCAATGCACCAGAAAATCATTCCTCTTGCCGCGATAACTCATATACTGTTTTTGGCACAGCCATGCGCAGCGGTACCCCGCAACCTTGCCAACTCATGTGACGTCACATGTCGGACAAAGAAGCACCAGTTTCCATCAGACACAAAGTTTTCAGTTATCGATGCACACGTGCGATGCTTGCTTTCCTTCAGTATCAGGCTTGTTGCCAACACTATAGTTGTAGCCACGCAAAATATTCCACCTTATGGATATGACGCAGAACAAACTTTGAGGTATGCTTTGAGGTATGTGTCCGGTGATAGCTCACCAATACGCTGCTTTCACTAAAGGAAAACAATGCCACCGATATTGATATAAAGAAAGGAGAGAAAGAGCACCAAAGAATGGCAGAATCCGAGAAGATAACGGCCGTGGGCGTCTGCACTCGCCGCTACATGGCTTCCTCAGCGCGCCTCGCCAGGATAGCTTTTCAGCAGCATTTTTCACGGCAGTTAGTACGCCCGTCCTTCGCCAGGCGTCAGCGCCGATGATTGCCGCTTATCTCGGGTCGCCGGAGCGATAGCCGGCCATGCCGTCCGCTCTTTCGGGACTGCAGGAGGATCGTCGGAAGTTGCCGTAAGTCTGTTTCTTTCTGTCCGTCCCTGTCGCGCCCCCAGGTCAACTGCTCATCGCAAGCGTCGCGGTCCTCTCGAGTGGCATTAAGACATGCACTAGCGAGATGGGTGTGGAATTGTCTGAACGCTTGTTTTGCCCCGACCGGGATGTTTCCGTGACATCCGTACCGCTTTTCGCCTTGGCGCGCTTGAGTAATGCGACACTTGTTTTCATTTTATGACGTGCGACGGTTATAGCGTCAATATGGGTGTGCGTTTGCCACCACAATTGCAGAGCGAGTCATTGTGAGCTGCAGAGTTGCGATGAGAGACGCTGTACGAAGCGCGAGAGGTATACGTACTTAGCGCTTTAATTAGGCCTTACATTAAGCCCTTCAGCAAGTTTTCGTCTCATCACTGCGCAACTAGTACTGAATAACTACTTCTCAACCAGCGACAGTCCTAGAGAGAACTATTGCACCGTAGAATATAATACGTGAATCGGCGCTTTTGAATTAAATAGCCGCACCTGACGCAATGTTAGCGTTAAAGCCATGAACACAGCGTATCGCACTTGCTTTTGGCAACACCACTACTCTGAGTAGCCCATTTTTTCATGTATGTTTTTTTTTCTAAGTGTGTATATCGTATGCTAAGTGGGCAGTAGCTATTACACCCCCAAGGTAGTCAGCGGTGAGATTTTAACGTCCATGTTCTGCGAAGAATTTTGACATAAAAGCTTTCCTTTAGTCTTAACTCGTTACAGATCACAGTAGTATTTTTACGAGATAACTGAATATGACTCATCGTGTCTATAGACACGCGATTCCGAAACTCGTACAGTCCGCACCTTCGTCAGTTATGGATCGAGGTATACGATAGGACGATAATAAAATCGAGTGAAAATTCAATATTGATCGTTAAGTTAATGTTTGGTCATTAACACAAGTATACCCACTTGGTAGCCACGTTCATTCTGCAAATGCACTCCTGCTGAAGTTTGGATGGTCGTTTCGCGCCATTTAACTTTTGAAGATTTGTAACGGGCTGAAGCCGTTTACAAAAGCTCGTTCATTTTATTGGGATGATAGAAGTATAAAGAGTGCGCTACTGTCACCCATGAAGTAAAGCACGCCCACACCTACATAACTATATTTGGCTGTTCACAGTAAACTAGTTTAATTAGTAAGCGCAGTAAAGTCTTACAACGAGATCTATCGCTATTAACACATAGAACTTAAGATACGGAACTTAGCTCATATTGCCGGCTTCGTGCGTGATAGAGAAATATCTACATAAGCATGTTGCGCTAAAGTACCAGAAACGTGCTTGCCATGGTAATTTACCAACTCTGTGTTTTTGCACGTAGGGTTGGTAAATGTGTGTAGAGTTTGTAAGTTTGGAAACTGTCAGAGGTCATTGCCCTTAAACATCCGTAAATGCATAGCGTTTCAGTACTCGTGAACCTTTGTACAAAGGAATGCGGCACTTTAACAATGCACGCAGGAGCGATGTCAGCAGCGGTGACGTCTAACAGTTGGCTTATTTCCTGCAGACGATAAGAATTTCTACATACTCCATGACAATTCCACTCGTTCCTGCAGGAATATTAAATTGGAAGTGGGAGCTAGGTACAGTATTGTTTTCTGCATTCGGTCGATTAAGCTTGGAGCGCTGCTTGTAGTTGTACAGGCTTCCCCGGTGCTTGAACTTGTCTTGTTTTGAAAGCATGTGTCTTTGAAAAAAAAAAAAAAAAATCGAGTTCATAACAGAGTCATTACACTGCTTAGAAAATGGCGGCTCCGCTCTGTCTAGCCCTTAACACTGTTGGCGGGATTGTATGTCGCAATTGACCAGTGACAAACCTGGCCAGTTACTTTTTCCACGCAGTGCTAGCTGCTCGGAAGCGGTTGACTTCACCGGCACTGATATTTTTAAAGCAGCACTCTGATAAAGTGACTCGAGCGGTGGTGACATAGACCGATACGGAGCGGATAAGGATGGATGTAGAATGAGGGGTGCATGTAGCTGACTGGAGGGGGGAGGGGGGGGGGGGGGTGAAACGCGCAATCTTGAAAGTGACAGACTTGTGACCATATCTACGCGTTGACGTCGCTGCGAAGTAATCTGTGAAACCTATAGCGGCATACGTAAGCGATGTCTCGTTGCTCTGGCGTTCGCGTTTACAAAGGAGATTCGCCGACCAGCGCAATATCCAAAGCGAGGTGCATGCATTGCTACCGCCATAATCACTACCCTATACTCCGTTTCACAAGCTGTGTGCAATACAAAAAGTAAGGCCGGCCTGAGACAATCAGGATGACGCACAGTACACTGTTTTGCACAGGGTCGTCCACTAAGGCAAGCAGGCAAGGCCATCTCTCTGTTCTAAGCGCCTTTCCTTGCGTCACGGCGGCGCAGGTACGGAGGGAGCTGGAGGTGGTGCTTCACGTGAGCTGCCATCTTGGTTCGGTTAGAAGTCGGGTCGGAATCAGTGGTGGTTTGAACCAACTGGCTATAGCACTGGCGTGTTCCCCTATGAGCGCACGTCCATTACTGTACCTATACCACATTCTCACATCGTGGTCGGCAAGGGCGGGAATAGGTAAAAACGTCCCCGGAAGAAAAGGCCACCGAGGAAGCGGCCCACATAAAAAGTCTGCAAGCCAAAAGTTTACCATGTTTCGGAAGTCTGCAAAGTTTCTCAGCTCTTAAACTCTCAGTAAGACAGGTGTAATCCACTGGGTAATATTACTCATTAAGAAACGTACGCAGCTGGCCGAACCAGTAGTTTTCGAGAGTCACTGGAAGACCCTCACAGACGGAGATGGGCGTCTATCGCTTGGAGTGTATAGAATTCTTGCCACACTCCCGATGGTGATAGAGGTAATGCACTAGGAACTGCAGGCCCAGCCCTAGCGGATCGTTCACCGTGACCACCTGAAGCGCTGTTCGCAGAGTTCGGCCCACCGAAGGCGGTGGTCAGCTCTCCATTTATCTCGAAAACAAAAAGGCGAAAACTAGGGCACCATAGACGGAGCCGCTCGCTGTTGGAGTACAAGCCGCGCAGCACGACAGTGCAGCGCAGGTTATGTTATGAAACTTCACAGTGCAAAACACTACGACCAGTGACGTCGTTGAAGCATGGAATGCTACAGAAGGGTGTTTGCCATGTGCCAATAATTTTCCGCTACTATCACTTTTATCGTGAAGTATAATGTATTGCCGTTTAGCCACTTCACATCCGACGGGCGAAAGCGCTGCACCAAATATTGCAGCACGTCACGGGGAAACGCAGTCTGCGCCTTATAGCACGTGGAACTACGGCAGAAACAAAATACAAACTAGGTTTAATCTGAAACCATAGAAGATGCAAAGCAAAATCAATAAAAGCCGGTGATGTTAAAAGCAGTTCATCATTGATAAGCCGGGCACCGGGCCAGGTGAAGCTTGACATTACAGTACGTTTGATTGCACGCGTTTGGGGATACATTTTCCTACTTCGCAAATGGGGACTTTTTTCCCGGGGCCATTTTTATCGCCAGTAAAAAGGAGAGAAATCGTTTTAGAGGTGGTTTATTGTTCGTTCAATTTATGCTACGAGCAATCACCACGCTCTGTCTATATACTCGACAGTATCTGACGTAAACTGCGTACAGTGAAACAAAGTATAGGTACTTCTACCGAAACCAATATTTCATAGTACTCTTGACATTGAAGAACAATGTCGCGTTTCTGATAAGGCTGGACAGGCTGGGGCGAAGGAGACTCTGTAAAAATAAATCTGCTTTAATTTATAGTCCACGCAAACGCGAGTTTTAATCACAGCTTGCACGAAATCAACGGAGCGGAAAGAAATAGACAAAATTTAGCCGAGACACTTAAGGCTGCTCACGTTTGAGAATGGGAAATATTACGTCACTTGGCATTACGTACTTTAAGTGCTTACTCATGCTGCTTTGCATAGTGAGTGACTCATGACCCAGTGTAATAATGTTTGCATAAACTCTAGACCTTAGGTTACGTCTTAGTAAAATGCCGAGTCATGATACTTTACATAATGACCTAGCGAGACAACGAATCATAATTATGCGTATATTTGTATAGGCTCTACGCCTTGCAGTACGGCTCGGACACGATGGTCCAGTAGTTAGGGCGCTCGACTGCTCTATACTCAGCGGCCGAGGCGGCAGCTTTTCGATGGAGGAGAAAAGCAAGGCGCGCTTGTGCTATGCGATGCCAGTGCACGTTATAAAGAACTTCGGGTGGCCGAAGTTTCCCGAGCCCTCCACTACGACGTCTCTCATAACCTGAGTCACTTTGGGACGTTAAACCCTATAAATCAAACCAGTTAAGACAACTGCTCCCAAGGAAGCGGGATCGAATCCCGGCCTCGGCGGACGCTTTTCGACGGAGGTGAAAAGCAAGGCGCCGGTGTGCTGTGCGATGTCAGTACACGTTAAAGAACCCCAGGTGGTCGAAATTTCCGAACTCCTCCACTACGGCGTCTCTCATAGCCTGAGTCGCTTTGGGACGTTAAACACCACAAACCAAACCAAACCAAGTTAAGGACAACCCCATTCTATGCCACATGGCAAGTCTTGAAATAAAAAAAATTACAGTACTTTAATTTGTAAAATACTCAGTCCTGCTGCGTTGCATAATGACTTATTACTATACATGTTCGGTTACATACGTTGTGCTATTGTACACCGGCGTGGTAACGTCATCCGAATTCAGTGTCATGGACGCCACCGTCACTGCCTGCTTTTGTGCTTATTTTCCCACAACAATATTTTCAATATACAATATTTTCCCATTAAAAAAGTACCAATCCGCAAATGAACCGAACGAAAATTTAAAAATTATTATAAGAACAAGGTTGGTCAGCTTGACAGGCGACAAGTACAGCCTCCGAATTTTAATAACATTGCGCCAGCATCGACAATTCGCTAACTCGGCGCGAGCCGGCAAAATCGGCAGGAATAAGAATGTGCGCAGTGGATACCAGTCCTGACGTTGTATGCACGTAGAAATAATTGGTCGTTCACCGCGCTTTTTATAAACGCGATAATTCTTGTCGATTTCGCCGGTTCACCCCCTGATAAGCTGCGAATAATCAACGTTCGCGCGATTTAATTAAAAACTGAGAAGCGACACGCCAATATCCAAAGGTAAATGAGCGGAGCTACTACAGGTAGGGGATTCTGAAATAAAACAGATAACACAACTTAATAAGTAAGGGTCAAAGACTATCTGGAAGTGGCATCACTTAAGGAAAAACAAAACTCTAAGCAATCCTCGGTGAAACAAAGCTGACCGCAGCAATCTTAAAACAAAGCATTTAAAACATCTAAAGCCAAAATGAGCTTCAAACGTCATTAACGACAAGTCGCCGGGTAAGAAACGAACGAAATAAAAATGGCACCAAGGGATAAGGTGGCTTCCGAAGGTCGTATGCTGTACACGCAATCATGTGGCCGCTTTAACTTATGGTTTTTATTTGTCTGTTGTTGTTTTTTTTCCCACCGTGCGGTTTCTACTACGGGCTGGTCGCGTGTTGTAACTTGGTATATACAACTGCATGCACACAGAATGAAAATAAATAAAATTAACGCAACTAGCAAAATCATTAATCTTCTCTGGGAGGCGGGAAAGAAGAAACGAAAAGTACTAGACTGCTTAGAGCAATTTTGCACTTGATGAATCTGGATGCTTTCTTATATGTTTTAAAGAACTGTAATGATTCCTTCACACGTTAAGGTTGCTGGGTGGTGCTTTGCAATGTTTCTCATTGTTGTTCCGTAGCCTTGGAGCTGAGCGGCCAGCCAGATCTGAACTTGCTCGCTGTGTGAGGGCACGGACTTTCGCCCAGCTTTTGTGTAGTGCTGCTGGCTTTTTATTTTGCTGTCTTAGGTTTTTGAAAACATGTTACTAATTCTTACTAAAAATGGCGGTGAGATTTTTGAAACGATAGCGAAGAAATGATCCGACCACGATTGAAAACAAGAATGGAAAATAATTGCGCGAGGCTTCTCGGATTCCTGGTCAATGGTACTCTAAGTCTCCCCCTCCCCCCGTTTTGCTTCCCTGTCTGCTTGTGAAAAAGTTGTTTAGGCACACACTGGACGAATACCGCCGTCCTAGTATAACTCCGATGTCAGAAATCGCGGCACAGTATAGACCTTTGCATCAGGCGAGGAGGTTGTCGAAACGCCTCCTTTCTGGACTGTTGCAAACCGGTTCTGTTGCCGCCTCCACCATGTTGACGTCAGGCGCACACAACAGTCCAGCGAACAATATGGTGACGCCCAGGAGGCCCTCATTGCAAAGGTGTATAAGGTTCCGAGTCTAGTCGCACGCAACTATGAGGCTATACAGAAATTTTTTGGCTATTTTGAGACTACCTGCCGGGCTTCCGCGCTACATGGTCTAAGCTGCAGCATGTGAGCAGTTTGATGCATTATTTGCTGCGAAGTTGCAAGGGGCTTGGGCGCAAATGAACGTCCTATTCTGCAAAACAGTTTGAAAACTTGACTGTATAGATTTACTGCAGCGGTGGCCTATAGTGATTCGAGCATTCATCTCGCATACGGGGCGGATTCGATCTCTGGTGTCGCCGGGCAGCCGCCGGTGATACACAATGGGCACAAGCATTCCGTCGGCCTGGCCTCTCGGCGTAACTGGGGCGAATTGTGCTTCGGAAATCTGCCCTTGGCCCCACCTTGAACCAAATAAAGCCATCTGTAATGGCACTTTTTGGTCTTAGCTGCCCTTTGGCCGTGAATATTCAACACCATTAACAGTTGATTTAGCATTGGAGAAACGCAGATAGTTTATACGAGTGTTTTATGCATTGCGTCCTGCTCCGTGCGCGCTCACAATTTTCAGGCATAACGGTGAAACGGTATCGCTTAAAAATGCGCCTGCAACCATGGTTTCGTTACATTCGTGGAGAGAACATGCAACGCTTCCATAGTCTTTATCAGTTTCTTTTTTTATTAAGGCCGTAAATAATTATTGCTGCTCATCGCTTTTTGGTTAAAGAGTGTTACAGGCTCAAGCTACAGAATACTCCATATCTAAAGTAACTAAGCAGGTTACCTGAGGCTCATGCAAAAATGTTTTCTTACTACAAGAAGGGTAACATATGCAGTGAATGAAATTTTGCAGCTATAGGAAGGTGAGAAACTCGAAAGAATGCAGGTCTTGCTTCAGTAATGCCAAGCAAAGCTGAGGCTTTTACACTGGGCAGAGAAACGAGACTGGAACAGAGCGTTTTCTCCTCCACAAACCCCCCAAATATCTCAGTAACTATTACAATACCAACAATTACGTACCAAGTGTGGGGTCATAATAAAGGTTTAAATATTGATGAAGCAATCTTTATGTAATTCTTGACCAACGTTGCTAATATTTTGATAATTCTTTTCCGATAAAGCTTCTTCACAGGGGTGTTAATCCCGTCCTCTGCTGTTGAGTATCAGTCAGATATGTGTGTTGCAGGCATATCGTAATATAGTTCCAAGTTAACTTAAGCAGATATCGGTACAAGCAAAACAAGGTCTTAGAGTACAGAGTGATTGTTCCCTTTGCACCCTGTCCTGCTTTTCTTGGTCTGAAAAGCACTCCTTCTCTGGTCTCAAGAATATCCAACAAGCCGACCTATCTGCTCTGTGTAGCTACTTCATATCTGCTAAATAGGACAGTAGTGCTCTCTGCTGTGATGGTGCCGTCCGCTACTGCCCTTCATCTTGGCTGAAAGCTCCTGCAAACATGACTTCGGAGGGTAGCGTTCTGTTTATTCGCGGGACTCATTCTGGCGATGACCTGCACCTGTTCAAGGTCTGTTCCTGTAGGCGTTGTACCACCACGAATACAAGGAAAAGTATGCTTTCTCAGAAATTTGACTCGAAGAAAAACATGAAGATGCCTTAAAAGTAAGAGAGAAGTCTTTTCAGCCCAATGCAACTTGTACTTCCATGCAAGTTCTTGAGCGAACGTCTAAATAGCGATCCAGTGCCCCCATTTTCCGAAGCCTGCCAGATAAAGTTCACGTACCCACCCGGCCGTCTAGCGCGTGCACAGGCACACGTTCGAAAGAGATTGCGCGAAGAATGCCTGCAGTACAAGCAAGCCAGGCACAAGGCTGTTGTTCATGTTAGCTGCTTGCGGTCAACTATATCTTTGCTGTCTAATGATATCACCGCGGCGGCAATCGCGAGCTCGGTTTCTTTTCTCTGTTCTCGCTTCTTTTTACTTATTATTTCTTATCAATAACAACATCCATATTGTTGTAGCTGAAAGGCCCCTCAGTTGTTTTGAAGTGGGAAACGGGCGCGTTCTTGGCACGGTACCGACTGACCCGGCTTTTGATTTGCTTTTTAGAAGATACCTTGTACTTTCTTCTATTTTTGTGTGTTGAACCAACGAAGACTTCGAGGTGTGCCGCCTGCTGGAGGACACCGAACTAATCTCTACCAACCGGATTTCGAGATCGAACCCTGACCAAAGCGGCCGCATTTCTGTTTAGAAGCGTAGATACGGTGTTGTATGCTCCATCTCTGTGCGATGTCAGCTTCCGATAAATAACCGCAGGTGGTCAGAATTAATTCGTAACCTTCCACTACGACGTATCTTATAGTCCGAGCGCAGAGTTTTAAATCCAATATAAGATTGCTCATACAACATCTGTCGGCATGTATTTCGTGATGCGGTCATAGCTCGCATCACGCAATCAAAATTCTCTGGTGATTTTATCTCCATTGTGGTCAATTACACACGGAAGCTGGTACTTTAACATACTTCTCATCTGTATCTGTATGCCGAGTATTGCGCAATTTTTTAAAATTTCCTATTCTCGTAAGCTGTATGAATTGGTTTTTGGTTATGCACTGTTTACAAGTATGAGTACTGTAACTTCCCAAACTTTGTTGCGCAATCCCTGTATTTTTTTTTTTTTTTTTTTTTTTCAGTGATTTACTGTTTTCTATTATGTCGGTCCAACCCATAGAAGTTGGGAGGTTTGTGAAACCTCAATTGCGGCATTTTTTGAGAGCGCAGCTCTACTCATCGCACTGCATCTCCTAAGGTCATTCACTTGCGCGTTTGATATTGAGCCGCCGGAGTGGGCCTATCGCGAGCGCTCCTGCCTGCCCAACGCCACTGCCCGCTTTTTTGTGTTTGTCTCCTCGTCCGTAACACTACCTGAGGCCATCGAGCGATTGTCCACGTGTCTTGGGTTAACAGCTGATTTGCCAGCGTTGGTTGCTCAGTCTCGCCAACTGCCAACTTGGACAGAACTTTTGAGTTTGTGAATCGAATCCTCCGAGATCCCTGGATTCCGATTCAGACACGCTATACTTCTATAGGTCATGTAAGCGACGCACGGCTTGGTTTAAAAGGAGGCTTTTTATGTATGACAGCGACAGTCTCAAAGCGACTCAGGCTATGAGAGACGCCTAAAAAGCCTTGAAAACCGAATATGCAGCGCACTTAATTCGCATTTGACCTACCGCACTGGACACGACATATTTAACCAGCGCTTGTGAGATAAAGAAGGATAAAGATAAAACTAAAAAAAAGGACATTTATGTTAAGTTGTTTAGTTTAGCGCTGCCGATTATGTCATTCAGTTAGCAAACGATACGGCAATGCTGTCACAGAAGCTGCAGTGCATGGCTTCAATAAGAAATTCTGCCTTCCTTTGTCTCTCTGCCGTTGTAGGCTTCATTCGTGACGTCAGAAAGGATGGCCAGCAGAAAGCAAGCCGGGAAAAAAAAAATGAAGGGACAAATGATCGAGTAAGGAACATAATTGTAAAATCTGACTTCTAGAAGCCTTTTTGAGAAAGAAAAAGTGCACGCTTGTTCTACCATCCGGGCATCAGATTTGAAGTTATGAAATAAAAAGAAAAAGAGTACAGTTCGATGTTCACTACCTCAAATAAATGCACTGCACGTTACTGGAATGCCGTTGAATTTGAAATTCCGCAGCAGCGCTTTCTTCGTGAACAACGCGTGGGGCAGTAACCCAGGTGACTGCCTTCAGACAATAGCGGACTGCCGAGCTGTCCCAATGCGACCCAGAGGGCAAGATACGGGAGTTAAAGCTACACGGGCACGCAGTGCAATGCCCACCGCTCGCCTGTGTAGGCTGGTATTTTATGTCAGATGAAATTTCCTCTACCTCCTAGCCGATCATTGAAATGACCACCAGTGCCATTTTTTTTTCTTCTAAAGTCCTTAACTACTTTTATTTAGACGCGTTTCTTTCTAGCAGGGAATTTCCTGAATGCCGAAGCATACTCTTGGGCAAACTTTTGCAAGGCGGTATCGTGACCGGTAATATTAATGCTGTCAAGGCGTGTTCACAAAGAAACGGGAACAAAAAACAAAAACAAAAATCTACCTATGTATACAAATGCATGGTTCGTCATCCACAGCTGTTTTTTCTCTGGCCATTCACGATAGGTAATGAATGACCTTACGAGTGAAAAAGTTTGTAAATTCAGTGGTGGTGGTGGTGGTGACAAACGTTTATTGAATCAAAAAGGGGTAGAGGTATGCATCGGCCGGATCTATGAAAATCCAGCCCTTACAGATACTGGGTGGGGTCCCTAGTACGGGACCCCAGTGACGTCGGCCGCTGCCCGGGCGCGCTCGACCAAGGCCTTTTGGGCCTGCAGGTCATAGCAGCCGAGCAGGGTCGCCTCCCAGTCCTCCCGAGTGGGGTTGGGGTGAGGAGGAACAGCCGGGTTGGATGGGCAAGCCCACACCATGTGGTAGATGTCCGAAGACTTCTCCGCACAGTGCGGACAACTGTCCGTGAAGGAGGGATTAAAATGTTTTAGTGCTGCCGGGTACAGCAGAGTGTAGGTATAAAGACGAAGTAGAAGCCGCTCCTCCGTCTTAGATAGACCTTTACTCGGGCGAGGGTAAAGGCTATGACAAGATTGATAATAAAGAACAATGTCTTTAAAAGAATACGCGGGTTCGAATTCGAGATCCTGATCTAGGGGATCGAGATGGGAAGCCCGGAAAGAGAGCGCGCGGGCGGCGGCGTCGGCTGCCTCATTCCCCTCGAGACCCATATGAGCAGGAGCCCATACTATATTCCGGTAAGCGGGGTCCCCGGTGTAGGTGCAATTTTGAAGTAGCCGGTAGGCTAGGTATGGCGCCCAGCCTTGCTCGACGTTCCGACAGGCCCCTCGCGAGTCGGAGATAATTGTTTTAGAATCAGTGTGGGTAGCTGCCAGCGCAATGGCGACCTCCTCCGCGTGGGTTATGTCACGGGCGCGAAATGTAAGCCCGTTAACAGTTTGTCTGGTGGACCACTGCGGCCGTGTACCATCCCCCATGGTGGGGGCCGGAGGCGTCCACGTAGTAAATGCCAGGTTTCGACCCATAATGGCGGCCCAGGGCTTCCGCCCGCGCCAGGCGCCGGCCATTGTGGTCTTCACGTGTCATGTTTTTAGGAAGAGGGCGTACGTGGAGGGCGCATCTCCACTCGAAAGGGAGGCGTACACGATCTTCCATAAGGGTGGTATGTTTGATGTGTAGCCGGGCAAGGAGGCGGCGACCCGACAGTGTCTTAGAAAGACGTGTGTATTGGTTGGTTAAGTGAGCCTCTCGGATCTCCCGGAACGTATTCACCATGCCCAGGCCCAGCAGACGCTGGTTGGAGGTGTTCACGGGGAGATCGAGGGCTCTCTCAAAAATTTTGCGCAAGGAGCTGCAGTAAACATTTGACAAAGATTCATAACATCAGTGCGGCGCAAAATGTTCTCAGGACGAAGGCTGCTCTTTTTTTTTTTTTTTTTTTCTGCCGCTGCATTTGCAACCTGAGCACGTTTTGCGCCATTCTGATGTTCCCAGGGGCAGTCTTAACTGCATGCAACCATGCATGCAGTTAAGACACCTACAGAAATCCTTGTAACACAACAAAAAGAAAAAAAAACGGGGGAAGGGGAAGGAAACATGCGATTTGAGTACGAATTCGTTGTAAGAGCTCGGCGAAAAAGAGGGGTGGGGGATTAAGAATAGGGCTTCAGAACAATTGGGCAGTGTAACACACTAATCGGAGTATATAATACCACAAGTTTAAAGACTCGCCTATGCAATTATGCCAACGGTAATCAGGGCAACGCGTTACCGCATTGGCCATATACTGCTGTCCGGTTCAGCTATAAGTCATCTCGGTCGAGGTGCGATTTATTTCTATATTATCTTATTGTGGCTTGTAAATGGTGAAAATTTAGTTTCAGCTGCCATCTTATGGACAATATATTTTTTTTTTTGTTGTTGTTCTCTCGCAGGGCACGATGAAGGAGCAGCAGCGCGAGCACCTCTACAAGATCCTCGTCATCGGCGAGCTGGGCACGGGCAAGACGAGCATCATCAAGCGCTACGTGCACCAGTTCTTCTCGCATCACTACAGGGCGACCGTATCCAACACAAGTGGCTCGCATAGGCAGCCCGTCGCGTGGAGATGGTCATGTTGCGGTTTTCGAGACGCTGTACGGTGCGTTCTCTTTTATTGCTTACAAGCAATAAAAGAGAACGCACAGTACAGCGCGCGCAAACCGCAAGCAAATGGAGCGCGTTCTTATTCATATTTCCGCTGCAAGCCTACCCCGTCGCTTTTACAGAAGAAAGCTCACGAGCAGGGGCTTTACTGCGTGGGTACGACTGATTCCTATATCTAGGAGCACGCAAAGCGCGCACCTTGTATTAATATTTCAGAGCTGTCTGCGGCCATTCCAAGAACCTAATTAAATGTTTTCGGGCGCAACCTGCGACGCACATGAGAGTGAAAAAAAAGAATATAGGCCGGACTGGACCAAAACGCGAGACAAATTTGAAAATCACGAGTTTTTATTTATTTGCAAGTATGGAGAAAAAGTTTTTATTTATACATCACTACAGAACATTCACAGGATTTGGCTCCGTGAGCATCTACACAATCCTGGGTGTAGACAAGACTGAGTGCTGGCAGAAATGGGCACTGTTTCGTTCCGTGACCCTCTACAAACCATAAGCAGTTCATTAACAAAGGTCAAGCTTCACCGTTGGTTGACTTTGCGACTATATTCAATTTCTTGCCTTCTTCACGAGCTCTTTATATACTGATGTCTAATAGAAGTGGGACCTAGTTGATTCAAAGCACATAGATATGAACTCTATATATTGTGCTCGCAGGTCGGACTACGCAGAGCTTTCTTTGTTGTCAAGATTTGTTAGTTATAGATAGTTTATTTCATGTTTGTTTTTTTCGAACTTGCGGAGGTGGAAGAAAAAGCTATTGAATAGCAGCTGGGAAGTCGTTTTACTTTCTGAAAGTAGTGCACTGGTTAAGTTAAAAAAAAAAAAAACGCTTGTAGTTCGTGCCCTTCACATTGCTTCGCTTTCTTTTTTGCTTTGTAGCGAGCCTTTTTAGGAAGCACTACCATGCATGTCACCAGCGCTGCCATAGAAGTTATCCAGAGATTTTATCATGCCTTCTTCTCACAAACCGCGAGCAAAATGCTTATTTTCTGTTCATTTCGGACATCTTAGAAAAAGACAAACAAACAAAGTGGGCCAAAGCTTTAAATCAAGAAGTAAAGCCACACTCCTTCAGGACCTGCAGAACAACGCGATGCCGCGTTTTTTCATTGGCGCAGGTTATTATAAAAATCCTTTCTTTTCCTGCAAGAACACGAAACTTCTCAGGTCTCAGGTGTTAAGGTGAATAGCTAACTCTGGTAAGCAAATATTTAATCCAAGACACTTGCTGGCTTGAGCAGCGCAGTACAAAGAAAAGGTATATAGCGCGCAGAAATTCGTATTTTTGAAACGGCTCTTTCGTTCCGAGAGCCTTGCATCGATTTTTTTTTTCAATTCCGTTAGCACAATTGAGGCACAATGCTTGTTCATTTCAGCTGCATATCCATTTTATTTGACACCACGTTTAAAGATTGGGCATCGCTAAGTTGCAAATTGTCGCCTTTTCCCCGTGAACGCCTCAGCCCGCACCAGTCGGTCTCGCCTGCATAGTTTTTTTTTCTTTTTCCCCAAGTTTTGCTGCCGCCAATAGAATACCACGCTGGTCAGCCTCACTGTTCTCTTTTACTATTTTAGTTACTTACTTGGTTCTGTCCAGGAATATGTAAGGCAACAAAACCATTCTTTCCGTAAACAGTGGTTAGATTGTTTTCGGTAAATATTTTTCGTGCAGAACGAAGTTTTAGCAAGTCTCAACCTGTTGTTAGCACACTGAACATTCTGTTTCCTTTCACGATGCTGTAGACGCAAGCGCTCGATGAACTGCAATGGCACAAGCGAGCGGAATAAAATTACCCCAGCCATGTCGTGTGGCTCGGGGCAAAATGAAGCCCAAAATTCGCCACATAAATTAGAGATACAGGTATCGGCATTCACTCCAGTTCAGCGCGTGCATCCCGTCATAACCAGCATCGTACTTTTCCCCCGTTTGCTAAGACCATTTTCTTGAATGCCAAGTGCGGAGATATTTGAAGTTTGCCTATTTTAGCGAGAAAAAAAAATACAACGAACAAAACAACGTTCAACTCCCCCTAGTCCCTTGGCAATTTGTTGTAAAGTTGGCTCCCATGTGGTATCTTAGTTCAATGCGCAAATGGTCTTCTAAGCCTGCCGCATTGTGGTCTTAATTTCGGTTAGCCCCAGCAGGAACCTGCGGTTTCTGATGTCCCAATACCTACCCGTTGATAATGTCTTCGAGCCTTTTTTTTTTTTTTTATTTTAAAAGTCTGGCTTGTTCCCAGGCATTTAGGACGACTCATGACTGTAGTCGCCGATTACTGCCGCCTATCAAGCCACTAAACATGCGTAAGAACGTTTCATGGATAACACCTATGATGCAATCTGAGTCATGCGAAAACATCGTTTTCCACTGTGAATGCAGGTTTTTCTTTTTTTTCCCCCTTGCTGGGCTGATATTAGTATTGAAAAAAGTTTTATTGAACAACGCAACACGAGCTTTCATACATTACCATATAAATCTCACACATGGTCATGCTTTGTCATACATTTTGTCCATTTTTATGACTATGCATGACATTTGTACGGCATTGTATAATAAGGCCTGTATCAGGTATCATATGTCTGTAGCATACGTTTCCAATATGCCTGCAGCGTACGTTTTCAATAGGGATATTTTTATTGACAGTATTTCCTATACCGTAATAGTAGCATGCAGTGGTGCCAAATAACAGGTCGAAGTCGGCTCAAGCAGCCCCCGGCGTTATTTTTTCATCTATCCGACAGGTATCGGCTGCTCCAGCCATAATACCCCCTATGAGCACTCGCTGGAACTAAGTGGCTGCAGGCCCGTTCTTGATGAGACGTTTAAAGTTTGATAAAGGTTAGCCAACAGCGCTTGAACTACTCTGACGACTTGTGACAGTTCATTTTCTGGCGACATGCAGCGATAGCCTGCTGGGTGGAACTCGGTTGATTGCGGCAAAATGCATGTTACGATTAAAGCCAATATTCACGCTATATGCAAATGGTGTGTTAGCTTCCTTGGCGCTTGTGCATATGAACGAACAAATTAAAGGTCCCGTGCTAACGTTACAAGTAAGCTACTGATGGTTCCCTTATTGCGCACATAACGCGTGAATGTGCGTACCCAGACGGAACCACGGCTGGTTGTCTGAATCCGTCACAGTTGCCCAAAACCTTGACTTCACCGCCACCAGATCGGCGTCGACTTCGCACTGAAGGTTGTGGAATGGGATGACAATACCCTTATTCGGCTTCAGCTATGGGATATCGCAGGTAAGCTCTATTCTCACGTCGTGTTTCGCCATACGTCTAGGCAAAGGACTCGCGTCTAGCCCATGTCCATTAGATCGCGTTAAGAAAAAAAAGTGGACGATTTAGGATGTTAGGCTTAGTGCGAATTCACTCTAGTTTCGCTTGATAGATGATGCTTTTGGAGGGCGAAGGCTTCAGTGTTTCAATATGTGGCTACATTGGTTGGTTCACAGGAAGGGAAAGGCGCAGTATCTGTCACACTTGCTCTGTGGACACCTGAACCGCGCCGTAAGGGAAGGGAGGAAGGTGGGAGTGAAAGTGGAAAGAGAGAAAGGGGAGCCGTAGTGGAGGGCTACGGAGTAATTTCGACCACCTGGGGATCTTTAACGTGCGCTGACATCGCACAGCACACGGACGCCACTTCGTTTCGCCTCCATCGAAACGTAGCCGCCGAGGTCGGGTTCGAACCCGGGAACTCCGGCACAGTAGACGGGCGTCTTACCACTGCACCACCCCGGCGGGGCTGGCTACAAACGGAGGACGCTATTACTAAAATGACGTCCTCATGGCTACAGATGGAGGACGTCATTTTAGTAATAGCGAGATTTAGAATAGGGGAACCCTGTCGGTTAGGGAAATAGTGTAATAAAGGAATAGCGGGGACGCGAGTGCGCATGCTCACCGTTTTTGCTGTGAAACGTCGGTCACGAAAAGCGCAATACTGTGTCATCATCGCACCAGAACAATATATATAGCACACCTAGAGAAGCGAATCCTGGGCGATTGAACTTAGAGCTGAGAATACCACCTATTTGACCCCTGTGGAGCCTGTTCAGAGATGACATTATCATTCAGACTCGGTGACCCCGGCGACAGTTCATAGTGTCTCTCTCCGCGCGTTATTCTGCAGGTCAGGAGCGTTTCGGCAACATGACGCGCGTCTACTATAAGGAGGCCGTGGGTGCGTTCATTGTGTTCGACGTGACACGGTCTCAAACCTTCGAGGCGGTGCGCAAGTGGAAGATGGACCTGGACAGCAAGGTGCAGCTGCCCGAAGGCACCCCCATACCCTGTGTCCTGCTCGCCAACAAGGTACGTGTGCAGAACGGGCCTCCCGTGTTCTCATACACTCTGCCCTAAAACGAAACATAGTGCGGCAACGCACTGGACACTCCCATAGGCAAGATAAGGTGACATAAATAGGAAAATGAACACAGATGACGCGGCTTTAATGTCAGGATTTCACGACACCGAATTTTCTCGCCCAGCCGAATGAACGGCCATAGTAAATCCTCTGCGTACGACGGTCACTTATCCCAAGCCTTGATCTCTCTCTCTCTCTCCAATGCTTGAAGGTCAAAATATAGCCAAAAAATTTAATATTCGCTCATGGGTCCACCTTTAAAGCTTGCTTTCCGGCTTAAGCAGTGTACGTGCAGCAAAGCCAACTCAAACATGCACAGAGGGCAAAAAAATAAAATAAAGACAAAGAAACAAACGCAGTCTAGGACGTACCATCGCGAAAACTATTACAAATGAGGTTAATTTTGTCTTTCTTGGACAAAGAATTCGCCACTGAAGCTCCCAATTAGGGTTTACGTTGACGACCTAAGAGTAAACCTTTCAAAATTACCTTGCACCTGACGTCAGTGCGCAATGATGCTGATCCTACGCATATATTTCATCGTGCAGGTTAGAACAGGTATTGATATGCGGATTAAAAAGTACGTGCATTTTCATACTACTCCTGGTGCGCTGGCACGGTGGCTGTTATGACGTCGGTGCAAGTTACATATCCTTTGGAATTGAAAAAAAAAAAAAAAAAAAAAAAAAAGCAATATCGTTTCCGATGCTACGGACTACTAATTTGGCCAGGAATGAGCAAGAAAGCAGAAAGCTCCGGAATCTTCATGTAATTCGAGCGCAAAATTCTCAAATATCAGTCTTACAAAATGCTTTGTTAACATAAATGAAGAGGATATTTTACGAAAACGATAGTGAAGCAGGACTGTACTCGGTCACCTGTTCAACTTATAAGGGGCGTATCACCTTTAACCGTGAAATAATTTTTAAATACAGAAGATATGCATAATTATTCGATGCAGTGCTGTGAAGTATGCGAATTCCATCGCTGTAGTGACAGCAGCTTTATTCAGGGTGAGAGAAAAATATTTAATAATGTCCGCGAATATTTGGTGTCCGAGGAATATGCGGAATGTGCGCCTGCATTAAAAATTGTGCTCTTGTTATGTGTGACCTACGCACTGGCAACTGTACCAGCGTAACCCTTTGCGTTGGTGCGCCTGAGCTGGCGCTGGTGGATTTTTTAAATGTTGAACACGATATTAACTTTTTCATTATTTTTTTTTTTTTTGCACTTCTAGATACCGATTAAGATAGTTGCCCGATTAATACTAGTCATGCATACATCTCTTAGTGGTTTAACTGATAAAAAATATGAAGCAAGACATTTTAAATCTTTATTTAAGTTTCGCGAGGCAACCTGCACATTTCATCATTTCTATGTTTCTAAGTCTAATAGTAGTAACTTGATTTAGTTACTATGATCTCTTTCGCTCCTTTATTACTGTTCTTTTTTTGCCTGGACTAACAGTCTGTATCAACATTTTACATTTCGAATTCCACTCCAGTGTGACATGTCGAAAGAAGGCATAGTGAACAACGCAGCAGAGATGAACGAGTTCTGCAAAGAAAACAATTTCGCCGGTTGGTTTCTGACATCGGCCAAGGAGAACCTCAACATCGAGGAGGCAGCCCGGTTCTTGATAACACAGGTGAGATAATTCCTAGGGGGCAATCCAATGCGATGCCACTGAACAGACTGCAGTTAAAACTCGATTTAACGGAGGGGAGCCACGCACAACTTCGTTAAATCGGGAACTTCGTTAAATTGAGTGAAGCAATTTTCGGTCACCGAATTCAAAAAGTTCGATTATATGGTGTAGCGGCTGCCAGAAAGCCACCGTGGCATCATTTTGGGAAAGCGTAAATGAAATAGCGGCCTGCGGCAAGAAGAGACGCCACTAATGCGTATGAAAAGAAACAACAAAAATTTTACCTCAACAAGAACAGCCTAAGCGGACTTTAGGCTACAAATTTATGTCCCCGCAGTAAAGTGGATGATCTTTGGTTGCGTGCGCTTTTTTAAGTAACAACTTCACGGATCTCTCTTAGATGCGGGGCTAAAGGGCCATTTTTTGAACAATTTTGAAATTTTCAGGGACGGCATAATTTCCTCTTATTAGAATATATTCTAAGTTTCATCTCCTTGGCGCAAATACAAAAAAGTCGTAGCTGTCATAATGAGTAATTAAGTGTCAGGTTAAGTTAAGAAAATTATTTCAAAAATCGTAATGTACTAACCGTTTGTGCTTAAATTCACGGTAGTCATTGTGCAGGATAAGGCAAATTGCAGGTTCTTTGACATTTTTGTAAAATTGTGAGCCCTTTAAACACGAACTTCCTTCCTTTCTGTTCTCGCTGCATGTCACATATTTGGTATTCTTTTCTAATGGAATAATTAGGAATCCAAAACGTATGTTATTTTGTTCGCAAGAAAATTTTAGTTCAGAAACCACCTCGAAAGCAACCTTTGGCAGAAGAGTTCAGAAATTAGTTTTTTTAACGGTTGTGCTCTTGCAAAAAGCGCAAACTAAGAAAAATGAGTTCAAAGATTTCAGAACACGGTATTCGAGTTTAGGGCCTAAATTATATCAAAGTAGCCTGGTGCATACGATGGGCTGTCCTTTTCAACATGACACTGGTCTGTGGCGATTGCTTCAAGTTGCCTTTTTTTTTTTTTTTTTTTTTTTGCCGGCTTTACAGCTGTCCAGCGCCCTTGTCTGAGCTCGTGAAATTATTTGCTTGGTTTGTTGGTGGGCGTGCATCTTTGTCTAGGATCCTTATTCTACCTCCTGCTTGTCGACCACTTTGGCTAGCGAGGTTACCAGTGGTGCGAGAGCAGTGTTCGAAGGTTACGTGCCCCGTGTTAGAAAAAAAAAAAAAAAAAAAAAAACTTTTATTTCGGTTTTTCGGCCAATCCGCTGTTGCCACGGCCAAAAGTTTACTTTTCTTTCAATTTTTCCTTTTAGCTGTCTTCCGTATACCTCGATAGGAGGCCCTTTTTGGCCAGGGATCGCGAAAAATAAGCATTATAACTTGTGGATACATAACGCGTTCAGGTTCTTGCCCGCGATGCGGCTGCGTATTGAATCAGCGCTCATAGGCGCTTTCAGTAGTGAGTGCACCCCACCTCGTAAAAAAAAAAAAAAAAAAAAAAAATCCACTGCACAGATGACAACTAAACTTGGTGAGAAGTTTCAATACAAGCTTAATCCAAAACATAAGATCAAAAAACACGTTTTTTTTTCTTGTTAAAATTATTTTAGCCCCGCACCTCCCCCTTAAGTTAAAATGTAAGCCCGTATTTCGTCCCCTTGTGTGTTCCAGCAAACTCATGCAGCAGACAGAAGGTATTCCCTACTTCAGTCATCCGGAATAAAAATCTCGCTTTGAAGTTTGAAGTTCGGTAAAAGCGGGACGAAGGTGTTCCGCGATGTTACCGCTGACTCGCATTCAATAAACGTTTGGGAATTCTCGCCTCACTCTCTAACAGACCAAAAATGAACCTTTTCACCTTAATTTTCGAAAAAGATTCGTTAAATCGGGACAGATCAATAAATTGGTTTTATTTCGAGATAGTCAAAACGTTGGACCCTATGTGCGTCTCAGGGGGAATCGGGATATATTCGTTATATCGGGAGTTTTTAGTTTTGAGTGAATTTTTAAATGGAAACTCGCTTTTGGTGCCTTGTGAAGCAGCGGGCTTTTATATATATTTTTCGAAAGTGGCTCAGCGATTCAGCCTGTGACTTTTTTTTTTTTTTCTTGAAAATACAATAAAGATGTGTCCAACACTGTTTGGACCCGTAGCCATAGGCTAGTTATGGGTCCAAGAAATGAAATACAATGATGCAGACACTTCGTCACATGCATAATACAAACTAGGAACAACGGGGAGTAGGAAGTATACATCAATACGAATTCTAAAAAGCAAGCAGAACAAGAAACAATCGCTTCATTAAAAAAAAAAAGAGAGAGAAAAACATCGTGCATGCTAAATTACAGTAATATATATCAGATGCCAACGGTGCACAGTATTAGTATCACATATAATGCATGCGCTGAAAAAATGTTTTAGCTGTAGATGCGAAAGTTCGAGCGTATTTTATTTCTTGTAGACACTTTAACAAGCACTATAGTAACTATAGTAGTATAGGCATTTACTTAAAGGCCAAATTGCAGCCTAACCCCAAACCAGTACACCTTCACACAGCTCCCCAACGTGGCTTGATGTATAGCAATTGGACTATTCCTCCTACAGCCAAAACAGCTACTGTGCACAACGACAAATGCCGTCCTTGCCAAAACACGCTGCCCTTATATACCCCATTTTTGGGACTCTCTGCTGGCGTTAGTAACATTTCTCCTATTTTGAAGTTATCTTTAGTTATTTGCATGGTAATGTTGGGGTTTACAAAATAAATTACAAAGGATGAGCTGCTAATATCTTTCTACAAGAACCTAATAAATTCACTGTTTCAGTTTTATAGTGCTGGATGTATCAGATCTCAGGAAAGGGCATTATTGACTGCCCCTTAACTTTCAGTTGAGAATGTCTCCTTGTGACCATTTGGAACCAATAGGCGTTTTTATTGGGTTTCTGGGTTCCTGTCGGAAGCTGCAGTTGTTTCCAAGTAATTCAGTCGCGATTGATGAAACCAGCCAAACCTCAGGAACCAAACGGAGCTTCCAATGGATTTCCAAACTTCAAATTAGGCAATTCAATTGGGAGTGATGAAATAATTTGAAACCACAGGAGCCGCTGGTTAATCGCAAGAAAGTGACAGGACAAAACGAAATACCCGATTAAAATTAGAAAAAAAACAAATTGACTACTTAGTTGAGATTCCTGAACGCAATTACCTTCGGGTGAATTGGTTCCCACTGGAAGATGCCTAGCTGGATGCATTATTTTTTTTGCGACTGAGGCGTCCGTGGTCTTCAGACAAGATGCTAATTTTTTCTCGTTGCAGATACTCCACCATGAAAAGGCACTGAGCTTGGGTGACTCTGGGCAGGGATCAGTTCCACTCTCAGGAAGCACTCCAATGGCACAGTCGGTCCCACGAAGAATGTGCTGCTAACACATAGAGACTATGGTTGACATTTTTTATTGTCATCGCACTTCTATTCTATGTTTGCAAAGTTTGCACTATCCTGATTTGGCACCGATACATTTGGGCCAAAGTGGAACACCATGCATTCTCGAAATTTTCATGCTGCTCACTTCAACCTTTGAAGATGGAACTTGGTCTTTTGGTCCACCACTTGTGTATACTCAAGACCCACACAATGCTCATTAGGAAGAGATTGCTTTATATTTACTCTTACTGGCAGATGTGAACCTATATGATGTTTTATATGACCATCACGCATTATTTCCTTGGGCCATCCAAGCAGTCGTAAGAGAAAGTTGGCAGGCTTCCCAGTATTCATATCAGCGCCCACGAAACAACACTGCCGACAGTTTATGCAAAACCCGAAGAATACAGATTCGATGCAGCAGCCCCTTACTTGCAAACTGTTATAGCTAAGTTTCATTTCTCTTTCTCCACTTTTAGCTCGGGAGGCAGATGTCATAGGTCGCAATAAGAAAGGAAAGAATTTTTTTTCCAGAAAGTGTATTTTGAAGTTGAATGCAAAAAAAAGTCGACTGCCTTGAAACTACAGCCTCATGTGGAGATTGTCCAGTCCTGAATTCGCAGCCAAGAAGCCTTAATAAAAGGATGAATGAACAAACAGTGATCTAGAATGTTTTAATGTTATCTGAAAATACTGCAAATATTCACAGCTGCGACTGGCATAAAATGAAATGCTACAGGTAACACGTGTATTCTACAGTATAAATCAAGTGCAAATGCTTTCTCGTTATCGAGAATTAAATTCAGTATCGATCATTGCGCAAGCACACCTTTTGGCTATTAATGCGAGGATGGAATTAAACTACTTCGCTTATCCGCAACTTTCTCCAAAAACAGTAGGAAGTGCACACTGTTGTATATATTTATGATCAATAAAAGGCCATGTGAGATGCACTGCCAGAAATAGGCGTCACGAGTCTGTGAATATGCGTGCGTTGAAGACTCGCATTACATGCGACGACTGAACATTCATCTTGTGTTTAGCATGACTGCCCACTAGAAAATGCATGCACATGAAACACCTAGATAGCTGCACTCCCAATGTGTTAAATTTTCTTCAATGCAATCAGATTCTTCAAGCACCAAGATTCCAGTAGCTTACTTGGCGTAAAAATAGCTTGTTTAGTACAGAGCAGTACAGAAATATTTCTTCATTCCCATACACACTTGTTCTGTACATTTTCTGCACTGAATGCCTGCCTTACAAAATGAGCTCTAAGCAAAATTTGCTTATTGAACAGAGCAATTTTTTCCCGTGGTATGTATACTACAGCATGCAACAGAGGACACACCATGGATTGCGAAATTAAGATTACCCAGACCCACACACAAACTGCAGCACTACATACTATTATGAATATTTGAAATGCTAACCTCTACAACACTGCTCTGAGACCACATATACAATTTAAGTTTAGCTTGCTTGGCCCAGTTCAAACACTTAGCCCCTGCATTCATTTGTACTTAATTCCAAAAATAGGCTTTCAGTTACAGTCGAGGCATCCCAATACGAATCGCTCGGAAGATACCTATTTTGCCTTAGAGCACTGCATCTCGTGGCATTTGGAGCAACAATAGTCTGATGCAGAACAGTAGAGCAAATATAGTGCTGCAATGTCCCTAAATAATTTCATTCTGTGTATTGAGGCCTTCTGTTCTTTGCAAATAACTGTAGATTTCGTGTTATCAGCAAATCGAAGAAATGCAGCCTACGAACTTGTTCACCTCGAGGTTACCATCACTTGTAGTACAGAGGAATGTGCAGTAGGGGTGTGCAAATATTAAAAACTTCGAATGCCTTGGAAACAATATTTGGTCTCGCATTAGCAACACACTCATTTTTCCCAATTATGCAAACGAGGCGCTTGTTTTGCAAGGTTGTTGTGCAAGATCGACCAATAGCATGCGTCAAAAGCGCATGTTGTGGTAAAGTTATCTCTTGACAAACTGAATAAATAAAGGCCATTAAAAGAAGCTGTGACCGATATCCGATGATGGGTCAAAGAACAAATTGCACCCCTATGCAGTGTCATGTCACGCTGAGACAGACTCCAAGACAGGCAATGAACGCTCTGTTCAAGAAAGCAAACAGATTCCAGTGCTCTACAAGAAAGAGAGGTCTACCGGGGTGCCCAGAAACAGGCCTTATGGAGTGGGTGTATACAAGACACATGTGCTCTGTGGCTGTCTCGTGGCCAATCACTTTTCTTTTTTTTTTTGCACACTCTTAGCTAATTAGAATCTGAGGATTGTGTTAAACAATCCAAAATAAATGGCAGAAGCCTAAGATGTGCTTTATGCAGCCCAGTCTATGCCGTGAGGTTTCGTTTTTGTGCCATTTGCTTGCAACAGCCTTAATCTGGGCTTGCTACGAAACTGATATGCAAAAGCTATCTGTACTGTACATTCTGCAGCCAATGCTGCATCTGGGACGGTGTTCCATAGCTGGCACTTTGTCACTTAGTGTCACGAGCGAGTTTACAACACTGTAGGGTTTAATTGTAACTATACATGACATGCTTCTTCCCTTATGGCAGAAAAGCCTTCTGTGCGAGATTAATTACGCCAATAATGAGCAAAATATAGTTTCGTGTCCCACTTTTCTTTTCGAGCCTTGTTCTGTGAAAAAAGCACATTCTTAAAATAAAATTCAGTGTACACATGTTCAAAACTGTAGGAAGTCTTGTGATTCAATTTGCGACAAAAATTTTGAGGGACTCTCTTCAGCTTTGCCTTTAAGGGCATGATGTGGCTTCCTTTGCAGATCCTTATTTGCATACTGTTTGCAACTTGTTTAATCACGAACTTAATTTGTGCTTACAGACACTTACCACATTATGTGCATGATCACTCGACACATATGTATAACCCTGCTTTAACCAAGCCATATGAATGTGCTGTGTGGGAAAAAGAGTAGCAAGTTCGACTTAAGATCCAGGGATCTCCCTGGCTCAATTACTATCTCAAGGGAGCTGCGTGAACTGGCAGCTTCTGTCAAGTAAACCATGTCAGTAATTTCAGACAATCTGCTGACCACAGTTAAACATCAACTAATTAGTATTTTACCTATAGAAAAATCTGATGGCAAATAGAAGTCAGCTTTGAGCAGAAATAAGACTAGCATAATAAACCTAGCGTATACCCCCTTCAGGTGCAGTGTCCACATCTGTAGACTCAATGTGCTTAACTGCAAGCATAAACACTTTTAAGTGTTCAGAATGTGTGTTGATTTCCTTATATACAATTTATGAGGAATGAGTTTAAAGCCTGGCGTGCTCCTTAGAAAAATATGGAACTGAAAATTTCCTCTCGACTGGGTTATAACTTGCACTAGCAGACAATATGCAAGAAACTGAAATAAACTTGTATGCTCATTTAAATGATATCTGTACTAAATCAGCATTCTCTAGTTTTTCTTGTCCCACTAAGTTAGATTTTGGGTATCAAAACCAGGCCTGCCAACCCCACAGTGCTAAATTTACTGTAGAGGATGCCAAAAAATACTAAGATAACAGAGCAGTCTAAACTAGAGTTCCGAAAAGTCACATAAACACAACTTCAGAAAGATGTATTTGAAGTGAAAGGTTGGCAAGTACTGAGGAGGTTACTGCTTTTGCCTTCTGCAGAAAGTCCTTGTCAAACAACTGATTGTGACAAACTCCAGACTCCTTGCATTTGACAATTAACAGTTGCTCTAGGCCCTTTTTTGACATGGTGGTGGTTTTTTAACTTTGTTCACGTCTTCTTGACTTTACTAAACACTCTTTCACACTCTGCGTTACTGTGTGGGAGAGTCAGAATGCCTAACGTAACTTCTGAGAGCTTATCATACTTGAAAGTATGCTCAATGTCCCGAAGACTGGCAACAGTGTGCCCTGCTCGTTTATGCACTCCTGAATGGTTACTTCTACTCAATCAGAAAAGCCGTGGAGACATTCTGCTTGAATAGTGGCTTGGTCCACTTCAGAATTAAAATACCCACTAATCTCGTTGCTGTCAAAGATACTTGCCGAATCTTTATTCTTCTTTGTACCGAGATGGAGCAAAATTTCCAGACTGCCGGCATGCGCAATATTCACACCAAACGGCAGTAGGTGCAGAAAGTGTACATTTTGCCTTTGCTATATATTTGTATGCACAAAAAATCCGCTGAATATTTGGGCATGAACACTTGGAAGTACTTCTTGTAGACATCTCACTATCGCACATGCAGCAACTACGCTGCCAACACAGTAAGCATAACTAATAGCTTGACAACCTCGGCTAGCCGAAAAGTAAACTGCAATAAAGATGTAGCCATACTTTATTGAATGGGCATGATCTGATTGGAGTAGATGCACCGACAAGTGAAGTGGCAAACAAATAAGATGCGCCGCGGAGTACGTAGCCCGCCATGAGACGGCGCACGCGGCACAAAACCAGCTGGGTTCGTGTTTTCGCATGTCTTCTCAGTCTAACCCTGCTACCTTTATTTTTTTGTAACACACAAGTCAAGAAAAATAGTAAAATGAGAGTGGGCACTACGATACTCGTAAGAAAGCACCGAAAATCGGGCACTTCGCGATAAAATCGTAAAACTTGGCAGGTATGCAAAACTACTTTCATTTACTTGCTTTAAATTATCCAATCTAGAGTTGGTATTATGTATGCCATGCTACTAACAGCAAGCTGTCCTTGCGAAAATAAAAACCAGAGCTCGCAGAGGAAACATGTTCAATTCTTTGAACAAAAGAACACACAATTTACACAGACAGTTTAACATTCTTTACTGATCAAGTTGGGAAGCTGGTGTCTCCACACTTTCCGTATTTACATGCAAGCATGAAACGAACAGAAAGCAATTTCAGGCGCCGATAAGAAGTCCTGTGCACAAATATCTGCAATGTCTAAAAAAAAAAAAGATAAACACAGCCCTTTACACCTGCTTCACAAGTTGGCAGGCAGGTAGGGGGCAGAATGAACACGTATGAGCCCCAAAGAAAGGGGCAACTCGGAGTGGAAGGGGGCCTCAGAATATGGATGGCGGTGCGGGTGGTGCCATGCCCTGGGGCATCGTGAATGTGGGCAAGGTCATGAGTCCAGAGGTGCCCACAGGTGTGGGCATGGGTGTGCCTCCCTGGCCGCCCGCGGCATTCTGCTTGCGCCACTTCTCCTGGTGGTGGAACTCTGTCATGGGCCGGCCGCCAATGCCGCATGTACCCACGCCCACCCGACCGTTGACGTTGTCTGGCGAGGCAAAGATACTCTTCTTCACTTGCCCCTTCTTGTTCTTGCTGAAGGCCTGGTGCAGAAATAGGAAGGCAAGGCATTACTAGACTTTCTTAACATGTACTGGTTAAATTAAATTGCACCTAAGAACTGCCTTCAAAACCAAAGATCTAAACAAGGCACAAAGGTGGAGAGGACGCTTTCCAAAGAAACTTGTCCCTGGTTATCTACTCCACACTGAGGAATGGAAAGTGACAGAAAAACAGAAGAACGCAGTGAAAAGTATCTAACGTCAAAATCATAATGCGCATGTTGATGTCCACATGAACTAGCAAGGGTACTACAGTAAAATCTTGTTATAAGAGACATGGCTACCAGAGACACTCGGTTATAAGAGACACTTGAAAATGATTTGGTTGGTTTTCCTATGTTCGCCATGTTAACAACATCGCTTGCTTCATTTTTCTTCCGCAGGTGGATGTCACACCTCGCATGGTTGCGACTATTGTCAAACTGCACCGAAATTTCCGTCATTTTGCTTCTCTAGTGCCAGTGGTACTGCTGCACTGACTGTTGAGTTGAATTTACTTTGGCTTGGATTTCCGTCTCAGCTTTTTCAATGCCAGTCGCTTTGTAGGCCGGTAGTCGGACTCTAGAGCAGTCGCCATTTACATCGAACAGTTCTGATCAACGATTTGTCTGCATAGTTTGGCATCACACACAAACTGAAATATCTAAATGTCCCGTTGAAGTTAATTACCTTTATGTTATGTTGACCTTATAGCGCTTCAAAGGCATTGTGAGCAAAAAGAAGGCTTGTAATGTGAAGTGCTTTACCTCCAGAAGTTCGGAAGGAAGCTTATACATTCTGAATTCACAAAAAAGCAAACTACTCGAAAATTTCCTGTTAACGTGTGTAAGTTTGTTTAAAGGCACTTTTATGCTGATGTGCAATAAAGTGATCTAGTGTGACTCCGCAATGTTATTATAATTTGTGGTTATAAGAGAGGTCTTTCTTGGCTCCCTTCAGTGTCTCTTGTAACGAGGTAATCGAAAACTTCAATGTGTGTCTCGGGCACCCGAGAGCATATAACAAATAGAACGGCAGAGAGCGAGCGAGACAGGCACGGGAGAACAATGCTCTGATTGAGACTCTTGCTTCTTGTCTGTTATTTCTCTATGCAGTCAATATTCATGCTAATGTACAGGCATCTGACAACAGTGTTGTACATAACATATTGCAGAAGTTTCAACATAATGCTACCTGAAGACCCTTCTCAAGTTAACGTGCTTTCGACAAGTGAGATCTAAAAGCTACAATGAGATAAGGACCATTTTTATTCAAGTGATGAATCTACTCGCATAATCAACTACACTCCCCCCCCCCCCACACACACACACAAACATACTTAGTACTACAAGTCACCGACCTTGAAAGGTTTCAGCAGAAAAAGAACACTAACTCTTCCACTTGTTACCATGAAATCTAACAAAACACACGACCCAACACAAAGGTTGAGCAGAGGGGCATGACATGAGCTGTCATGTCAATGGCATAAGTGTAGAATTCATCCAATGAAGCACTAATGTACTGCACACAGGGCAAGTGCAACAAACAATATGCACTTTTCTCTTAAAAAAAAAAAAAAGAAAAACAACAGCTGCAGGCATTCCACTGTCTCAAAGTGCAAGTTCATGAGCTGTATTGCTATAAACGTAGCTTCAAAACAATTTTTAACGAGCCTGCCACCGTTTCCGGGGCGAATGTAAGGAGCCACAGAGCACGCACAGAGAGGGACAACCGAAAGTGCCAGGAATTTCTGGCAGCCATTTACGTGCATGGTGCAGATGAGCTTAAATATATATATATGCATATAAAAATCATCATCTCCCCTTCCTCTTCCTAGCCTAACACAAACATGGGTTCAAATGAAAGATTTAGTCAGTCAGCGGGTGAAAACAAACACAGAACCCAAGATTTCGAAGCAGCGTTCCTTAGGTAGCTCGTAAAATTCTGCTACCTGCAAGCTCCTAAGTACGCCTGATATGCACTACCACGGCTGGTGAAGAGTGGTGATGACCAGCAGCAAGATTTGTAATGATGGGGAAAGAAGTTGACCACTCCAGCATAAATCAAAGCCCCCTAGGAAGCTTACTCCTGCTTTCACAATTTTACTGTTGGGGCATGACAGTCAAATCTCGATATAATGAATCCCACAGGACTGCAAAAAAATTGTTCGCTATTTTGAAATATCGTTGTAATGAAAAATCTGCGATTATAAGCCAGTGGTCAAACCTAGGTATGAAAATAATGTACCTTGGCACTAGGCACGCGTATACACAAGCAAAACCTCAAATGAAAATGTTGCACTAATTTCAAAGCAGATTTATTTGAAGAAATCTGTTATTTTCTTCTGCCGCGTGCAGCAAACATGACCAAGCACTACATAACACCACTACCCCACTACAGCACATACACCTTCCACTTTGCTCAGCACCCCATCGGGCGCATGATTGCACCGAGCGATGAAAGTACGGCCTTCGTCCATGTGCAAAAAAACAATGAGAAGTTCGATATGACCTCATCTTCAGTGTTCCCTGAAGTCTGAAAATCTTGTCTCGGTCTTTCTAAATGGTCGCAGCGGTCCATGGGGGCTAGCTGTCTGTAGAGGTCGATTCGCTTTTTCCCTGCATCAATTTCTTGCAGTGAAACCTGCTTTCCCATCTTCTTTGCACCTTAGCTGGCTGCAGTCATCGTCAGATGGCACAATGTATAGAAATTACATTTGTGTGAAGAATGCAGCTACAACCTCTGCAGTTTTGACCATCGACATGATTGTGGCTGAGTGTGCCGATGCGCACAACAGCGGCAAACGGGGAGGAGTTCGCCCAAGTGATGATTTAAAAGCGACACGGCACTGAAAGTTCTGGAGAAGACTACCGTGCTCACTGGGAGTGAGGAAGTACGGTAGACAATGTGCCTCAATTTTTAGGTCCTAGCAGAGCAATAAACGTGTTTGCCACCGCTGCTAATTATTAATTTGTCGCATTTTGTGGCTTTTAGATCGCTTCTTTTCGGCAAATGAAAAAAACATTGCGTCAGCAGGGTTCTACCACCGTCAGAGAATAGTGAAACTGCGCTGCAAATTGAACTGAGTAGCAAATACCATTAGAAAACAATTTACAATCTCTAATAATCACGCACTACCACTTCAGGAAGAAAAAAAAAAAGAAATCTATTATTTTCCTTTCCATAGCTTCCTGCATTGTCTTCAATTTAAGTTGACCCTTTTCGTTAACCACTATATGTTTGCCCAATAGGTGAGCACAAGTATAATAGTAATATCCAGCTGTTACATACTTTACATGCATCAGAATTACCATAAAAACCCGCATATATATGAACCTTGTGGGGATTCACAATCCCCTTCCTCCATTATAACACCCGCGCGTAATTAACACGCGTGATTACGTGCGCTGGCAGAGAGGTTTGTGGAGGAGAGGGCATGCTGGCCACCCCCCGCCGCCTCCCGGGCCTGCGGCGACGCTGCCGCGAGCTTCCCTCTTTCCTGCCGGCGTAACCGGGAGACCTCCTCTCCCGTTCCGTGTCGAGGAGCGCGACTGTAGCAACTCGCTCGGGGTTCTTCGGCGGATGGGCGCGCACGCGCGCGGTACATGATTTCCGCCGAGGTTACCACCACTGTCACCGAGAATCGCCCACTAACCGTAGGCACTTACCGCAACGGGATGTGAGCGAGAAGCCGCGTCAGGTGAGAAGACTCTTCCTCTCACCTCCTTGGCGCGCTTCCCCATTAGGTGGTTTTTATTTCACCCCCGTACGCGGCGTTCGCTCGCTACATGGTGGTTGTTCTTGATTGCTATTCCTTTGCCGTGTACTCGAGCACAATAAACTGTTCGAGTATGTAACTCGGTGTTTGTCCCCTTTGGCCCGAACCCGCCGCAGTGGCGATTTCTCGCACCGCGGGTTGGGGGTCACAGCTCTGTCTGCTAGGGCTGGCACGTCGGGGCTAGAAGGCGACTGTAGCGTCTAGCCCCCCCGTGGTGCACTTCTTACGAGAATTAACCCCCATAACCTTCATATAATATGAGGTGTAATTTCGGGATAACAAAGAAGCTTTCATCCGCGCATAATGTGAGTGAAAAAAGATCAAGAAAAGTATTTATTTGCACTACATTTCGCAGTTACTCCGTGAAACATACACGCTCTGCACTTTTGCGTCCAATGCTACCTTGCGCCAGGCGTTGATTAGTGCGATGCATCTTCCCGTGCCAGTCATTTCCTATCTCACATCGACACGTTTGACCAGAGAATTTCATGCATAGTTGAGAGAGGAGCTGCTCACATTCACTCAGGCCATTGCAGAAACCGCATGGTCGACGGACATGGGGCAACAGTGCGTGAGCTGCCGGTTAGCATGCACTGTACTCGTGATTGTTTGCGCTTAGCACCGCGTGCAGCTGTGACACAGCCCGAAAATGTTTTTGGATTAAGAGTAAAATTTCGCGACCGTCATAGTTCATTGTATTGCCTGCCCAGATCCCGCTGCATAGATATATCTTTTCACAAAAACTCTTCTTCGGTATTGCTAAATGCGTTTGTTATCCCATCCCGCATTTCTCAAAAGCGCGGCCCTGGAAACGCTAGTCAAGTGTGCGGACTCGTTTACATGGTGTGTCCTGCATAGATGGAGAGGCCCGCGAGATATCCGCGCAAAATGCCAAGTGCTGCTTTCATGATTCCTACATTGTGTGAGGTGCAATCGGCCTGCTTCCGGTCGCGAGTGCATCGTGAGCAGCGTGGTCGCCGTGCTTGCGAGGGACATGAGGTCAACGCGGGGAAACCGAAACCATCGAAACAGTCAACAGATGCCAATGGCTCCTCCTCTCTCTGGCCTGACACTATCAGCAATGAACCATAATGAGACCAAAACTGCGAATTTAGGCTGAAATTTGTTCGGATCTGCATATAATATGAAGCGGAAATCTGATATGATAAAATCGAGGGGGGAAAAACCTTTTATTACATGGGCGTTTTTACAGTAGTAATACCACTTGTTGGAAAATTGTGCCAGAGAGGGAAATCCCCCTCTGCTTTTAGAGGGAGTGGAGAGAACAGAAGCTGCGAGGCGCCGAGTGGGCTGTAGATTCGAGTTGAGGGAGTTTGGCATGCTACACTGCTATTGCTGGATTTGATCAGTAAGTTAAGTAGGAGACTGTGCATCATATTGTGACTGAAGGAGTGAACTCTGTCTCTGCCTGCTCATACGATCTGAGCCTGCTAGTGGCAGTGACTACTCTATCTGGGGGAACACTAACGCTAATGCATTCTTTGCCACATCGGTCACACCGATCGTCTATACTGTAAGATTTTCCTCTCAAGGGTTGTTAGTAAGCTGCCATTCATGACTGCAGAGTACCTGCAAATGCACTCTCTATGCTATTTTTGCTCTAGTTGTTTCAATCTCGAGGTCGACGGCTATTACCACCACCTGTCCTAGACAGATGTTTTCCCCCATCACTCTCGGACAGTGCTTCACTACCTACTGTAAACTGCTGTCGTTATGAGACTGTTAATTTTAATTATTTTGGCCCACCATTCTACTTTGCCTGTCCCGGTCACTGACCATGACTGGCAATTTGTACAATTGGCACAAATACCACCAATTACCCTGGCCTCGGACGATAATAGCATCCCATAACATTTTACCAGTTGATTGTAATGGGCAGTAATAATGTGGCAATCCTTCATGTTGTGCGTCCTGGGCTGATGTATGTGTAAGGCCAGTGTTGAAGCACTAATGATCAACGAATCAGGGCTGTTGCAAGGAGTCACTTCTCTGCACAATGGAGGCCGCATACCTTTGAGTTGAACTCTTGCCACTTGTTCTTCTCCTTCTCTCGATCTTCCTCGATCTGCTTCAGGCGCACAGCCTTCTTCTGAGCCTTTTTCTTTTTGTATTCCCTCTCTGCAAGCAACAGCTGCTTCCTGCAGAGAGACAAAAACAATGGCCAATTGACTTGGAGCAGAAACAAAAGAAAATGGAATGCAATGAGAAAAAAAAATGGAATGCAACGAGATGCTTTCTCCCCCCTCAAAAGATGCGGCTGCATCTAACAATAGGAGAACACCGTGAAAAGGAGGGCTCTAAAGCACCTTGCAGCTCAGCTGCTACGGCTCTGTGCATCAGGCTTTTCAAATTCTGCTAGTTAAAATGAGAAACATCGAACAAGACCTAGTGCAGCCCACACACACTGCCTATTCAGCCAACGTTGTGTTACCAAACAATTTTCTTATCAAGTCCAACAAAACAGAATCGCGAAATTTTCATTTTTTTCATTTTTCAAAGATGCCGTGCCTTGCAGCCTCGTGAGCCTCCTGACCACAAAAGTGTATATCAGGCAAGAACACATCTTAGTTCAGGGAGGGGAAGCACATAAGTGTTGGGTTTAACACAAAAAGCAAACAGGCTTAATACAAACAGTAAAAACAAACCAATCAGTGAATGTGCAGCGTTTATTTACCATTCAATCACCACTCACAGAGCCTTCCACACTCCGAGCTGGTGCTGTGCTCTGGTGCACGTTCACCTCACAAGTCGTCTCTTCAGTCCCATCTAAGCTGTTTGAAATCCCGGTCACCTTGAAACTAGGGGATAAAATGTCTGTAGAAACGGAGTTCCACATGGATAAAATCCAGCCAAACACAGTCACGAGCGGTGCCTTCTTGAGCTGCCCAGTCGGCGTCTCGTCGTGATTGCCGTGTGCCGTCCATTCTGAGTACTGCCTTCGGAATTCAACCTTAAAAAGCCGATTGATGCTAACGTCCAGGAGTTGCAGCATGCCGGTGAGGTCACCCGGAATAACGGCCGTGTCTGTGCAGACGCTGCGCAGGTGTTCTTTAACCCATCCGTTAAGTGACCACGGAAGCTGTCCAAGTCACGAGCAGCGATCGTTTGGCCAACATGGAGCCTGGGCGATTCTGCCAAATGCTTTTTACCCGGTCAAGCACTAGCATCATCGTCCATACAGCCCTTTTTGCTGGGCTCTAACTACAACTCCCGTGAGGAAAGCGTCGTTAGGAATCCTTTTGTTTTTCAAGATGACATAGGGGGGCAGCTTCCGCACAGCCACAGTGACACCCAGCATAACGGTGCACCGTTGGCACTCCACCCCGGTCGTCCGCACTGAAACACTCTTCTTCCCTTTCATTTCAACTGTGCAGTTCTCAGGGTAGTCAAACCACACGGGGGTCTGGTGGGCGTTTGCTATCTGAGACAATATATAGTTATGCTCATGGCACAGACAGATGACCTACTTTTGAAAGCTGAGCACCTTGTCAATGTAGTCGGGTGTATTATGATTGGGTTTCTAGCAGTCGACAACTGGAGCTGAGCGAGTGCAGGCGAGCACCTCTGTTCATTACAAGCCAAGGTGCTGCACCGCATGGCTTCAGCGCATTGAAAAGAAGCCTCAACATCGGGTTTGTCTGGATACGTTAGAGCAATTGCCAGACTCCATAGCACCTCAACGAACTCTGGCACCATAGAGGCGCGCCCTCCTCGGGAGCCCAGTGCGCTCGCTAGTGGACCTAGTGGTAGGCTGCTGCCAATTCCTGCCTCTGGAGTGAACAGTTCAAACGCCAATGGCTTTCGAGGCCTATAAAAGAAGGCACTGCCATTTGTTGGAGAAGACTTTCATAAGCGTCATTGAGTGCAGTGCTGCGCGCCTGGAGAGGATGTGGCTGTGTCTCCCTAGCCATCGCTGTGCGAAGACAGTCACGTGAAGCCAGTAGCTTTCGGCCCCAGTGCCGATATTAGTGTGCCTTGTAATATGACTGTATATAGTGTATAAATTCACCTTTCGTTCCCCTCGTCTTGTGGACTCCGAGCCTTGATACCCGGAAATGGACCAGAATCGTGACAGGAGGCAGCCACTGGCACAGCGTGGTCCTTAGCTGAAACGATAGGCCCTTCCTCTTTAGAGATCTTCGTAACCAGCCGAAACTAGCTTTGAAGTCTTTGTGCGGTATGCTGCTCGCACGCGCCAAGGCTTGTGTGTTTATGCGCAGCATGTCTGTTGTCAACGCGTAGCCATTGTTCTGCACTTCCACTGCATAGCAGAACAGCTCTTCTTCCAGCTCAGGATACTTGCATGGCTTGCCTCGAAAAGCACGTCTTTTGTAGCTGGTGTTCTTCAACGCATCGGACGTACTTCTTGTGCATGTCAAATTTTCTGCCCGCCGCAAGCTTGCTGCGTTTGAGGGCAAACTCCACTAGTTTCAGCTTGAAGCCTGCCGTCTAGCTACCAATATGCTTGCCCATCTTGCTGGAATAGCAACGCTCGACGACAATTCACGAAAAATAAAGCAGAGAGCACACAAGAGCCACAACTCCGGAGTGCGACCATGCCAGCCACACTACCACTGCTTACGTGCCTTTGACAGTCGCAAAACAAAGCCGGGGTGGCCGGGGCTGGCGATACCGATGCCGATATGAATTGCAGAAGCTCGCGGCAGAGGGATAATATGATAAAGATGGTGACCCGTGACTTCGGGCGCCACCTGTGGGCCTGGAAGCTCCTACGTGCATCTTGAAGGTTATTCCCGCGTGGGTCTTGGAAAGTTTGGTTGCAGTTCTTACACGCGTTTATACGGTATAAGCCTGAGTATGTGCGCTTGCTGATCAGATGCGCCAAAAATGAAGAAGCGGATGGTGAGCGTGCGTACAGTTTGCTTATCTTTAATTGCACAAAAATTCACCGCTGTGCAAGTTAACAAGTACTTACTGTACCTAACCAAATTACATTAAATATCTTTGAAAGTCAGTAGGCTGAATAGTAAATGTGCAAATTCTTACTTGGTTTTGGGTCCACCTTCAATGACATTGTTCAGTGACCGCTTGTTTTTGTGGGCCTTCAGCTGAGACAGCTGGAGGGGAGGAAGTGAGTGAGATTAGAGCGAGTCCAACAACGAAAAATAGTTTGCCTCCGTGCAAGTCACCCATCTAGTCTAAAACCAACCACAGCAGGCTGGGACACACAGCTGAGCAAGAAAAGTTTGCATAGAGAAGAGGGAGAAAAATAATGATGGTAACTTCTGAGTGCATTTAATGGAGGTCATATTATGAAGGTATGTCGAAGCGTTCAAGCATTTCGAGCAGTCAATAGCGGAAAAATATGCAGAATCAAACTGCGTAAGCAACACTCATGCTAGTATAAACACTTGACATTGCTTTGAAAGTGTCATGCCTGACACGCCAACTCACTACACTAGGCGACAGGTCCCGCGATTTGCCTCTTGCAATTATGGAATTAGTGGCTATGAGGGACATGGTTATTATTAAGCTGTCATCACAGATAATGAGGCCTCTCGACACAATCGCACAGTCTTTATTACAACCTCAACGCATGCAGAAACTGTATCAGCTGCTGTTTCGCTTGCACTGTGTCCAGTTTTTTTGCATTTTGCAATATGTCCCTGTCCCAAGTTGAAGCTCCATGTTAAACGTTCGACTTCAGTTGGTGCTCACCGCTCCCCAGCTTTGCCTTCACTGAATAGCCAGAACTGACCATGTCATTCCTTCGCAATTACTGTACTTGACGTCATTAACGCTGACAGTTGCTCCTTGTTCGGCTTTTGATAATAAAATTATAGTTAACACTGATAATTACAGCTTGCACACCTCTGAAAAAGTTAACTTGCAAGTCTGAACTAGACACCTCCAGCTTCAGGGAATGAAAAGGCTCACAATCATGGTCATTTTCCATAGAAAATGTAAGTCATTCGACAAAACAGAATGTATGCATGTAAAACTGCTGCTAATTGCATAGAATCAAAAAAGTCTTCCTTACCAACTGCTACACTCTGCCCCTATATTTTTAAACCCATCTTGCGGCCGCAGACTGCAAGAGGCAAATGAACCAACAAAATCGGCAGTCACAGTGTTCCACATGGTTCATAAGAAGAAAAAAAAAGTGTTTCCACTGATCGTTTTTTGCGTTTTTGTTTTCAGAGGGATACCTACATTTTCATCATGTCTCCATTGCTAAAGCCGACGTCAAGAGCCTACACAACCGCCCTTCGCTCTCTTTCTTGATGCTGTTGTGGATGTTATTTGGAAATAAAAGAAAAGACAGTCCAGATGACACCAGCCAGAATTCTCAGGAACGATATTGACATTTCGGGCTGTTCTGCAGCATGGGTATGTTTTCAAAAAGTTTATGGACAGTGAGTGCGAGACACACCGTGAAAAGAGGGCTTTACCTTCTGGACTATAGTGTTCCCATACGCTGTGAACGTTACTGTGGCTTGTCCATCGCCGATAATGTCATCTATTGTGGCATCATAATACCTGAAATGAGAAAACAGTCAGCGCATAATTAGCATGTGCAGACTGGGAGGAGGTCCTCAAATCGATTTTAATGAAAGATCTGTGCAAGTGATGAGATGAAATAGAAGTTGCACCGACAACTGATTTGGTGAATAGGCGGGCATAGAAAAGCATGCATCTTTTTGCAGACTTGTAAAAAGCTATCCCAGCCGTAGAAATGCATAACATGATTTTACAGGTCCATTTTCCATGATTCTGAATGAGTGGACAGCAAAGGAACTATTGTTATAAAAAAAAAAAAAAAAAATCTCACTCAGAACAAAAGGCAGCTTCAACTTACAAACTTCAACTACCTTACTACTTACTTAATTTAAAGCTCACACACTAAGCATTACAAGCTTGCACTCTGAGAGTTTCCACTTTGCATAACCAGAAGAGCAAGTTTAACACATATATTTCTGAATGCAGCATATGTCCATGCAAATAGAGAGTGTGAGGAGATGCTGGCGTATGTGGTTCTGTTTTCTCCACTCCCTCAACATCATCGTCTTCAGCCTGACTATACCCACTGCAAAGCGAAGGCCTCTCCCATATTCTTCCAATTAACCCGATCCTGTGCTAGCTGCATCCACTTGACCCCTGCGAACTTCTTCACCTCATCTGCCCACCTAACTTTCTGCCGCCCCCTGCTGCGCTTTCCTTTCTTTGGAATCCAGTTTGTTACCCTAAGCGACCATCGGCTATACTCTCTTTGCACTACATGTCCTGCCCATACCCATTTCTTCTTGATTTCCACTAGAATGTCAGTCACTTGAGTTATTTCTTACTATCTCTTAATGCTACACCTACCCTTTTTCGTTTTATAGCCCTTTGCGTAGTCCTCAACTTAAATAGAACCCTCTTCGTTAGCCTCCATGTTTCTGCCCCATTCCCCATTCACTATGAGTAGTGAAAGACAATGGCAAGGTGGGCATGAGCCGCAGCATAATAGCAGGGACACTGATGAGACATGAAATACTTCAGAGATACAGGTATGGCAGCTTTGGTGACAGGTAGCTCGGTGACAGGAAGCATAAAATAGAGCCTACTGACGACATTTCTTTAGAGCAAGCACTGTTGCAAACGTACCGGCTTTGTTAGCTGCAGCATGTCGTATGAGAGAATGCGGCAATGTGCTTCTCATGCAGTTCGTTCACAAAACAAGCCTTCGCTAGCATACTTACTGCAGGAGGATGGATATACATTCACACATCTATGAGCGCAAATGCTTTCAAAAAGAATACTGCACACAAGAAACAATTATTACAGGAATCGAAATTCCAAGTTTGGTGTATCTGCAACTGAAGGTCAAGACAAAAATAAAATAATAATAATAATAATAAAAATTGAAGTATCCTGGAGAAGAACCATCTTTCCCCCAAAATGATCAGAAAGAGGTCTTGCACACAGCAGCATTTCTTTTAATGCTCACAGCTGATACATATACTGTAAACTGAAAATGATGATGGCTACAAAGGCAGACCACAAAAGTACTGAGCTAGCTCTTTCAATAGCAGATATGTGCTATATTAGATAAGATATTAGATAAGAACGAAACACAATGTTTATACCAGATTACAACACCAAATCTAAACATACTTAATAATTAAAGCTCTTTATTATGATACGTGAAGAAAAACAGTAAAAAGATCCTTACAAAGCAGACATTACTTTGTTTTCTCAAGCCCTGATTTGCCCTTATCCACACACTTATCTTTTAGACTGTTTAATCATGCTTCTCTTCTACCCCCAAGATACGCTCAAGGGTACAAATGACATTTTTAAAGCTGCTAGGCAAGTGAAATGAATTCCTCAAAGGCATGCCTTTCAAATTTTTGCGCAAAAGCAAAGGGGGAGTCACCTTCTGAATTTTCTGCCATGACCAGCATTACACATCAGATGGAATTATACCCACAAATTTTTAGGCCAAAAGGTACTGCTCCTCCCAGACAAAATTGGGAAGCCATGGCAACGTGCAGCAGCCTTGACAGTCTTCCTAGAAAATTCTGGGCAGATGAAAGCGGCCTAACGAAATAGCAAAATTCCAGAACACAGTCGTGCAGCCCACTCGATAATGGTAGCGGTGAGGGCAATGACAGCAAAGAAAAATGCACCCCAGAGGAGAGGAGACTCGATTACCATAATACCCAGAAATGTGGTGCAACAAACACAAACACAAGTGAAGAGACACAACACACGCCCCTCAAGCTGTTATCTCGATTACATGTCAATACAACTACGTGCACGCAAATGCTGTTACAAATGGCTGTACTACGGAAGCAGAAAGCCTCAATACGAGAGCTCATGAATGTTTTCAATTGTGGGCGTTTCCCAAGTTTTTCAGATTAATAACATGAATGTCCCAATACCACCTAACACTTCATATTTGATTACCATGCAAGAAAAACAAGCCCGAGACATTAAAGGGACACTGTGGACAATTCTGTCCAATTACAGCTCTCAGCAAAAATGGATTTGCTGCATCTTTCAGGATATGCTTGTCTGGCACCAAAAGAAGCATTTATTGATGAGAAAATCAAATTATAAAAATGGTTAGAGCTAAGCTTAGCAGCTTGACATATAATTGGCGTGAGCTGATCGGCATTGGCCATCTGATGGTTACCCCTGATCATACTGCAAAATTAAGCTTGCCCACATTAGTGATGGCTGGCTACGGCCGACTAACACACACCAGAATGCAATCCTGAGGAAGGTGGAAAGCCATGCATAAAGTAACACTTGTATGTGAGCAATTGATTTCCTGTCAGCCATAGTGACAAAGCAATGCTGAGTGAGCAATGTTTGTGCTACCTATGAAACTCAAAAATTCTTGCACCAAAAGCTAGGAATTTTCTCTTTAAGCAAGGACCAACCAACGTCCCCCTTCTCTTATTAGAAGTTAAAGAGGGTATGACATTCTGGCAAAAATCGACATTTGACACATGAAATTTTAGCCGACCTAAATTGAGACTGCAAGTTTCCTATGTAATGTAACTTGCAGCTGGAAAACAAATATTGTTCTTGAGAGCACAAAACAAACTCTGTAAGGAAGTAATAGAGAATATGTGCTATATTCATTATAATTTTCTGCTCAGTGCAGTGCATAATGCTTTTCAGCTATCTGCAACAATTATACCAATTTGATAGCTAACACTTTTGGCACATCAAATTTGAGCTGCCAGAACGATTTGTACCGCAAAAACAGCTTAATGATTACACTTCAGTCACCAAGCTTTCTAAAACTTCAGTGCTTACACATGCAGAAAAAAAAAAAAAAAGAAAAGAAAAAAAAACGTTATTTATGCATTCCTGGTTTTTCTACGGAACAACTTACTGTCCATCCTTCCACAGTGCCAGGCACTTGTCACCAGGGAACCAGCCAACACTGTCATCCTTTGATGATGACGCCTCTCCTCCAGAATGCTTTGTACCCTCACTAGGATCTTGCCTTTCAGAAGATGACGGTTCTTCTGTTGTGCTGATCAGGTTCAATGTCAGGCTTATAACTTCCTATTTCCACAAGATACAAATACAGCAGAAAGTACAATAATATATTAGACATGGCACACGGGCATCGCAAATATGATTCATTGGTTCCACTTACGAGCAGGTCCTCCTTTAGTTTTAGTAAATCTTTGTCGTCTGGGTCATTCGTAAGAGCAGCTTCAACCTGAAATGGTAAAGAACATGAACAGCTGATCTTCACTTGTTCGTTTAAGTATGTCAGGCACACTTCGTTATTAACCGTGCGCGACGCACAATACATACTGGGTCTGGAAAATTAGTTTATCTTCTTCGACTTGACAGCTATTATTGTTAATACTAATGAAAGCACCAACGCATACGCAATGTATGTGCAAATTCTACTCTTTTGAGTTAGCGTTAGGATGAACTGACAATCTCTGTTCTTTTGGCGCAATAGCAGCATATTGTTATTTAAGGTATCTTTGAGGGTAGTTACTAAATTCCCAGATGCAAATGCGATTGTAGAAGCAGCGGAATTCTTAGAACATGTATTTTGATCCTTTTTTAGGGAATCTGTTGGCGACAACCTTCGGAACTACAGATACAAAGGTTGACCTAACACTTCTCGTTTTACGGAGCACGTTATACACCTGCAAATACATACGCATATTCTAAATTATGTCATTAAGATAAATCTGCCTGAATTTTGACCTATCGAGACTGGGCCAGGCAAAAAACAATGCGAAATACCCATAGTGCTAGCACTCCGTAGTAGCGGTAAATGACCTGATCAGGACATTCTCGCTCCACAGCATATCCAATGATGAAAACGGATAATACACTAGTTTGAGCACATAACAGGAGGGCATAAAACAAGTCACTTCGAGTTAAAGTTACCTGCTGAAGCTGAACTTGGTAGTTCTGAAGACTAGCAGTAGGATCGTCCATCGCCATTTTCGTCGACGAACGCCACCTCGCCCTCTGCCGAACACCACAGATACTAAAATACTCTCGTTCCAAGGATGAACACTCTCCACACCAGGTGCTTTCCCGCTTCCCGGGCACAACAGCCAGCGGCTGCTGCAGCAACAAGTGCATCGTGATCACCATGTGGTCGGTCTTCGCCCGGAGGACGCTTGATATGTGCTCCGACTTCTCTGCTCAAACGCCGGGTTTATAACGGGGTGTCAGCCTAGGATAAGGCAGCCACTTGAACGTCGTCTCTTGCGGGGACAACACTGCCACTGATTTACGTTTTTTCGGTACGTGGAATCAACTTTATTCCTCTTATTCCGCCACTTCCTAACGCGCGTATTATCCGATCGCGGAAGTCTCCGAGTTCCTGTACCGTCATCCGCCCGCAGAATTTTGAGCGGGAAAAGAAACAGTGGCGGCGTTCGTGAATATAGCACTTGATGCATAAAAGGTCCCGCAGCGCATATTACAAATATTGGTAATGCGCGTTCCTATTTGCCTCAATTTCTGAGTGACCGTGTGTGGAATGCTTGGCGGCCTGCGTCGCCGCATCTAGTACGGGATTCCAAAACAGCCGGTCTCTCATGTTACACGCCGCTGCTGCATGTTGCTGCGGTGATGTCTTTTTCGGCGAGCAGCTTGCTGCTTTTTGCGAATCTGTTCATCGTTCTTGACACATAGCAGCTCACTTCTCTGTACTGCCGTTTTGTTATATTAATTAGACACATGTGTCACGCGCGAACCATGTGACGCGCCTTGTGTCTGTGTGCAAAGTCAACTCCTCTGCGCTACCTAAAGCTTGACTACGACCGCTCTCACCGACCGTCTCTTCCGGCTTGATATTGATACCTCATAGGCTTCACGGCATGCCCGGCTTGAGCTCGGGTGCAGCGCGTCCTTTTTTTAAACTTTAAAGCGAGTGGCCTGGCTGGCTGCGGTTCAAGTCTTAGAATAATTCGAGGGGCAAGTCTTTTGCTTGGCGTCTTGCTTGTGTGGCAATACATGGGAGTCGGCGAACGATTTCTTGCTTTATTTTACTTCTAGCTGCCAAATTAACTGCGCTATCTGGCCGTTTGTCGACAGTGTTGTATTTTCTTCTTTACATCGCTGCGTTGCGTGTACCGCAAGCAAGAATAAAACGCCCGCGATACCAGAATGTCGCTTCCTCCAAATTAACCTTGGCGACAGGCTACAATCAACGCAAGGTTTGCCAGCTGTAAGCGTTGCTGAAGACAGGCCGGATGATTTGCTACGTCGCTTTACATCGACACTTTGCCATGTAGACGCGCCAGCAACTCGAAAATTTGACTCACGACAGATGTTGAGAGCACTTATTTGCTGGCTGAGAGTAGGTAAAGGGATCGCATTTACGCTCCTTACGTTTTCTTTCTTTCGCAACGTCTGTCTGTCGATCGCTCATGAAAGTGCCCCCCCCCCCCCCCCCCCATTTTTTTTTCTTAAAACAAAATAACCACCGATCAAGCCTCCCCCTCCCCGGATAACTGTCATAGAAAAGTATTCTTTCCGACGTACCTTTAATCACGCCTTCTTTTTTATTTAATTGGCATTATTTAAATGTACTGTGATCATTATGCACCGTGTCTGACCGACAACGCAGCGCTACCTGTACTCTAAAGTACTGCGTGCGACTTGCTCGGATACTGGCCGAATAGTATTACTTTCGGCTTTACCGACAGGGACACCAAAAGCAAACCGGAGTCCACGAGCGGTCGCAAAACTGCTTTCCACCGCGCTTTATCAGCGGATGCGCATGCAGACAGCCAGGGTCCGGCAGTCGATCATAACGCCAGGTTGAAGTGCAGGGCCACAATCTGCCAACCTCTAAAAGTCTGAACTAAGGGCACCAAAATGTTTTTTTTTTTTTTTTTTTTTTTTTTTCTCCTTCCATCAGCGTTCGTCAGGGGCGCTCGTATGCATCGTGCACCCGCTTGCACGCCTAGATTCTGTCATTAAAACTGCGGAATGCTGTCTGCACGCATGCTTCGAATAAATTTTGAGTCGCTACACGTGCCGCAGCGACCAGATAAAGCCGCGCTGTTGAAGCGCAATATGAACTCGTTTTGTAATCCGAAATGGCATTGGACGCATCCAGCTACGAGCGCATTGTCTCTGCTTAGTGCTTCATTTTCGCCAACCCATCTATGTGCACAGTGGCTGCAATTCGAAGGATCCAGGCAGCGTCCTCTGGTTACAAAACCAGCGTATGTCGTGTTGTGTTCATATCGAAGGTCGAAAAGTGATGTGTATTTGGGCGTGCAGAAGTACTTGAGCGCGTGGGTAGGTTATTTTGAAGGAGGCCTTTCGTTGAAAGGGTGCACGGCACTTGTGGCACTTAACACCACGAAAAATGCATGCCTCGCCTTCACGCGAGCCATTAATGACATGGCGATGTGTGGTCGAAACCGCCTTGTTTTCGTAAAGATAGTAAAGTAAGTCGAAATGCAGAAGCGTCCGTATACTGGCAGTACTTTTCAATGTATGTCCGCAGCCGGTTGGAAAGAACCTGGGAACCCTTCACTTCGTTATTCGCTCCCGATTCGCATTAACCGGACGGAAACGGAGAGCAACACGAAATGCGGCCACAAGAAATGCAGCGGAGGACAACTTTTTATCATTTTCACAAGCAACTATACGTGACAACAGTTGTTGGCGTCAACTGAACGCTCCGCATAGCTTTTGACAAGAGGTATATGACTTCGCGGTAAATTCATTTTATGAGGCTTGAAATAGTGTATAGGTGCATGCACCCCCCCCCCCCCCCCCTTTTCCTCAAAAGCAAAAGTCTGAGTGCAAAGTGATCCGCACGGGGCCAGAAGAGTCGAAGATGTTGATGGGGTCTCAAAATTAATCCTTATGTACGAATCGTAGTAGTTGACAAGATGCTTGAACGTAGAGTTCGTGCGATGCCGGCGCAAGTTTGCAGGCACTGTAGGGTCATAACTAGAAAAGCAAGGCGTTGGCATGTCCCTCTCGCAAAGCTGCTGTATGTTACTTGACACTAACCGCGTTCTACTTGCTGGCGTCGCGCTCTGCTCTTTCGCGATAGCGTAAGGAGCTGCTCGTTCTGCCGAAAACCGGGCATCGCCGTCGTCCTGCCGGCGGCGGTCGGAAAAGAAGTCACAGAAGTTTCAAGGAAAGCTAGCGAATTGTAAGGGAGGGTCCAAATAGGGTCAAGATTTGGCGATGAGGCTCCTCTTAACAAGTTAACACCGGAACTTAGCAGAATCAGTCCAAGCACCGAACTAAAGTTATATAATCCTATAAAGAAACATGTAACCGTGAAGCGGAAATTAGATTGCGAAATAGAATTCTAAACTTTATCGGCACATAACAAAGAGTAACTAAAATACACGCGCTGCCTCCTTCCCTCCATCCCCTGGTGTGCAGTCGCCGGTGGTATATGCCCTCTTTTTTTTTTTTTTTTTTTCCCTCTCCTTACTTGAAATCTTATTGCATATGACCTCATTATTTTATATTACAGTTGGTTTACCTCGTTGCGCCATCCGGAGGTGCAGGCAGGGCACTTTTGTATTTATTTTTCCCGCCCACTCTAATTCTCTCCCTCTGATGGGAGTATTTCAGAAAATAAGAAGTGATTCATTAAATAAATTGTCGCTATTGGGGTTCGAACCCAAGCCTTTCGCATACCGAGCGGGTACGCCACGCGTAGGCCACGAAGGAACCTTTTTTTTTTTTTTTTCGTTCTTTATTATATGGGAAAACTTCCGAGGAACAGTAACAAACAGCTCATGCCTTAAATCACAAGGCTGCATAATGCAAGTTCGCTAAAACACAGTAATTCCGCACCATATCAAGCGTCAGAATTCAGAGGCACACAAAGCATCGAGATGCGGTAGCCAAATAGGTGACTTCCAGGGCACCGTACACTCCCCGCACCAAAGCGCGCTGCTCTCGGAATAAAGACGTCGATGATCGTGGTGGTCCATCATGACGGTCCATCATTCGGCTTTTCCATAAGCTAAGTAGCCCCATCAACATAAATAAATCATAGGACACATCACAGCTCTTCCGGATGGACAAAAAAGGCCGTTGGTACCATGCTTGGTGCACCTAGTAAACATTGTACGTATTTACCAGCGTTTGTTCGGGATGTGCACTGATATTATAGTAATAACTTTTGAACTAAGTAATTTAAACAAAGATTAAAAAAGCAACGTGGTATGAATAGCGACGTTAAAGGCGATATCGCATCTACGCTTAAAACGAATCTCAGCGCCTCTAATTTTTCGCTATCGTTAAACAGCGCAAAAAGACCGCGGATGAGCAAGTAGACAAGAAGCAGCGAGAAAGCACGCGTCCTGTCTTCTTGCTCGTCCATGGTCTCTTTGCGCGGCTTTATGGTCATGCAACTTTCTCCAACTTGCCGTGCTTCTGCTTTTCGTGTTGCCGCTGTCTGTGCTGTGATTGAGATGAAGCTTCTTTGAAGATCTCGCTGTATATTTTACTGAGTTTAACTTTTACACGTTCTGCGGGTTTAAGCACTTCTGTGCAGCTAAACTTAAAGCTGCTACGTCCTCGCTCCCTTGCCGCCGTTGCTTGACATCTTGGCGGGCTCCACAGAGACTGTCTCGTCACTGAAGAACGCGATCATTGTTATCCCGCCTACTTGCGCCAAAGGAAAAAACTCTCCCATGTCTCTCCTACCATCCCTGTCCTTCACCAGCAGCACAACACTATTCCCGCAAATTTCCCAGTGCCGTCCGCTCAGCTGACTTTCTTCCGCTCCTTGCGACGCTTGTCTTTATGGGAATTCACTGAGCTGCTTTAAGCATCGTACGTTGTCTGTTGACATTTGTTGTTGTTCTCTAATTTGATGGCACATACCCACACAGGGGGATCGGCCACGAATTTGGGTGCAGAGATGTTTGATTTTGAGATGTATAATTACATCGCAAAAAAAAAAAAAAAATGATTGCTAAGGAAAAAGAGAAGGGAAGTAAAATATGAAAAACCAAAATAAACAGAGCAATTAATAACGCACGCAGTAGAAGAGTACTGAGATTTGTATTTACAGATTAAAAAATTCAAAGCATATTAGCAAGGCGGACGTTTTGATTCTATTAAAAAGTTTTGAATGGCGTTAAAAATAGACCTGTGGCTGTACCCAAGCATGGTGGCACCGAAGGATAATAAAATCTGGCTGCTTAAATTAAGACCCAGCTGTTGTAACGGCTTCTCTAAATACCGTTTTCTCATCATGGTAAAACGACGGCAAGATAGCAAGAAATGGTCTATTGTTTCCGGTTCCCCGCAGAATGCGCAGACGGGGAGTAAGCGCCAAACCAGACCTGTGCATATAGAAACTTAGTGTCGGAATACGACAGCGCAGCCTGGTTAGAGGGACTTCAGTCTGCTTTGATTGGCATGATTTCCTACTCCAGGAATACTTGAGATGCAGGTAGTCGTCCGATGATAAAATAGATCCAGACTGCGTGCTTAATAAGCCCCTTATTAGCCTACGAAATCGCGCTGCTATGTACGCTGTTGCCGGGAGGATAGGTAACACGGGGCCATTGAAAGACTCGTTAGCTATTCTATCAGCAACCTCATTGACAGTCACATTACTGTGGCCTGGTACCCACAATATATGTATGAGGCTCGAATGTGAGGGGAGCAATGAAAGAAAAGTGTTTAATATTGGCGAAACCATATTCGAAGAAAGCGACAAGGAATAAGAGTGTAATTACAGCCACTGTTGAGTACGGCGGGTCTAGTTTGCACAGAGCAAGCACCACCGCCTGGAAAATTGGGGTAAAATCCGGAATACGAACTGAAAAGCCCAGTCTAGAAGCGGACAGTATATTCCAACACCAGCCTTTTCATGAAATTGAGAGGCATCAGTTCCTATCATTATGCTAATGGGAAGACTTTGTAAATAATCTTCTAATAATCCATTTAAAATTCGAGGTGATAAGTGGTTTGCGTTATTTGGGAAAATGTCATCATAGACAATTTGAACCGAAGATCCACGTACTTTTGTTGGAAGGATGTTAGAAAGGACTACGTGCAAAAGTTGCAACAGATTTTGCGCTAGTATTACCTGCGGGGTATGAAACCGAGGCCAGTTGACTCCAAAAAAGGAGGCTGGCTCGCAACAAAAAATTCATTTCAGCCCCGCCGGGGTGGTGCAGTGGTAAGACGCCCGACTACTGTCCGGAGTTTCCGGGTTCGAACCCGACCACGGCGGCTGCGTTTCGATGGAGGCGAAACGAAGTGGCGTCCGTGTGCTGTACGATGTCAGCGCACGTTAAAGATCCCCAGGTGGTCTAAATTACTCCGTAGCCCTCCACTACGGCTCCCATTTCTCTATTTCCCCTTTCATTCCCACCTTCATCCCTTCCCTTACGGCGCGGTTCAGGTGTCCACATAGCAAGTGTGACAGATACTGCGCCTTTCCCTTCCTCTGAACCAATTATTATTATGTCATTTTCCTCTTTATTTCAGATAGGATAACGTTAGCTCGTGCTTGTTGTCTGTTGTCTTTCGACGTCATCTTTATCGGTTTTCATTCTGTAGCTCGCTGCGCTGACCTGAATTTAATTTCAAGATCATTCGTTATCGCCCAAGTCTCCGCTGCATAGGTGTGAAGAGCGAATGCCCGCTATTGAAAATTTTGCCGATTTCGTTTGACTCGACGATATTGAAATGCATTTTCAACAAGCCCGTGCAGGCTTGCGAAGTCCACTCTTGATCAGTGACCCCATTCAGGCTGGTTGGAGGTGGAGGTCAGGCCTCTCCACAAATCAAGCTCACCTGTCTCCTCTCCCACCAGCTCTCTTGACAGTGCTCTTGTTGCTTTCCTGCACCCTCCTTTCCCGGATACTAGGGTAATCCGGTTGCCTTCCGTATAAATAACCCTGGCTGCGTGTCCGAACGGACTCGGGCTCTTATTAATCACCGAGGTGTTACGACCATGAGTGCGACCTTTATTACGATTGCGGCCGGACATGTTCTTAACGGCACGAAAACATCGAGGCGCGGTTAACAGCAAGCTAGTGAATGGCCGAGAGATACCGTCGCGATGCAGACTGAATGTGCGTGCCTTTGCCTCTCAGCAATACTCGCAGCGAAAGGTCACGACACGCAGGACACGAAGCAGGCTATTAAGGATGGTTCGGTAATATTCAGCAGGCAGATTTGTGGTACGTTCATGCGCCGTCTTAAGTTTATTGGCACTTGAAACAAGTGGGACATGCGTGGTATTGTGTGCTACTGTCGTACAAAAGAATAACCTACCCCCAGCCCCCCTCCGAAAAAGTGACATTGATCCCTACGCTCAACACGTTAGGTAACCCTTGACTAGTCTTACTAGTCCGTGCAGTAGTGTAAGTATAAAAAAAAAAGCGGGGGGGGGGGGGGGTAATCGGGGATTGTATCCCATACTGCCGCTCACTCGAAAAATAAAAGAAGGAACCTTCTTTGCGCCACGCTAGGGTCTAGTATATAGCTTAAAGCTTTCTGAAGCTTGGAACGATGATCGAATGAGCTCAGTCCGGAAATTAACCATTCCCTTCCCATCGTTCTTCTTTCTTTGCCCCCAACCCCGGCTTCAGCTATTTACGGGAAGCGCGCAAGGTCATGATTTGGTTGTTTTGTAGCTGGGCGAAAAGACAATATAGTTAACAAGCAGCTATATCCCGGTTAATAAACTTTCGATCTGTGCCGAGCAACGGAGCTAGATCTGCATGATGGCTCGGGGTCCCGCGTTTACGAAGACGCATTGTGTAGCCTTCGAGTCCCCGGGAATTTAGTCCTTCGCGAGAAAATTAAAAAAAGAAAATGCTTTATCAAACTTGGTGAGGTTCTTTGACTCTTTTGACGTCAAACGTTGTAAAGCGTTTCACCCTTCTCCGCTCGCCTCATTGTTTAGCTCTGCACCTTCTCAGACGCGGCTATGTGCTACCAGGCTTGCGCTATCGCTCAGCGACGTTTTTTTTTTTTTTTTTTTTTTAGCACAATTCGTTAGGTGCGGAGAGTGCTCGAGACTCTCTCGGCGTTATGGATGCGCTGCCGGCGAGGTGTGGCGTCCTTCTGTCGTGGCGCGCCTTGTGCGAGCGCGCACAGTCGGCGTAGTTCAGGTGTCGTTCTCTCCAAAGGGAACAACACATTGCGCCGGGCACGTGCCGCGGGTCTCTCGCCTTTTATGGCTGGGACCCCTAGGATCTTCCCTTCTCCAACCCCGTTAGACTAGCGCCCGCGTCCGGCCGTCTGCGAAGGCCGGCAGTCATTAGTTTTCACCTTTCCTCTCTTTCTTCCTCACCGTCGCTATCCTTTTTATCAAGCTTGTAGTGCCGGCAGCAGCGGCGTCGACGGGCTTGCTCGTTCATGCTGGTGATGGTGATGACCCCAGTTAGAGTGTACTAGAAGGATCTCTACCTCGTGGATGAGAAGACGAGGGAGAAGGGGGGAGGGGGGGGGGGGGGGGAAGGGGTTCGCCAGCCGAACTACCGGGAATGCTTGAAGGCTACTGCTCCCATTGTCGAGAGGGTCGGTCACCGGGAAGGTCGCACTGCTTTTGTCGCCCTTTCGGGCCAAAACACCCCGCCGAGACGGAGCGAGCGGAGAGAAGTGAGATCGTATTTGGTGCCGTTCGTGTGATACGATGAGGCTGTCTGAAGAAAGCGTCGATGCCAGTAGGAGGTGCAGTGGCTGCTAGCCATCCTGAGCGGAGCGTTCTTGTGCGAGCGTGGAGTGTCGGCGTCTACCTTTCCCTGGTGGGTATTACAAGCTGCTTATCGTCGGCTTCTAATCGGCTCGCGCATCTCCCGCAGTTCCGGGTCGTTTGACACTTTGCGTGTGTCCGACGTTTGCTGCATCTATGCTTTGTTATTGGGCCAGCTTAATGGTTGGAGTTCTTCCGTTCCGTACATACTCTGCCGTCCAGCCCGGCTGCTCATATACTTACATACGGATTTATCTTTCGATCCTTTCTTGTTCTTTATTATTATTTTTTTTTTTTTCAAATAAGTCTCCTTGTACACAGGAGCCTGCGTGAGTGGGACATGCAAATGAAGTAACAGAATGTAAAGGGCAAATACAAATAACTACAATTAAGTGGCGCATTGCAAAAGAAGTTCTTCCGTTCCGGCTTCATTTTAAGTTCACCGATCTTACCGCTGCATCAGACATCTTAATGTTATAGTATGGCGGCACCTGTTATTATGGACTTTAGCAGCGCGTCGGGCAGAAGGTGTGACCGATCTCAAGTTGGCCGATGGGAAGGGCTTTAATGGGAATATTTTCTTCGCATGCTTGTGCGAAAGGAGCCATCAGTCACTGAAGGCAAGGAAAAAAATCCAGTGTTGGTTAGGAGCGAAAACCTAACGGAGTAATTATTTTCGGCATGAGAGAATTACTGGCAAGAAAATAGATGAAAAGGCAATCGGTGTTGCAAGTGGCATAGAAGCCTCTTCATGTAGTCGTTAATCTGAAGAGCAGCGCTTAACTGAGCCCCATGTCGCGAAATTCCAGCAGCAGATTGGTGTCATTGTCCGTGAACGCTGACGAGCGTTATGCGCGAGCTGTTTTCGAAGCGAGGAGTGTTGAATCGCGGCAGGCGAACCGGCAGCTGGCTGTCTTAATTGAGAACAATCGCTGGCTGTAGCTGGCGCAACTTCCTAATGGATGATGAAGCACGCCTGGAGCTCCCGAGTTAGCTTCGCCGTGCATAGCGTGGAAAAATTTGGTCCCATTATGCTCTCGTATTCCTTTAATATGATGGTTTAAGGATTGTTAGTACTCTTTCTGTGCGTATAAACACAATGAATTCGGGAGGGAACAGGAACGTAAGGTGTTTCAGGCCGGGGCTTTTTGAAAAGCGCGATATTGGCCGCAGCACTGCTAACGGGACCCCGACTGAGGTTTACTTACTGCGTGTCGCCGAGCCGCGTCATGCTGTATGTCGCGTGATAGCCACAGTTGGTTATGCGCCATGAAACCCGATATAACTCATGCTGTTGCATATGTTTTACTCGTATGATCGGATGCATGTGGGGAAAACGCACGGCGCCTACCAAAATAGAGATGAAATTACGTTTCAGCTCCCACTTGGTTCCTTAGGAGGAGGAGTGCCCGCACAAAATGGAAACGCTGGATGCAGCTGCCGCAGAAAAAAGAAAGGGGGGGGGGGGGGGGGGGGGGTTCTCAAGCTCCGCTCTGAAGGGTATGACGCGATAAAAGGAGTGCTTTCATGCCTGCATAGTCATGGGGCCAACGTGAATGCAAGGGTCCTGGCAGACTGATTCTAATATCATCCTCCCATGTGAAAGGATATGCCCGTATTGACAGCTCCTGCCTAACGCAACGTCAGAAAACCAAGTTAACCAACCCTGCGTCCATTCAAAGCGCAGCCATGTCAGCCGCCTGCCAGCGCCATTCTCATGATTATCCGCTCGACGCCGGATTTTCGTTGAATAACGCAGCCTTTGACCCGTATGCTATGGAGGCGATCATCATCCTCTTCCTCACCTATATTCCAGGCTTAGCTGGATAACGTGGTTAACCTTTCCCACTTACGTGAACATGTATGCAGTGTATGATTTAGATAAGACAAGTCCCCGCCGGGGTGGCGCAGTGGTTACGGCGCTCGACTACTGTTCCCAAGGATGCGGGATCGAATCCCGGCCCCGGCGGCCGCTTTTCGATGGAGGCGAAAAGCAAGGCGCCCGTGTGGCAGCGCACGTTAAAGAACCCCAGGTGGTCGAAATTTCCGGAGTCCTCTACTACGGCGTCTCTCATAGCCTGAGTTGCTTTGGGACGTTAAACCCCACAAACCAAACCAAACCAGATAAGACAAGTGGTGGCTATGTGGTAGGTCAATTCCGCAGTGCGAAGATAGTTTTACCGGACAGTGTGGCCGCTAAAATGGCTAATATATTCAGCGCAAGCCATGCATGCATTTCTGCTTCCTAAAATAAAAAAAAAAAGAAAATAAAAAGAAAACGCTGAACTGTTCAATCGGAGGTTCTCCTTGCGTTCGGTGCATGGTCTTGCTCGCTCGAGTTCGCACTGTGACCGGAATCGCTTGCGTGAGCGGCGACGTTCCGCGACGGCGGTACACTCCCATTTAGCGTGCTCTCCTCGTTGGCATCGCCTCATCTTCCCTGATGAGCGAGTCGCCCGCCCCCTCATGTTTTACATTGCCCGCCCTCGCCGCAACTCTCCAGTGCACCAGACTCTCGAGAGACGGTATCGCTCGAGGCCCGAGAGCACGGACAAAAGCAGTTCGTTGCGTGATGCGGCAGATACCGCTGGACTTCTCTTTGTTATTGTCATTTCTGTCTCGACTTTCATTCCCTCGTGTACATTGTCCTCTTGCAGTCCAAGCCGCTTCAAATCGGTCTGGCGTGTTCCTCTTCTCCCGCATCCTTATTACTTTTTTTTTCTTCTTTTGTACCTTCAGTCTGTGTTGCACAAGCACACTCACGTGTACTTATGTAGGCTCTGGCGCACACCAGTTCGTTTCGCGGTTCCTGTCTATCGAGGAGACTAATCTAGGATGGGCGTATTCTTGATTACCCGCCATTGTTTCTCTTTCGTTCGTACCTTCTACACCCCTTTTTTTCCCCTCTCTCTATTTCCCTTAATTCGCTCTGCGCTTTCGTAGCTCTTCTGTCGAGAGGTATGTTTGTGTAGCGACTGCTGGGCAGATAAATCTCGTGCAGTGCGCTTGTTCTCTTCTGTCCTCCATTGAGCATGATGCTGCATTGTCCTTGCGTCACGGTAACGATAGTGCAGTGCAGAAGCGTGAGCTTGCGTCGTAGACCACTTGAGAAGACAATTGTGTCAAAGTATCTCTGTCTCGTGTCCGGGCCCTTTTTTAGCTGCTGCTGCTGTAAGCCGCGCAAAGCTGCAAGTGTAGCAGTTTCTGTCGTATCGTGGTGTGTAAACAGAAAAGTCGCCTCGAAGAACTTGAAATTTAGGCTGCGCGCACTTTTCAAAAAGTCAGCCGCCCTTTCCCATCTCGTGTGGAAGCGGTTTACTGGAGAGACAGCCCTTTCCTCCTTGCAATGTATATTCACGGGCAGAAGTTTACGGGATGTGGATTTAGATTTTTCGAGTGTGGTTCTTATGCGCCAGTTCGGCGGTCGAGCCGCGCTTCCGTTGGTGCTGTTTCCGGCGTAACAGAGCGAAAGGGAGCCACGAGACTCGAGAGAGAGTCGCGAGCCGAAGAGAATTTCTCAGGAGGAGAAAGAAAAGCCACGTGCTCTGCGCCGCTCGCTCAGGGCTCTTTCTCTTCTGAGAAATTCGCTTTGGCTCGCGGGTGTTTGTACATACATACATACATACATACATACATACATACATACATACATACATACATACATACATACATACATACATACATACATACATACATACATACATACATACATACATACATACATACATACATACATACATACATACATCTTTCAAATTGTTTGCCTTTCGCATAGCCTGGGTCGCTTTGGTATGCGAAACCCCACAAACCGAACCAAATTTTGCATTAGGGTGTATCGTGTAGTCTTTAGAATTCGTAAGTTTGTCAGTTGGTATTCTTACAGAAGACTGCGCACGCATATACACTCGTGCTTAAATGTTTTTAATTGACCTAATTTGCATTGTTGCGTCGATATATATATATATATATATATATATATATATATATATATATATATATATATATATATAGTATATATATATATATATATATATATAATCTTGAACGTTTATTCATTATCTCCACATTAATAGCTATAACGACATATACCCCGCCGGGGTGGCACAGTGGTTACGGCGCTCGACTACTGTTCCCAAGGACGCGGGATCGAATCCCGGCCTCGGCGACCGCTTTTTGGTGGAGGCGAAACGCAAGGCGCCCGTGTGCTGTGCGATGTCAGTGCACGTTAAAGAACCTCAGATGGTCGAAATTTCCTGAGTCCTCCACTACGGCGTCTCTCATAGCCTGAGTTGCTTTGGGACGTTAAACCCGACAAACCAACCAACCAACCTATAACGACATATGCTAATTGCCCCGCCGCGCTAGTTCAGTGGCTATAGGGTGCTCGACTACTGAGCTGAGGGATTCGGGTGCCAAACTGGTCAGTTTCGGTTCGCGTTGAATAGCCACTTGAGGTCGAAATTATCCGGAGCGTTCCACTATCCCTCGTAGCCTTGGTCGCTTCGGGGCGTTAGACGCAAAATGTAACGCCTTACTAAGTTGCACCTGTGCACAAATCGTGGAGGTGTAAGACGTTTGAGCATAAGCTTTCAAGTGTTTTGAATATGATCGCTGCTTTGTCAGCTGCACTTGTTCCTCCCACGCTTTTCGCTCGTTTTCCTTTCCGTCTCTTACGACTCGCGGTTCATAGGCCCGAATGAGTTATCGAACTTTTGTTGTTGCCCATAAAAATGGCGCATATCTACAAAGGGGATTGGTCATGACAAAGCGGTGATTGCAGATTCGTATAGATTGCACACTGTAGAAATGATATAAGCAACTTCGTTTCAGTGACAGATGTTTGAGGGTGGTTGCGGGGCTTACTGAGTAGTAATTTATGAAATTTCTTCTATAACTTCCTCTATACTCCAACCAAACGCTCTCTGCACAACCTTTTTCTGCTAGATGCCGCTTTCAAACACACATGATGATGTTGACAGGTTGGCTCTGTGTTCTTACAGCAAAACCTGAACTACAAATAAAGCAGTACAGTGCAAATGAACTGTTCGTATTCCGAAGGAGGGGATTCTCAGAGAAAAATATGTGCGGAACGAACGTCGACCCGCATTAGCGTGGAAGTACTAGTACGAGAGGAGTCGCTGGAGAAAGATTTGATGTTGGGAAAGGTTGAGGGTCGCCGGAGAAGGGGTAGGCAGCGAACGCGATGGTTAGATGGCATTCTCGAGGCATTGCAGATGAAGCTATGTGATGTTAGGAAGATGGTGAAAGACCGGAAAGCGTGGCGTGACATGGTCCATAGGGTCACGAAGAGTCGGACACGACTGAACTGAACTGAACTGAACTAGTACGAACCTAGACGGAGAGATGGCCTCTAAACTACAAGTAAAAATTGCAGAGTTCACTGCCTCAGTTTCAAATGGGAAAAAGCAGACTCTAGATCTGTGTAGAAAATCGAAAAGCCAGATCAAGAGGGAATCGATTAATCAAAAGGCGACACACTACTCTTTGAAGCGAGAGGTGTCTTGGAAAGCGGCAATACAAAATGAATGAAAAAATAAACAAAAAAAAAAAAACAGCTGAAGCGTTTGCACTGTGTGGCACGTTCGAGAGAAACAATAGAACATACTTTTTTTAAACATGGAAGTACCTATCCAAGGGCCGAATTATGCAATGATCATGACACGAAAATCTCAATAAGCCCTTCTATTGTTCGACCGCGCCTGGCGAGCATATAGACCAATATGGGCAGGGCTAACTGGCAGGTTTTTGCGGTGGGGTTGTTGCGTAGTTCGGCCGCCCCAAATGTCGGTACAAGCGCATGTCACTCTCCCTCCTAAGGCAATTGTGTTTATAGATATAGAATATATAAACAAACGTACAGTAGACGTCAGCAAAAGAAAAAAAAAACGATCGGAAGTTTGGTGGCTCAAGACAAGGGCGTTACAAGTTCATAATCAAAGCATTGGGACAGACGTAATCGTCAATAGAATTTTTGTGTGATGAAAAATTATAGCGAATTTTTAAAGTCGACGCGATAAAAATATAACAGATTGGTTAGAAAAATTCGCGGATTCCTACCCATTGTTTAGCACGAATAGCTCGTTTGGATCGCCGAGCATCACCTTGCAGTTACACACGTTTTACGCGCTTGAACAGTAGCTGCATTGCACCAAGAAAGCTCCGAATGCCAGCGGTTATGGCGTCACAACTGCTGTGATGCGTCACCTTGGTGACTTCATGCTCCCATTTAATATGACGTCATCAGTGTGAATCTGCTCCTAAACACCACAAATTTCTCTTGAGTCATGATTGTGACTGCGATTCATGACAGGTCACGTGACTTACTGTTATAAGCTTCTGCACTAAGTAATCACCACCAAATTAGTCATGGTTAGTCATGGCATGACCTCGCATCACGTGTCATCCATAGTTATAGGTACACGTACACACGTCACGTGCCATGTGTAATCATGCCACAAACAAAACACCTAGTACCAACAGTGTGTGCCACCGGCGCCCAAACACCGGCAAAACATCTCGTATAGATCCTCGTGATTTCGCATAAAATAAATACTGAGCTTGGTGGCACCTTGCACCGCTCTGTTTCAAAGGGTACGCTCCTAGCATCCATCCATCCATTATAGGGTAATGCCTCGATCCAGTTCGTAAGGAACGCCATATCGAGGCGCCCTATAGGAGCTTGAGCTGCATTTTGAAAATATCTATAGAGTCAGTCTTCTATCTCCGCCACATTCGGCGCACAGTTGACACAGACGTCAGGCGGTGCTAAATGGTCGCGGTAAGTGTTATTGCAAGTGTCTAACGACTCAGAAATTCGCGCGCACTTGCACTTTTTCCTTGGTGACACTCGTTTAAATAGTCCGGAGCTATTGTGTCTCACCACGGTGTTAGAAAACCGGCGCCGTTCTGCCGCGCGTTGGCGCGTCCTCAGTGTCTTGACACATGCTCGGCCTGAATTGATGGCGTCGGAACGGAGCGTGTGCGCGTCGCAGGGATCGAGCGCGTCCCGTCGCGCTGGCGTCGTCACGTATACGTACACGACGAGTTCGCGTGTTCCCGCCGTTTGCTTCACTCATCATCATCGTTTTAGTTAAGTCCTTGGTGAGCGCTATCTGCCATTGTTTCTTGTTCGATCGACTTTCCCTGGTGCGTCCACTGCAATCGGCGGCCTGTGTTTGCCTTCCATTTGTCGGTAATTCGCTTCATATCTGTAAGTATATATGACCATGTACCGATAGTCCACACGTAAAAGCCTTTCGAAAAATCTGACTAGGTGTTTGCAAGAATGTATCGTTGCAGGCGCGCATGCGCGCATTCTTGTGTTGCGCATAAGTATATGTTAATATGCTACCTGCATGCTTTGCCTGGACGACAAGAGCACAAAATATTTTATAGGCTCGTTTGTAGCGCGTTATGGGTGAGTAGCGGATGGCAGACGTAGAGAAGTAGCCCGCCAACCTGCAGAAAAATTTACAGAAAAAATAGCCGATGTTTGTGTACAGCGAGATATCATGTGGCTGCATTTCGCGCACTCTCGTCTCAGTCGGCATGGGCTGCGCAGTGACGTCAGGCATTGCGTTTGCAAACGCGGTCGCGTTCGTACAGGATTGTCCACTCTTAATGCGAACAATCATGCATGCTTCCTTCAAAGCGCCATTACCTCCGAGGCGGCCGCACATCATAGCAAAACGACTGAAAGCAGGGTTTCGCATATTGGGCGACCTTGCTTCAATGCATGGTCGGATCTGAGGCAATGGCGCTCTGAAGAGAGCATGCTTGTTCGCACTAAGAGTGGACGACCCTATACATCCTTGACACGTACTGGAATCGAATCGCCATTCAGCTCGTGTTCTCATCACTATAGCGTCTTTTGATCAGCAGCGTTTTTTCAGTGGCAGACCAGACGGCCTGTACTGCATGTTTGAAGGACAGCGTTGAAGTGGACTGCAGTCATCATCATCATCATCAGCCTGACTATACCCAATGCAGGGCGAAGGCCTCTCCCATATTTCTCCACTTAACCCGGTTCTGTGCTAGCTGCATCCACTTGACCCCTGCGAACTTCTTAATCTCATCCGCCCACCTAACTTTCTGCCGCCCCTGCTACGCTTTCCTTCCCTTGGAATCCAGTTTGTTACCCTCAGTGACCATCGGTTATCCTCTCTTCGCACTACATGTCCTGCCCATGTCCATTTCTTCTTCTTAATTTCCACTATAGAATGTCGGTTTTAGTTTAGTTCAGTCGTTCAGTCGTGTCCGACTCTTCGTGACCCTATGGACCATGTCACGCCACGCTTTCCGGTCTCTCACTATCTTCCTAACATCACATAACTTCATCTGCAGTGCCTCGAGGATGCCATCTAACCAACGCGTTCGCTGCCTACCCCTTCTCCGGCGACCCTCAACCTTTCCCAACATCAAATCTTTCTCCAGCGACTCCTCTCTTCTCATCAGATGACCAAAGTAGCTGAGCTTTAACTTTAAAATTTGACCCTCCAATGAGCAGTCAGGGTTTATGGTCGACAATATCGACTGATTTGATCTTCTGGCAGTCCAAGGAACTCTCAAGAGTCTTCGCCAGCACCACAATTCAAACGCGTCAATTCTTCGGCGGTCAGCCTTTTTCACAGTCCAACTCTCGCATCCATACATCACAACTGGAAAGTCCATAGCACGAGTTATACGGATCTTGGTTGGCAGACTAATGTCTCTGCTCTTTACTAGGCGGTCAAGGCTAACCATTGCTCTCTTTCCCAGAAGCAGGCGTCTCCTAATTTCATGGCTGCAGTCTCCTTCCGAGGTAATCTTGGAGCCCAAGAACAGAAAATCTGTCACAGCCCGTCTCGACTGTCGAATGTCGGTAACTTGAGTTATTTCTCTGACTTACTCTGCACGCTTTCTATCTCTTAATGTTACCCCTACCATTTTTCGTTCCATAGCCCTCTGGGTTGTCCTCAACTTAAGTAGAACTCTCTTGGTTAGCCTCCACGTTTCAGCCCCATAGGTGAGTACAGGTAAGATGCAACTGTTGTATACTTTCCTCTTGAGCGATACCGGTAAGCTGCTAGTCATAATCTGCGAGTTCTTGCCAAACGCGCTCCATCCCAATCTTATTCTTCTTATTTCCTTTTCATGGTCCGGATCTGCGGTTACTACCTGTCCTAAGTAGACATATTCGCCTACTACTTCCAGTATTTCGCTACCTAATGTAAACTGCTGTTCCTTCCCGAGGCTGTTGAACATTACCTTAGTGTTCTGCATATTGATTTTCAAGCCTACCTTTCTACTTTTTCTGTCTAGGACTGCAGTAGTGGAGGTCAGACTGTTCTGTGATCGCATTATCAATACATTGCATAATAGCGCTGTTTAATGGGAACTGACGTCGCGTTTATCGCTACACTCGCAGCAGTCGAAGTCGTAGGCTAGTAAAGGAATATGTACATGCATTAACACGCGCGCAAGGTCGATGATAAAGGAATGATGAAATATTGATGTTCTAAATAATTTAAATATACGAAACCCCGTTTTGGGAAGTCTTTAATGGGCAAGAGAGCTTATTTTCTTCTCATGTCTTGTGAAAAAGGATAATGAAAATAGGCACTTCTGAGAAAGCTTTGGAGTTCCTGCGCAAGTTCCACTTTATTTCGGGTCAAAAGAGTCTGCTTGCTTTAAACGCATTCACTTCAACGTCCCCTATCAAGGAGTGCCATGCGCTCTTTTGTTAGCGTAATGAAAGGGCACTAATTCAGTTGACAGTTATGTGTGCGATTCTACGGTCAGAAAGTTCAGGGCTTCTTTATTGTCGTATTGCGTCGTCTTTTACGCCTTCTGCGCGGTTTTCCGTCAGGGGTTCCGCAGTCGCCTCCGGTTGCGCTACCCGCATGGCGTAACCCGAGCGGCTGCCCACCGAACGTATTTTTCCACCCCTCTTGTTCGCCGACTGTCCCCGTTAAGCTGATATGTCTGAGCTGGCGACGTCATCTACGAATGAAGAATAATATACTAGTTTGAATGGTTAGCGTAGACGTTTCGCCAACGTGAAAATCGCCTGGTCGTGTCCACCAGTCTGAATTTATGATTGTCATTGATTGATAACCGTCACCACAGGACCTCCCGCAGTCAGTTTCACGAAGTAACATTGTGGTCTCGTGAGTTGTATAATTGTTTGCTGGACCTGTTGTGCCAGGACTACTGCAGGTACCGGTAACATCTATTTCCCGGCGTATACACTGCCGTCGGGCATATTGTATTGATGGCAAACCTTGGAAATAGTGGTAAAGCATTGTATGATAGCTAATAAATTTTGGGGCAGCAGGGAAATGCGATGTGCGCGGTGCTGTTACACGTAGAAAACGACACAGGACAGGCGCTGAACGGCAGTCGAGGGCGTATTTCACTGTTGTCCTGCATTATCAGGGCATGCATGATCTACTCCGTGCAATCTAACCTCTTACATTAGACAGTGGGAGAACACATCGTTTTCTTTTATTCCACCCAGTAGTAGACTTCTAATGTGCCAGAAGAGTGCGTGAAGTGCACAGAACTTATATAAGCGAAGTACGCGCGCTTTTCACAAGCACCGGCGGCAATGGTCAGCTCGTCTGCGCGGTGCTCGTGTAATGTCACATTAGAGAGATTTAGCATACCGTGATCCGCGATCCGCCACCGTGACCCTCTACCGCTCGTGGGCGGGACGCACAAACTGATTGGTTCCGATCCGGCAGGTCAATGTGCCGACGTTAAGTATGTGGCGCCATCTATCGGCATCAAAGTTATCTGGGCATGCGCAATGGAACGCGCGGTGGCGGGTCACGGTAGCGGATCGCGGATCACGGTGTGCTAAATCTCTCTGTTGTTACGACTACTGCCCTTCCGTCCTTTCTACTCGCCTAGCATTAACTGCAGGATCGCGATACTGGCGTTCCTTGATCTTCGGGCCGTCTGCAGACTACTTCTTTTTCTATTGTAAGATCTGTGTCGGATACAGGGGTGTGCTGTAATCTTGCAAGATTACGGGAACAGCGCTAAGTGGGGCATTTGACTGTCCATTGTCGCCTGTTCTATTCCATTCCTTCTTCTCCGTGCTTATGAGCACCCGCATTTTGTGGAAGTTTTTCGTGTAGATATTAGATGAATCTAATAGAGGTGTATTTAAAAAGGGGCGATAAGCGTTCTAGCATCCTCTAACAAAGAGGTATACTATCTTGAGCGGCAAGCGTTCCCAGGTGATACGAGGGGCGTCCCAACGCAGGATTTTGTGCAGAATTGCATCGCATTTAATATGTACGGAAACGAAGCAGATCAGCGTGGTGTCGTGGTTTAGCTGAAGTTCAGCTAGCATCTGGCCATTTCCTGTCCATTCGTTCTGTGCACCGTGCTAGTGAAGTGCATTAAAAGGAAGATGAAATGAGATGAACAGCTTTTTTGAGACTTCTAATGTGCGTGCGTGGATTGGTGTGATTAATAAGCATGCCCAGTTGTTTTGCCTTAGCATTTAAAGTGATGACGTGATTGCCAATTTAAGTTGCGACTACCTTCGGACTTTCTCTCAAGGCATTGAAGGAGGGCAAAGAAACTAGACGGTCGCGTCTTTGTTTTTGACGTTTCATCTTTGCAATGCCTTCGCACCGATTCTGCCGCGCATTTCCCGATGCCTTAAGAAGGTACTTCGCGGCCTTCATCTTTGGTGGCATTGGTTTCCTTCCTGCAAGAAAATGTTTCTATAAGCCTAGGGTAGAAATGTACCACAGCTATATAGATGGTATCGTCGGGCTCCCTACCCACTGCTGTACGCTGCGTAGAAAACACCGTCGAAGTTTTAGTCGGCAATCATGACATCATTTTAGCCGCTAGCACAAAAACGCATAGGATCCATTACCTGCAGCTTTCACGCACTCGACTCCTTCGATGTCTGCCTTGGCGCGGTGATGCAATAGTTAGGGCACTCGAGTGCTGCGCCCAAGAACGCGGGATCGAGTTCCCATCCGCGGCTTCGCTCGTGGGCCTTGTCTCCCATTGTATAGAAGCGAACAGGAGATCCGCGCCTGTTGTGAACTATTTTATGTATACCAGCAAGTCAAGAAGCTCGGTTGTTTACTATGGACCAACATCGCATATCCTTTCTTTGTTGGCTTCGGCCGCGTCGCATTGAGCTTGTGTTCCAGCGACTTCGCGTTCTGGTTGCGTATTTGGCTACTGCTTTGACTCGAAGCAGTTGTCGGAACCTTCCTTCTTAAATGCAACTTGACCCTTACAGGTTTTCTCCAGTATACAAGACTAACTTTGCTTTGCTTCTTACTTTAAAATTTGCGATTACCTTCCTCCACCTTCTTTTTGCGAAGTTATTCTGATTTCAGCGTTTTATCTGACCATTTTTTTTTTAACGTGTTGACGGAGGTACTGAGAAGTCGCATCTGTAATCCATCGTGTCCTTCTTTGCAAAATGTGACGTCTGCTTAAAATGTACACTGCTTGTGTTAGGTATACCCTGGTGCGCGAAAGTTCTCATTTCATGTACCAAATAAATCAGTCTGTTCAGTATTCTTCCGCGCATATGAAAATCTCAGTAAACGCTTGTATTTCTGCGACTGCTAGCATCGACCGAAAACAAACGACGAACGCGTGCAGCCGTATGCCCCGTTCGGGGCAAGTCACCGAGGCAGGCGATTGTTTCAGGCTTGCCCAGACTTTGTTTCAGCATCACTTGCACCGACGAGGGTCGCACCGACCTAATCGTGCACAGACATCTTATCATGGTCGCACTCCTCTCCGGGGTACATCGGCTAAGGGCAGCCGCTGGCAGATTCACCCGGCTGACTGACTGACTGCCTCATCTCTCGATGGACGGGCCGCGGATATAGCCGCTCACGACTCCGAACATTTCCCAGAAATTCTGTTAAAACGGGTGTGTGTGTGTGTGTGTGTGTGTGTGTGTGTGTGTGTGTGTGTGTGTGTGTGTGTGTGTGTGTGTGTGTGTGTATGTGTGTGTGTGTGTGTGTGTGTGTGTGTGTGTGTGTGTGTGTGTGTGTGTGTGTGTGTGTGTGTGTGTGTGTGTGTGTGTGTGTGTGTGTGTGTGTGTGTGTGTGTGTGTGTGTGTGTTTGAGAGGGGGGGGGGGATCCGGATTGAAACCGCAGCGCTGTGTGCTCGGTTGTTTGCTTGCGCGAAAAATAGCATTATCGCGGCGCCGGTCTCGGTCGCATCATTGTTTACTTTCCTTCCGCGGTTGCCCCCCTGAGTCCCCTTGTTTGTTGATCTGGTGTCCACGTACAAGCCTGTTAAACCTTTGCGTGGAGCCCGCCGGACCCGTGCTTTCATTTGATCGCCAAGGACTAACGACATTGTGTGGCTGTTTCGCTTGAGATGCTGTTTCTTTTTCTTTTTTTTTTTTTTTTGACGTTATCTGTGAAAAGAACGTATTGAGTAATACTTTCCAGGCAAGCCTGGTGTTCTCATGTTTACTTGACCGACACGTGTGATTGCTGTTTTAACACAGGCAGAACGAAGCATTAGACTAATACCATTATATAATGAAACCCGGGAGGCTATGGCGCTTCCATGGAGGCTGTGTGCGGGATATTTTTTTTTTTTTTTCGATGAAACAACGCGTGGGGGTCGAACGATCGATCGAGTATTTCGCTTTAAGTATGCTTAACAGAAAGAAAAAAAAAAAAAGAGCACTGGACCGCTGTGTGAGGGAAACCCAGTTTCCGGGCGACGGATGCTATCTTGCCACGAAAGCACGAGTACATCGTAAACACGTGTCAGCTGATAATATGCGAACCGTCTCCCAGTGAAATTCTAAGAGGCTTTCTTGCGACTTTATTGCTTTCTGGCGCCGGACGTGGCGCGTTCTTCGAACACAAGCTATTTGCGATCTGCGCTTCATTTTATAGTCAGGAACTAGTTCAGAGTTGCCTGGCTACGCGGTCATATACCGACTGCATTCATTGTACCAAAAAAGCAATAAATAAAATAAAAAGGTATCCGTCAGATACGCAGCTGAGTTGCGAAAATTCTTTTAGGTATGTCAGCCGGATGGAACCTGTCCTGGCGCTCGGACCTGGCGCCGGTCTAGGGAAATTAATCGTTACCTAAGTGCCCGTGCTCCTATTTCTAGCCCTTATATCTTGGCACAAAGTCAGAAGAGTAGGCAGGCTCTTTTCTTGATTTTTTTTAGGTAACCGCTAAGAAACAAAATATAAAAGACAAGCCAGGTGACAAAAGTCACCGCCTCGTGATTTAAGCCCTCTTGGAAAAGGTGCATGCCCTGTGCCCGGAATTCGGTTGCTATGTTGTGCACTGGACTCTCTTGAGCCTCACCCGCTGACGGGGAAGAAGGTTCCCTGGTGGGGCCGCACTGTTCGTAGAATCCGGAGGGCGTCGAGCCTACTATGGATTGGACTTCTAGGTTTAAACCAAAGAGGAAAAAAAAAATAAAATAACGGCACTTCGAATTCAGTTTTTGAATTTCGGTGTTAACAGGACAATTGAATGGTTTGACGCAGCGAACTCCGTAGGACGTGCGAAAGCTTCTGCGCACAGACGAGAGTTGATGAAGACGACGATGCGCGCAACATGAGAGTGCGTTGTCTGCACGCGGAGGAGTCGGTGGGGGTGGTGACAAACATTTATTTGAAGAGGTGTTTGGACGGAGGCCCTATTGGCCCAGGCCCTCACAAATCTAGGTGGAGCTCCTATTCCGGAGCCCCAATGGCGTCTAACGCCGCTCGCGCCCTGGCGACCAAGGTCCGCTGGGACTGGTCATGGCAGCTGAGCAGCGCCGCCTCCCAGGTCTCCCTAGCAGGGTGGGTAATGAAGGATTGGGAACGGTGGGAATTGGATGGACAGGCCCAGGCCATGTGGAAAACGTGCGAGAAGGTTGCTCCACACAGGCTGCAGCCCCCATCAAAGTCTGTATTGAAGTGCTTCAAGACTGCCGTTCCGTACCTTGCCTCCCTTGAGGAATTGCTGGTTTCGAAACCGCTCCTCTGCGACGTTTTCTTTTTTTTTTTTTTTTTTTTTAAGGCGAAAGCCTTTAATGGCTCCTGCTGTCGTGGACAAAATGTGTCTCGCTTTTGCGGCGTTCTGATTGGCCGAGGCGGGATGCGTCCCTGCCATCTGCAATGCCACATTTGAACACGCGCCAAGGAACGCCACGCGACAGGAGCGATGATGTACCGTCCAAACTCGCACTTGCCGGAAAAAGTGTGATAAATTCTGCGCATTTCCTTCCTGTAAACCAATTATAATTATATGCAGCACTGCAACGAATGCCGACAAGAGGCTAACGATGGGAGGCAAGTTATAGGATAGGAAGTGTAGGCTTTCGCTACTCTCTTCTTAAGAGACATCTAAGAGACCCTCTATTTTTTTTTTATTTTTTTTTTATTTTTTTTTTTTCACCTGAGCTGGGCATATGCAAGTCGCGAAATACTTGATTCGGTTTGACCGTATAACGCGTTTTCGCACTCAATTTATCCGGGTTTTAACGGGGCTAATGCGAGAGCACCGTTTGGCTTGCGCTCTCCAGGACACGTGGACTGTGACGTCACAATCTGGCGGGCCAATCAGGCGTCATGCGCAAGCAAAGCCTTTACCTGGCTCTGACGATTGTATGGGTGCTTTTGAACTAATAGGATGCTGCAGCCGGATGCTTATTGAAACGATGTGCCGTGGTAGCGCGGCTGTACATTTAACATGTCCCCATTCTTCAGAAAATGAGCGAATCACAAGCATTCTTCCAGCAGGTGGTTCTAATTTGGGACGAGAAATAGGAGCGAAAGTCAAAGCGTCCCTGTACAGTGCGATGTCAGAGCCCCAGGTGGTCGAAACTTCCGGAGCCCTCCACTAAGTCGTCCCTCATGTAGCCTTAGTCGATTTGGGACGTTAAACCCTGTAGGTCAACTAGGCAACTAAACTGCTCATTCAAAGAGTAAAATACATTTTTTCCCCACCCTTCTGTCCGACCATAGTAGGAAGCGTTTATTCAAGCGCACTTTGAAAATCTGCTCGCTTTGTCGACGGCCGCTTCATCGAACTGCTCGCGTTTGTGACTTCATGACAACCATCCCGGCGTTTGGTAAACCTTGCTTGCTTTCTTCCTTCTTCCATTAGGTCCGTCTGCAGTCTTTAAATATTTTGTTTGCGCCGCCGAACCTATAAATATGTGGCGCAGCTGACCTGCGGTTTGTCTCCGGTGTCTTCTCACGTATATTGTCCTGTCGCATGTTCAATCCATCGGTGCTAGCAGATAGCGCTTGGTATGTTTAAACCGGCTTGCAGTCATGGAGCTGCTACAGTCGGTGTTCTTCTGACGTCTCAGATATTCACAAATAAGGTTTAATCTTTTAAAATAACGTTTTTTTTTTTTTTATCCTTTTCTTATATGGATTTGCGGACCATTCGAAGGACCTTATGCTACGAATGCTTCCCACCGGGCAGAGACATAGGTACTAGCTGATATTAGCTCCCCGTTTTACATTTGGGGCAGGTAACTTCATCCTTCTTATGCACCATAGAACCCAATAACGTCCGAAGAAAAGCCGTTTTGGGACGTGTTACAGCGCACCATTAAGAAGCTTCCTCTTACATCGCAAGATATAAGGTTCTTGCCCGTTCACGACAATGCAGTACCATACGATGCCATACTCTTGCTGGGACTGCACTGGAGCGAGATCTGCGTATGAATACTTTGTTGAGAGTATTGTTAAGACGGACGATATTTTGAAAGATTCAGACTGTGGTGCTGTAGCAAAGTTCGTGTTTAGGAAGTTTGTACAAATGAAACGACTCCATTTTTCACGACCGGCAAACGGCCTCGCGAACTTGTATATATTGCAATTATGTACATTAGCAATAAAGAAAATTAAAAAAAAATGAGTGCCGCACTTCTGTCGAGTACTGATCACCCTTGTTAGGAGAGGGGCAAGTTTTCTCCGAATCTATAGTGGGGTTACCAGGTTTTCCGCAGCAGCATCGTTTTGTCGGTACGGGTTCTTAGGAGCTGCGGGCGGAAGGCAAACGGACGGACCTACATCTTCTTTTGTTTTTCGGTTTGGCCAATTTATTTGAGCGTTACTGCGATTTAAGCGCATTCGTTGTCGATATTTTTACTTTTGTAGTGTGCAGCAACGTCTATAGTTGGATACAAATCAAGGACGAAACAAACGGCACACACTCAAGCGAGGCTTCCAGCCAATAGTATCGACTTTTTTTGTGTGTGTGTGACGCCGCGTTTTTCTCTAAACGCTCTCGAGACTGAGGATGCAACTTAGTGTATGTATACAATCTCCAGTGATGTTATCCCCTCTTACACTACGCAGTAAATGTTTTCACCATCTCCATCCAATGAAAAACGAAGTTCCTGCACTTTTCATTTGGTGCTCCGCTCTTCCTCCCTCTCTTCGGGGAGGGTTCATCTTGCTTTCTTTCGGGGCACTGACAATCATCGGCAGGCAAACGAGTTTCGCTTCGTCAGCCGATTTTCCACTCTGTGCTCATGAGTTTGGCGCATTTGACGAATAGAGAATGCGGCCAAATTTTTTGATGTCTTAGGTTTGGTATTGCGAGAAGAGAGCCAAAGTAGCCAGAGCATGACCCCAACCGTTGCGGAGTTGTCGGAGCCAGGAGATCCGTCTTCGTCGCTACATCGTCCCCATGATGTCTGCGTCCCTTTCGTCCACAGTCGGCTGGCACGGTCTCCTTTCTGCACGTGTTGTGCGCCTGCACTTGGCCGTGTTTTTCTTGGCTGCGTGTGTTGGAGACAACACAGCGACGACCGAGGGGCACCCCAGTGTCTCGACTGGGCCACTCGAACTTCGAACAGCGGCGGTTGTCTGTGTCCGCCTTGCGCGGCCCCCTGAACGCGTACGCATACGTGCCGCGTACACTCGGCGACCAAAGTGCTGCTGCCGCTCCTTCTGTGGGTGATAAGACCTGCTATTTATGCCACGTTCTGGAGGCGTGATCCCCATGTGGACAAAGTGCGTGTGTCACTCTTCGCCAAACGGGCAGGTCGGGTCCGACGTCCCCGTGCTCCAGAGCGCGTGCACACTCCTCGCGTTTGACGTCACACATTGGTCTTGGGACGATCTGTAATCTTGGACGAGGCTCGTTTTCCTTGCAAACAGAGTGTTTATCGCTCGCCGCCCCCCTTTCTATTCCCCTGGGAAACGTATCGGAGTCTGCGTTGGTGGCGGCGCGCCGGAGGAGTGGCACCTCGTCGCGCCCGTGCGCGGCCGGACCGTGGACATTCTTAACGGGACGCCAGCGTCGTGATGTGATAAAGCTCGCTTATCGCCATAACTCTTTCCGAGCGCGCTGCATCCATTCACGTGAGAGGACGATATGAGTGAGATGCGGATGTGTGCACATTGTATGATTTACTACCCGGTGGGCATATTTACGGGCCGAAGGACTTCATGGCTGTTCTGCTGTACGTGGCAGCATGCAATGTAGAGATAAGGCTTTCTTTATTGGATAAGACACTCGACTGCTGAACCCGAGAGCGTGGGTTCAATCCCATCCTCTTTCCAACAAAGGCGAGCAGCAAGGCGCCCGGGTGTTGTGCGATGTCAGTGCACGTTAAGGAACCCCGTCGGCGGTGAAAATTTTCGTAGCCTTTACTACGGCTTCCCCGTAGCCTGAGTCGCATTTACATCATATAAGCCTGAGCAAACCGATCTTCCGAGGTGCTAGAATTACGTTACCTTTTGTGTCGAGCACGAAGTTGCCGCTGCAGCCCAGACGAGTTCGTGCCGCTTTTCTGAGGGGTGCGACAGTGTTTCTAGGATTGTGCATGTAGCTGTTTCCCTGCAAACATTCGCCGTGATATAGGTTTATGTAGGCATGTATAAAGCGCAGTAGCTGTCTCGCTTCACGGCGGACACCGCGCCTTCTAATTGAGTTGCAGGAAATGAAAGGCGCTATATGTATTTGCCACACGCCTTTTCTGTGGACACCTTAATCACGCTGTAAGGGAAGAATTGAAAGCGCGAAGAGGTGCCTTAGTGGAGGGCTGCGGAGTAATTTCGACCGCCCGGAGATCTTTAACGTGCACTGACATCGCGCAGCGCACGGATGACTCTCCATTTCGCCTCCATCGAAACGCAGCCGCCGGCGGTTGGGTTTCCGGGTACTCCGGCACAGCAATCAGGCATCCTAACCACTGCGCTACGACTGCGGGCCGGAAGATGGACGCCTGGAGCGAACTAAGAAAAAAGAAAAATAGGTGCCTTGGTGGAGGACTCTAGAATAGTTTGTTGAAGCTGGGTATATTTACTGTTTACTGGCATCGCACAGCGCTTGGGCGCCTTTTTCATTTGGTCTCTATGCAGACACGGTCGCTGTAGCCGGGATTGAATCCTGGAACAGTGCATATACCTACTACATGCCGAGACAAGCGCTACATATGCAAACTGTAATTGTGCGAATGTCTTCGTGCAGATGGATTTGTTGCGAGTAAGCAAATTTCTCCAAACCCATTGCTCTAACATCTGCTTGCCTTCTGAACGCGGGTTAAAAAAAAAAAGGAAAAGTTTAAGCATGGCAAACCGTTCCTAAGCAGGTCAAGGTCGACTGCAACTACGCTGGTTACGGCGAAGGGCTGTTAGTTCCATTGTGTGCTCGCTGTAACGACTCTTATGGGAACCATTGCCGCGCAGAGGCTTGAAAACAGCAGTGATAACGCCTGTCACGGAGTTCTGCCGTAGCGGCGCAGCTTTTGCAGTTGATGCGTACGTCACGGAGAGGCTGGTCTGGGCCTGAAACCATCGTGCGGCGGTGGCGGAAACGGCTGAAACGCATGCGCGGGACACAACGTCCAGACAGCGGTCCATTTGTACGGTGGTCAGTTTTTTCGAACCCTGAAATGGCCTCAGGCATAGGGGGGTGCGCGTGGTAGGAACTGGACTTTTCGATCTCTATTTTTGAAAGTTTTCAAAGGCAACGTAAAATTTTCTCGTCGGCGAATATTATTTCCCACGAGTGCATCCCCGATTATTTCCTTTTTTTGGTGACACGTATATAGTATTCCTGTTCGGTCAGATGTCGAAGTCGTCCCTTGACTTTGTCAGCAACAAGCAGTATGTTTGCGCGTAGTTGACGCAAAAATGATAATGGTTAGAGCTGTGCCTTTATAAAAAAAATGCTATCGGCATTCAAAAAAATGTAACTGAAATTAATCTCCTATTGCGTTTGCCGAATGCACTCGTCATAATAAGTAAATTTAAATTGGTTTACAGTAAAGTCAGTATCTGTCACTTTTTCCGTGGGCATCTGATCCGCGCTGTGAAGGGAGGGAGAAAGATGGGAGCGTAAGCGGAGAGAAAAATACAGACTGCTTAAATCAGTTATTCACGGAATATCGTGCAGCAGCAGCAGGACGTTTTGACAGGATTGTGTCTGCTGTGTCTCAATTAATAATTGTTATTTTGCTGTGTTAATCAGGCGGCCATGCTTCCATGGAGATCACGCATTGCGTGTGCTTCAGAGGGACGGTCTTCCCAAAGTAATGCTTTTATTGGCAATGGCGTCGGATACGAATCACAGTTTGGCAAACACAATTTCGTGGTCAGTGAAGCAGGCCAATCGGCGGTGGTTGTGTTTCTGTGGACAACTGAAATCGGCTTCAGACATCTGATTTTCGGGAGAATGCGTGGTAGTAGTGCTGCAGCACTAAAGGGTACGGTAGTAAAACTGCAAATTGGTTTGTAAGAAAAGCGCTGTATCTGCCACACTTACTCCGTGGATGCCTCAACCGCGCTGCAAGGGAAGGGGGGAAGGCGGGGGTAAAACCGGCAATAGCGAAAGAGGTGACTCAATGAAGTAATAATAATAAATTCGGTACAGGCATTTGACCGCCTACGTGTGAGAAGGCGAAAGCATTACTCTTTGTGGCCTCAATGCATCTGCAAGTGTCCCGTCCATCCCGCTTCGGCGCGCCAGGACATGTCAGCATCAATCACTCCTCCGCTGTGCTCCCTCTACCCCCCCGCTGTGCGAGCCGTCTGCGTGAATAATAATAATTGGTTCACAGTTGTTATTGTTGTTGTTGTGGCTGTAGGATGAAGGAAAAGAAAATCACGGGCCTGCTAATGGCTTTGTAGCTGAGCCACCTCCCCTGCCTCGTGCGGACAGGAGAGGGAAAGTAGAGAAGAAATAAAAAGAAGAGGGAGAGAAAGACGCTCGCCGCAACAGTCGTCGTCCACCATCGAAGCGGTGGCGGGTGCAATGACGGCCTACAATAGATAAAAAGTCGGGGGCAGGCTAGCTCCGAAGAGAAAGCCACAGTATCTGTCACTTGTTTCTGTGGAAACCTGAACCGCAACGCAAGGGATGGGTGGAAGGAGGGAGTGAAAGTGGAAAGAGAGAAGAAAGCCATGATGGAGGTCTACGGAATAATATCGACCACGTGGGGATCTTTAACGTGAAGACTCAGTCTTTTTGGGGTTACCATCGGGTCCACACGTCGGCAAACGGGATTTTCGCGTAATGTGGCTTGTGAAGCTTTCGCTTTAATAATAACAATTCTGAGAGTACTGCAGAATCTGCTCTGGAGAAATGCGAAAGCCTGAGCATTGCTGCTGCACACGGTGTATCGCGTATATGCACCATGTGCTGCAGCGACACTGAGGCTTTCGCATTTCTCGAATGCAGTCTCTGCGGTGCTGTCAAAGTTTTATTGGTATTATTGATATTATGATTGCAATAGATTGATAGATCGGTCGATCGACGTTGGACGCGAGTACTGAAACGTTGCTCTCTCTCTCTCTTTTTTCTTTTTTTTTTTTTAACCCGAGCTTCGAAACGTTTCACTACGCACACAAACACGGCGGAACACGAGAGATTTGATACTGCTGTTTTAAATGATAGCCCTGATGGAGCTTCTCACGCTTTTTTGTTTTTCGAGTGAAGAATGCAGCAGCAATAACCTTCTTGACGCTGCATCACAAGACGAACAGCGTCGATAGTGTCTGATGAGGGATAGTAATGGAAAACTTGTACGTTAGCAAATGTACAACTGTTGCAAGTGGTGTAAGAAAAAGACACGTGTGCAGTTTCCTACCGTCACTGCTGGCATACTAATGACAAACTGAAGCAGCAGGATTCGAGAGTGTGTTGTAAAAGCGTGCAGAAAGAAGCCCTGCATATTTATTTTGTTGATACTTTCAAGTACGCGCATTTTCCAGTTACAGTAGTATATCAAACTAAAGTTCTGTTGGAAAAAAAAAAAAAAAGATGGCGATCGTCCTTTAAACCTTATAATTTCTTGTAGTACAAAAAAAAAACGCCATTTTTTGTAAGAAACGGAAGTTGAAATTTACTTCCAGAGACTCTGTTGTCATGTTATCGTTCCATAGCAGCGCTGAGTTGAGCAGGAAGGCGCGGCATCACGTGGTCTACCTGTCGACGGTAATGATTGAATTGTGGCTGAACCGCCGCGGTAGCCAAAACGTGCCGCTTTTTTGTGACGCATGGTTGCGCTTGGTTTCACGTCAGTACTTAGTGTACTTGCGTGTTGTTAAGAAACCTGCTCAATCAATTAGTAACTGCCCTAAACGGGTAACAACCGGGAAAAAACTGCGCTTCGCCTGCATACGGCGAGAGGTTAGATCTTCCTTGCCAGGCAACGCGTACCAATTAGGTGAGGGGGAGCTACATTTCTTCCAGCTAAGAAACGGGAATCAGTGGCAAATGGCGGCCCGTGTCCTAACGAGATTGCAGTTCCACTGTACGTTCCTCAGCATTGCGCACACGGAGATATTGAAACTCAAGAGTGTTAGAGCAATCGGATTTGCTACTTTAAACTAGTTTATGCTTTGCCGGTAAAAGTGCACACAGAGCAGTTTTAAACACAGCAGGAAATCGCCGAGTGAGGACTCGTGCATCCAACTTAAAAGGACAAAAGAAATAATAAATCCTGCTTCATATAGGAAAACCTCATTTTTTTAGCTCCGCATTCACTTATTTTCTTTCTTAATTGGCTTTTTAAAAGTCCAAAGTCGAAATAAAGAGTCCAAGCTGAATAACCTAATTTAGTACAAATCAGACATGGTGTAACAGCGCAAGAAAAAAAAAAAATACGGACGCAGAGTAGAAGTGAGACAACACGGCGCTGACTAGCAACTGATTTTTTATTCAGGAAGGACTGCTTTTTATACTCAAAAACACGTAACATTCGTCCATGATGTCCCAGCTAACTTTTAGAAGGGTTAAAAAATTCTATACTTGAGATAGGCCAGGGAAACCAGTTTCATACAGCTGCCAGCCGTCTTGCGGATCACAGGCAATTTTTGTTTCGGAAATTATTATTTAGGTTAGTTTTTCTAATTTCCCTAATGTTAACTGTAAACAATAAATGTTATTTTCAAAGCTGGAGAGCACCTCCAGAAACCCCCATTACATTTATTTGCGATAAGGAAAGCCTCACCTGTATCTTTTTCCGAACTCCAAGGAAAGCTCTCGAAAAAAAAGAAAACAATCAGTCGTGTAGCGCATTCGCGCGCCACGATTGGGATACTTTCAACTGTGGCTTGAGTGACCAAAATCAGCTGCGGCCCTGGCTGCATGACCCTGTTTGCAGCGGCAGACAGATATGTTTGCGGCGGTTTCTTCGCCCGTGTGGGCCAATCGGCGCATATGTGACGGTGCAAGTTGCAGCGAGCTGGCTTGGCCGTCTTGTAGACGTCGCCAACTTATCAGTTCTGGAACCGGGCCCCGGGCCGTCGAGACACGGCCGCGGGTGATTTTGGTTCACTCAGTCCACGGTTAAGGGCAGCACAATGCGCTAGTCGCTTAATTGTTTTTGAATTTCGCGGCCTTCTGTTTGAGACTGGAAGAGAAGATATACGTGTGACTTGGTATATCGCAAATAAATGGAATGGGGGTTTCTGAAGGTGCTCTCGAACTTTGTAAATTACATTTATTGTCTAAAGTAATTATTAAAGAAAATTAAACTAATTATTTACGGAACAAAAATTGCATTTGGTGAGCATGGACAGCTGTATGCAACTGATTTCCGAGGCCTATCTCAAATATTTAATGTTTAACCGTTGGCACAAGCTAGCTAGGACACCCGCGGTATACATGTTTCACGATAAACCACCACTTAATTATCGGCAGTCGTCGATAGTTCCGGGATTTCGTTTCCTTGGAGTATATAATTCAACCCTCGTTCGATTCTATTCGGTTCTTATCATCCGCCCTGTTTTGCTCACCTTCTCTAGTGAGAGTGATGACACTGGGTGATAATGAAATACAAAAATAATCAGCATGAAATTGGACTTCATCATATCACTTCATACCCTTCCCGTGAATGACAAATCACCTTATCACTATCCACGCATGCTGTAACAGGGGAGTGTCATATGTGCTCACCCATGTTTTTTTAAGGATTGACGGCTGGGTTTGCATAGGCGCACTTCTCATTATCATCATCATCAGCCTGACTTCACCCAAGGGTGAAGGCCTCTTCGACTTTCTTACCTTGCTTACCTTCATCATATCACTTCATACCCTTCCCGTGAATGTCAAATCACCTTATCACTGTTCACGCATGCTGTAACAGGGGAGTGTCATATGTGCTCACCCATGTTTTTTAAGGATTGACGGCTGGGTTTGCATAGGCGCACTTCTCATTATCATCATCATCAGCTTGACTATACCCACTGCAGGGCGAAGGCCTCTTCGACTTTCTTACCTTATCCGCCAAGATAACTTTCTGGCGCACCTGCTACACTTGCCTTCGCCTGGAATCCAGTCTGCCACCCTTATGGAGCGTCGGGTTTCTCGTCATCGAATCCCTAAAATAGAATTCGATGTATATGTATCGTTATTGTGCTCATTTACGAGTTTAGCGTTATTCCTAGACTGACACTTGACCTCGGATATAACGAAGACATGACCTCGGTTATAGCGAACCGTGGAAAATATCGCTGGCAGGCGAAGGAAGAGGACACAACTGCGCTGGCTAACAACTTTTGTTCCGAAAATAGCCGAACCTCACCTTATTAACAGCCAGAAGAACGAGGGATTGATGCGCATGCGCCCATCTCAAAAATTAGCCTCGGCATTCGCCCAGGTGACGCTGCCAGAAGGCGAACAAATAGGTAACAGAAGCAGGAAAAAAAAAAAAAAAAAAAAACCGCAGAGGGCTTAGGCAAAACGTGTAACCAACTCGCCTAGTAACAAACATTGATCAAGTCATAGCAAAGATGCACGCATACCACGTGACCTCTTATATAACGAACATGTGACATCGGTTATAACGACGGTGCATGCATACCGCGTCTATACGGCCATGGTTAGACGAGTTCTAAAATGTAATTTACATTCCGCAGAGCTTTGTTAGAGCACGTGCTTGGGAGAAGACACGCCGGCAGGGGAGAAAACAGATCAGGCACACCGTAATACAAGGCTTCGCATTAATTGCGATTGCACAGTCAAAGCTCTGTATACCGCGGATCAAAATTTCGATGTACGAACGCCATAAATCCTTTCTGAGCGGTCGTTGCGCGCGATATGAACTGTGTCGTGTTTTCCCGTAATATTGCATCCAATCCCAGTTCATTACTCCCCACTTCACTGGGACAAGGTCTCGTTTCTCCCCCGTTTTTCTCCTTCCCTCTCTTTTTCATGCTCCGGCTATCCGTATCTGGCTATCGTCGTCGACTGTACATGCAATTGTTCTTCAGAAAGAAGTGGGATATGTTGTGCACTCTCTTGCCTTTGGACAAGAGTTCGCGCGACACTAAAGTGCACATAATTGCTGGGCGCGTGGGAACTCCAAGAGTGTTTGTCGACCTCCTTTGATTATTAATCAGTCATCGCCACAATTAGGCTTCGATTTATCCTGCCCCACCCGCTGTCGGCTCGCGGCGATGTAACCACGAAGAACACTTCATGTGCAGGCATTATCCATGCGTGTCTACTCTCACATCATGTGTACCATCCAAGTGCGCAGGAGTTCAGTGGCCCCCTGCGTCCTTTTGTCATTTGGCCTGCATACCAGTCGCCTTGTATCGTTCGTAATTAAGGGAGCGGCCGAGATAGCTTCGAGTTAAATTTGGCTCGTCTTATCCCCGTCTCGCCTCTTTATCAGAATACGCTCTGTGCCGATAACTTTCGCATGATGATTTATTTTGCGGGGGTTCTTCTCCAGAAACGTCGCCGCCCGCAAATAGTTTTATCGCCAGCGTCTAGTTGATACATTACGTTGAACGTGATCACAGCAAATTTAATTGTAATGCGTTAATCTGGTGATTCGTTTGCTTGCATCATAATGCGCGAACGCTGCGGGCTCTCGAGACGGGTCTGCATAGCTGTGGCGTTTAGAAACCTGGCACTCGTCGTGTGCGGCCAGATAATGAAACAGCTGCACTGCAATGGAGAAAGGAACGGGCAACATGCTGCTGACAGCTGGCTGTTTCCTTGTCTTAGGTGCGGTATTGCTGAGGAAATCCTCTTTGGCGGTAGCGAGTCGAAGAAAATCGTGCAGCACTCTTCGAGCTGGAAGTCTGAACGTCCCAGCACTTCTGGTTCTAAGCCCCGAGGTCATTGACGTCAGCCTGCGCTAGCAGGTAGTAGTGCTGTTCTATTGGGTCTGAGGTTCTTCATCCGAGTACTGGGCAAGTTATCTTGCTGGAAAGAGAGAGAGGGAGAGGGAGAAAACGTCGCGTAGGCGGCTAGTGCTAGAAGCAATTAAGCAACAGAGACGAAGAGCATACGCAAGTTTCGTGTGCATGGCAGGTCCACAGTTGCCGAAAACGAGCAGAGACTGGCGAAGCGAGGACGGCAGAACAAAAACCATCGAAAATTCGCCGGAAAGAAAGAGGCGGGGTCAGGTGAGAGTGCGTATAGACGAAATTAGAGAACATGCGTCGTATAGGAGACATGTTACCTCTTATATGCGTTCGCCCTAGCATTTGTCTCCGCAGCATTTTTTATATCTGGCGGGCTTGGGAGAGGTTTATACTTTCTGTCCACTACTGGTGCAACACGCCTTCTTTCTCTCTCTTTGTCCACTTCTCTCTTCTTGCATTTGAAATACTGCGGTACTGTGCTGCTGTCGCACTCAAATCATACGCGGAGGAACGTTCCTATAGCACCGAAGTGCCTGGTGCAGTCAAGTGGACGCATACGCCGGACTTGCATTCCTTTGTTATTTTCAGTTCCTTCTTGGATTAGTCGCCAGCGATTTCGTTTGCGCGTAATGAGTCTGTCGGATTAATCCATTCACCGGGACATGCGCTGATATTCCTTCGGGCTCCCTCCTCGCTCCGTTCGTGTTAAAAGTTCCGTTCCACGAACGAGTTCCAGGTAAACTGAAGCCGCCTGCGAATCTGGCGAAAATTTCGAATCGGTTTAGCTTATTATAGTGCGGTCCAAACACGCAGGCTATTTTTTCATAAATCTATAGCAGCGAAATGTTTCGCCGCTTTTAAGCTTACGCGGATTAGCGGTTGAGGCTCGCACGATCCGCGCCATGCGGTTGAAGGCTTTCAGAATGCATTAGCTGTAATCTTTTCTATGTGTGGGAATTTTGTTTGTAGTTATTGTGGTTTTCTGGCTCTTAATAATGATGTATCGCTGCGTTCCACTGTCTACGAAAGATGTGCGTTCAGAAAGTTTTGCCTCCTGTGAAAATGTTTGGTAGACCATGCGATTTAATTCGATACTGGAATGTGGGTCAGTGGTCACGGCGCTCGGCAGCTGAACCAGAGGACGAGGGGCCAAATCGCGGCCGCTTTTCTATGGAGGCGAAATGCAAGGCGACCATGTCAGTGCACGCTAAAGAACCTTAGGTGGTCGAAATTTTCAGTCCTCTACTACGGCATTTCTTACTTAGCCTGAACCCCATGAATCAAATCAAATCGTTTTTGGATTGTCCTCTGAACCAAGAGCACATTGCCCTTGCAAATAAATATAACATTCCCGCCTGTCATGGATTAGCCACAGCGTTAGACAAATGAGTTACGTGATCTATTGCCTCTTCATATTGTCGAAGAATGAGCGCGGCTGTTTGGGAATTCTTGTTCCTTTATTTTTTTCCTTCGTGTTTTTCCTCGGAGGGGGGCGGGAGGAAAGTATGGCACATTTTTTTTTTATTTACTTCGTTTTAGAGATTGGCGCGCAGCCTGTATATTTGTACAGGGAAATAATGTACACAGATGAAAGCTGCTCTCGGGGATTTCGGAGCGCAGCATCTGCTCTGTATTGTTCGAGGATTTCGCAGTAAGCAGAGAGGCAAACATTCCCGCAGCCGCCCAAGTAATTATCTAAAAATTTAGTTTTTATACAGAATTGAAACTAATGCAATCATCACGCCATAGACTATCTGCATGCGGTACCCAGAATGTGTACCCTGTTGCGAACCAGCCTTCTATGTGATATTTGAGCATGCCTATACAGTCCCAGTGCGGACCCAATTCAAAACCCCGAGAACTTCCAGTAGGAGGCCTCCCTTTGCAGCAGTGCCTCCGACCGTCACAAGTCGTTGGTCAAAAGGGTCCTTGCCGCCAGATTGGTCAGTTGAGGCTCGAACGAAGGTCCCGATCAAACGTTTAGCTGCTTAAAACGGATGGTTCTCATCATCACCACAGTTGGTAAGCGTTCGAGCTGTTTCGGTTTTTATGCTCTGCTTTCGTTTAATTTATAGCTAATGGTTACGTATACGTTAGAATGCATCGGTCAAAAGGAGACAAATCACGTTCTTTTTTTTTTTTTTTTTTTAAGTCTCTTACTGACGCCGCCTTGGATGCGGCCGTCGTTTTCTGCGCCAGACATCCCTTTTTCGAAGCTGCTGACCCCTGTTTAGGTCGCGGCAGTGGCTGTACACGTCCCCTGTGCGCCAAGCTCGTCCTCATCCGTGCGTGGAGAGAGGACTGCCTCGCGTCTCGGCGTCCGGCTGTCCCAAGCCTCCCACGCGTCGTCGCCGCGGTGTGTTTGATGAACGGCGTGGCGAGGCGACGCACGCCAGCCTCGTTGGGCGTGCTCGCGCTGCTCTCCTCGATTTGGTACTTTTACAGACGCGCTGTGTTCCCCAGCGGATCCTGTGGGTCAGTCTATAGTTCCTACTAAGCCGCCATCGAAAATGCACGTAATCACGGCATATTTTTTCTCTCTCTCTCTCTCTCGTAGCGGGTTTGCTCGAGGAGGCAGAAAGGAACTTCGAGACGTTACAGGCTTATCGCTTGTGATTAGCTTTGTCTTCGTTAGCTTTGCTGCTCCCGGAGTGCTGTGCGCCGAACGATGTTCTTTTTTTTTTTTTTTTTCGAATAATTTCTTTCGAGAGAGTGGGGAAGCGAGGGTGGTTGTTGTCATCAATACTTTTATGTTCACTCTTGCGCCTCGCGTCACTTCGGGCCTTTTCCTGTTCTCGTTCGTATCGTCTACTTCTACATACGGACTGCAGTGCATATGACATTGCAAAGGTTCTAGTCTTGAATCTGTCGGTTCGTTGAAGACCATGTCACCAAGATGAAGCTTTTGCACTGATGCCGTTGCTTGCCGATATGTGCTCTACTAAATGCTTTGTAATGCTTATATATGTGCGTGTGCCTGTTTCTTCTGGTGACCTTGTTGACCTCACTCGGTGTTTTTTTCGATAACTTCTTCAAGGAATGCATGGAGAAAGAAACAGCTGTATTTTCTGTGCTTTACATTTAACATGCTGGAGGCGGAGAGAGCGTAGTTATGTATTGGCGGCATTGCTTCAGAGCGAGGAGTGCATTTGCGTCGACAGCGGAGATGAAAATGTAGCGTGCTGTGCGCACAGCTTCTGTGATTGTTTCACGCACGCCGTTGTGGCGCGATGCAAGTCTGTACCGTATCTCGGGTAACGCCCCACGTCTCTCAGATCCAGCACTCCGCTGACGTTCATCGAGTGAAGCGTGGCACTGTACAGGCAGTTATATTCAGCGTGTCGATTCAACCTAAACGACAAAAAAGGAAACCACGGGTTCTCATAATCTACAAAAAAAAAAAAAAACGGTCTGATTTTCAGCACATAATCGAGCGCAGAATGATGGAAAAATGAGTAAGTTCTGGGGTTTATCGTTCCGGAGCGACACGTGGACTCTATATAAGGGACGCTGTAGCGGAATGCTCCGGATTGGTTTAGACCTTCTGAGCTTTTTAAACGTTCGCTGACAACCCGCAGTAAACGGGAGCATAGTGTTTCGCCTGCGTCGAGACGCGGCCGTTGCGGCAGGGCGTTATATCTTGTAATGGCGACATGTACGGTTTTGCAAAGTACTTTCCTGAATTTGAGAGTTTGAGCTCGGGTGGGCAGTGTATCATCAGGAGCACCTGACACCTCCTTGGTGCTATGTGCTCCTGAAGATGGTGCCAGGTGCTGTAACTTTTTGAATGGCGAGCTTCGTGCGCATACAAGTGCGCACTTGGGAACTGGTCAGTGGTTGTATCAGCTGTTTTTAGGGCTGCCTTGTGCGCGGTCGTGGAGCCAAGTATTGACTGCGTGCTTCGAAAGCAGAGCCGGTCCACGCTTCCGGCTAGCGTTTGTTGCTCCCTGCACACGCTCTATAACCCTTTGAGCGCGGTCATTTGTCCAGGGGCAGCACATAGTACTCTTTAATGACTCGATAGTGGTTAAGGGTTCCGTGTACCGTACAACCAGGTGTTGTAGTTGGTCGGCGCGTCGAGAAATACGCATTTGCAAAAAAAGAAAAAAAAGAAAAGGGGGGGGGGGGGGTCACATGGTACCCCATTGGAAAATTTCTCGTTTTGGTGTAGGGGCCATTCCTAATTAGATATGCCACTCTTGGTGGATGTGGGTAATGCAGGCACTGTTGGCTGAATGCCCATCAGCCACCTCCGCCGCCTTGGAGCGCTTAATTGGCCCGACGTGCCAGCCCTGTACGAGTTTAGCGGATCGCACACAAGGTTCTGAATGGAGTGTATTCTCCTCCTCCCCATGTGCAAGCAAATTATGCGCCTTCGTTTTACCAACAGTGCGCCGATATGTCAGCGCGGTTAAGTCAAGGAGCTGTGTTTTAGTTTGCCCTGTCTTGACGCAAAAGGCGCTTCTTCAGCAATTAGTGCCCCGATCGCCACTGCCTTTTTGACATTCTGGATTCCTTTGCACGTTTGGTTTGGTATATAGGGTTTAATGTTCCAGAGCGAGACCACGAGGGATACCATAGTGGAGGGCTCCGGAAATTTCGATCACATGATGTTCTTTAACGCGCAACTGACATCGCACAGTACACGGGCGCTTTGATTTTCGCCTTCATGGAAAAGCGGCAGCAGTGGCCGGGATTTGATTCCGCGTCCTTGTGTTTCAGTTGTCGAGCGCCCTATAGCCTCTGAGCCACCGCGGCGCTGGGCGATTTCTCGAAAGGCGCATCGTAAAAACCACGTATCTGCCCTGATGCTCCACATGCCTGGTTCCGCTGAAACAGCGCGGTTGGTGTTTTTCTGCGTGTTTCCTTCCCTTCAGCCCCCGCTGGCGTGCCTACTACGTATGGAGTGCACTTTGCTTGTCATCTAGTTTGGCGTCGTTAATCGCACCGTAATGGCACTTGGGGTGTCGCGTGCCCGTCGTCTTTCGACAGTGCCTTTACTGCGTCCGTGAATCTTATCTGCGCCTTTCCCGGCGCCCTGTGGCACGCGTATACATTGCACCAGTTGTGTACGCTCCCCGAGAGTCCGTGCGACGGGGGCTATCTCGTTTATACAGTAGCTGTGACTGACTACTACACCGCTGTTGTGTTTTTCGTGTTTGTCCGCGCTCGCCATCTATCTTGGCCGTAATTGCGACCCACTTCGAGAATGGGGCGATGATGGTTATGACCGTTCGGAGACAGCGTAAGGTGGACGGGCTGCTTGTCGTGGTATTCGTATGCGGAGATCGTGCGAACGTTGGTTTGCCGTGACTCTTTCAAATCAACTGCGCACTATGCCGCGATAGCCGGGGAAAACCCTTCATCGCGTGCGGCCTCGACCGATCTGCCTAACAAAGGTTTGAATTTACTTCAATTGCCTAGTAACGAGAGAGAGAGCGCGACTGGGGGTCACTGTCAGCGTACCGGCCTCGACCGATCTGCCTAACAAAGGTTTGAATTTACTTCAATTGCCTAGTAACGAGAGAGAGAGAGAGCGACTGGGGGTCACTGTCGGCGTACCGACCACTCAGTGCCGTCACGCTTTGCAAGTTCTAGAGTTTGCGAGCAGCTTTTTTTTTTTTCTTGTAGTTCATTTTGAGGAGGCATGAATGTTTTATCGAGTATCACAGAAGGGCTTGCGTACAGATTAACGATGTCATGATGCTTTCGTTTTCCTTCACGTCATTTTGTTTAATAACCGGCGAATATCTCATCGCGGGCGCGTATTCCTCGCAGACCTTTGCAAAGAGCGTTCCTCGCAGTTCAGATAGCTGCATGCCGTAGATGCGCCGCGCTCTAGTGACGGATTTGCCTGCATGTTAATCGAGGGCGCCAAAAATTTAGCCGTGGCCGAGTTTATTGCCTGGACTTGTGCGTGAAATCCGAGCGAGTGGAGAGATACAAAACAAGCTGCCTTCAAACCGCAGTACAACCACAGCTTCTTCCTGGAACGATTTCTGGTCCTTTGCAACAATAACCTGCGACGGGCACCGCCGGCGAGAGTCTGTCGTCGGAGCCATTTCCTCTACGCGGGTTCTTCAGTTTTGGGTCGAAGATTCTTGCATCTCGTTGACGGATCGAATACTACGCTTTAGCCTGAAATACGAGTTATTGCTCCAGCGCATGACACGTGTGGTTAACAGTTGTTTTTAGGCCATCAGCGCAGCGCGGCTTATCTTGAGCTTGCCCTTACACCTAATTGCTCCGACATCGCGGTTTTGAAAGGAAAAAAAGAAGTGCGTTCCTTCCGCTTCATTATTGTTTAGCTTTGGTTATGAAGAAGCAGCGAGGTCGACAAAGGGCAGTTTGAAGTGAGGTCAATTGCAGGAACAAATGCAGTCAAGTCTTAAATGCACAAACTAGTTCTATAACGGGACGTTGGCATTGCGTGTCCTGCATTCCACACATTGCTAAAAGAACGATAGAAGCCGGTCAGTTAGGTATAAGCCTTCAAAAACCTTTTAACACTCTTGATAATGTCGCACGCGCCTGTGTAAGTGCCCACGGATCTCTCTGGATTGAAGCAGGTCCCACCTTGTTGTATCAGCGATTAGAACCTCTCCACGGCCTTAGTGCCGAGGGCATGCTCGCTGCGGCGATACTGTGTGGGAGCGTCGTTTAATCCGTCGCATGGTCGCATAATCTCCGCGCAATGCGGGGAAGCGGTGATTTTAGGGCATCAATCGAGAGCTCGTACATCGCAGATGATATTGAAACTTGAAACAAAGAACGTTATCTCACTCCTCTCTCAGCCTTTGTGTGTGGACTTCATCGGAGATTCCACCTCGAGACGCTGCAGGCACGCGTTTTCCCACAGAGGCTGTCCAGAGTTAATTTGCTGACTGGACAGATAATCGGCAATCAGCTCATAGGAATACCTGTGACAATTTAAGACGTCGTTTCGGGCTGTGACTTTTTTATACGCGCGCCACTCTTGTGCGGGTCCAGCGGACGCGCCGTTAGAAGTGCTTGTCTGGCGTCCGGCGATTATACAGTAAGATGGGGTGGGAAAACTGTGATGAGCGACTTGCGTCTTCTCTAGAAAGGACGCTCGTCGTGGTGTAGAAAGGAGCCTCTCTCTTCTTTATCCTACCCGTGCCTGAGGATGTGGTGTTTTTCTGAAAGGCGTCATGAGTACCGTGCTTACCGTCTCTCAAGTTGCTGTCCGTTTATACACACTGTGTGCAGGCGACGTGCTGAGCCAGCCTAGGCGACAGTGCCAAGATGACTCCTCTGGACGGCACGGGCGACCTGCTGTGGATCCTGGTGGTGGGCTTCATCCTCGCCTTCTTCCTGGCCTTCGGCGTGGGCGCCAACGATGTGGCCAACTCGTTCGGCACATCGGTGGGCGCCAAGGTGCTCACCCTTCGCCAGGCGTGCATTTTGGCCACCATCTTCGAGATCCTCGGAGCCGTCCTCATAGGTGAGTGTATGTGCAGTAGGCGGGCGGGGATTCTTGCTTTCCGGCTATTCTCCTGCGCGGAGACTGTAGTGTTCTATATGCACACTACAGTTCTTGCCTGCATGATCTCGATGTCGATGTTGTTGAAATTTTCCTGTATACTGTTCGAAAGAGTTCAAGCAACGCACCGTGCTTAGTAAAGTTCGTCAATCTTGAATATATATATATATATATACACACGCGCGCGCGCGGTATCCGTGATTTCTACGTAATTTCGATATCTCGCTCTGCCTTACGGGATCACCTACCGGCTGGGTGAGAAGTTGATGTCGCGTAGATATGATTTTCCATCGCGTACAAGTTAGTCCATATTGTTTGGAGCCTTCGGTTATGTAAATGAACCTTGTTGTGTAAACTGTTGATAACGGGAAAAGCGAACAAATTCCGAGAGCACTGTGGAATCTACACTGCAGAAATGCAAAAGTCGGAGCGTTGCTGCTGAACACGGTGCGTCACATTAGCTCTCGTTATCATTGTCAACTGAATGCACCGTCATTATCATTGGCACTGTCATTATTGTCATTGTCACTAACATCAGCGTCATTGCCATCGCTACTATCATGCTCGCCGTAGACATGGAGAATTATGATGTGCGTTTCACGATCCCGGGCGTGTTCACATATCTTGCACCGTGGGCGTGGTGTAGGTGGTTAAAGCGCTCATCTAGGGATCCGAGGGATAGAGGTTCGAACGGGATTTTTATTTTTCTTATGACGTCATCGGGATGATTGACAAGTGACACATAGCGCACAGACCCGACGCACATCTCGCGCACAACTCTCGCGTGTTCGCCATGAAAGGACTAGATTTGGTGAAGGTGTACGATCATATAGGCCGTGTGCCCCTTAAGCATGTGAAAGCTACTGCAAGAACTCCGGCCTCCATAACTGTATAAGTAGGTGCGCAGTTCCCATCTGGGCATCGCTGATGCAACGGCATTCTTACGTTGCATGCAGGGCGTCACTTAGGCGCGTCTCGACGTATTTTCCTGTGTCGGCCTCGGCCACTGGTCTTCATCTTTCCTTATGGGAGCGGAGGTGTTTGCAGTCTCTTTCTCGCGATAACCAGCAATCACGTTTATTGTACCCGGGGCGGGTATTTTCTTTATCGTTCTTACTCGCTTGGGACCCCACTGAGCCATGGGTCCGTGTGGCTTGCGTCACTTGCTTATCTGGTGGCTCGTCGCAGTTGGGTGTTTGCTCTCGAGCGGTTGCCGTCGACTGTGTCGCTGAGTTCACGAGTCGCTGTGAACTTTGAGTATTGCTCTGTGTTTTCGAATGCGCCTCAGTTGAGTGTTCCGACAAAATCTGATAAAGTGAATGCTTGTAGTAATTACTTATCTCGCGTGTTTGTCCAGTAAGGCAAACGGTCTCGCTTTGCGGATCGTGCAGGGGCAGCGGCTTTTGAAAATAGGAAACTTGCGTCGCATGCTCGGGCGGCATGCGAATATTTCCATTACATAGCCAAAAGACCAACCGACAGCCGCTTGGGTCGCTGCCATCAACACATTCTGGTCTGCGACAGACGCTCTCTACTGATGGTGTTCCTCGTTCGGTGCTCTGTTCCGCCATGACATCGGTCATGCAGACACATGTTACGTGTGACTTCGGTAGAGCGCAGACGCTCGTGCATACAGGCGACGGCGTAAATGCGATCTTTTAATCTTTTTTCGCGCATTTCTCAACCCTTCCGCGTCCGCACGAAGCAGCGGTGATGGCTCAGCCGGAGCCAGTTGGTAGGCCGTTGTATTTTCTTTCCTTCTTCGTTCAGTCGCCATAACGACAAATGCGCTGCAAATAGAGGGACTCCTGGATAGTCAACACCTCCACCTTAAGCTGCACGTCCTGGATCTACCTGGGGCCTGATTCTCGAAATGCACCTTCGCGTGTGGCCATATTGCCTCTCTGACTGGCCCTTAATAGTGTCAGTGAGAGTCACGTGCTTCAGAATTTTGGCGCAAAACAGTCAGTTTAGGGAGCAAGTTGCGTTGCCGTCAAAATGACGTCACCTCGGAAAGTGACTTTCAGCACGGCTATATTTTATCTTGAAAACCTGTTTTCGAGGCTGGCCACGTCATTTTTATGCAAACGCAAAAGTGATAATTTCGCGCCGCAAGCTGGAAGCAGGGGATTCTGGCGCTCTTGAGATCCGATCATAGAGACAGTATATGGCGCTGAGAGGCGAAGGTGAATTTTGAAAATATGGTCCCTGGTAAAAGTTCCTTCCTCCGCTAGGGCGCTGCGATCGTCATGGAAACCTCTAACCCAGGTTGTCTGCCTGACTGAATCTATGTAGCACTGCAAAGTGACATCGTTTTAGTACGCTACCTGTTAAGCAACATCTCGGTGAAGCGCGGGCGTCCGCCCCACGCCTTCCAGTCCGGCAGCTGACAAAATAATTTCCTAGTAGTTTTTTTCCTGTTGGACCATAAGTGCACTTCAGGATCTAACCACTTACGTGTATGGAGACGAATTCTCGTTCGCTCAGCGGCGCCCGATTTGAAAGCGCGCGCTTTTCTAGGTCACGCGACGTAGTGGGGTGATAAGGTCATACACACAAGTCGGTTCAAATATATCGCTGAACTAGACTAATAGATGCGCGCCGCTGAGGCAGCGAAATGTATGACACGTCACCAGGAGCGCTGCACGAAGAACGGTTGCGTCACAATTTTGAAATGAAGGAGGGCAGATTTGGCGCCACATTGAGGTCCGTTAGTGATGGCTTAAGGGGAGATGGCCGGGCCCTGGCAAATTATCTGTTGTGCATGCAGTTTTCCCACTCGTCGCCTCGGTGGCTCGGCAACGGCTGACGTCTCGGTTGCTATGGGAACTGTGACGTCAGCCGTTTTCGAGCTACCGAAGCGACGAGCGAGGAACTCGACATACGCAATGTCATTGGTTCAATGTTTTTTTTTTTTTGGTAGCATTGTTTCCATGTGCTGTGTGGTGTAAGTGCATGTTAAATAACCCCAGGGGGGCCAAAATTTCCCGAACTCTCGACTACGACGTCCCTCATGTATGAGTCGCTTTGGGGACGCTAAACCATTTAAACTAAAGTTCTTGGCCCAGTGGTTACTGCGCTTTGCTAGTGAGTCAGAGTACCTGATCGAACAGCGTCACAGCGACGCACTGATTACTGCACCATGAATCTGCCGCTGGGCGAAACGCAAGGCGCCCGTGTAATGAGCGATGCGAGAACACTGCTGCATGGACGTTGGCAGAATTTTGTCTTGAGAGGACATCCTCTCCCCCTTTTTACCTTTAGCGTCGAAATAAACATTCCGTAACGTTTCTTGTAACAGATGTCAGTGGGGAAAAAAGGGAGCACAAGTTGAAGCGGCGGCTTCAGAGAAGGGGAGGGGGGGGGGGGGGGGGCAGGGGGTGGTGTGGCCTCGGGGTGGCGGGAGAGGATGAGCAGTGCCCCTTTAGCAACCCCCTGCGGACGCCCATGTACGGCTGTGGTATGCTCGGCTACGGAGCCAGAGGACTTGGCTAGAATCCGGGCCGTGGCGGCCGCGGGTTTTAATGAAGGCGAAATGCACGAGCCGTCCGTGTGCTTTACGCTGTCCGTGCACGTTAAAAGGTTCCCAGGTGGTCGAAATTATTCCTTTTGCCACCCGCTGTAGCCCCTTTTCTAAATTTCTCCATCCTTTAATTTCCCTAACCTCACCGCGCGGATGAGGCCTACACAATAAAGTGACTTACTGTGGCTATAGTGGCTACTGTACAGTGGCTTTTTCTTGTTACCATTTTTAATTTCATTTGTCGATTGACACCTCTTTTTGAACTAGGTGCATACTTGAATCGATGAAAAAAAAAAAAATGTGCCGAACCGCCTGTGTCTCGTTTTCTTTCTTGTGGTCTGCATGGTTCGGCGCAATTTTTTCACCGATTCATTTGTCGATGCAGCTGCTTCTTTTTCTAGATTTCACGGCGCAACAATAGAATATTTTCCCCACTGTCTCTGATAGAAGGAACCTCGGCCTGCCCCTGGAAGAGTAGGGAATCGTCCCATTGTGCGGGATTGATCCGTATAGGTTGGCGGTTGGCACGCGGAAGGGAATGTTGCTGCAGACACGCAACAATCGGCAGACACGCAATAATTGTGGAGTATAGTGTGTATCGCTTCGACGATCTCCGACCAGCGCCCCTTTCTTTTGTGCGCAGTTGTAGCTAAACCTCGTTCGCTGTTTTAAAATATTGCTCCTTTGTCGTTTAAAAAGACAAACACCTCGCAGCTTACCTTCAACGTCGGCAGGCCGCGCAATAGCGCGTCTTTGGTCGAACGGCCGATCCCGACGGTGACGGTGGCGTACGACGAAGGACGGAAATTAACGGAATGTAATGTGGGCACAATTGTTTCGATCCAGGAGGCGACCCAGCTACCTTTGCTCACTACCGCCCTGAAATAGATAACGTCAGCTGTATATTAGTGAAGGTTAATTGCTGCGTCCTATACGGCGGACTCTCGAGAGAGAATTGCAATTCCAAAGTATATTTCAAATGCCTAGGGCCTCATGAGTGCCAGAGCAGACTTCTGAAGTTGTGTACCATTCGATGTGTCGTTTTCAAATTGTCTGGTGTTTGTCAAATAATTCATTAATAATTGGTCCTTGTTCCGTATTATAACGTGACGGCGTTGAAAAGTTCCGTTCACCAGAAAGTCAGTCGTCGGCGTTGGGGTTGTGAGCAAAAAATCCCGAGCGTGGCGCTGGCAGGTGGTAGCACTAACTGAACGTAATGCTGCCAACTCTGCCCTCGATCCTTTCATATGGGAGGGTGTTATCAGAATCTGCCTGCCAGGACCCTTTCTTTCGCGTTATCCATAGGCCACGTAGGCACGTTCATACGGGTTCATACGGCTTTGCTGAAGCGTGTCGGGTGGCAGTCTGCGTTATCGCGTCATGCCCCTAAAGGCCATTCAGTCCGCCATTCTCTTTTTTTTTAAGGCGAAAGCCTTTAATGGCTCATACTGTCGTTCGCAGAAAGTGTCACACTTTGCGACCACCCGAGGTCACGTGATGCCACCCAAGATAACGGCCAGCATAGGTTAAAGTGGACCACCCTGGGCCCACGGCCCCAAAAGGGGGACGCTCTCGTTGAAGTTTGAAGTTTGAAGTTTATTGTATTTCAAAGGTTAACAAAACATGAATACAGAAGGAGGTCCCAAAGTCAAGGACTGCGGAACGGGACCTCCTATGATGATTATTGAAAAGAAATACATATTGAGCAGTTGCAGAAATTATACAATATTTCGCATCAGTGGGTTGGGGCGAATGAAACGAATTAGTAAAGACGCTATTGATGTAATAACAAAGAATAAACACCTAATCACATAAAGAAAACATAGGAAACAATTCATAAAAAGATGTAAAGGATAACAGATTACCTTGAAAATTACGATATGTGTGATAACAAAAACTGACGAAGAGCGGATTTAAAGGCAAAAATAGTTAATGATTGTTTGATAGTTGTAGGTAATGAATTCCAAAGAGTGGTAGCAGAGAATCGGACTGATTGTTTCCCATAATTAGTGTTTGGTTTAGGCAGCAAGAAGTTGTTGTTGATGGCGAAACGTGTGTCCGTACGACGCGGAATTTGATCATTGGTGGTTAGTGAGAATGGAAGTAGCTCTCTAACAGATTTGTACATTAGGATACATAAACTGTAGTCGATTATTTTCTTTACAGAAAGAATATTGTGTGATTGGAGCAAACGAAGGGCATTTTACATGGGAGGTGGTAGCTGGCAGCTGACATGGCCGAGCACTATAACCGGACGTAGGGCTTCCTGACATTACGTTTGGCAGGAGCTGCCAACTCGGGCCTCTCCTTTCATATGGGAGGGTGATACGAAAATCAGGCTGCCAAGACCCTTGCATTCACGTTATCCTTAGGCCTCGCAGGCACGTTCATACGGATCGTTTAAGGTGGGACTTTGTATGTTGGCTGGTAGCTTACGCTATCGCGTCCAGGCGTCCGTACGGCGCCTTTCATTTGACACTTCCTGGAACGCCGCACCACACAGCCTACAGAGGCAGACGCAGTAAAAACAGGAATTAGCGAAGTTTGAATGAATGAATGAATGAATGAATGAATGAATGAATGTTTATTCCGCTTTTGTCGTACAAAAAGCGCGGGTGACGAAAAAAAAAGCAGTTCGCAATGACCGCTTGACGGGCTTCGCGCCCGTAAAGTCGACGATGAACAGGAGCGGCAGTTTGTGCGATATAAAATGAACAATTCACGCATTACAAAATGAGACAGTGCTTTGAAACTAAAGAAAAATTATGCAATGACAAGGAAAAAGTAAAAATATGAATTGTCGATAGACGCATTCCTTATCAATACAACCTAAGCAGTGAACATTTCTCGGAGGAAAGAAAAAGTCATTTTGTTCATGTTGCTGTAAAGTTCAAGCACATTGGCAGTATATATTTCAACATAGCAAAACCATAGTTTGTTCTACATCTGGGTACCTCAAACATTTCAGGGTTTCTTGTAGCATAGGGCTTGTCGTGTGGCACCAGCTGTACAATGCGGGACAAAAATGGGTCATTTCGCGCGGTATGCTTTTTATAAAAACAAGCAAACCTGTACTGGAATTATTTTGTATTTCATCCGTATGGGACGGGTTGGGGCGTCATAGGAGGAATTTGTTATAACGCGTAGCATTTTCTTCTGCAGAACAAAAAGCTTTTGCAAATTGGACATAGGGCATATATTTCCCCACACCAAATAGCAGTATCCTAAGTAGGAGAAAAAGAATGCATAGTAGAGGTCAAGTTTCGTTTTCGTTGGTAGAATATATTTATTACGAGAGATAATACCTACGAATTTAGAAAGCTTTCGCCTTATCGCACTTTAGTGGTTCGAAGTGTCACTTTTTTTTTTTTTTTTTTTCCCGCACTCATACTCTTTGCTGTGAACCTCGTCAGTTGTGGGACTGACTTTCATCACAGTCGCTTAAGCTGCATTCCTCTCAGGTTTGTTTCACAAATGGTCCCCTTGGTTCGTTTTACATTCACCCGAGCAATAGCATCGGCCACTCAGGCTCCTAATGTATTATGCCACCGCAATGCAGTACGTGACTGGGGCTTCTTTTGTTTCTATTCTCTTTTATGCTATTATGCATTGTGCGTTCAGAATAATGTCCTTTCTTATAGCGTTTTTACATCGCTTTGTGCATTGTGTTGTATATCTCCGCGCCCTTCACTCTTCGCTTGAACTTTTTCTTTTTTTTTTCGTGACAGACCCGCCGTTAGATAGACTGTTTATAGGTGAACTCTGCAAGTGTCGAAATCTCTACGAGTGCAACCGTCAAGATAACATTCAGTGCTCTATCGTGGCGCCGGCGCCTCTTAAAATTTCCGTCCCAGCGGTATAGGCGCCCTAAAGCGCTCAGCCCAACGCGCCTCACCCGCTTGATTGCGGGAGAGGAGATGAAAGAGGAAGAGGGGAGGGAGGCTTGGGGGGGGGGGGGGGGGGGGGGAGCAAGGACTGATGCGGGCGCCCTGTTAGACAAGTTTTGTGAGCAGAGTTTTCGAAACCTTTCTCGGACAAGCGTAATTCTAGCATTCGCCTTGAGAACGCAGCGGGTAATAATGATAATGGTGGTGATGTCCCCAGTCGTAAATGGAACATATCCGCGGCAAGGAATTAACCAGGGTGCACTGCAGACACAAGCGCATTCATGGACAAGAGTCAATGTATGGATAGTATCATGTCTTTACTAGAATTTTAACAGAAAATTAGAGAGAAAAAGCAATAAATTCTTATTCCACCAAAGGAATCCGTCTTAATATATATATATATATAATCGTCATGAATTTTTTGCTTTCATGGATTCGTCACCATCGTTGTCTTCGTAGTAACCACCAGTTCAACTACGCCTGTACTATGGGGAAAAGTACTCTAGTGATTCCCGATGACTCCTGTCTTGTGCCATCTGTGGTCCACCTTATCTGTACAAACCTCCTAATCTCATCTGTCCGTCTGTCCCTTCCCACTGTATACTGCCACCCTTCCTGGAAACCCACATCCTAAGCGACCATCGCTTATCTTTTCTTCGCATTACACGCTGATTTCCTTTTCTTCACTTCACCTGCAAGGCATAAAGGGCACTCTGAACGTTCAGTCAAACTAACCACTCCGAAATCGTTGATATTTTTTAGGACAGGAGAATAAAACGCGTTCGGCGGGACCTGTGTCGACACCGCCCCGTCTTGAACGCCTTTCTCAGTGGTTAGAAACAAAAATATAAAGCCAGAGAGATTTATTGGAAACGGTTCGCTCGAGGCTGAACGGGAGGTAAGGAGTTTAGGGCAGAGCCAAGTGCGGCCCGCTGTGGAAGCCTTGCCTAATCACTGAATCGTTCATTTGTGCCTCTTCTCACAAATACTCTCCAGCGTACATTCGTACGCTTCCATATTGTGTCAGACCACCCATAATGGACAAAAATCCCCGCTTTAATTCAGCCGCACGAACATGCCTCCGTGTCTGACTCTGGATTCAAGGATCCCGGGTTCGATTCATATAGGTACGCGGCCACTCTCATACAATGGCGTGGACTTGTACACACTACAACATAGACAACTCAAACACCCCAGAGACGTGGGAGTCTCTCCTGCGTACTTCCGAGCCAGCAGACCATGCGCGCGGTGGAGGCCGCGACCTCCCAAAGGATCTCCACCGACCTCCTTTAAGACAGCGCAACCGGTCCTTTGACTGGTCCCCTGTTACCCGTAACTTTTCGCTCAAAACGCCGTCGTGTGTGTGTGTGTGTGTGTGTGTGTGTGTGTGTGTGTGTGTGTGTGTGTGTGTGTGTGTGTGTGTGTGTGTGTGTGTGTGTGTGTGTGTGTGTGTGTGTGTGTGTGTGTGTGTGTGTGTGTGCGTGTGCGTGCGTGCGTGCGTGCGCGTAGGTGCCTTAAACACTATGATGTTAAAAAGCGAGCGCCGATAAAAAATAAAGGAAACCAAACGGAAGAGGGTAAACCAAGTATAGTGTCTTATTTGTGCATGCCCATTCTTACATGCTATTCACTTCTTATTCCTAAGGCATGCATCGCTTCATGCAAGCTCCCTATATCAGCGCTGATGTGTGCAGGATATCCCGAACACGCTCCTGGTGCGGATTTTCCTGAATTTTTTCGCGCGCTTCATTTCGATCGTGTGGCGGCAATTACCGTTATTACCCGGTTTTAACGCATTCCCGATCCTAACACGCAGCTTATTATGACGTTCGCAGAAATGAAAGGAGCACGCTTTGTGCAGAAGCGTGTAGCGATGTTCGTATCTCCTCGTCGCTCACTGGGCGATCCTTCGCTGTCATGGCGACGAGCGCGCCTCCGATGCGTAACGATGCACATAACATTAGACTGTTGAAGCTCGGGTTATAATGCAGCCTTAATGTCCCAAATGGGCTCAGGCTATGAGTGACGCAGTAGTGGACGGCTGCGGAGATTTCGACCACCCGTGGTTATTTCCGCGGCCGGAATCGGACTCAGCAGTCCAGAGCCGCAGCTACTGCGCCACCGAGGCGGGTAAAACACCTTAGGTTCGTTCGGGTAAATATGAATGCTCTTGTTTTGTTGTACTGGCTACATTTTTGTGACAATTCTGCGTGTACTTCTTGGGCTTAAATGTCGATTGCTGTTTGTTAGCGGAACCCTTTTTACTAATTTCGAGTAATCCTGCTTGCTTTTAGCAACCACTGGCAGTATTGCGCACTTCGTTTCACAAGCGTTCTTTTACTCCCTTTGCTGATGGCCCGAGCCGCACTGCATATAGCTCACAAAAAGCAGACTGCGTTGACGAATGCGTGAACGCAAAACATTTTTTTTTCTTTCTTACTTATAAAACCGCATCCCTATCGATCAGTATAGTGGCGAAATTCAAGGCACACTCCCTAGAGAGAAACGTGTGGAAAATATGTGGAGATTTTCCACTGCGGTTGACTGACGTGTGTCGTTAACCGGTCGCCAATTTGCGGAGCGTATATAGTATGCGCTGTGTATGCCTTTCTAAAGCGACGGTAGAGTGCACTTTCGCTGGAAATCGCGTGGTCACAGCGAAGTTCTCCTATTGGTCGACACACTGACGACGTCACAGGTTGTATATCGTGATTCAGCCGCTGTTGCGAACTGTCTTCTAAGAACAGCACACTGCGGAAAAGAAAAAAAGCTGTATGTTGAGAGGGAATCGAGTCGCTGCCCTTTTGATGGAGAGCCGGCTGCGCTACGCAACTGGGGAACGTTCGTTCAGTGCGATAGAGGGCTTATGCGACCGCCTCATACTGCACAGTGTACAGTAGCCACACATTACCTTACAGCTACGGTTAGTAGAAATCAATACCCTCTAATAGCTATACTAAACGGCGCTGCTGCTTCGATCTTCTACTTCGCAAGCTACTTTCCACTTTTACCTCGAGAACTATACTTACCTCGTCTGCTTCGCGCAGATTCTTGCCTCCTCTACTTTGTGCAGCTACTTACCGTCTTTACTTCGCGCTACGTTACTTCGCATTACTACTAATTATTACTGGTCTAAACCATTACCTAGCAGCAATGCATAATTTCCATACGCTAATGCTGTAACACTTAGGATACCTGAGTGGTCCCTAATTTTTTGTCTTCATCGTACATAGCAGTGGGGCCGCGGCGATTCGCATTTCGCCCACTGAGCACTATGAGTCGCGAAATGGAAGCCCGGCACCAACGGCCGTATAAATTTAGTGCGGATGAAATGCAAAAGATGTCATTGAGTTATGCGCGATGTTCAGCGCGCAGTGAGAAACTTCCAAATGGTCGAGATCGCTCCGGTCTCTCGATGCTAAAATATAACTGTCACGTGGTGGCGACAGGGGCGATGATAACTAATCAAGAGCCTGGGAGGGCACTAAAGAAACTCTTTATTGGGGCTGACTTGCGCCCGCAAAGGAAGTAAGCGGTTCGGCGGCGGCGATAACAGCAATCGTGCCCGCTGGTCATCGAACAAAGAATGCCTGTCGCGCCCGTCAACGCTCAATTTATAGGCGACGATGAAACGTCTAGATAAAGCATTAACGGGTGACTAGCATAACCGGGAACATCATGTAAACACGCACGAGACTGGCTAAATCTTCGAGGTACAACTCGACGCATGTTGCACGACAAACAAAATGATACAGCATCGTCTGGGGAGAACAGGCATGAATAAACAAACAAACACAGAATCGATCCGGGCGCTATAGATTCACAGTGATAAGGCCCCATGCCAGCGACTGTCTAAAAAGAACAAAGATTCGAATGATTCGCTGCAATACGCTCGGTCCTTTATCACGTTCGTTCACTTCTTCCCTCACGGCGCGATTCAGATGGCCATCGTGAGTGAGGCAATTACCTTATCTGCCCTTTTTTTTTTTAAACTTGGCTGATGAAGCAGCCTTCTCCCTTCCTTGCAACAAAACGTCTACTAAACCTCACCGTTTGCCGGAAGTCATTTTTTTATTTGCCGCTATGGCTTAGTGGTTAGACCGCTCGGCTACTGAGCCGGGATATCTGGGTTCGAATTCGGCAGTGGCTGCCGCATTTTCATGCAGGCGAAACACAAGTCTGTGTCGGCGCACATTAAAGTACTTCAGGAGGACACCTGTTTTTCCCTTTCTTCCCTTCCCCTCCTTACCTTCCTTCACGGCGCGGTTGAGGCGCCCACCTAGGAGCGATATAACGCTACTCTCTGTTCCTCAAAACCAATTTTCAAAACTTCACCGCGACCGATCACCCGGTGGGGCAAATCCCCTTCGCACCCATAAAGAAGGAAGTTGAGACTACGCTGCTGTTCTCTTATCAACGTCTTCTGTCACGTGTTGTTGCAGGTTACAAAGTGTCGGACACGGTCCGCAAGGGCATAATTGATGTGTCCATATACGACGGGGCTCCCAAGGATCTCATGCTCGGCAACTTGGCTGCCTTGGGCGGTAAGTGCTGGATTGCGGGCAACTCGCACTCTTTCTCAATTGTTACACAATTTAGATGTAGCTAGGAAACTGCTCGCTCTTATTCCATTGATAAGATTATGTGTGAATGACTTTTTATTTTTTTCTTTGCATTACTAAATCACGTTTTCAACAACATGATTGTAGCGAAAGAGATTATGCACGAATGCAAGCTTGGCAACTCGTATGTGTTAACACAGTTGCCTTTCTTATTTTGTAAAGCTGCAATATTGTCGACGTTTTCATTGGTGCAAAAAAAAATAATAATAATCTCTTTATTGCTATCCTCGCAAATCAGTTATTGAAAAGGAATCAGCTGCAGGGCCAGGACAGTTTAGGAAGCGGGGGCAATAAGGGAAGCCCTGGCCGCGACCTTGCACGACCCCGAGCAGCGGGCGACCAAGTGGCGCGCTCTCACCGCTCCCCGCAGGAAGCGCCATTTGGAACATCCTGGCCACGGCGTTCAGCCTTCCCATCTCGGGCACGCACAGCATCGTGGGCGCCGTGGTGGGCTTTTCTCTCGTGGCGCGGGGCCTGCGCGGAATCCGCTGGTGGGAGCTGGGCAAGATCGTGCTCTCCTGGTTCGTCTCGCCCGTGCTGTCGGGCATCATCTCCACCGCACTGTACATGCTCATCCAGTTCCTCATCCTGCGAAAGGTACGCCCGCCCCATCTCCCGGCCGCCGCTCCGTGGCTAGCCAGCCAGTGGCGAAACTCTGCCTGGGTTAGCCGACTGTCACAGCCCTTGCGGCGCCTCTCTCTCTCTCTCTCTCTCTCTCTCTCTCTCTCTCTCTCTCTCTCTCTCTGTGCGTGTGTGCGCCCGCGCGCGAAGGGGGGAGGGAGCGTCGCTTACACGTGACGTTACAGGCGTCATATTGGTTCACCACGCATCGCTTCTGCCGAGCCTCCATCGATAATATAGCGATTGATCTGATTTTTATGGTGGAGCCATATGTAAATTTAATGTGTAAAAGTCTCTGCCTGTACCACATACGTATAGCAGGCAAATAGTCAATTGAAAATAAAGGGGTGAGGCTGTGAGCCAAATAATTTTGAAAAAATAAACAAAAAACTAAAAGAAGCTACATTATCTACCTTCGGCATTTTTTTTTTTCAGTTTTTGTTGTTTCTATGTTTAATATGGTATTTGCTGGTAAACAATAGATATTAATCTTCAGTTGGCATCATATTAGTCGGCTATGTACAGACTAGTGGATTTTTGCCATACTCCTCCAAGTTTAGCACCATAACAACCACTGTGATACCGACGCAAGCCATCTGTAATAAGTAATCTCTCTCCGTCCACCTTACCACCTGCTTAGGTGGTAAGGTGTCAGTTTCGTTGCTGTCCTGGTACAAGTTGCATTGACGCGGTGGAAAAAATTAATGGATGGGCTCACTTTACCCGAAACATCAATTTGATGCGGTGTAGTTGTTGACTGCAATGACAGGAATCCATGTCTAGAGATATTATCTAACAGTCGGCACGCTCATTTTAACTAAGAATTCCAATGCTCTTGTCTGATGTAGCTTTTTGGGTGCATGGCTTGCAACTATAGTGCACAGCAGAACCACTGTGATGGCTCTGAATGCCCCGCATCATGGTATGATACGATTCCAGATGCTGTGTTGTCCCTGTTGCTGTAGTGGCAAAAAACATGAATTTTACTGATTACCATTGTAGCTAAATATATGTTAGAGTTGGGTGAAAGGTTTTGCTTTTAAATGCAAATGTGCTGCAGCAAAACTGTGTAACTCTATTTTTTTTTTTCCCCACGGAGTTGTGAGCCTTTGATACACAGTCAAATCAAATCAGATCAAGTTTATTTTGTTATGAGAGAGGCTTTTACATACCTAGATTACATACAGAAGGAGGTCCCAATCCGTTTGGTGTTTTATTTCTGGCCCTAATGTGCTGCCTTCTTTTGGCACATGCACATATCACTCAAAACTGCAAGCTGCAAAAGTCCGCCTCAACCTCATTAAGTATGCTTTGATTCGTTGGCCATTTTTGAGAGGGGCACATTTCAAAACTGTGTGCCACCTTTCATGGAGCCTAAACGACCTGTTTGCAGTTTCGTAGTGTGCAATATAACAGCTGCCTTGTTCTGCAGTTGCTTTAACAAGCAGTTTTTAGTGCAGAAGCACTCGAGTCTTAGCACAGTGGGTTTCACCAATTTCCGGATTCCTGCTTCCACCCGACTGAGTGTTTACTTTGGTATACGGGGTTACACTGCGACTTGCTATGAGTGACTGTGGCCATGACCAAGGTCAAGGCCTAACTAAGCACAAGTAAGGAAATGAAGCCTGACCATGACTGAAGTTTATCTGGACGCACTTTGGCATAATTGTGCCTTCCTAAGCATAACTGAGCGTAAAAACTTTTACTTGCTTTTGCATATCAAACTTGTGCTCATTTTTTTGTAAACTTTATTGTGTTAAATGGGCAAGCTTGCATAGCAACCAGCAAGAACAATGACATTATGTTATGTACATGTATAGTAGTGCAAGTAATATGTGTATTAACAACCACATAAGAATAAAGCTAAGCTTGCTGTGGTGTTATTTTTTCACCCACAGGAGAAGCCATTGGAGCCTGGCTTGAGGTCCCTGCCCTTCTTCTATGCTTTCACCCTCTTCGTCAATGTCTTCTCTGTAGTGCACGATGGGCCACGTCGTAAGTGGGGCACTTTTCTTACTTTTCTGAAAAATGTGTGTTTCAATAGGCAGCTTTATGTATTATTTCACGGTGCTCTGAAAAGAAAAACTGCAGTTCTCATGTTGCATATAAGTCTTGAAAGCCTGTTCTTGCACCATAGCTTTATCCAGCTCTGTCAACCCTATTTATCTGATCTAGTCCTGCATTATGATCAAAATCATTGGATAAAATGTGAAGTTAGAAACACCCGTTTCAGATTACAGTGATCCCTCATGAGGCCAGGAAAAAGTGCTGTAAATAATCAGAATCAGCTAACTTGAAACTGCTTGTAACCATTTCGATTGTTTTGGCTTTTATTTGATTTCCGTTGGTGACTGCTGCGCTCTCAGAATTTCACTTGCTTCTTTCACATCTGGAGTCTGTTTTGTGGCGCAGATTTCATGGTCCAATTTTGCACTTTCAAAAGTAGTGCTTCTAGCAGGACTCTCAGGGAGGGATGTGTCGTTAAAACTTAGATACAATTCCCACTTTAATGTACCCTTGTTCTGTGCCAAGTATCTTTGCTTTAGATTTTACATGAATTAGTATTTAATATGGTGTAAGACCTATTTAGTTGCTGACACTTCACCCAAAGCCACTACTAGATGGTGCCCAGACAAGGGGGCCTGTCAAGCAGTGGAGCTGTAGCGGTCACTACAGGTGTTGCGACGTCATTTTTGTTGGGGCGTGTACTATGCCGTTTTAGTGCTGCAGACATGGTTGCTAGGTAACGATATCCTATCTGCACTTATGATTGCCTGGCACAGTGGTTTCAGATGAGCGTGCTCCAAGAGAGATTTAAAAAAAAAAAAAAATAGCACTCAATTCTCGCGAGTCTAGTAGCTCGAATTGCAGTTGGGTAGAAAGCACCATCATTAGAGCTTACGCAGCGGTCGCTAAACTGTGATGCAAAAACTTGGTTGATAACAAAGCTTGTTCATGCATAGTGCCCATCACAACATCGAAGTGGAGAACCCAGTACTGATGCATTGCAATGCTTCTGGTAGCTAAAAACACATGTGCACCATTTTGAAAAATTTAAAATTGAAAAAAATTTATTTCCAGTAATATACAGGAAATGGGCCTCGGGCGAAAAGCTGTACTGGAAAATAGTGCCAGAATATGGCTGTAAACCCTTTTTCACATGGGGTGAATGAGGGTAATTGAAAAATAAAGTAACAAGAGCTGACATGGGCAAACTCTTTTTTTCTACAAGCAGAGAACCTCATACACTGTGGGATTTCAATGATGCACATTACTTTTCATAGTAGTTGCTGTAATCCTCCAAAATTTGTTCGAATGCCTTGCCGTAGCACACTGGTTAGGGGCTCAACTGGCGTACCAAAGGACATGGGATCGAATCCAGGCTGCAGTGGCCTCTTTTTAATGGAGGCAAAAGGCTGTCAGTGCACATTGAAGAACCCCAGGTGGTTGAAATGTCCGGAGCTTCCCACTTCAATATCTCTCATAGCCTGAATCGTTTTGGGATGTTAAACCCTATAAACCAAACCATTTGTTCCAACGGTACACCAAGGCTTTCAAGCCTGTGAAGCGATTTCACGATTGCTCATTAAGCTTCAATATCATTTCTGAATCGCCTACCATTCAGAGGCTTCCTCAGGGGTGTGAAGTTTGAAGTCAAACTTCAAAAAGGCACAGTCTTTTGGGACCACGAGGGCACGCTACTGCTTGACGTATTGGTTGTCGGTCAGTAGCAATTCACTAATAATGGCAAGGAATTTTCTCGCAGGTGCCATGTTGTTACACAACAAATCTCAATTGCACTTAGCCAACAAATTGTGTGAATTGTTACAGCGCTTGCGGAGGAAAGTACTCAACCATCCTCGATCCATCTCTTTGCATATCTATTTCAGTGGCTTCAGGAACTTGATTGAAGCAGATCTTTCCTTTACAATATTTCGGTGTATTGTTGCAACAAGTGTTTAAACGGGCATTGTGGCTATGCTGAAAAGTAATAGGGGAGTAATTACTCATTGGCATCCACCTTCCTTTAAACATTCAACCAACCTATGCTAAAAAAGTAATTTGTACCAGTTATGTACTACTGTGTATCAATATATATAGTATCTGCCTGTGCAATAGAGTTCATCTATGTGAGCCCTTGTGTACCTTTCGAGCCACATTTGGAGTTAGTTATCTCTCCGAAGTGGGTTTCTTGCTTTTCATCAAAGTGAAGCAGTGGGGACAGGTGTATTCTATCAACATTTTCATTTGTTAGATTACATGCAACTTAGAATGGTGAAACTGCACATTTTCACCACTCTCTCTGCTGGCATTCTTGTCCTAAGGTGAAAAGGAGCAAAACCTAATCAGAACACGAGATGAAAAGATAACACAGTGAGCACAGACTTTCAACAGTTCTGACAAACGCACAAATTCACATTCCCTTGCAAACAGGCACCACGCGTGCCATAGACATGTGGCTTGTGCGCTATGCAGAGCACGCACTTTGCACACTCACAAAAATTATTGCGCATGTAACAGCTCAAGTTCTCGTTCTGGGAACAGTAAGGAAAGTGTGCCAACACATTGCTCTCGTAGCCTGGTTATCTCAGCCGCTTGATTACCTCACGAACCAGCTGTTCATTGTGTTTTTCTAGCACTTCACATTGTTTAAATTCTGCAGCACAAGTTTCAATGGTCAATCTCTGACGTGAATTTCTAAATGCCTGCACGCTTGTTCAGCATTATTTTTGTTTTTTCAGTCTTTTAATAATACATCTGCCTGTTTGCCCTGTATACTTTTTCCCACATTTCAACGGTATGGAAAATGGCTTCCAAGCATTCCACAAACTGACTCTGGAGGTTTATCAAGTACCCTTGCGGCTTTGTTGTCTCGCCTGCATTGACACGTCAGCAGAGCCTTTTCAGGTTTTGAACTGTTGGCGCATGTGGTGCCTGTTTGCAAGGGTATGTGAAGTTGTGTGTTCGTCGAAATAAAAATTGTTGAAAATCGGTGCTTGTTGGGTCATCGTCTTGTCTCATGTTCCCATCTATGTTTTGCACTATGTATTACCTTAGTACGAATCACCAACGAGCCCAAGCTGCTGTTCTGACATTTTTGGCTGCTGTGATTTGTTTTCTTCATATAATGACTCTTTCTTCTTTCTTTCTTTTTTTTTCTTTTCAGTGCTGAAGTTTCACCTCATCCCTTGGTGGGGTGCCTTGATAATCTCCCTCTCAGTCGCTGTGATCGCCATCATTGTCGTCTGGTTCTTCATTGTCCCTCGTCTCAGGACCACCATTGAGAGTGAGTGAGAGAGTGCACGCATGGAAATAGCACCCAGCATGTTGAGATGTCTGTGACAAAACTAGCGCATGTAGCTCACATTTTGTGTGCCAAGAAAAGATCAAATTTATATACACCTGTAAGGTAACTGGTCCTTGCTAAGAATACCATAACAAGGTTCTAGTAATGTCGCGACTGATGCCCAGTTACTATGGGGAGGACTGGCAACTAGTTGAAATATTTTTTTCAAACAGATCAATGTACTTTATCTTTATTACATTCAGGTTTATTGAGCTTTTTTCTGAACAGTTATGTAGTCCTGCTCCCCTTTGCCTTGCATTAAACATTGAATAGATGTGATTCTTATATCCTCACTGTGAGGCAAGCTGTTTTGTCTCAACTCTGAATAAACATTTATCATAATCCTTCAACAAAAGCAATGTGTATCTTTTCACAGCTGTGCAAAAAAATACGGGGCAAAATTCCACATATGACCATGCTTTACTCGCAGGCATTCCCTTGCTAGTTGAATGCGGTGTGCTACTGTACGTCTAGAAAAAGAAAAGGTGGTTAAATTTTTTACTACGATATCTTGCACAATCTTCTAAGTCTGTTTCAAACATATGTGAAAGTCCTTTTATGACCTCTGTTGCTTATGTTAATCATGAAAAAAAAAGAAGTTATTTACAGTGCTGTTTCACCACCCTGTTGACATCTCTAGCTAATCATAGCTAATGACTTTGCGATATGAACATCTGCCACAGTTGTATCCAGTATATTGAGTCAAACAAGAATTTCATCATATTAGGCAAAATAATGTAGTGCATTTAATGTGTCGCTGAACGTAATTGGTATTTCACAGTTGTCCCCATATTAAGATGGTGAGGCCCAGCTTAAGCGTGAAATTGTGCGAATGGTTTGGTGGAAAGGCTTATGTCAGGAGGTTTTGATTACTGTTGCAGCTAGTTTCAGTCGATCATTTTAATGCACATGTAGAAATGGTCTTGTTTGTTGGTGTTAAAATTGTCTGGGCAGGTAAATAACTGGCATGCCTTCTGGCATGAACATCCCACTTAACTACACATTTGTCCTTTTGCCTCCCGCATACTTTGAATTCAGGCATTGCACGTGAGTGATTAAAGCCAACCTTAAGCGGCTTTTTCTTGCATGCAACCAGCATTTTGCAGGGCCCAACTTTTTCTAACAGCATCGCATGCTTGTTTTTGCATGCACTCCTTCTAGGGGACATTTCCAGCGATGCTGATAATGACCGAATAACCATGACTGGTTAGTAAACTTTAATTTGTTTTTCTCAAGCCCCTGATTGCATAGTGTATTAGCAGGATTTTGTTGCCTTTTAAGCATGGTGCGCTTGTGTTTGATTTCCTGAAATCTTTGAAGTGCAAATTTGATAACAAAAGCTGATTTAGGAGCAGGGTAACTATTCCCTCTGCTATCAGAATTATGCCGCAGGGGTTTTCAAACAGCTGGGTAGAGCTGGTGTTCTTTGGAGGTCATTTGAAGGTCATAACAGGGAATGCGATAGGAACCTATCGGCAAGTGTGTCTTGTGTAATGAGGTTAAGTTTCCCTGCTGAGTAATAGTTCATGCTAAGGTGTTTTGTGTGTGTTTACTGCTAGCGTCAGCGACAGGACAAGCTGGCATTTTTCTAATGTGCTTTGATGCTCGCGTTTGATGCGTTATTGACAGAAACGTCCACAAAATCATCTGGTTCCTCTGGCAAGTATACAAAGGCTAGCCATGTTGTTACGCTGTGAACCATTTTGCATGTCTGAAGTGTAAACACTAGTTGCCTTTTCACTCCACTGGATTAACTGCTGTAGATTGCATGATTTCAACCATGCACATGTGTCTAATGATGTGATTATCCCATGCATGCATTATGATAATAGTGTATCAGCTTTCAAAACATTGCACATGCTCAAAATATTTGTGATTTAGTATTGACATCTTTTAAGGCCCAGGAACTTGAGATGAATATTGCAATGTTGAACAGTAGGTTTATTGATGGTGGATGAACATTTGATGTGTGTGTGTGTGTGTGCATGCGCGCGCGTGTGTGTGAGAGAGAGAGAGTGAAATTTGAATTCAGACTATTTTGTCGGTTCTGTGATGTATTCTCATATCTACCAGCTCCAAAACCTATGGAGTATAAAAAGAAGTGTACGTTAAGGACTTGCATGTTCTACAATCAATACTTTCCTTCTTAGTTGACAGGCATTGTGAAGATGAAATCATAGAGGAGACAATGCCAAACTGTACCCTTAAAAATTTTTTTTTTCTTGTGTCATTCATTATTGGCTTTATCAATGTCATCCTCTCATCGGTTAGGCAGTGTTTATTTGTGCAGGTAAAACTAATTGATGGGCTAGTTGGGGCATTACTCTTAAAAGGAAAGATTCACAGCGCTAACAAATATACTCACAAATAGACACACAGGACAAGTGCTGACTCCAACTTCTTTTTCAAAACGACACAAATTTAAACTTCTTCAAAAAACAAATGCTCTCGCACTGTCGGCACCATATGTATGCCAGTTTAATCCTTCCTTATCTAAACAAAATTCAGAAGACTACTTTCTCCACTAAATAGTGATACTGAGGTGTCACTAATGCAATCCGATCCCAGCCTTTTTATATAAGAGGCTTCGAGCAACTTATGGGCAAGAGTTTCTCTGCTCTTGCTTAAAATCCTAATTTCTGTTAACTTTGGTTCACACTTTGGCTTGAAATCGCACAATTGGCAATGGGTGGATAGATGTAAATTCGGACTGTTTTTCAGAGAACGCTTATGCTCTGCAGCCTGATCATTCACACGTCGGCCAAACTGGCCGACATATGAATGATCGCCAATTGCCAATCATGCGATTTCAAGCCAAAGTGTGAATCAAAGTTAACATAAATTTTAAGCAGAAGCAAGGACACTCTTGTCCGTGAGTTGCTCGAAGCCTCTTATATAAAAAGGCTGGGATCGGATTGCATCAGTGACACCTCAGTATCACTATTTAGTGGAGAAAGTTGTCTTCTGAATTTTGTATAAGGAAGGATTAAACTGGCATACATATGGTGCCGACGGTAGGAGAGCATTTGTTTTTTGAAAAAGTTTCAATTTGTGTCGCTTCGAAAAAGAAATTGGAGTCAGCGCCTGTCCTGTGTATCTATTTGTGAGTGTCTATTTGTTAGAGTTGTGAATCTTTCCTTTTATTTATGTATGCCACATATTTCCGTGTCAGTGATTGTTTAATTGCCATAGTATTTGCGTCAGTTTCGTGAAGAGAGAAGGAGGAAAGCTTGCTGTTTGTTGTGCAAATTGTGCTCCTGTCTCGCTCTTGCCCGTCCATCACATTGAGGAGAGGAGAGGAGAGGCACACTCCAAGACAGAATTTGCACAGCTTCAATGCAAGCTTTGCTCATTTCTCTTCCAGAAAACTCTCCTCTCCTTACTGACGTTGCAAAACATGATGATGGCCAAGGTGAGCTTTGTTGAAAAAGAGTGCCGTGCAAGGGAGGAGAATGCAACATTCGAAGTCTAATGTTGCATGCTAATGTATGAGATTAGAAGAAAAAGAAGTGTTTATTCATTGCGTGTGTGCAACAAAAGATGTGTAGCTCTGGAGGGTTCTTTTACTTTTTTATTAGTTTTTTTGCTTGCTCCATACTTCACTTTTTCCTGTAAGGTTATTTGAGTTCCTACAAAATTCGTTTACTGAACATCATTGTATTTTATAAGCTGAGAAAGAGCTCTTGACATTCCACCTGCAGGAATTGTTTTAATTCTTAAACTATGTGTGTATGTCAAAATTTTTGCTACAGTTAATGTTTGATTTTGGCACACGCGAAAAAAATGCTAAATGCTAAACTTTGCTGTCCTTTTTCATGCAGAGCTAGCCCAGGCAACCAAGGATCTGCCCAAGACTTTGACATATTCATTTTCACCAAGTGATCCAGTCAGCGATGATTTGGTAGACACAGACAGCAGTAGGAAAGTGAGTTCATTTGATTGTGAAAGCTTTTGTAACGCAAGCTTTGTCCTTTTTTGTTTTGTTCGTGAGCTTGCCATCTGTGAGCAAATGTAGGCGCGGCCATCTAAACTTTTCAGCATAAAAAGTTGATTGTGAGGATTGAATGGAAGGCCTTATGCAGTGAAGGCCCAGTTTCTCTGGGAATAATGTGTACGCATATTTTAAATAAACCACATAATTAAGAAAGGGCAGAATATGTCTTTTTAGATGGTGTGTCTTAATTTCATTTCACCGTCGCTCTTGCTTCTCCACATCCATTCATGTGCTGCATGTGGTTTTCATATCTTTTCTTGTGTCCTTGTTATTTACACACAACTTTTTGACAATTCAGTGTGTTCGGTAACTTTCTTCATCTCCTGCTTATATTGATCCTGCTCGCAATGGTCTCTCGTGCAAATTTTTTGTGAAGTCATGAAGCGGTTTTAATGATGCTCCCTCGCTATCTTACTTCTACCAAGATTTCTCGTGGCTCTTTTGCTTTTGGGTGTTGCGAAGAAGGGCATTTTAGTTGTGCTCACTTCTGAGCCAGGTGGACCATGTCTTTAAGGCAGATATTTAATGCGACACAGACAAGCGCGAACAAGTTTTCAAAAAGTCTTTAGAAATCTGCTTTAACACAGACAGGCACACATCAGTAGGCACAGTGAATACAAACAGCTTTTCATTTGTAAAAAAAAAAGGGATGCCCCGCTGTGGTGGCGCAGTGGTTATGGCGCTCGACTGCTGTTTCCAAGGGTGCGGGATCAAATCCCGGCTGCGGCAGCCACTTTTCGAGGGAGGCAAGAAGTTAGGTGCCCGTGTGCCATACGATGCCGGTGCACGTTAAAAAACCCCAGGTGGTCAATACAGTTAAAACTCGATTTAACGAAGTTGAGGGGAGCCGTGAATTATTTCGTTAAATCGAGGACTTCGTTAAATTGAATGAGGCATTTCTTGGGCACATAATTCAGTACATTCGATTGCAGTAAAACCTCGTTAAAACGTACCCGCTTAAACAGTACTTTCGTTTTAAAAGTAGTAAAGTCAAGTCCCCGACTGAGCACCCATTGAACATAATGCATTTTGCATCCGCATAAACCGTACCAGCTTATCGCGGTCGTAACGGTTAGCACGTACCATTTTCACTTTTCGTCGCACTCGCGCGTGACGAATTCACGCCGGTAGCACAGACCCAAAGGACGGTTCGGCTAGCGGCGCAACAATCTTCCCTAAATACCGCCGACGGGACGGCAAGCCACACAGCTAATGACAAATTGGCGCCAAAGTTGGTAATCATACAACTAGCGCAATCTTTGGGGGTCCGTATGGTCATCGTCATGACCCCCCGTGCTACTTCCGAGTGGGTAGCGCCAACACCACGACCGGCGCCGCTAGCGCGTATGAAAAGAAACAACAACAATTCTTACTAAAATTCTAATTTTGGGGTGCTGTCTACAAAATAGACCAAAAATTAACACTTTTTCACCTTTATTTCTCGAAAAAAGGTTCGCTAAATCGGGACAAATCACGGAATCGGTTTCGTTATTTCGGGTTAGTCAAAGCATTGAACCCTATGGGTGTCTGAGGGGGAATTAGGATACCTTCGTTAAATCGAGATTTTCGTTAAATCGGGTTTCGTTAAATCGAGTTTTGACTGTATATCCGGAACCCTCCACTACGGCGTCTCTCATAGCCTAACTGGCTTTGGGACGTTAAACCCCACAAATCAAATCAAATCGTTTCTAAAAAATGTGCACTTGCATATGTATGTACATTCGTAACTCTTTTGTCAGGCATGAGAAAACAAACTCAGATATGAATAAATGTGCTGCCAAAAGAATTTCATTATATCAGAATCGCACTGACATGACATCCAAGTGAAAGTTTTGTGTGCACTGTCAGTCAAAGCTGAAATTACCATTATTTTTTTGTGTGCACTGTCAGTCAGAGCTGAAATTACCATTATTTTTAAGGCTTCACTGTTTCACTGGCATTGTTTTGTAAACTGAAGCCCTTGGCCCCTGATGTGTATTTTTCTTCTTTCTCTCCCTTTGTGTTCATCTCCCTCAGCTAAGTGCAGGAAACATATTGAACGGTGGTCGGCGTACCAGCATCGAAGTTATTTCTGGAAAGCTCCAACATAGTAAGTTTCAAGCGTATTATGCTAACTGCTAGCCTTGAACTTGCATATTCTTGTGGCTCGTTCCTCTCTGCCCTTGACCGCTGTTGCACATGTGTGCCAAGTTGTCTTTTTCTTGTGTGTATGTGAGGAGATTGGAAGAAGGGGGGTATAGGCTGTAAACAATTATTAACAATTAGGGTTGTTAACAACTGTTCAGCAGTGATAAAAGGGGCACATATAATTTTAATTTCAGGAGCAACCTCGTTGAGTGGTAAATAAATAATCTTGCATCTCATGATCAAAACAATTCATGAGAAGGATTTGGTTACGAACGTTTACTAGATAAATACGAGCCATATATAATCTCGTAAACATGCATACATTTTCTTAATTGTTTGTTGTTCCATTATCCTCACACCGTTGTTGCAGATGATTACCCAAACCTACATCCACATCCACACCACACTCCACACAAGAGGTTGTCATTGGTGATGATTGAGGAAGCAGCCCTGGTAAGTGCTTGGTAGCATCTAAGGAAAAGTGAATTTTGTCCAAAAGTCTTATGAGTTTCTCGCTACAAGAAGAATTCAGTGTCCCACGCTTTTTTTTTTATAAGTATGCACATTTTAGTGCATGCACACGCTTATGTGCTTTTGTTAAATTTTCGCTGAGACCATTGCAGCCTCAGATGGCTACGAGAAGCATACCACTATTCTAAGCAAACACTTTCATTGTTGCGCGTACCCAATACTGCAAGTTGGTCAACTTCTCTGTCTTCTTTTTTTCTTTTCATTCTAGGCTGTGCCTCCTATCAAGGAAAACCATGACGATGATAAGCCAGAGACGGCAAAGTTGTTCTCATTTCTGCAAGTTCTCACAGCAGTCTTTGGATCTTTTGCACATGGCGGCAATGATGTTAGGTGAAGGGCTTTTATTTTCTTACCACTTCGTTCTCATTGTTCCGTTTTCTCTATTATTCTTTGGCAGGCTGGGAAAGTTTATGGCTACATTGTTTGCCGTTCTGGTGAACAGTTTGTGTCCAGAGCGGGCAGTATCCCGTTTTCCTCATCCATTCAATCACCCGATTATTGAGGTAGACTGTGAAACAAGCCTTTATAAGAAACGAAGTACAGTGGAATCTTTTTGAAGAGACTCTCATGGAATTCAAAATTCAGAAGTACATTATTTCGAAAATTGAAACAAGCCCCAGAAAAAGTTGGTAATGAAACACACTTAGCGCAGAATTCACTTGTATTAAGCTGCTTCGAAAAACCTATCCTTTGGCGCTGGACTTCTTGTTTCTCAGTGTCCAGAAGCAAATTTTTGAAACTCGTACAAACTAGTCCCAGTCTCGTCACTTACTCCTCACCCGCAACAAAGCTGCTAAGAGCATCTATAATTTGGGCTCCCCCTTCCCCGCAGAAGGTCTTGTGAAAAGATTAACATGTGTAGGTGTTATTAGTGTGCAGCATCTTGGCAGGCTGCCAAAGTCAGTGGTGCAGGCTTCGACACCAACAGGCAAAAACTGAGGAATTTAGAAGGGAAAGAAAAAAAAAAGAGTACATTCTTGACCAAAAAAAAATGGGCATTTTTGTTGCGAAAGAACACTACAACAGCCAAAGGGAGACCTCAGGTGACCGCAGCTGCACCGTGAAGAGGCATAGCTACGGTCTCCTCATTAAAAAAATTAGCCTTCCATGACATTTGAATTCACGTTACACCTATGCCACAGGCAGGAGCTGCCAACTCTGGTAACTCCTTTCATATGGGAGGGTGACATCAGAATCAGCCTGCCATAACCATTTGCATTCTCGTTATCCCTACGACACGCAGGTACGTCCACACGGCTTGGTTGAAGCGTGACTTTATATGTGGACTGGTAGCTTACATTCTCACGTCATACCCTTAAAGGATGAGCTTGTGTCTCCAAAAATGTAGCACCTTACACTGATAGGGCGTGATAGGGGAATAATGTCGCAGGCAAAAGAAGCTTCCGCCGTTGCTTTCGCAGTTCAACTAGGGTTAACCAGAGCTCAACCACAACTAATTTTTTTTCGTGCCTTTTGGAGGGAGATTAACAGCCACGCAAATTTTTTATATATTTTTGAAAATGACGTGAAAATATGATCGTATTGGCCATCTGAAAATTGTTTCGCCGTTGCAGGGCACTACCTGTGAATGCCGAAAATCGTATTAAGCGGGTTGACATCAACATGATCTCACTGTATTTATTAAAGGCTGCAAGGCTTGCTGAATGTTAAGACCTGGTTAAAGGAGTAGATGTGCCAACTTTTCGGATGTTTCCTTTTTTCCACAAGAGAATGGTACACGTGAGTCATGATGTGGAATTCACTTACACCAGCTGAGCTATTTGTACAACGGATAATATTCTCCTGACAATTCTGTTTCTGTGTCAACGGCTAGACAGTGGTGCCATAGTAAAAGCTGAGTTCAGGTCATGTGAGCCTTACAAGAACTTAGTCATTGTTTGTCCATTTATGTCATCCTCGCTCTTTGGCTTGCATAAATTTGGGATGGATTAAAATGAATGAAGAAGTGACCATACTACTGATTTGTATACCCTACGTGATCTTGGGTCTTCACTTACGTCACAGCATTTACTGGTTTTTGAAATCGACACCGAAACATGAGAGAAGGAAATTGCATGTTATTCACCAGTTTTGGACTAGTAAACAATGCTGTCTGGGTTTTCGAATGTGCTGCACATCACTGCAAAGGAAAAACGCAGAAGTAAAATTTGGTGCCTCCAGTTCTGGTAAATTGCAGTTGTTGAAGCTGGAATTCGGTGGATTAAATCACTAAATGATCCGAAGTGTTAGTGATCCAAATGATCCGAAGTGTTTGCTGCTTAACACTTGCCCCTTCCTCTCTGTTCAATAGCAATGCGATTGGGCCCCTGATTGCCCTGTGGATGATCTACTTTGAAGGCAACGTGTACCAGACGTCAGAGACTCCCATCTACATTCTTCTGTACGGAGGAGTAGGCATCAGTCTGGGGCTCTGGATCTGGGGCCGGCGTGTGATACAGACACTGGGCGAGGACCTCACTAAAGTGACGCCTTCCAAGTAAGGTTATTTTGAAGACTAATTGTGTAATTGTTCTGTTCACCTTTGACTTGATTAGATTACTGTGGTTTGGCTAATTAATGGAGAATTATCTCACAAACGTGCTGACTAGTCAGATACTCAATTTTCTCACTATATTGTACTAGCATCCCTTCCTCATCCTCCTTGGTGTTGCTTTCATACTGTACGCTTTTGAAGGTTGGATTTGTATTCATCAAACTGACATACTGATGCAACAGAAAGCTGATCAATAGAACTGCCTAGACAGCTTCCATTTGTGTAGCTTATGTATCTCCTGCGAGAGTGCAACGTTTAGTGATAATGTGATAACTGGGGATGTTCATCGATGGCTAGTCCGGTCAGGGGTGGTTAGGATGAAGTTGAAGGCTTCAGCAGTGCATGCTGAGCACATTATGGTGCTGGGCCATCCAGCTTTATGCAAGGAATAGTTAATGTACAGGTTTTGTCAAAAGTTTAGACACCAAGGATCTTGCTTCTGATCTATGAGCAGGCCTTTTATTGTATCCATACAAGTCCTAACTTTAGAAAGAGTGACTAGAGTGTTCCCTTCACCTTCTCGATATTTAGAATGCTAGTGGTGTGCGATGAGCCACATAGTGTGGCACAAAATATAAGCGCTTTTGACAAAAATATACTGCCCAAAGAGTTCACTACTAAGCCCTTTAACGAGACTTCTGGAAACAGTACTGGAATATACAGGTAAGCTAGTAAAGAGCAGGGACAAGATTTCAAATGCTGGAGATGGGCAACGAGCCAGTTACGGTGCTTAGAAGCAAAATCCTTGACCCATATACTCTTGACAAACACTGTACATTACATTAAGTAAATTTAAGCAACATTTTGTTGATGTAGCCTTGTTTAGTATAGAAGAGAACACAAGAAAGGCATTGTCATTAGTAATAATTTGTAGTTGGTAATCAGGCCAACCAAAAAGTATATGTTTAAATTTGTATTATCCAAACAAATCAAGCACTATTGTGTACCTAAGGGTTGTGGCACTAAATCCAAATAAGAATTGTGGGTGGCTGCGGAAAGGGTGAAGTAAAGATCAAGTTTGTGTACATTTGCTGAGAGAGAACAGAGGTATCATGCTTGAAAAGCATGCACCCTGTATTCGTACTGCTTCATAAGCTTCCGTTTACGAGGCACACAAAAGAAACTGAAATAACATTTTTCTGCAAAAAGGGGCGTCAAGGCCAGAAAAACTACAGGTCCATTAGCGTACTACTTTCTGGTCTTTACAAGAGATCTACTAAACAATGGTACATGTTGCATATAAAATCTTGAACCTTAGAAATATTGTGAGAGCGTGCAGTTAAGGGGGGACACGGGTCTTGAAGGCGGAAAAATCGCCCAAAAATCAATTTTTAGAAAACTGAAGTATTAGAATCTACAACTATTATTCTCTGATTCCACCAAGTTTCTCACCTCTCGTGTCAATATTTGAAGCGTAATATCAATTTATAACAAGTCGGCTGGCTCATTTCAAGCTGATGTTTTCACTAAAATAGCGCATTTTCAAAAAAGTATAGCTTCCGTTCCACGGCCGCGCTCACGGCGATCTTGGTCTCTTTCGAAAGAGTGGCTTTTCGCCTTCAAATTTCGCGCTCCTGCGCGTCGTTTCGCTCATTGGTTCGAGTTCGATACAAACAAAGAAAAGAAAAAAAGCCACAGCACACGTTCCTATTCGTTGCTTCGGTGCATGTGACAAAAAGGGACCCTGTGATTGGCCGTTCGCGTCTCGCGTCGTCTGCTGCGTGCGTCAGGGCAGTCGGAGCCGTGCCCTTAGACGCATCTTGCCTAGTGCTGTCAGCCTCGAACGCCTCGGAGATCTCGCAGCGATGTCTACGCCAACGAGAAAGTTTGCGATGCGTCATAAATACGGCAAAAAAAGGAAAACGTCGTCGATCGGCAATGCTTCTTTGGTGCTTTGGTGTTGCGAGACGCCGAAAACGAGCAGATTCCTGCGTCCAGTGACCGTGTCGACAAACCTACGGATCAGCTAGGCCTAGCGGGCCCGTCAAGCGAGCACACTTCAGACGTCATCAGCCGCGTTCGTCACGATACAACGCTTCTGACGCCTTCCGATCTGGCAAGTGAAAAGAGAAAAGCCGACGCCAAACTGCGGGAGTTGGATTCAACGCCAGCAACGAAACGTAAGACAGACTTTGCCGCCAGTGATGCCGCGATCTGCCCGCTTGATGAGACGAGCTTCGCCGTGATTTGCATCGAGTCGATCAACAGCCTTCTTGACGGTGCAAAGTGTAAAACGTGTGGAGGGAGTGTTAAAATCGGCCGAGGTGATCGCGAATACGGCCTCGCTGTCAAGCTTTTCTTGACATGTGTCAACTGCGGCGACAAGGCATCGGCGTGGAGTTCGCCGCGTGTGGACGGAAAGCAAAGTGAACATTCGCTGTGAACATTCTGGCTGCGCGCGCGATGCAAAGTACCGGCAACCGGCGGACTGCATTCAACGACATCTTTGCCGCGATGAATATTTCCCATCGTGGACTGCACACGAAAATGTGGCAGAGCTACGTAAAAGAAAAGCTGACGCCTGCCGCGACGCGTGTAGCCGAGAAAGTGACCGTTGAATGCGCGGAGTCAGTCCGGAAGCTGTACGATGAACTGAACGTTGACAATCCTGGCAACGTAGCCGTGTCCTACGATGGGACTTGGATGACTCGTGGGCATTCTTCCCACATCGGAGTCGGCACTGTCATCGAGCTTTTTACGGGGTTTGTCCTAGACTACGTTGTCCTGAGCAATTTTTGCGCAGGTTGTGAGCGGGGACCGAAAATGGACGACCCCACATACCAAGAATGGAGAGCAAGCCACGTCTGCCAGAAAAATACTGATAAAAAGGCTGGTGAGATGGAAGTAGAAGCAGCCCTAATCCTATTTAGAAGATCGCTCCAGATGCACAACCTCAGATATATAACGGTGCTGTCAGACGGCGACAGCCGGTCCTTCCTCGCCCTGAAAGATGACCAAGTGTATGGCTACGTTGAGGTCACCAAAGAAGATTGCATTAACCATGTTCAAAAGCGGATGTGGACAGCTCTCCGCAATCTGCTGTCAAAACAAAAAGGGTCAGGCTCGGAACCACTTGGTGGTAAAGGCAGACTAACTGGTGATCTAGTCAACAAGCTAAGTTCTTACTATGGCTGGGCACTCAAGTCCCACAGTGGCAACATAGAAGAAATGGCAAAAGCGGTGATGGCTACCTATTATCATGTGACATCAAATGATCAGGAGTCGGATCACAGCCTTTGCCCAACAGGTTCAAGTTCCTGGTGCCGGCAAAATGCTGCCAGTGCCAAAGGAGAGCCAGCCCCAAGGCACCGCTACAGCCTTCCTAGTCATGTATGCAAGGCATTGCGATCAATTTATGAGTGCCTCTCTGACAAGAAGCTCCTTGAGCGATGTGCAAGGGGAAAAACCCAAAATAATAATGAGAGCCTGCACTCTCTCATATGGGCACTGGCACCAAAAGAAAGGCACGCATCCCTCTTCAGTGTTGAGGCTGCAGTTGCAGAAGCAGTCTTGAAGTTTAATATAGGGTACCAAAGGACCTCGGTAGGAATTTTGAACGAGCTGTGTTTGAATCCTGGCCAGAGAAGTGTGCGGCGTATGGTAGAAAAGGACAAGCTTCGGCCCGTTGCATCTACAAGCAAGCGTGCATCGGCAGAAAATTTGCAGCGTGCTCTGAAAAAGCGCCACAAAGGCGGTAGTGCTCAAAATGACTATGCCCCTGGGGCATATTAACAATGTCTGGTAGTTGACATGTACATATTTTTTACTTTTAGTGATTAAAAATGACTTCCGTTTGTTTTTCTCATTTTCTCAAGATGTGAATTTTGGTCTCCTGTCAAGTTGGTGAATGCGATATCTCAACACCCATTTCAGATACAGCAATGATTTTTGTTTCAGCATTAAGCCAAATATGTGGAGCACACAATGTTGCAAGCAGATTTCTTAATTATTCTTTAAAATTTTTTATAAAGGCACTTTTTGTGACCACTGTGTTTTCATGTTACGACTACTAAACTTCAATGTGCAATAAAATGAAAAATAATCATTAAATCAAAAATCTGCTTGCAACATTGTGTTCCTTATTCATTCTAGTATATAGCTATATGCTAATAAGTTTTTGTGAAGTGGTTTTTTTTTCTATTGTTTTCACACAAGTGCACCATTGTTAATTATCTCAACGCCTAATTGGTTCAGAGAAAAACTAATATTTTTGGAATCAGCACCAGGAACTGCACACGTGTGGCAAGTTTCATCACTTTAGTTCAAAAATTAAAGAAAATGGCTTTAAGACCAGTGTCCCCCCTTTTCCATAGACTTGATTATATAAAAAAAGATCTCCTTATGACGAACTGCCTGGCCTGCATAACTCACTCTTGCTATACCTGTCGCTAAAATGATGATCCTTTCTTGGAACAGCGGTGTTAACTGCGCACACAAAAGCTTGTAATGCTTGAAGTAAACTGGTTTGGGAAGATTACTCACACTCATACTGTTATGAACAACTTATGCATATACTTGCTTCCACAAGTCGACTCCACCGTTGACATGTCTAGCTAATGTAGGTATGTTCTAGTGGTCTGTGTAGTAACTAGTCTGCTTACTACTTAGGACTGTTTACTGCTTATGACAATGTGAGAACTTTAACGTTGATGCTTTTTACTTCTACCTATTTTGAGCTTGCATGTTTTTATTACACTAATGAAGCTTGTATATGGATGCCGTTCTACTGATTCCTGTTATTGCCGTGGGAACGGTGTACTGGCCCTGCTAATATTTAATATGTACTAGTTGGCGGGGACGCGGAAAGAAGTACCCAGTTTCTGAAAGCGTACTCTAACGGACTTCAGGAAATTGGAAATTAGCCCCCTGGAAATTAAGGAAAATTCAGGTACAGTAAGTTTCCCGTGAATGCACGTATGTGCGCTTTTATTCTTGTTTTATTCTTATTTTTAGTCTTATCAGCCAGAAGTCTGGTTATTTTCAGTTGTTGCTGTGACGGCCGTGCAGCAACAAAAGCAGTCTAAATCGGCAAAACTAGGAGAATTCTTGTCCTTGGGGCCGAAGTTCTCCTTCCTGTCAGCGCGCGATATCTGATCGCCGCCTGTTTGCACACATGCTGTCAGAACGAGCATATTTCCCAACACCACAGCTCCCTACAAATGATGACACCCTTATTCAACTACAGCGCCGCAAGACATACTTTACACGCTGCCACACATCACCACAAGGCTGCCGCACATCTGCAATGCAACAGTTAGCACAATGTGAGCCCACGTGGACTGGTCGGGACCACTGTGATAGGGCTGGCAGTGATAATATAGTCGGTGGTGCATTCATGCATGAACACAGATGCAGGCAACGTTCTGGGGACTGCCTGTCGACATGGATATTGCCGCATTTTTGTTCTTGTTTGTTTTTTTCCTTTTTTTTTCCTTTTTTTTCTTTCTTTCTTTTTCCAAAATGCTTCCCTCTCCTCAATTTCACTGCTTGTTTATTGGTCGACTCCCCGAAGTGGGCTTGTTTCATCTTTATTTGAAGCCAAAAATAACATGGCCGGAATGGCTGTATTGTTGTATCACTGATGGTCCGCATGTTGGCAGTGCTTTTTAGAAAGATAGGAAACATTTTGTATCACAGTACGGTGTCAGCGAAACTGCAACGGAAAGTACTAGCCACTGTGCCATGAATGGTCAGGCAATGCATGGGTTTCAATGGTGCCTAAGCTAGTTTTAAAACTACATTTTAACCGCACCAACTTGGTAAGTGCGCTCTTATTAACAGTGGTTTATTGTAGACTTCTTGCCAACATCCTGCAGCGTCAGATATATTGTTCTGTTTTTCTTTTATAGAGCAGATATAAAGTATATGAATGCAATATATGAATATAGTGGTATATGATTAACCGAACTGACTTGAGTCTCCTTGTCAAGATGACCTTGCCCACTCACTGCAAGCCGCAGAGTCAGTGCAGTGGTACTCTCATTGCAGACAATGAAGAAAACAAGTTTTCACTGCTTTCCTATGAGAAGTTGACAAATTCAAATGGGAAATCTGGCAGCAAATAAAAATGTCCCCACTTTCTTCTGTTCTTGTATCTTCATTCCAGGTGTGGCTATGACATAGTGGCATGAAACAGTTTAGTTTTAATTCATGTAGTGTACTTTGATTTCGTTTTTTGTCAGTTAATGTAAAGCATGTAGTGCAAAGCAGAACTAAGCAATCCGATGAAGGTATTGTGCACACGTTCCTGTGATTGGTTCTGGTGTAAGAGTCTTTTTGTTTTTGTTTTCAAAACAGTGGCTTCACCATTGAAATCGGTGCTGCCTCAACAGTGCTTCTGGCCTCCAAGGTGGGCATCCCAATCAGCACAACGCACTGTAAGGTGGGCTCCATCGTGTTTGTTGGCTGGGTGCGGTCACGCAAGGGCGTCGACTGGGGCCTCTTCCGCAACATTATCATGGCATGGCTGCTCACGCTGCCTGTCACAGGCGGACTCACTGCTGCCATCACGAGCATCCTGTACGCAGCTTGTTCGCTCTGAAAAGCGTCACGAATTCCACTCACCACCACCACCACCAGAGCACTTTATCCGAGTTGACACCACCATCGGGCTTATCAAGAGTGCGTACTGCAATCCTGTGAACAAGAAGACGCCTCTCCGCGCCTGCAGTGTGCGCTTGGTAGATGGGTGCTCCACCCCAGTTTTGTGACATTTGGGGATGCTAGGCAGCAAGGACTGTTTGCAGCAACAATTTGCGTCCCCTTCCTGCAGCGTGGAAGGGAAATCCCAAGTGTGATGGTGCTGCGACGAGCCTTGGTTATAAGTGACGCGAACAAAAGAGAGTTCGGTCTATATGTACAGTGGTGCACGTGTGTTTACTTGGAAGGCTTTGGTTACCGGCATGTGGTTTAGGCGAAAGGGCACAAAAATGCTGTGCACCGTTTGTGTCGAGCAACACCAGCTAGAAAATGTGGACAGATGGCCGTCCTCTACCTGCGGATTTGGTGTGATAGTGTGTGTGGTACATCAGTGTCCTCCAATCTAGGGGGACAGTTGTTTCATTATCCTCCACCTGAGCTGCGGTGGATGTTATTTGGAGCAGTTGTTTTTCTGCAAGTGTATAATTGCCGAAGCTTGCTACTCGTTCTCAGTTTGGACATGCTAGTCCTGAGTTGTGTGCTTTCCTGGGCTGTGTTATCTTGCCCTGTCATCTTGCCCTGGAGGACCATGTGAATTCTTGTGCAGATGTTTTTTTTTGTTTATTTGTTTGTATTTTAGTATTTAGTGAGCCGGGCCTTTTGCAATCTTATTTTTAACTAGTCTTTGTTTACTGCATTGTTTTTTGTTTTTTTGTTTTTGTGGCATGCCACGGAACTTAATAATAAGCCACAACTGGCTTTCACAGTAATTTCAGTATTGAACAATATGTTGAAAGCAGTGAATTGAGAAATTTATTTTGCGGTAGACTTCTTTTTACTAGGTCATATTATAAAGCAGCTGTGACTGCAGTGCATGGTTGCATGTTAATAGAGTTTTGTTTCCCTGGTTCCCTTTTATCAGGAATAGGGCTGTGATGGGCACCTTATTCACTGAAAGACAGGCTGGAAAGTCTCGTAAGAAAAGAGTGGAGCATAAAGCCATTCTGTCTCTTCACCTGAAGTGGCACCTTTTTTTTTCTTGTCTTTTCCAGTCATGTTTTCTGTACTGAGAGTTGTAGGGGGAAAACAGGGTTGCTAGACTTCACTGTATGTCATTACAACACTGCATATTGTACAATCAAAGTGGCTGGCAGGTAAACCCTATCAGCGTATATTTACCCCTTTTAGATTTTACTCCATGCTACACGGAGCATAGTGTGGCATTGGTTTTACGAATTTGGCGTGCATAACAATGCTTTGTGAAAATAGCATTTATTCTTGTCTCGCCACTAGTCGGCCATTCTAAATGCTAGCCATTGCTCTTAAAGGAAGTCACACAGTCATTTTACTTCTTTTATAGGTGTGCATACTGTGGAAGAAATTCAGATGTCTTTTTTTTTTGTGTGTACTTTTACGAGGGAGGCGGCAAGTTTGTTTTATTTTCACAAATTTATTTCTGACGAATGTCCTTTGAATATGGTAAAGAAATAAAATTTTCTTCTTGTTAGGCAAGCCATCAATACTATATTTTTAATACTTAAACTTGCTTTGTTGGGCATTTAGGTCATTTGTTTGCACTGAAACATAATTCTGTCACTCTTTATGTTTGGTGGCCAATTGATTATATACACTAGTACAATGCTTGGTGAGAACCTTTTACATTTAGGTCAAGTAGGTTTGGTAATACTAAACCGGCGTCATGGCCTTCGTGGCCTTTTGAGTACCTAGAAGTGTATTGATGGTTAGTTTTAGAGCGGGCTGGCCTGAAATTTTTAGCTACTTTTGAGGCAAGCAGTTTCTGTTGCACTGCCAGCTAAGTAGATAGTGTTTGGGTTTGCTGAGAATATGTACAAATCCAGTTCAAACTGCCCTTCACTTTGGGCATTCACACACATATATATAATATATAGACATTTACTGTTTTTCGAAGGCAGCCATGTCACGCTTGTCGGAAACTTTACCGCAAGAGAAGCGTAATTCACATCACTGATGATGATCCACTCAAATCTTTCGCGGTTACCTAGATGTCTTTAACTTCAACCGGTCCTGTGCGTGCTTGAGTTCTGCAAACTATACTACACCTTGACACATCAACAATATATACCAACCCTCTTTTTTCCCATCCCTCTCAACCTTCGTGATTTGTAAGTTTTTTTTTTTTTGCTTTAGTGTGTGCAACTATTAAGCGGTGCACAAAATTTAGTCTGGAGTTCGTTTGCTGTCGGCATACCGCCTTGAAAACCTCTGGTTTGGTGTGGAACTGCGCAGTTTGTAGCTCTTGATCATGCTTTAACCAAAGCCACATAAATGTGATTTGATGAAAGAGAACACTTGTGTCTATATGCGATGCCAGGGTTGTGAACTTAATCTTTCCCCTGCACGGACGTCATCAGAAAGCACCATTGTGCTGAATGTGCTTGTGAACTAGTTGCATCTCTTGACTTGGATGAATAATGTGGAAGTGCTCTGAATGTTATTTTCATTGGCAACTTCTGTGATTTATGCTATTGGCTTTGCCAAGATATTGAGAAGGTCTGAAAACAGTTTTATATTGCAATGCATAATAGTGGCCAGAGCATGTTTTTCCCTCTTTCATAAAACAAAATTATGAAAATTGTGCTTAATTTATCGTGATTTTCAGCTTGAGAAACTGGCTACTTATTAACCCTTTGACTGTCAAATATTCTGAAAGAAAAAAAAAAAAATCGCCCCCAGTGTCGAATTTATTTAAACGCTATGCGTACAGCGCAGTACCCGTACGGCAAAAATGCCACAGGATGGAATGCGGTTGCAGTACTCTATGGCAGAAACAGTCAAAGGGTTAACGTCTAGTGCCTGACCTTTTTTTAGAATATCCTAACGTGTTATTTCATGAAGCACTGGTGAATGATGAGAGTTTTAGCGCTATAAACATCTGTAGGGTCCAGCATATTTGTACAGAGCTATTGCCAAAAATCTGTGAAAGGATAGCCTTGCCTGCCAGTAAGTCTAACTAAATGCAGTGCCAAATAAGCCTACCAAAGCTTTGGAAGGCTCGTTCCAAGACTGGTCAGTGCGGCAGTACAAGCTTATACACTCTAGAACTCTTTGTAGATAAGCCTACAAATTTATCTACTTGTAAATAGCTTTGCAGCCTTTATTTTGTGGAGAATGCTGCAGGAAGTGGTGTGTGTATAGTTTGTGAGTGATTGTATGTCTGGAAGATGCAGATGCTAACAGAGGGCCCTAGCTAGTGGTGGTTCACATTTGCTTTGCATCACTAACATGTAAGGCACCTGTTCGGAAAAAAAAGTGCTGGTGCTGATTTTAAAGAATCGTTCATTGCAGTGCCTTTTCTGAATTCACAAACATTCTTGCTCTAAATGTAATCCAATATCAAACAGCCCAACTGCACATTCTTGCATCTTTGTCTTTTTCTCTGCTTCTGCAAGGCCAGACTCTAAGAAAAATTTGCATGTTATATGTACTGTTAATCTAGTGTGTTATTTTTTTTTTTTGCCTCGGGCTCCTATTCATGAATAGCTCCTTCCTCATCCTACAACATCCATAACTTTGTGTTAATGTAAGGTGAATTTGTTTTTTAACTCTAACGTGAACTAACAATGTTGATGTGACTCAAATTTCTTGCAGTATATATTCCAAATCTATGATTGCTGCAAGCAACCTATTTAAAGCTCATAAAATTGTCCTTAAAAGTATAGAAACCTAAAATTTGGTTGAGTCTTTTCACTGCTTGATATTTACATATGACTGCTAAATAATTCATGATTGTTTTCCTCTGTCATGCTGTTTCAGTTGTGAGTTTAACAGGATAGCAACGGCTGCTATGTCAAAGGATAGTTTAGTTGAGGCAGTTTGGTTTTAGTGTAGGAATGAATTAAGATTGCAAAGACGGTGTTTCGCTGAAAATTCGATATCGGCGTTATGAGCGATAAACACGGGCCTGGCACTGGCAGGTGTTAGCTGGCAGCTGACATGGCCGAGCACTGATTCTTTGAAGTTTCGTGCAACTTAAAAATACAACCTGATACTATTAGGAAGTTGGTAAGAGCTGCCAAATTGGTTGCTCGTTTGAGATGTGAAGACTGAATAAGGATCAACCTTCCAGTTGTCTTGGATGCCAAGTCAGGCACGCTACTCTTAGACTACGAAAGCACATTCATATGGCTTGGGTTGAAGTGGAGCTTAAATGTCCCTCGCAATATTTCTCGCATTTCATGTGACCTAAATTGACCTTTAACACTGCCGTCATTATGCGACTGTAGAAACTCAAGCTAAAAATAATTTATTCGCTGGTCATAGGCAATCCTTTATGGTAATTCACGTACAATAATGCCTCAATGCATTATTGTATTGAAAAAACATCCAAAATTTGGTGTCTGTACGCTTTTAAGTGTTTCTGAAAAGTAATGTGCTGTGAACACACATACTGATGGGCCCTCTCTATTTTTCTTTTGCATCTGTTATATATAGATTCTTATGCATGTGTCAGCATGATGTGCAAGTCTGTTCTGCATAAAGTTATTTTCCTCATGTTTCTCATGTTAGTCTCGAGAATTATGCATGCTGTAAAGACTGCCTTTCCTGTTGATGTTTGTTGCTACACCATACATTACTGTGCAACACTTTCTTCAAGCAGTGATATTGCATAATCTTTTGTTGTTTGTTATGCAGATTTTAATGTTTATTGTTCTTGTCATGATGTGATACCACACTCCTTTGCAGCTTGTGCCATTTGCACAAGGCGGGAAAATGTGTTGAGGTTAACAGAGGAGTAGATTTGTTCTCACGCTGAAAAACCCAGAAGAAAAGAATGGGAAGGGCATGTTGTGTGAAAGAAGGCATGCCTAGTCAGTCTAGCCTTAATAAAGATGTAGTAGTTCTGACGGCATCTGTTGTTTGTTTTTTTTTTTTTTTCATAGGCAGTGTTTGAAGTAGAATATGAACCTTTCACAGAAGCTGCGTGACATGAACTTCATCAAAAATATTTGCTGGAAGCCAGGGCGCCCTTGTCCATTCAAGCAGTAAAACTAATCAGCAGCGTGCATGACAACATGGGTCGAGCTGAATGGTCAAGGCTTAAGGAAGGCATGTCAGTGGTGGCTCAACAACTGTCCCTTCGCAGCAATAACTGCAGCACCTGGGCCCATATTCTGAGTGCCTCTTTCCGAGTGCCTCTAGTCATCTGATTGGTTGAAACGCCGGAACAGGCTGTTGCCATCTCTTCCGGTTCCGTAGTGGCAACACCCGGTTCCGGCCAATCAGATGATTTGAGGTCACGTGAGATAGCGACACTTCGATAACGACGCAAACTCTGAATATGGTTCCTGACCATTGAGAAATTCCATAATTGATGTGGAAAGTGAACACAAGACTTTCCTTGGTACTGCGCCTGGTGTGGCATTTAGTGCTGTGCGTTCATGGAACTGCCTGATATTTCACTGCGAAAGTTGTGTGTTTTGGGTTGGCATTTTATTGCGCCAAAGCATGTCGACAGGGGTTGTTTTCGGGATCGCGGAGGCACTGCATTCGCATTGTCGGAGGACTGGCGACAGCAACGCTAGTGTCGCGCTTACGTCCGTCGCGACGTCATGGCCATCCATATATGGCGAGGCGTTGCATGGGCGGTCAGCTCTTCATCACGACCGCGCTAAGAGCGAAGCTGAATAGCGCACCGCGAAGAAGGCGCGGAAATAACAAGTGGAAGTTAGTACGAGCAACGGATGGCGACTCTGACGAGCCATCCGTTAGCGTATGTGCGTAAATATATATGCATTATAATAGCGTCATAAACGTTTTAACGCGGTAGCGTTAAGGAGCTCGTGTCGCAGAAAAGCCGGTGTCGTCGGCGGCGTTGGCCGTGAGCGATAAATCCCGGCATGCACTTCATAAATAAAAAGCAACTTCCAAGATGGGCTGGGTGGGAATCGAACCAGGGTCTCCGGAGTGTGAGACAGAGACGCTACCACTCAGCCACGAATTCGATGCTTGAAAGCGGTACAAAAGCGCTTCTAGTGAATGCGGTGTGAATGCCTTAGAAACGTGCCGTAGAACGTTATACTGCGGTGTATATCGGCAATTATGAGCATGTTACAGAAGTCGCAGTTACACGAGTAGCGAAGTACGTTTCCGCTAAATTTCTGCGCTCTGCGCACATGCAGAGCCCTCTTGCGGCAAACACAGAAGAACCCCTCCCGCCCCTCCTCGCAATGTGCGGCGCTGCCCCGACACGTGGCGCGCCACTCGCCCCTGACGTTTCGCCGTGTGCCCTCACGGGTTGTAGAATCAAGCGTCTTTCCTTTCTTTAGATCACTATCTTCGCTCACCCGCTTCTCCCCTTCGGGCCGCGCGGGTACCGGTGCGAGGATGCCCCTATACCCTTGCGTTTAATAAGTTTTCTCGACGAGGTGCAATAACGCTATCGCGTTCCACTCTTGAAGGCGAAGCTTAAGCGTCCTCCAAATTTTTTTTTCTTCTACATGATGTAAGGAATTGGCATGAGCCAAAAAAAGTTCACAAATGATCAATGAACTTTATGTAGCGGATACGCGCGTGAACGTTGCTTTTCTACGCATGCGTGCTGCATGCGAAGCAAGCGCTGAGTGTGCCAAGCACCGCAACGCGGGCGCACGTGGCCTGCGGAGTGACGCATAGAGACTATGGTCCAATGGTAGCGACAGACGTTTCGCGGCGCGATTTCTGAAAAAGGCGCACGGTGACCCAAATTCGTTTATGAATTTGTGGTTTGGTTTATGGGCTATGGAGGTGCCGTAATGCATGGCTCCGGATAATTTCGGCCACTTGGGGCTCTTCATCGTACGCGACACCACACAGTACTTGGGCTCCTTGCCTTTCGTCTCCGAGACTCGGCCGCCGCGGTTGGGATCGAACTCTGTTCTCCCAGCTCAGTACACCTACGTTTATCATTTTCTCTGTACCCCTTCACAAAGCCTCGTATCTGATGAAAGACGCATCATGTTTCCTCCGGGTGTCTCGGCTAACTTGAGCCAAGGACTAGAAACTGCGGACCTCAAATAATTTTACCTAAATTACCAAATATCGATTTTAGACAGCAAATGGGATCTGCCAAGTAGGAGACCGCCTTCAGAAACCCTCAATCCATTAGATGTGATAAGGAAATCCTTGCGTGTATGTTTTTCCCGCCTCCAAAGAAAGCCCGCGAGATGCGCCACGTGTCAAGATCATTCACACGACGCGATTGTGCTGCTCTCTACTGTGGTTTGAGCGAATGAAATCGGCTGCAGTCGCCTGCGTTTGGCGCGCGTGAGGCATGCAAGTTGCAGCGAGCGCGCCGCTCTTTGAAGTCATGATTAAGGCAACCAACCAAACTTCAAGGATATAAGTTAGAGTAGATCTATAGGCTCTAGCTGTCACTTATATGTATAGTCGCGTTCATGGCTTGGCTGACGAAGGCGAATTAAAACCATGTCCAACATATATAGGCCTACGTACCGCTGTTAACGCCGCAATATTTGAACGAAACAAGAGTGGTGGTGGTTAAAAAGCATTAATTGCACTCAAAAAGATTATTACATGAAGGTATGCTTGGACCGACCCTTACCGGGCCGGTCCGTACAAACACTATAGAGTGCTTAGGTCGGGAGCCCAGTGGCGTCGGCCGCTGCCCGGATTCTCTCGACAAAGGCCTTTTGATAGGTCTGAGCAGCCAAGCAGGGCCACCTACCAGTCCACCCGGGTGGGGTTCGGTTGGTATTGCAGGGTTAGATGGGCAGGCCCACACTATGTGGTAGATGTACGAGGACCTCTCCGCACAGTGCGGGCAGCTGTACGAGAAGGAGGGATCGAAATGTTTTAGGGCTGCCGGGCACAGTAGAGTATTGGTACGAAGGTGGAGTAGGAGCCAGTCTTCCGCCTTTGAGTCTGTGTTTGGATTGATAGTATATAAGGTGATATCTTTATACGTCGAATTAAATTCGAGTTCCTGTTGGTCAGGACTGGAAGGAGATGCTCTGAGAGAGACAGCGCGGGCGGCGGCGTCGGCGGCCAAATTTCTCTTAAATCATACGATATTCCGGAGGGCACGGTCTCCGATGTGATCATTGCTTTGAAGGATGCGATAGACTAGGTATGGTATCCAACCTTGTTCGACGCTCCGGCTGACTCCTCGCGAGTCGTAAATTATTGTTCTTGAGGTGGAGTGAGACGCGGCTAGCGTAATGGCGGCCTCCTCCGCGTGTGTGATGTCACGTGTTCGGAAAGTAAGGCCGTTTATCGTTTTGGATTGGTGGACGACGACGGCTGTGTGCCATCCCCCGTGGTGAGAGAGCCGTCTACGTAGCCGATGCCGGGTTTTGTCCATAGCGGCTTCTGCTTATGCCATTATGGTCATCTCGGGTCATGCTTGCGGGAAGAGGGCGTACGCGTAGGGCGTGTCCCCATTGGGTGGGATACGTACCCGCTTGTCTGTGAGAGTTGTATACGTTCGATGTGTAGTCAGTTCAGAAGGCGGTGCCCTGACAGTGTTTTCGATAGTCGTGTATATTTGTTTGTTAAATGGGCTTATCTGAATTCCCTAAACGTGTTCACCATGCCCTAGGAGACGTTGGCTGGGGTGTTCATTGGGAGGTCACGAGTTTTCTTGATAACTTGCGAAGGAATACTTCAAAAACTATATAGGGTCGAATATAGAATTCGATTGGTTACGAATGCATGCGCCAGCCGTAAGACGCCTTTGCATCGTATAAACCCCCGTGTTTGTTTGAGACCCGCCGAACCATGCTGCCCGCCTGGTCTCCCACCTTGCGGAGTTTGGCCAGTGTTGTCTCTGGTCGCCTATGTTGGCGTATGAAGAGTCTCAGTACTCGGACTTCAGAGCGCTCCGGAATTGGACCTGTCTCGAGGGTCAATGCAATTTTAGTTGTGTCCTTTGGTGGAGGACGTATGAGTACGACTTCTGCTTGTTAAGGGGAGCATTGAGACCTCAGTGTCGAGCATATTGGTCCACTATGGTAGCCGCCTGTTGCAGGCCGTCCTCAATGTATCCAAGTGAGTCATGTGTTGCCCTTAGGGTGATGTCAGCATACAAAACATGCTGCACTCTGGCAACTGCACCCCCCCCCCCCCCCGCCCTTCCCCCTTCAGCCGGACGGGATTCGGTCTCATTCAACTTTAAGGTCGCAATAATGTAACCCGAATGTGGCACAGTGGGAGCACTCTGGCGAGCGAAGACTAGGTAGCGCAGCGATTTCTCGTACTCTGAACCACGATGGCAGTGCATTGCGGCGTCCTGCATCAAGATCGACCGCGGCGCCCAGTGACCGGGGGCCGCAAAAAGGTCATGAACACCTAAAATAAGTGGCAAATAACGTTTTTTCCATCCAGCCATCATACGGCCGCAGCTGATTTCGTTCGCTCAAACCACGCTTGAGGGCAGAACGATCGTGGCGCGTGAATGCGCTAGTTACGTGATCTCTTCTGCTTTATCGTCTAAAGTCATTATGTAGTAACTGACGTCATCAAACCTATTTAGCTATAGCTAATTAATTGCAAAAGAAAAATTGCTTGTGGCACTCAAGGTGGCTACCAGCAATATGTAACAAGTTTCCCTCTGCTGCCTCTAATATTTTACTTTCTAACCTTCGACTCAAATTAGCTGGGACACTCTATGTATACCCCATTCAATGCCGACTGTATATTGAGATTTAAGACTTTGTTCACTTCGAGTTTCTTGTGCTTTCAGAAACGCAAATGAGGCCCTACATCCAAAGGCGTCGACCGATTTTCACGATGTTGCAGCTAATCCTATTAATCCGTAGTTAATCCCCTTGCACTCGCCAGCCCTCTCCGATTGAGTCAGGTGCAGGAAGACCTCATAACGATCGGCCGACGCGATTGATTTCGGAGGTCTCCTTTGAGAGGCATTTGTCACTGTCCGTGAACTGCCTCCGGTTAGGCGGTTTATTATTCTTGTGCTGACCTAAGGGAACCTCAGGGATCCACGCTCAGGGACGCCGGAACGAGAGGTGTGTGTGTGTGTTGGTTGGTTGGTTGGTTGGTTTGTGGGGTTTAACGTCCCAAAGCAACTCAGGCTATGAGAGACGCCGTAGTGGAGGACTCCGGAGATTTCGACCACCTGGGGTTCTTTAACGTGCGCTGACATCGCACACCACACGGACGCCAATTCGTTTCGCCTCCATCGAAACGCAGCCGCCGTGGTCGGGATTCGATCCCGGGAACTCCGGCACAGTAGTCGGGCGTCTTACCACTGCACCACCCCGGCGGGGCATGTGTGTGATGTGTGTGTGTGTGTGTGTGTGTGTGTGTGTGTGTGTGTGTGTGTGTGTGTGTGTGTGTGTGTGTGTGTGTGTGTGTGTGTGTGTGTGTGTGTGTGTGTGTGTGTGTGTGTGTGTGTGTGTGTGTGTGTGTGTGTGTGTGTGTGTGTGTGTGTGTGTGTGTGTGTGTGTGTGTGTGTGTGTGTGTGTGTGTGTGTGTGTGTGTGTGTGCGTGCGTGCGTGCGTGCGTGCGTGCGTGCGTGCGTGCGTGCGTGCGTGCGTGCGTGCGTGCGTGCGTGTGTGTGTGTGTGTGTGTGTGTGTGTGTGTGTGTGTGTGTGTGTGTGTGTGTGTGTGTGTGTGTGTGTGTGTGTGTGTGTGTGTGTGTGTGTGTGTGTGTGTGTGTGTGTAGGGGGGGGGGGAGGGTATTCTCATGTGGAGGCTCAGTCCCCCTCCTAGCACCTGACTTCCTGGCTTTAACCTAATTTCGGAGCACCTCGTTTCCATGAAATTGGTTTCTACCACGACGCGGTACGCAATTTTACGCTGATGACACCCACAAAACACGAAAGCAGGCAAGGATTAGATGTGCTTCATAATTTTGGTTTTCATGGAATGGCCTTTGCTTGATAGGCTTTCCACGTGGTTGACGAAGGAAAAAGATATATCATGAATTTGCCTGTCCAATGGTTCCATTCTTTGTAACGTCATGTGATATATTTTTGTATAAGAATCCGCTTTCTTCTTAATAAAGAGTTAGTCGAGAGTCAGCGCTCGTCTGGTGTGCTTCTCTTTGTGCTTCGTGCCTTCGCGCTGTACCACCCACTGTGCAAAAAATAGGGTCCCAATTTTTCTTTTTTTTTTCTTTTACGTTTAATGTGCGCATGTCTTTCTTAAATGCGGCACAAATTAAACAGCATCGTTATTATTATTTTTTTTTTTTCACTTCTTGTCAGCTGTCAGTCCAATGTCAGGATGCTATCACATCAACGTTCCCGAAACGCAGTACTAAAGTTAGATATTGTAACGTTGCCTGGTAAAGAAAACAAAAAGCGGGCATTAACAATAACTAGGCAACGTTACGGACTGATATCTGAAGCTATTGAGGCAACATTTAGGCAGCATTCTGTGCTGCGTGGGATGTGACGGCGCCAAAGTTTAACTTCCAATACATTAGTTTGATAAGGCTAGCCACAATTGATTAAATATTCCGCTCCCTCATATTTCCTTCAACCCAAGACATCCGACACAGATCATCTGTCTTCTCATAATGACACATTCTACTCGGCCTTAGACATCATCTATAATGCCAGAGGCGCCAGGCTTCTCGCTAGCTGTCTGACGCAGTGCCGGCAAACTGTACGTTACGTCAAGCTTCAATGCAATTACCGGCCAGTGCAGACTGGCGAGTCTAGAAGGTTCTATTGCTTTGCCTTCATATCCCAATGCGGCGTAATCGCTACGTCAAGCAGAGCAGCAGTGCGTCTTATCATGTGCCTGCCATTTTCACGACTGGTGTGCAGAAACGCTCACCGAAATTACGGCCTACGATGTTTGCAAACTGTGCATGAGGTAACAGTTCTAAGGCATGCTCACAAAGAAGCACGTAATGCGCGAATGGAGTACCGAAGCAAAATCACAAAACCTTGTCGACATTCTCCTTGAATAATGATATTTATAAAAGGCTAACGTGGAATTCACATGTCCGACAGTTAAACGAGTGAACCTGCAGTGCACCGAACGACACTTAATACAAGTTGAAGTTGAAGTTGAAAGTTTATTTTCGAATAAAAAAAACAATGTACAAGAATATACAGCAAGAGGTCCCATGGTACAAGAGTGCAGGTGGGATCCCATGGTAATAGATTTCGATAGGCAACATAAAGAATAATATTATTGTAAGAAAATTTACGAAGCAACACTAAAAATAAATAACGGAATACATAGTAAAGAGTGCAGTGCCGACAGATTTAGATACAAAAATAGAATACAGAAAAAAGTACAAAACACGAATTCCGCGACACAAAAGATAAATAAAGAAATCACAAATTAAGAAGAAACTTTTTTTTAATTTCAGCTTGAACAAAGAAAGTGTATTAGTTTGCTTAATGTCGAAATTCAAAGAATTCCAAAATGATATGGACGAAAATTGAAGGCCTTGTTTCCCGTAGTTAGTACTGACCTTAGGTAGTATAAAATTATTACGTAGAGCGAACCGTATAACGCTGTTGTTTTGATCGTGCCGGCAGGAAAAATGCTAAATGGGAGCTGATGGTGAAGAATGTTAAAGAATAGAATACCGATATTATGAAGATAAAGAGCCGAGAGGGGTAGACCATTTAAATTCATGAACAAAATGTGCGACGGTGACATTCGAGGGGAGGATGTTGTGTGTGTCCACTTTTTTCCATCACGCACTTCTCCCGCCTTAAGTATTATTGTTGCAAAGTGTCGATTTTTTTTTTCTTAAGTTTATTTGCGCATACAAGCGGGGAGGCTTGAAAGCGCACGCAGCAGATTATTTCAGACATATGGAAGATGTCCACATTTGTGACATTCTACTGATACCCGGTCGGCTTGCATACAGAGTCGATCACGCATGTCTAGAGCGCTCGAGTGGCAGGGTGCGGAGAAAAATGAAGTGAAATTATTTCAGATACTGGGACCTTTACTGGTATTTGCCCTGCAGCGCAGCCGCAAAGTCCTGTGAACCACACAGGTTTAAGCACATTGCTCAACAAAGAAACTGCGTCAAGATTCAGCTTAATTCGAACCGCAGCACACAGTTATTCGAGTGCTCCAAATTTGATCGACTCTTGATTGATCGAATTTGATCGACACGCATGGGCTGAAACAAAAATTTAATCTGACGGTCATACCGTCGTGTTTTTATATCTGGCCCCTTGGAAGTGTGGGGAGGACGCATTCGGTTCATGAGCATTTTGCGGATAAATGCATGCCGCGATTCTGAGCTTCGAGCATATTGAGCGATCATTGTGCAGTGTGATTGGCGAAATGATATCTGTTAAGTGCACATCGCTGATTTACAGCGCAAGCCAGGCTCTTCAAGCTCACCTAAAGTTTATGATTCAGGTATAAGATCCTATTCTAATGAGAGCAGTTTAAAGCTTCACGCACGTCCTCTCCTAACGTGCATTAGCCCCTAAAATGCCAGTGCACGAGCAAGGCAAATATGTAAAGCTGCCTATTTCTTAAAAGCGCCCTACACCAAGACAAGTTCCATTGGCATAGTTTTTTTCTTAATTCAGACACGAGGTAACAACGAGATTCCTTAATAACATAAACGTTTGTCTAACTTGCGTGAGGAACTTTGCTGGATTTAATCTGACGACAGTTATTTGCACCCCCATGAGTACAAATGAGCTGCACTCTTTCCTTAGCTCACGGGAAAATGTGAAAAGATTCTTACAGTAGACCCATTCTCAGGCTAGATTCACCTCCTCTGCGCCTGACGGCATGATGGAAGGGAGCAGCCCGAAACGTTCGTCAAGGATGTCATACAAAGAATCATTCAGAACATTCAGCGAACGCTACGACCAGAACCGCAATTGGGCGCCAGCTACGCGCGAGGCAGGTCATCGTCGGTAAGTTCGCTCACAACCCGCGGGCACCGGAGGCTAGAGGTTGCACAGACGCCAACAGCAAAGTTTTTGAAAAAGTGGCGTAAAAGAGAGGTGACGTCGGCAACCTGCGGTTGAGCCGGAGGTCTGTAAAATCAAGCGCAGGGCACAGGCACCCGGGGCCCTAGGGGGACGTGAGCGGACGGACGTCGTGCCTGCGAAGAGAGCCCAACGGTCAAAGAGAAAGAGGAGAACGAGCGGAAAGGGTTGCAGCTAAGGTAGCGACACAGCGATGGATGAATTTTACCCGAAAAACTACACCGACCACGAGTCGGACGTCGAGGATGACTTCCCCGTGTACACGCTCAGCCGATACTGGAGAGATGAGCTGTCGCTGGACAAGCCAGAGATCCAGGCGCAGAGGAAGGCTCGTCGCGCGCTGAGACCAGCGAGAAGGTCTGCCGGGGTGCACATCATCAACCCGGTAAGTGAATATTTTCTCTGCCTTGAGATACTGGCATGCCTCGGTGTTCTTCCTGATTTTTTTCTTTTCACGTCCTTAAGCAGTATGCCTTCCTTAAAGTCGTTTAATGTTTACTTCTACTCTTAACGGAAAGATCAGCTGTTTTTTTTTTTTTTTTACGTAAACTCTCATAAATAACAAAATTGAGAAAAACGTGGTCGCAGCTTAACTCAGTTTACCTTTATGCAAGCGAGATATTTGATGTCCCTGGTTATACCTTGTCGAAGACGATGCAAAGTCTGAAGCCAGCTGTCGCCACAAGAGTTACTATATAGGCTTTGCCAGGACTGCTCGATGGTTCTCGATAAGCAACCAAGTTATGCTGCGAAGCCATACGTTGTCTTTCCAGGAGTCGAGCAGTGAGACTGGAAAGGCAGTATACTTTGGCTGTCCTAATCGAAATAAGTCACTGTCACTACAGTTCGCACACAATGCTGTACGCCACGACGGATGATCCAATGCAGCCGGAGTGCCCGTCGGGTTCGCTTCACGGTGGGGCAGGGTTGCTTGGCGGCGAAAAAAAAAAAATGCCGACGATTACGTTATTTCCTAATTCGAAATTTGAGCGCAACTCATCAGCTGTTTCAACTGTTCGAAAGATTTAGGCAGAGAATTTGAGCAGGAGTATTTACAAATTACAGACAACTTTTAGGCAGGCGGTTCGCAGTGGCAAACGGCGGCGGTTATGCATTTCGGCTCGGGCGGTGCACATAGTCACCATATCGAGACTATGTGCACCGCCACCACCACCACCATATCGAGATCTGCCACCACCGACCTGGCGCTCTGATTGCCGCTGCACAGGGGTGGCATTGGAGGAGGAGCGAAGAGAGCAATTAAGTTATCGAGAGGTCGCGGGAGGGTGGCCCATAGGAACGTTACGCGGCGAAGAGATAGCAGCGATTGACTGATGCCGCTGACGCCGCTAGCGAGGCAAGTCAACATGGCTCTGCGTTTCGATTTGGGATGCACGCAACGTGATCCTTTGATGCCGAGCCGGCGCGGGGAGGGTACAGGCAACTGCGAACGGTGGCGGCAGGAGCGCGCGCTGCCCCGGCTGCGGAACTGGTGAACTGGTTACGAAGGGGCGTGCGGCGCCGTTATAGTGCTCTAGAGTGAAAGACTGTGTGCCGCCGATAGCGGGTGTTTGGCGGCAGCTACTGCTTGTGTGTGTGCGTGTGTGGGTGACCGACGTGACATATGTGCGTGTGTTGAACTCCGTAACTCAGTGTATGCGTAACTGTGTAACTCTTTGCACTCAGGCCGGATACTGTGTGAGTGTCCACCCGATTCAAATGGCATGGCCACATGTTCATCATCATCATCATCATCATGCAGCGAGTCACGACCGGTCTCGAGGGAGAGAGCGCTTCCCCCCCCCCCCCCCCCCCCGAGACCGGCCGTGAGCGAGTCACGTGGTATCACGTGATGACACACCCTCACCGCTCCTGCTAGTATGGTGGCAGTAGCCACCATAACAGTATAAAGGAGGCTATGCCATAACCCATGGCCGGTTTCGAGGGAGAGAGCGCGCGCTCTATCTTACGGCCTTCTCAATCGCCGCGTGAACAATGGGAACTTTTCTCCTTGGGTCACGCTCTCCGCCGCCGCAAGGGGCGCGACCTGCTCACTGTTCGCTCCGCATCTGCTTCAGTGGCGGCGGGTGGCTTTTGCCTGGTTTCGCGCTGTCGCCCGCGGGTTTCGTGGCGAGTGCAGCCCCTAAATGAACGATTACAGAAGGTAGATGCTGCAGCGGCATTCTGTCAGCGTGCTACACACGTGAATGGAGTCTTTATATTAAAAAACACTGTCGCTCAGCAAACGCTCGACAAGCATATGACATGTATTGCGGCATGGTATCTACTTTTGTTCATTTTAATCTGATTTTTTTCCCAAGCCTGTACAAGAAGATGAATAAAAAAAGTGAATGAGCAGTGATCACATCGAAGCTTCTTCAAGGCAAACATAACAGCAACAATGGCAAAACCGTCTTTCAGCGCTAGATGAGAAACCATCGAGGTAACACCGAAGATGAAAATAATTTTATAAAAATGTAATGTAAGTTGCACAATGCTTACATGACATAAAGTATTAGTATAACGTCAGAGTAAACGCTTTTAAGTTTTGTTTTCAATTTTGCTATAATTTATAGACCAGCAAATGTTTTATGTTGTATTATAAACATTATTTTAATTTTGCAAATAAACGTTGGTTTAATGAAATGTTTACATGATATCATGATTATTTCATGAAAAAACAGGAAATATATTTCAAGCACTAATTCCTAGCAATATTTTCTTTCTTTTTCTAGTATGTTTTTGAACTAATAGTTCCTTGTAACTATCTGTGCAGTAATGCCTGCCGTAGAGAGCAATCGCTGCCCCATTATTTTGGTAGAATGCTTTGCTCATTACACATTCGCCACTGTTACTCAAGGGACACTCCTCAATAATGGATATAAAAGCTTTTCTCTGTGCTATTTATTCAGAGGTGACTGTAGGAGTTGTATGTCGCGCTGTATTGCGCGCCTAGGCACCCAGTGTCGACACCGACGAAATCATTTCAGCTCTGCCGCAATCAGTAACCGAGGAACTGAAAGAAGTGGTGGTATCTCCTGTCATCCCATTACCCACTGTCACGTATTCTGGTTTAGCTTACGTCGCTGGATACATTAATATTGAAGTTAATCAGTGACTTCGGGTGTGACGCTTGGGCTATCTTTCTTGAAACTAGCGAAAGAAGCAGCCCCATGTACTCTATTCTGCGAGGACAAGATTCTAGCGGACTGCATTATCCAAATATCCAGAACCAGAGTTTGTAGCCCTCTTGGACAAGGTTGTGTCTTTTTTTGAAAAAGCTGTCGTGCACCTACCACACACAAATGTCATTGAAGTCCTTCAAATCTTAATCCAGCCAGCACTTGAGAACTCACCTTTGCTGAGTAGCCTGGAAGGCATTGACAACAGCCATGCTATAAGGTCCGCTTCTTTAATATGTGAGAAATTTCTCAGAATCCTTCTTGTCAATTATGCTAAGAAAGTGACAGACAGGAACGAAAGGCCAGCTCCTTATGTGCACAAACCGTCCAGAAAGATTTTGAGACTTTAATTTTCTAGCCGCATGTACCGTTTTGACGAATGAGTGCTATGTGTTAACTTTGAAGGACATTTTTTTTTTATTGCTTGCTGCTCTTTTCAATTATGCATATCTGTTTATGCCCATTTCCTTGATTAAATGTTGTTTTTTTATCACTGTATTAATCTGACTACGACTGTCTACGTGTGCGTCAGTCTCGAGACTACGTATATACATCTGCTGTCTTTTAACCTACTGATCTGTTTTAAACGAAGCTAGAACAGCCCACTTCACTAGACAACTGAAATTTTAACTGTATGCGTAAATTTTTGTTCCTTACTCTGAATCTGAGACGTGCTATGAATTTTCGTCAGTTCTTTGCTCTAAACGAAAACGGCAGCGGTTGACAGAATATCCACTGAACAGTTTGCCATGCACTAGCGTCAGGTCGCGATACCTGCTTACAGCTTTCAAAGGCACACTGCATAAAATGGTACATATAGTTTTGTGAAAAATTTAGGGGCAAAAAGTGCTGATGTAAGTGCACCCGAAACTTCATTCGACCGTGCGCGACAGCACTGACGAAGGCACGCGCGCTCTCGCGCGCACGCGCATTATTGACTATTTTATTGCTCATACACGATAAATCAGACGCTGATTACGGCTTCTTTCTATAAGCCATAAGGGGTGAAATATCAGGACCTGCCGGTTGCAACTGACGCGGGCGAAGCTAAAAGCGAACGCGCGTTTCCCTTGCGCGTGAACGGCTGTAGCGGAAGAGCAGCAGTGGGGCGGTGGCGACCCCATCGAGGCGCGGCGAGCGGTGGAAACAGACCCCATTGGAGAGGCCGTAAGAGAAGAGAGAAACGCGCTCTCCCTCGAGACCAGCCGTGCATAACCATACTAAAACCATACTGCTAGCCTGGTCCATGGCCGGTCTCGAGGAAGAGCGCGCTTCTGCGCGCGCTCTCCCTCGAGACCGGCCGTGGCCTGGTGAAGCTTACGCTTTAATAGTTTTATGTGCGCTTTCTTGCCTTCCCTGAACCTAAGAAAAGCAGGAAGCTGCACAGTTGGCGCCACATATAAATCCCCTGCACTGCAAATTAAGTGCGTAATCAGCCTTCTTCATTGCGCAACTGTCTTGGGGCATGCAGTGCCTCTTTTTAGCTGTCAATTATTTAGCTGTCAATTATAGCTCTTAAAACTCATTTGAATTAAAATGGTATGAACGAGCAGTTGCACGGTCGACAAAAACTTGGTACAAAACTCTTTAACTTGATAAACACACTTCCGTCTGGAAAGACAGTATCACTTGTCGGTATTTATGTCACAAACAACGCTGTAGCCAAGCTGGGATTGGTATGCACATGTTTCCATGTAAGTCCTGCAGCATACCGGGCTGAACCTTACGTGTAGGCCATTCTAGCTTTTTGATCAAGAATTCGAGTGCAGAACTCTACATTTAAAACAGCGCTTGGTTTGAACTCACAAAAAAAGAAAAAAGAAAACATAACAAAATAATTCGTTAACTTCACGAAACGCAAATTCCATTACACAAGCCAAGCTCCAGATGTTTGGCGTGTTCCTGACTTCCGTACTAATAGTTATGGTCAGCAAATGTGCCACCATTTGCCAAACTTTATGACTTTACCCAATATGAATTCATTGATTCGTTCACTCCTTCTGCAAAAAAATTGTGTGAAGTAGTTCTGCGCTCAAGATTGCGTCTTGCTTGTGCTCTATATACCAAGGTGAAACATACTTATTCCGGCATTTTCGCTTTTCATTTTTTTTTATGCTTAGCGCTAGATTTGCATAGCGGTTTATGTTTACTTTCATTCTTTCACGTTTTCATATTTTGATTAATTTTGGCTCGAAATTGTTCTGCTGAATACCACCAGTTGCAGCCATTTAATATAAAGTGCGGAGCCAAGTTGTTCCCGAGCTGCTTTTCCCCCTGCAACTAGTATTTCCTTGTTTGTAGAAATAAATCGAATCGAATGAAAACACCGAATCAATCTTAGATTTTAAGGAGCCTTTCCCATTAGTTTGCGGTTGTCTTTGGCTAAGCTTCTTGTGACGTAATGCAGTCATGTACACGCGCCTAGCCGGACAGAAGCCGCCCCCATTTCTGTTATCTAACCGCTTGCCTATATAACCGCTCGCCTTCTTGAATAAAGCGTCATTCATGCACCATGCCTCGTCGTGTCTACACTTCTATTGGTGTTTGTTTAAACACTGCTTTTCTAAAAAAAATTTGCACAATGGACAATGAGAAACTGATAAATTTTGATGCCCCATGCATCAAAATTCGAATCACCAGGCTTTTCTGAAGCTCATTATTTTAAGGTATTGACCATCTGACCTCTTGTTCACTAGCGGGTATCTGCACTGCAATATGGTATAGAAACGCGGGCAGGAAATTCGGCGCCAATGGTTGATTTCTTGCCCATGCCACTTGAAGGCTTGTATTTAATTTGCCATCGCAAAAATGAAAAGATAACAAAAGGTGCACAGAACAATGATATGTACACTAAACGAATTAAACCACTGAAAACAGGCGGACAACTGATCCGCCGCAGTGGCGCAATGGACAAAACGTCCGGCTACATTATCCGGAATGCCCAGGTTCGAATTTGACCGCCAGCGGCTGCGTTTCGATGGAGGTGAAATAGAGTGGTGGTGGTAACAACTTTTATTGCCACAAAATGAAAGGAATTATTTCGGGCTGGGGCGGGTCTAGGGTGGCCTCCAGTCGGGAGTGACCTCTTGAGCCTCTGTGCGATGCCCGTGCACGTTAGAGAACCGCAGGGGGTCGAAAACTCCGGAGTCCCCCACTGCGGTGTTTCTCATATAGCCTGAGCCGCTTCAGAACGTTAAACTATACAAACCAATAAGCAACAATTAAGCTCCGGCGTTAAGGGTAAGAAGCGATAGCGCTCACGGACAATGTTTTTTCAATTATTTTTTTTTTATTCGCGGATATATAGCATCAGCAAACATTGGCTTCCATTCTGAGCAGTTTGGTACCACAGAATGCATTTTTCATTTTTTTTTTAATTATTTCAGGGAAACTATTGATCAGTTAGACTCTAAATTTTGTTAATTACCATCATCACGTGTTTGCTTTTTGTTCTGAATATATTGGCACCTCAACCTCCTCTTCCCTTTTACCAATTTTTCATTTCGTTAATTCATCACTAAACCAATTAATTACATTGATTCCATTAACTTGCCATAGCTTATCACACACCAAACAATCTTCAATCGTAGAACCACACATTATCATGATTACAATTATTTTACGCGGCCGCCGATTATTTTCGTTACGCGGTGCCGACTACTACTCCTACTGCTCCTATGCCACCGGCTTTTAGCTACTGCTTCAAATACTTTCTGGTTCATTTGTGTTCCTTTGCAGGAAAAGAAACACGTGGACAGCGTGGACAACAAGGTATTCGACACCAATCTCTTCCTGGAGGTTAAGCTCGCATGGAGGCCCGGCGGGTAAGAATGCAGACTATGCGGGATATAACTCGGGAACGCAGCGGCGAATGCCTCTCCACCCTCTCCCCTCAGCCAATGGCGTCGACTGATCGTTATGACGTCGTGTTCAATTCCGTGTCGTAATCGCCCATGTATCTATGCATTAGCAGCGACATCACGGCAGTGGGGCGACTCCGTTGGCTGGAAAACCTCCTTTTAAAAGGTGTATTTTTTGCTGCGTTCTTAAAGCTATATCAAACTATAGGTGTTGCTTCTGTTCCACTTTGTGCGTCTCATTGCTTCATCTGCTCCCATTTTACTGAATAGCGTATACAGCTCGCTCCGTCAAAAAGACGTCGCTACTGCCATGACTTGGCATTGTTCCAAATCTGTAGAAAAAAAAAAGACGTACTTTATGAATAATAAACAAGAAGCGAAATGGTATATCGCACCACCAAGAATGCTGCATGATGAACTGCTGCATCATAATTTTCCCACGAAATAAAGTGCGTCTTTTCTTCTTTATTTTCGACACATTTGGAACGATGCCAGACCACCCAGAAGTGAGACTTGCGGCTTTAGGAGAGTACCTGTCAGGAGGATGACTTCAGGTCGACGCTGGTGGATTGCATCGGCCGGTTTGCGCCGGAGTTTTAAAACGGCCAGGTGAGTTGCGCAATAGTGGTTAGCACCAATGCTTAATAGCGAGGTGCCTGGTTTGAACAAGCAGCCAGCTGCTGGAACTATGTGCATTATCACCTGGAACAACAACACTCACTGATGTAGCTCAATGCTATACGCTTTAAGCTCCGCATTTGTTCTTAAGACTCGAAATGTTAAGGTAAGTTTGTATAATGTAAGGTTTAGCTCATATATGCAACAACGAGAACGGCCATACACTTTTCCCTGTCAGCTAGTATGCGTGTAGACAGACTGTGCCTCGAGGCCCGTTCCTCTTACAGGGCGCGGGTGAACTTCACCAAGGAAGACCAGGTGGTTCTCGCGATTGAGTTCAAAGACTACAACGCGACTCCTGACAAGGATCGGTACGAACAGCCGGATCCGGACCTGGTGCTCGTGCTGCACCACCTCGACACCAGTAAGAAGTCGTTTGAGTACGAGGTGGACAGGAAGGTCTTCAAGCCACAGGAGCTGCACACGTACAGCTTCAACATCCGCCAGAGGGGATCCACGGTTAAGGTATGAAGATAATGGCTTATTTCACACACTGAGGCTGTGTACGCAGCGAGTAAAAACTAACTTCAAGAAGCGCATCTGCCAGTTTTGTAGACGCTCAAGCATTCTCATAAGGAGGAACGGGGGTTACTGCCCCCCCTTCCAAGGAATTCTGAGAGTGCCTGTCTCTGATTCAGCACTTAATTTGATGGCTAATAAATTGTGCCGTCATGCAGGAGACGCACCTAAAGAAAAATTGACAACTAAAAAGATCTAACAACCTTTATTTCATTATTTAGCTGAGTAAACTGTTTAAAACAACAAACCTGGCTGGTTACCTTAAGCTAAATGTCACCGTTTCACTCCTCATTGCAGGTCAGCGTAAATGACGTTGAAGTGGCAAAAGTGAGGATTTTTTCTCCCTTAACTGAAACTGAGGTATCTTCAACAGAAGGTTTAGACGTGACAGCACTGCATCATCCTTGCAGACTGGTAAGACATGCTTGCCGACATGTAAAAACTCTGCATGTCACTGTCATTAATTCTAGCTGCACCACCTAACCATTCAGGTTAAGAAAAGCATAGATTTTTGTTCTACATGAACAGGACCACAGGAATCCAAGCAGTCACGTGTGTTTGACTGATTTCAGCGGTATTGTAAATTGAGTTTGAGGCACATTAAGCCCTCAAAAGTTTGCACCGCAAGTTAGATTTCGTCTGGAGCACATATGGGCCCAGTTGTCTTTATGATGTATGCCAATAGTCCAAAATGCTCTTGAAAGCTTAAAGGAGCCACAAAAGGTAGAACATTTAAACTGCTCAAGAAATATGAAGGCAGGAGTAAAAATCCAGCCTCTGCAACTGTACTGCTGCAGACAGACAAAATAAAGATCTCCCATACCTTTGGGGTGATCAAGCTACATTAACTAAAGCTCGTTATGTGGTGAAGATTATCTGTTCAGTATAAATAGAAATGAATGTCTGCAGGAAGGAGTGCACGTGACAGGCATAGATGACAATACTTTTCTCATAAATAATGCAGGACAAGCCCTTCACAACAAAAATCCTGCCAGAACTTGGTGTTGGAGACAGAATTGTGCTATTCGGAACATTCGACCTCACCGATTGCGACCACAAGTGAGTAAAATGAATGAGTTGAAAATTTAATGTCCTATTATGAACCAACTGCTATACCTTCAAAGGTCACATCTGAGAAAGGTGCACTGGATCAAAATTACTAGAACCAGCTAACGTTGCACTGAATAGTGTTTCCATGTGCAGCATTAAAGGTGCTGTGATTTATAGCCCATTGATACACAGAAAACTGAAGTAATGTTCAACAATCTTGGAAGAGAACAGCAATTTACCACACGCAACAAGGTAAATGGATGCGGTAAAGGGACACAGCTAATCAGGGCAGGTATTAACTGCAGATCAGTATAATGGCAGTAAAAAGAATTAGAAATGGGTGCAATAGATTTCCCAGCTACTCTCGGTATATAAATATGTAGCAGCTTACTACCAGTATCCCTCAAGGAAGCATATATATGCTTTACCTTGTCAGCAGCCACTGACAGGAGAAAAATTTGGATTTAACAAAAAGAAATAAAATTTGGGCTAGCATCGCAAACTGTAGAAAGGCAAATGATAGCTGTAACAATAAGAAACAGAAAGAGATCACATTGTGTCAGATAACATACATAAGTTGATTATCCTAGTTTAAATTTAGAACAAATGTGCATGGAAAGGGTACAAAATGTGAAGGAAAGGTACCCAAGGGGTAAGGGAATAGATTCCTAGACAAGGTAAGGGCCGCAGAAGGCAGCAGATTAGGCGGACAGCTAAGGTTAGGAAGTTTGCTGGGGTAAAGAGGCTATAGCTGGCCGTGGAAAAGGTTAATTGTTGGGATTAGCTCTGGCAGTTTACATAGTTAAGCTGGAGATGATGATTCACAGTCCTGCAACAAACATGCATGACCTATTAAGATACTTATCCACTTTTACCAGTCATTAGCACCTTGTCCACATGCTTAAATCATGCTGCACATTTCTATCAGGTGTCAGTATGTCAGCTGTGTAAAAGAAAAAAAAAAGCTTTTAGCGTTGTGTATTTAAAGGAATGCTACACTGCCCATCAACTCTGGCAGCAGCATGAGAAATTTTAACAGTTGCCAGTCACTAAAATCATTTAACACGATTTCTTTCTTTACTATTGTGCAAAAACAAATTACGCATACCAGATTTGTGTGATACATAGAAGCAAATGAGGATTATAAAGTAAAACATATGGTAGCAGTAGCAGTAGTAGTTTGAGGCCTTTGAACTGCTAAGATACAGTTTTTTTCTTTATCAAAAAGCCAAGCAGCATTACTTCATGCAACCGAAAAATGCCAGTAAAGAAGTGCATCATTGTCAACATTCATGACCAAATGAACACAGCTTCTCCGTACTACTAACCCACATGGTTAGTAATGTCGTATTTGTCGTGTTTTCTTCACAGACAATAATATTCACTATTTTAATACAGAAACTGCACCACAGCGTGCAATTTTTTTTTTCTCTCAGAAATGATGCAAGAGTAAAATTATAACCTATGCACAAGGGAGCAAGAGCATTGTTTATCATGGCAGCAATAAGCTTTTTAGGTCTTATAATTACTGTGATGCTATGTATTCATGGTGGTAAGAGACACGACAGGAACTGCGAGCATTTAGAGTATCTTGTGCAGTAAACGAAAAACTGCTAAGATCAGGGAAGCTTGTTACACAGCTGAAGAAACATACAGTGGCAAGAACCTGATGCAAACATTAATGCCAAGCAAAAGATTTGAAAGTAGCCTGTCTCATCATCACGACAAGTTTCCAAGATCAAATTTTTATGCGGATAGTAGCTTAACATGTCCCACCATGATAGCTCAGTGGTTACGACGATCACAAGGACGTGGAATCGAATCCTGGCCGTAGGGGCTGCCTTTTGACGAAGACAAAAAGCAGCACACCTGTGTACTGTGCAGTACTAATGCATGTTAAAGAACCCCAGTTAGCTACTTTACATCATGAGTTTGTGGTACATACTCATATTAGGACTTGTACAATAGGCTCCCTTTAACATGGCTGGATAAAATATTTTTAAGTTTTTACAGTGGAAGTTACATTTACATTCATGAAATTGGCTCCAAGAGACCAGTAGAATTCAGTGTCGAAGCACTTCACACACAAAAACAAATGCTTGCTTTTTAGGAAGCTCTTCAGCCTAGGGGAGACTGTTGTGCCATGGCCTGACAATGTCAAGTACAAGAAGAAGACCCGCATCACCATCCAGAGGTATAAGACACAACTAGTGGTCTACTATCACACCACACCCTTCTTCAAAACCAGACAAGTGGACCTCGAGTATGTGGGTGGGAAGCTGGAGATTTGCCCTGCACTCGACTTGGTTGGGCTATGGATTGTGAGTACATAACTGCAAGGGGAACTTCCTTCTATATGCTTGCTCACCCAGAAGTATGCACTACAGTGAGGAGGAGGGCACGGGGACTGAAATAACTTTTATCGAACAACTTTGACGGCTATCTTTTCACCAAATAGTTTAAGGAATGCACTGTGGAACCACCCCCTGCAATAGTTGCCCTTAGACCCGCAGGCAAGGAAGCTAGATGAAGTAATTTATGCACAAAATATGTGAAGAAAAACAAACAAAAATTTCCCTACTCATGAGAGTTTCTAATCAGCATTGCTTCCACATTGTTTTTGAGCAAAATCAAAGGAACAGCAAGACATGCATTTAACTGAGAGATCACTCTGGTCCCCTAGATAATGTAGTGGTTGTAGTTAACATGAAGCCGTGAAGCATATATACCATTTCTTCAAACAGGCAGCATTTTTAAACAGCATGAATCAACTCCTTTTCAAGTTCCAAGATGCAGAGCTGGGCACACAGCCGCACAGAATCAAGTGCATGTGTTTCAACAATTATTAGAGTTTTTTTTCTTTTTTTTTTTACATAAGCTAGCACTTTGCTTACAGAGCAAAGCTAGCATGAGCTTGGTACTAGTGCATACTGGTGTCCGGAGGGCATTTATAAAAAAAAGGAAAAAAAAAAAAAAAAACAGGGGCGATCATATAGACTGATTTGCAAGAAATGCAGACACATATTCAGCTCCACTTATGTTGTAATAAGGAGCATATTAAAGACACTTCTGGCATTTTAATTTGATTCCCAGTTGTTGCATGTCATGGTATACATGCAGTGCCATCTACAAATAGCATTACCAGTAATCTTCAATTTTGCAGTCATTATGGCTCATCTTTATTTTGCCGGGTCACGCTTAGTCGTAATGTCATGAATCACTAACAAGTTTAGTCACCATTAGTATACATTATACTACATTTCTCTCTCTCCTGTTGACCTTAACACACACATCCACACATTACTACTTACAGAAGTTTCAGAGAGGTGCCGACGGACAGTTCTCGCCTTCATGGTACCGCTAATACTATTACCTTAAAATGAAAAGCACGCCCTGTTGAAGTAAAGTGAATCGAATTCCCCACTTATCTCACTCCTACTGAATCTGCAGCCAAACAACTCATATTTCAGTTTGGGGCTGCTATAAAGTGCTAAAAGATTATTAAAATTGTACCAACTTCACAATTCTACAATTCTCGCTGCCACTATATGTTACAATTATTCTTAATTTCTTGTTATGCACAGCTTGATGAAAGCAGACATTGTAACCAATCAGAGCTTTGTCTTTTATGACAGAAATGAAAATTTTAGAGACCTATTTTCACATTAAATAAAACATAGAAAAGAACAGTTCATACAGACGTCATAATGTGACGAGGCATAGAATACTGAAAATAAACTGTACAACAGAATACGCCAACTAAAACAAAGGCAGTACACAGTCTTAACGCAAGCACTTTTTGTTTTGCAATACTCTGATGTTAATGATGTGTAGAGAGAGCAAATTCGACCGTTCTTACTGCGATAAAGTGGGATTGGCAGCTTTAGGCTCGGTACAAGTTGTAACTGGCACTGGGCATAGAAGTGAGATAACCAATTTACAGACAGACACAAAATGTGCCCTCAGGTATTAAATGGTAAAACAAAATAAATGAGGACATTGAGCAAACATTTTTCAACTTTTTTGTTGTGCTACAATCCAACAAAAAGAAGGCATATATAACTTCACAACTAAGATAATGCTAATTCGTATTATGTGAACTGCTTTTCAGGAACGTATGAAGAGACCGTGATGAAAGAAGATCATCAAGCGAAGATGAGGCTAGGAGCAGAAGAAAGTCAATTTTGGGATTAATATTTGCAGTGCCGGCACTTGATTTCATTTGGCTATTTTTTTTTCTTTTTAACATGGTGATGGAATTTATTTTTACATTTAACCTTTCCTTCTTTATGACTTTCCTTTCTTTTTGGTGTTAAGCAAATAAAGGGAGCTCCCTCCAATCTAACTGGAAACTAGTCTTTAGTATATAATAGGTAACAAAAGCAGTCTCTCTGTTGAGCACTTCTGAAGATGATAAAATGTGGCTACAGTTGAGTTAAGTACCTATGTTCCAGCTGTGACTCAGTATAGGATAGCTTATCTTTAACTTGCCATGGCTCCTTGCTTAAAAAAAAAAGCACTTGGAATTCGTAATCAAACTGTGGCACTTCACGTTTTTTAGACGTTTTGGTGCACATATCCAATAATACTCAAGTGAATGAAGAGAACCTACAAAGTAAAGGAATATGCTACAAATAACAAAACCGTCTACTTTGTTATAGCTAAAGGATTGTTGAAATATCCTGCACAAGTACAGGTAAATACCCTGGAACCTCTGCCGTACTAAACAAACTGCAAAGTATCAGCGTGTAGCGTCTTACTTAAAAAAAATGATAGCAGATTTAGCATGGTTATGCCAATTGCGAATCGGGAGTGCTAGTACTTCAGTTTGGGTCGCACATACCCTTCAGAAAACAGTAATAATCTATCAGATTATGTAAAAGACTTCCTAATATAGATATAAAGCCCTGCTTTAACTAAGCCAGGTGAATGCGTCTGCATGGCCTAAGATTAGCGTGTCTGACTCGAAACCCAAGGAAGTGCTGACCAAGTTGGCAGCTTGTGCCAATGACTTTATGGCTTCAGATCGACGTCAGTGAAACAGTGAATGGGGGCTTAATGCCCCTAATGCAATTTTTCATTATATGATCCACTTTCTGAAAGTGTCAACTAAATGGGCATGTCCTAATGTGCATGGGTTGAAGTGGGTGCATCCTCTTGCTCATAAGAATGGCACATGGCATGCCATTACCTTGGATCATTTTAGTTACACTGATGCATTCATCACCTGTTTTCATTTTGAATGCTTTAATAAACTGTAAGTACATATATGTAAAGTTCTGCAATGTTCATTTCTGCGCTTCAATTAAAGATTGAGTAAAAAGTGCAGTTGCAGTCTTTACGTCTCCTCATGTCCTTCGAGAACATGAAATAAACAAAATGAAATGGAATGACCAAGCTGGAAACACAGGTCAGTGTCATCATGCAGCTGTCACATCTGTATATGGTTCTTCAATTAAGCTAAGCAGGTCAAAGTGCATATGCCTACTTAGTGGGCACTTCCAGACATAGGCAAGACACAGATGTCTTGTGACAACGTAACAGTAATTGGTGTGTTGGTAAGCCAGAAGACTGGCGACAACATGCAAGTTTGCATAAATTCGGTTTCCCAACTTGCTGACGGAGTACGCAGCGGCAATAGATTCAAATTTGCAGTTGAGTTGCAAGCTCTTGAGTATTGCACACTCATGAAAGTTTATGCCTTGCCTGAGCTTTCACTTTCCCGCAAACCAGTTGTGAGGCTAATGCTTATCATCAAACTTGACGAAGTTATACAAGGTGCATCATTAGGGCAGCTGTCACATTACGAGCAAGCCATTTATAGTATCAGCATGCTTGTTCAAATCACCAAATTATAAGTCTTAGCACCTTACTTAGGACACAATATGTAACATATAAAATCCCTGTTTAAAGGTACATCGCCCTTGCAGTGTAAGAAAGCGGCTTCTTCATAAGCTGCTGTGCACGAAGGTACTGCAACCTTAAAGTGTCAACTTTCTTGCAGTACAATGTGACCTTCTTTTTGGCAACAGCGATTCTGCTTTCCATAGTGTGCACAGCAATTTTAAAACGTTGGGAAGGGCAAACTGCTTGGCCGTGACGACTCTTGACGGAAGCAGGGCGCCAACGCAGTATGGTTTTTTCGGCACCGACCAGTGTGGCTGAGGCGGATGACAATGGAGGCCGCGACTTCGGAGGCGGTGTCAAAGGGCCGAAAACATCTGTGCCGCCGCTGTCTCCGCATGGAGTAATGCTGCCCGTAAGAGCCACTGATGCGTTGCTTGAAGCATTAGATCCTGCGACCCGGCCGTCAACAGTCGTCGATATGCCATGCGTTGAATCTCTTTCTTCGGCGGAACCACTAGTAATCGCAGGGTTGTCAGCACCCACGGATGTGTGTCGCAAAAGTGGCAAACCTGGTAGAACTTGCAAATGAGGCAGGACTTGCAACTGAGACACGTCCGCCGACGCCTGCTCGCAAAGCACTAATATGGTCACAGGAAGGGAATTAATGAGAGGCGCAACGGGCTGCAACTGCACAACGCTGGTAGACGGCACAAGTACCGGTACGGCGAACCCCGGTGCAGGCCGAATAGCCAACGGCCTAAGTCGTTTATCTTGAGTTTTATCGACGAAATCTCCAGGTTTCTTCCTTCTCGAGCACGATCGACCATTGGGCTTGCTGTGTACACACGGTGCTGGCGCTTGATCGAGACGTTTCTCCATTTCATACCGCGAAAAGCAACGACTGTCCACACAGTTCACTGCGTGTTTGATGGTCAGTGTTTATATTTGACTGCATTTGCACTTTGAAGCATCACATTCGCGGAAGCCTTCCCTTCTAATCATGTGCACGGCTACAGGTATTTATGTATCCAGTGGTCCAATCGAGGGAACATTTTTTGTTTGCGGCGGTGTTGACCCTGAATGCACTTCGCAGACTTGCCAAGTAGCGCATGCCCTTTAACTTCTTCAGATCCGCCTGAATGCTTGTCAGTTGGGGCAGGCGCAGGCTAACGAAACGGCGTGACGATGGTAGTCACAATAAATGTCAACGAAACAGTGAAAATATATACACACAACATGCACACAACGCGCCTTCAACGCGCGCTCGCAACTTGTCTCGACTTGTCTCAACATCTCGGCTATTCCAACAATGCTGGATGACTAAAATATATTTGAAATATACAATCATAATAAACTAATATTAATAATGTAAAATGAATACGTTGCAAAATATAAATAATATTTGTTTATTAAACTTTTAACATCAATGATCTATGATACGAAAGCAATTATTAGCGTCATCATGCGGTAGCGGCAGTAGCGGCAGTAGCGCGCTTTTTGAACTGTTTTGAACCCTGTAGTCGCGGGAAGTTTATCTACTGCATTTCAACCAACAGCGGAAAAATTACAGGGCCTTTTAAGATATCTCTGAAGAAATGAACGGCGAAAGCATACTTTTACCCCTCTTGTCATTAGCCTCTTTCTACCGCCACTTCTCTTAAACCTATTTCTCTTTCCTCCTTTCTCTTGCCTTCTCATTTCAGTGATTACTAAGCAGTTAAGTCATTTCTAATCAATTGTCGTTACAATTCGTCGTTAGAGATATTGGTAATTTGTAGTTATTAGCAGTCATTAAAGGTCATTAGTAATTTTAGTCATTACGACTAATTCTAAGCATTTTTAGTCATTTCTATTCACGTGTAGCCGCTACAAGTAGTCGCTAGACATACTGATCATTACAAGTCATTTGTAGTCGTTTTAGTCATTAATAGTCATTACTATGCATATTTAGTTGTTCTAACCAATTGTAGTCGTTACAATTCGTCGTTAAACATACGGTTCATTATAAGTCATGAGTAGTAATTATTAGTCATTATAAACTCTACCAATCTCTGTTATAACCTTTATTATAATAATTTTTCCTTCTTTAATCTGTCTTCATACGGCGGACATTTCTTGCGGTCACGTTCAGCCGACGCACCATGAGTTTAGAAAGTATTTCACCCTAAAACGCAGTCCATTATCTCACCAATTGCTCACCCAACGGCTGCCAAGCGCAAAACCGCGGAGGCACAGAAGGGGTTTCAAGCTTCCACCTGGCCTTACGTGCGTCGGTGCGTTGGCCAGCAAGAAGGACTTCGAGGAGCAAAGCATTAATTTACTTGCAGAGAGAGTGCAAGGTAAAAATAACAGGAAGGCAATAGGACACATAGGTTATGCAAAAACGTACAAAACCAGGAACGCGACAAGCAGCAGGAACACGAAAGTGAACTCGGCCAATTAGGCATATTAGCACTGAAAACGTACAATCCATTACAGGCATACTGGCAGCAATATAAGGGTTTAGATAAGAAAGGAAAAGTCATATGAACCGTCCTCACATGGCGAAAAGTGATCGTCAACACTACCCTGGCCCGAAGGCGACGGGCTAGATGCGATGAAAACCACTCACGTCCAGCGGCTGTACTTCGGTCCGCGCCGCAGGCGAAATATGCGAGTCTGCTTCCCAGCGACTGTGTTGGCGCTGTTCACGGGCCCGGCGCTCTTGGCGGGCCGGATCTAGGGTGCCTCGATGCGCGGCTCCCCGGGTCGCGCGTAGACTTTAGCGGTGCCCAGAACGTCGGTGAAACGACCGGAATAGAAGGGACCCTGATTGCTGATAGACACCCCCCTTCCCTCCTAGCTTCATCGTATTTCAGCCTGAATGCTTCGCATGAAGCTCACACGTGCGTCGCCAGCAAACGGCTTCAAAATAGTCTTTTGCTTTAGCATGTGACACATTGAAACCATAGTCATCACGTTCACCATAATCACACCGTTAACGCCTGTTTTCGTTCCTTCTTATGGTGTGCATAAAAATACCGCTCCTTTGCCGCATTCCGCTAAGAAAATGCGTTGACAGACGATGGGCTGCAGGCTCCGCTGCACGCAGCCACACTTCCGGAATGCATCCTTCAGCACTATTCGATATTTATTACTGCTCGATACATCGAATAGGCTCATGATGAGTCAATGAGGCAAGTCCTCGCTACGAAAGTCCTTCCCCAGCACTAAATCCAGCTCGGTGAGATCGTTCGTGGTCAGTTTTTTTTTGCCACCATTACACATATGCAGTCCAAACTATTCGCGCTCCGTAAAATGTTTTAGCAACACATTGATACCGTGGCACACGTTTGCCCGCGGCCTCGGAGAGCGCAATGTTCTCGATGTGACATGAAGTCTTTGTACAGGAATCACTTGAGCTAGGTTTGAGGCCGCGCCCATTTCAGACAGCAACAGATGTTTGGTTTGGGCTAGTTGGTAGCAATTTTTTGAAAACATAGCGCAAATAAAGACGAAGACGACACAGATGTAGGCAGGACAGGCGCTAACCCTGAGCTGACTTGTGGGTGAAGCTATGAGGTGATCACAGGATCACCCGTGGCAGGAGAGGATTGGAAAGAGCCAAATGTAGGAGAAATGTGATGCAACAGATGTTTGGTTTGGGCTAGTTGGCTGCAATTTCTTGAAACCATAGCGCAAAGACGACACAGACTTAGCCAGAATGGGCGCTAAACCTGGACTGACTTGTGGTAAAGCAATGAGGTTAACACAGGTGATAACACCAAACTCAGGTCGTTCCCTTCTTCCCCTCAGTTCTTTCAGGTGAAATTCGATTTGGCGGGGGACGAGTTGCAGACACGACGGTAATAGACGATGACATGAGGAGAACGGATAAACAGAACGTTATATAAATCACGAACATATATACAGGAGCACAGCAAGCTATTTTATTCCCAGCTACCAAAACAGGTCTAATACTAGCGCAGCTGCTCGCACTTCACTACTTCTCCAAAAACCGAGGCGTGCCTACTCCCTTTAACGAAGCCTGACCTAGAACAGTCTTTAGCAACTCATGACGTTCTTAAATATCTGCGAGCGAGATTTCCAGAAGTTAGCTTAGCACTGAGAGAGAGAGAGAGAGAGAGAGAGAGAGAGAGAGAGAGAGAGAGAGAGAGAGAGAGAGAGAGAGAGAGAGAGAGCAGTCTCCGCCGCTCGCTCGAGGTCCACCCCTCTCATTCGGTTTACTGAAATTTCGCGCGCCACCTCGTTGAATTCGCAAGACGAGGGGAGGGCCGAGACTAACTTTCTGTTCTTTCCAGCTCGTCGATGGTGGACGTGGTGAAAATGCCTTGCACTAAACAAACCGGCCGTATACGCGCCGCTTTTGGTCGGAAACACCCACACGACAGCTGTACATTGCAGACACACCAGTCTGTAAGTACGCCAGGTAAAGGACATTCGAGTCATGAAGCGATGTTAACAAATGAAGAATAAAACCGAGCAAACTGCCATTTATATGATGAGCTTGATGAGCAAGTAATCAAGTAGAGCTTGAAAGTCGTGGATTATAAACGTGTTTGGTACAAAAAACAATGGTTATCTGAGTGTGAAAAGGGCGGTTTTTCGCGTGACAGAAGTTACAAGCAAAGTTTTGTGGTCACTTTAGCTTAAAGGCGGAGCGCCTTTAAGGCTATGACTGCCCCCTTGCGGACCCTTGTCCGCATGCACGCTATTTGCTACTTGCTTAATCACTCATCACCTAATTTGTACCCCTCTTATGTCACGCGTATTCAAAGCATACAGTCGTGGCAGTACAGCCGCCATAGATACAAACCCCCCCTTTTATCAAGCCACGTACAAACACCAGCGCTATACCCGCACAAGGATTCGTATGCCGACAGAAGTCTCATTTTCGCCCTCACTTCAAGTTCTCTGATGGTTGGAAACACCGGAACCGGATGTCAGTTCAATTGCCACCACTTCTGGTCCTGGCGTTTCCACCAATAAGATGAAGGCGAAAACCAACCTTTATAGATAGGCGAAAATGAAGACAACGACACTTCTGAAGACGACGCAAACTATGAATACGGGTCTAGTTCCGCCAGCTGACAAAACATATATGTCACCGTTTTAGCTACTTCTAATTGCTATCACAATGACACAGGGCTCACTGTGCTTACCGCTTTTCGGAGCCCTGTTTCCACTTGCTAATAGGCTGCGGAGGCAAGTGCTCAATTTCGAAGCACTATGTATATATTCAGTCCTCAGATGATTTGCTTGAGCTACATGGGAACCGAGAAGTGTTTATAGCAATTGGAGGTTGCATTTACGGAAGCTGTAGAATGAGTGTGTTTTTCTTGTCATCCTTCGTATTTAACTCCCTCTGCCCCCTCCCCCACTACCACCACCACTGCATTTTCATTGCTTCCCGCATCGCGGTACGAGAATGTGTCACTCGGCAGCTGCTCCACAGAAGGCGCGTACACGCACTTGTTACAGCATCTGCGGGAGTTTAGTTCTGAACCTGAGCGGGAAAAAACGGCCAACAGCAACGTTTTTTTCCCCCTAAACTAAAACACATGTGCTTGAAAACTGCCTGTGCAGTTCATCCAAGTGCGACGACCCCTTGATGCGCAGCCACTGGCACTGTAAAGACTGCGTGCTAGACGTGCACTGGAAGCGTGAACGTGGATTACGTTCGATACGTTCTGTTCAGCCGACTCTCGATAAAACCGGGCTTCTGTCTGAAGCATTGAGGGCATCGTACTTTGGCTCTGACTAATAACAAGCCCATGTGCGAAAACACCAAGAACCATGTCGGAGAAGGAGCTACTGACGAAAAAGTGGGAGCACCAGCACCATCGCGAAGGTCACGCATCCAGGGAGGCCGCTCGTGCAGTTCACGCAGCTCCACGCGCTTCAGAACCAGAGGCAGCCTCGTTCGTTCGCCGCAGTCTTCAAGCCGTTCTCTTTCGTGCCCTGCTTCATCCGAATATGGTAAGTCCGTCTCGAAGACGAGCTGTTCCTCAGAATCCTTACGTGTTCGCCTCGAACGGGGCGTCCAGCAGAACTGGCCGTGGCAGGCTTAACCCCAGTGCATAGTTTGAAACCTGGCTGAAAAGCGATGCCTTGAAAATTAGAAGGTTGTCTCCTCTCTGCAAACACGATTAAATGTAATGAGGGGTGATATCATAATGAGTTCATTGCGGAATATACGGTCACAGCCGCATGACTTCGTGGGCCTACTTGATGCCGAGCATGGGTTCCTCATTTTAAGGCTGGTTTTCGACCATTCGTGCTACCTGTTATAGACACAGCGAAGATTAAACATTGCGTGCGACACCTGCGTACGCTGTGCGTTTTTGAGATGGTGTCGGCTGGTTCAAAGCTTTGCGCTTTCATTTTTTAACACTAGACCACTGCTTTTGCTGCTCCCATGCACTGCTGGGCTCTTGACAGCCCTCCTGAAGCAGCGAGGCACTTAAAGAGTGAGGAGAAAGTTTCTGACCCTTAGATTTTGACGCACCAAAGATGCACCACATATCTTCCATACTGAGGCGAAAGTATTCATTGATAACAAAAAGTCAATCACCAGTGCGCCGCTGGCACGCAATATGGACTTAATTGAGAAAAATCATGCCCGGCGATGCTTATTCAGCTGGAGGCAAGGGTAGAGTTTGCGACAACGTCATCTTGCTTCCGGCTTTGCGCCGACGGCGGGATCTGAAATGTAGTTGACCACAAGCTTTGTGCAAGACGACCCCTAGACTCATATGAAAACAGGACGAAATCAGTTAGGAACGGACGAAGTCTGTGTACTGTGCGCTGTCAGTGAATATTAAAGAAGCCAAGGTGATCTAAATAATCCTTCTTCATAACCTGAGTTGATTTAGGACTTCCAACACCCTAAAACAAAACCAAACCATGTCAGGACAAATAGCACTGGACGCTTAACAGCGGTGATTCCTGTAACTTTCGATGGTTGCCTTAATGACCAAGGATCCTTGCTTCGATGCCAGATGGCCTTGTGGAGGGACTCGAAGGCAGCGTCGGCCACCGGCGATGGAAGCCAGCCTCCCCCGTCGGCCGCAGAGGACCTGCTCAAGAAGCCGAAGCCGCCCAGCGAGGAGAAGAGTGGGTCGAGGAGACGCTCGCCAAGCCGCTTGCGCCGTCATCGCCGCCACCACCAACACGACGAGCAGAAGCACCAGCAGCTGGATCAGGACATCGGCATCGTGGATGTGGCGTCCACCCCTGCCACCGCACCCACACAGGTAAGTATACGCGTGTAAATAATACTCACCCAGCCTTTTTGTGGATTGGCCGTGATGTTTCGCACGTGGACCTTCGGGGAACTTGCTCATCTAAAAAAGTTCTGCTCTTCGACGGCGCTATCTCTAAGCCGCCAAAGAAATTTGATAGGTTTAAACATTATCAGAGATGCGAGCCTGGTTGGTGCCACTTGTCAGAATACGGGTTCGCCAAAAGTGGCCCTGTCCAGTCTAAGTGTTTCATGCAAGGCTTACTGCGCGATGATTCAGCTGTGATGAAAATGATATATTACATCCTTTGTTAGACTGAGGAGCCCAAGCGGTATCTCTCTGGCTCGTGGTGTCCCATGGTGTGTTGTTCATTGCGCATCGACAGCTCAAAACTTTGGCCTCACCCATTCATGAAAGACTTCGACGAGCCTACATGAGCCCAACTAGATTGCTTAGCTTTAGCTCTCAGTTCCTGTTCACGGGATCGTCTTGCTTATACTTCTCATGCATCCGATTGGCCACATCATCCCCTCACGTGATCGATTTTCACACACACACACACACACACACACACACACACACACACACACACACACACACACACACACACACACACACACACACACACACACACACACACACACACACACACACACACACACACACACACACACACACACACACACACACACACACACACACACACACACACACACACACACACACACACACACACACACACACACACACACACACGCACACGCACACGCACACGCACACGCACACGCACACACACACGCACGCACGCACATTTCTAGTTTAGTGATATATGGCATAAGAGGTATGAAAACTGAGGTAATTTTGCCTGCACGCTTATGTTGGCTAATCGTGGTAGCAGGAGCTGGACCTCCGGCAGTAAGGAATGGATTTACGAGAGTTTCGTGAGCCTTTAAATCGTGACCTATAAAACGAGGCCGTTTAGCCGAGTTAGAACGTTGCCATCTTAGGTTGCGAGGACTAATGCAACCTGATGACGTCCTTGCCACCTTACTGACTGCAGGTGTCCAAGGACCTGCCCCTTCTGTTACCGTCGGAGGAGGGTGTGCCGGCTGTGGCGCAGCCCGCGCCGTTGGTGTCATCTGCCGAGCCGTTGCCAGCGTGCGGCCGCCTTCTGGGGGTCCTGCGGAGGCCCGGCTGCGTGGTAGCCTTCTTCTGCAGCTGTGCCTTCCTGCAGGGCCTCATCACCAACGGATGCATCAACTCGAATCTGGCTACTCTCGAGAAGCGCTATCAACTGCGCAGCGTGGAGGCCGGGCTTATCGGCAGCGTCTACAGCGTCGCCTCACTCATGGTACGCAGGCTCAGAGTGCTGCTTAATTCTCAGACAGATTTGTAGATTTGCTAAATTAGCGCACGGAATACGTCATTTTCTTCCAACACGGCGACGTCACTCTGTGATGCGGGGACAGTGGTCCGCTGCCGAAAGCGGTGCTGTATAATTTATATGCAGTTCTGTGGAAGGGTGTGGGCAACCGCGACATCAGGATCGTGCGTGGAGGCGGTATAGCGAGGGGTGATGTGCCGGGCTGTGATGACTAACATAACCCGCGTCACTGCATTGCATAAGGTGGAGTGAACTGATGCAACATGAAAACTGACCAGAATGCTGGGCGTGAAAAGCATTGTGCTACGCAAAGCATACTTTTCTTGTGCACTGACCAAACGCGTAAGGAGCTCCTTCATGCCCATTGTGCTTGATTCGATCAAACGTTTCGGAAACGAGCTCCCACATTGCTCCGGAGCGCCTGTCACCACGTTTCGAGAATAAGGATGATAAGTTCTTAATGCAGGTTGTCTGAGCTAAGATGGGCAAAGATTAAAAAATAAAGGATAATAACTTAAGCCTTCTTTGAAATCATGAGTGTTGTTAGGAGCCATGTAAAAGTTCCCTCTGGTATTTTGTGCGTTCCGCCCACTTCAATAATTAGTCGGCATGAACTAATGAACTTTCTTAAGCTCTAAACGCTCAGGCTTGAACAGGAAAGTTGTAGACTCGAGTGCCACGAAAATAGTGGATCCTACCCGTTTTCGACAAGGTTGCCTTGGCGAAGCACTTTTATTCGGCAAAAAATCGGCTCCATGCTCCTGTTTGTGCCGCGATTATAGCGCTCTCACCCGCGGCTTGTTAAAATGCGGCCGAACAGACCGATCCCACTGACCGGTTTCACGACGCCACCGCTGCCACGGTGCATGCTGGTACACGTAGTCAACCGAACGCTCCAGACGCCCGGAATGTCTGCGCGCCTTGGGACCGAACGATTTTTAGCTTGTGTGTATGCCAGAGTACATTGGAAAAAAATTAGATGGGGTTTAGCTTTAGTTAAACCTGGTAGGTCGCGTAAGCAAAGCCGGCGTAGCTTCTCTTTCTATTCTTTCTTCTTCTTCTTCTTATGCGACGCGGCGGGGCTACCGACCGGGTTTACCCGATGGCTTGAAGAGGGGCCCCACCTGCGGTCGCTCTAAAGGTCAAACGTGGCTACCGGCCGGGTTTACGCGACGGGCTGAAACCTGGCGTAGTATTGCTTACGCTATAAAATTCACCTGTTTCGTTCCTGGGCGCTATAACAGCGTATGGGACAAATGACTCTAGCTTTACGCATTTAAACGATATCTTATACAGCTCGTTCGGCCGAAAAGCCATCGGCATTGTTGTAGGAGTAATAGTTAACGGCACCGCGTGTAGGAAATAACGGGGGTTGCGTAAAAAATCGTATCATTGTAATTTGTTTTTCTACTGATTGATAATTGATTGGTGTGGGATAAGTGAAGACAAACTGATGAAATCAATGTGATTAATCGATGAAACAAGGGAATTAAAACAATTGGAAAGGTGTCAACAGTGTCAGAAAACATACTTGGAAAACGTAGTGCAATTTACCAATAATTAATTGAGATAAATGAAAAAAAAATGAAAACTTGTGTTTCATATTTTCTGAATGAAAAGTTACTCCTTGGTGGTGCTGTTTATGAAAATTTAGAATGTGGAATTAAATTGAAAAAAGAAATTCGCAAGAGAGGGTCTCAAAGGTGTCAAAATTCTCAAAATGAGAAGCCAATGCTTGACCATGCTAATTAAAAAAATTAGTGTGTAATTGATCAAATAATTTTAAACAACTAAAAAAATAAAATAATTGAAAAAAAAATTGAGCTTCAAAGGTGCTAAAAGGCTCAGACTGAAAAGCCAGTGCTTGATGATTCTAAGGAAGTTAGAGCGGAATTGATCAATTGTAATTGAAATAATTGAAAAATGAAGAATTAAAGAAAGGGGTTGAAATGTGTCAGAATTCTCGGAATGAAAAGCTAGGGCGTGGTGATGCTAATTAAGGAAATTTAAAGCAATATTCATGCTTTCGCTTTCACAACATGTAAGCAGTCTTGAGTGCCATTTATGTTGCTGTACACGGGTTTCGCGTTTTTGAAACCCTGCGCTTTTGCCAGCCTCAAGGGATTTGCTAACTGACCACCGGGTGTCTTGGGTAAAGCATACTATTTACCGTATAGTGCGTTTCAACAATGTCCTCCGGCTTTGTTCTCGTGTCATTCCAACGCCTTCGATTCCTTTAGGTCGACATAGCATTAATGATGTGCAAGAGTATAAAGCAGGCTATGGTGACCCACGAATGCGTATCATCTTCTGCCTTCCGAAGCACTACTGGCGTGTTGGTGCAGGTCCTTCTGCCGGTGACGTACTTCGGCAAGGACAGGAACAAGCCTCTGATGATGGCGTTCGGCACGTGCCTCATGGGTGTCGGCTCACTGACGATGGCGCTGCCGTACTTCGTGGGGCCGCAATACTCATTCAGCCAGCCCAGGCCCGACACCTGCGATTTGACTTCCGCAGTTGGCAATCAGAGCGCTCTGGCGTGCGAACCCGGTGCCGGAGACCTTCGTAACTACAAGTGGTTCTTCTGGGTGGGCAACCTCATCAATGGCATCGGCACGTCGCCATATTTCACGCTGGGCATAGCCTACCTGGACGAGAACTTTGTCAGGGCCGTGTCCTCCAAGTACATAGGTAGGTGCTGGGAAGCATTCACTTGGTGCAGTACCCCAAAGGTGCGCGTGCACAAGTTGGGGTAGTTGAAGCTGGCTTAATTGCAGCGAAGGTACACTGATTGTTGATAGCGTTCATACGGACGTCAAGGCCGCGTTTCTTTTCTGAGTCGTCGAGTGATTCCTTAGAACAAGCAGGTTAAACGTTGCCAAATACCAATAAAAATGCAGCATTGAACTTATGTGCTTTAAAAAAAGTAAATAAGAAAATTGCAGTACGCTTGCTATATAGATGCTCCCTTCATTGTAATTTGAATAGCGGATACAATGATGCTTGCAATAAAATATACCGAACACGATCTGAGTGATAGAAAAGCTTGACACTGTCAAACCAAACCGGGTACTGCCCATTATATTTTGTACCTTTCGCAAACCTCCGACAGGCGTCATCCCCTTTGAACACCTTCATATTTCTAGATGATGTGATTAGGAGGTGGTTTCTCAGAATGTACCATAAGGTGTTCACAAATCTCTCACGGCGAACGCATTCTCGTTTTATCTTCACCTTCAAACAACGTCGTCTAAAATCATCGTTGTCGAGCTGACCGAAATGTTGGTATTCGTGAATTCATGTCTGTTCACCAAGTGCCTGCACCACGATTAACGCGTTCTCGTTTCAGCTGCTTTTCAAGCAAGTGCCGTCGTTGGGCCAGCCACCGGTTTCGTCGTCAACGGACACTTCTTAAAATACTACGTCGACCAAGGCGTCAATCCTACACTGTGAGCAAATATTTGACGAATGGGACCGTCATCGCAGAGAGCCGCATCGTGGACTATTCACTCTCTTATTTTTGATATACGCAGGCTGGGTCTGACGCGTGACAGTACCGCATGGGTTGGAGCCTGGTGGCTGTGCTTCCTCTACGCCGGGCTCCTGTGTTTTGCCGTCGCCTTGCCTGTTAGCTTTTTGCCAGCGGAACTGCCAGGTGAGGATACAGATGCATCAGGTAAACCAGAGACAGAATAATGAGACGGGTGCTGCAAAGTGTAGCCGGACGATTTGGTTTGGCCTTGTCGTTACTTTGGGATTCAACTGCCAAAAGATTCTTGTGACGTCATAGACGCGCTTAGGTCATGTGAGGTATACAAAAACTATACACTACTTATCGCTGTTTTGTTCAATTTATTTTGCACGAATGCTTACGCAAGCATGCCTGAAATTAAAAACCCCCCAAAATTAAAAAGTAAAAATTAAATCTCGTTTTTTTTTTTTTATCACTCACGTGGCCAAATCGCTTGTACTACGTCACAGCCTTTGCACAGCGGCTGAAACTAAGAGGTACGGCATGAGAAATACTTCAATTATAAATTACATAGCTTGCATTGCTGAACTTCGCTTGTTGATTCGTGCACACTATCTTCCTGCGCACTATTCCAAAGAAAAAAAAATGTGTAAAAATTTTGATGCCTCTACTCTTTTAAGGCATATTTACGGCCTGTAAAATAAATGGCCCCGAAGCACTCAACTTCTATAAAGAATACATATCGCTGGATACTCTAAACCTTGAATGCCTAAATGTCTCGTTCAGCCTTTCAGTTGAAGTGCGCTTTGATACAAAAATCTATATATATCCGCAGACCGAGCGATCGTCATGGCGGAAAAGAAGCTTGAAGAACAAGCGAAACCTTCATCCCCGCACGAAGAAAACTTGCAGACGACAGTGATGTCCCTCCTCGGCATAAAGCCGTTCGTGCTGGTTTGTTTCGCTGGATCTGCAGAGCGTAAGTGGAACGTAACTTTCGGAAGGCTATGAAAGTTCATTTTGAGCACTGGTTTTTCTGCTTTTTTTCTTTTGGCGAATGCCAAGGGCATTATAAACAAACACGTAATACCCTTAATCCAGCAACAGAGTCCACATTCCGGGTTTGCGTCTTCAGAAGTGTCGTTATCTCCCTGACCTCGAGTCGTCTGGTTGGTGGAAACGCCGGAACCGGAAGTGGTAGTCACATCCGGTTCCGGTGTTTTCACCAATCAGAGGACTAGAGGCCAAGGACATAACGACACTTCTGAAAACAAACCCGGAATACGGATCCTGGTTTGACACAGTTCACATTAACTCCTTAGGAAGGTCTGGTCTACTAGCTGGGCTTAGATGTGTAGACATAATACAACGATCAATATACTCTAATAGGGAACAGATGTTCGCTTACGAGGTATCGGGGGCAACATTTTATTAAGACGCGAGACAATAGGGCAACGTTCTTCTCCTATGCGAGTGTTTGATTTTCCAGAAAATATGGCTCCCGTTGCCCGTCATCCGCCCCGCTAATTTTGTTCTATATCACATTTAAAGAATAAAATGTTAACAGGATATTAAGAAAATTTTTTGATATTTCAACTCAAAAGCTGCTTGCCGTAGAGTAAAAACTATGATCCCGAGGCGACGGCTTCCATATTTGTCAGGCTCGCTCTCCAGCGTATGAGCACAGCACACTTTCCAAGGTCATCGCCTCGTGTCATATACTCGAGCTCATGGCTTCCAATAGTCAACTGTGAACAACCTGGGATGTGAAGCATGAAAAATAATTATGCATAGGCTGAAAGAAAAAAAAATCGAAATAAAATTCATAGACAATCATACGAATTGTAATGCAAGAAATTTGCTTTAACAGTACTGGTTGTGTGCGTTTCGCTTTTACACTGATTCCCACTGCGTCTGTTATTTTTGCCTTTTCCTTTCGGTGGATGGGGTCTTAGACAGTGGAGGTAGAAGGAGACTGGTAGGGAGATGCCTTTTTACCGATGGGTGCTTCCTCCGAAGGGTGCTGTTGAAGAATGGACTGTGCGCAAAAACACACCACTGGCGTTTTCGCCTAAGGAGGACGTAGTCCTGTTCGGCGGAAAGCCCAGTGTAAGCGTGGCTGACAAATCTTGACTGGCCGTGAAGGGTCGTGACGTGGCTATGACTTTACACGTTGTGACGTTGTTTCAAATGGAGAGAGGCGGGGAGGCCTCCTTCCCCCTTCAAGAAAAAAAAAAATTAACCGTGCAGGGCTCGCAAACCTCGTGTCGCGAACTCGGAACGTTAACTCTACGCTACCAAGGGAGGTTAATTTGGGCCTTGTAGTAGGCTTTGTATGAGGCCTTCGCCTCACTTAGTGTGTGCGTTGCAGTAAAGCAACGGCCATGTTTATCAGCTTCGATAATTATCGGTTCCAATAAATGTCACTCTCTATTAGAGTCGCTTATAAAGATTAGCTTGTGTCCTCCCAAGTTTTTGTGCGATTTTCTTACATTGATATAAATTAAAAGTAGCAGAAATATTGCATTACAAATATCTGTTTGTAGGCATTGTGGAAAACAATTACTACGTTTGTGCGGGCTTGTTCACGCCACGACAATTATTGTAAAAATTACCTGAGGGGTGAAGTAAGTAGAAAGGAACGCAAAACACGTAATTCAAGTATAGTTTATATGCTTACTACGTGAGTGTTTTCAGCTCTGTATAACGTAAATTGCCTTTTTTTTTGTTTTTTTTTTTGTGCCGCCAAAGAGTGCACGCCTAACAGTTGAGGTTTTTTAATTGCACATGTAGCTTTTGATGTAAGTGATATTTATTTGCTTAGGAATCTGTTGGTCGTCAGCTTGGCATTGCTTTTCCCGCAGTGATGGTCGCAAGTGGTCTGTCTTCTTTCCTGGTGAAGATGCTGCAGGCGCAGTTTAGCATGACAGCCTCGGCAGCGTCAGTGATTATGGGTAAGTGCATATGCTGCTTCTACAAGGCTGCTCAGCTGCACTTACGCTAAGTCTAGCGTTTTGGTAGTCATTCTTCGCAAGTGGCAATCAACGTTTCTCCAACTTTGTCCGCCGATCTATTTACATCCCTTGCATACTCTGTTGCTAGCGCCAATGGCGCCTCTCTTGAGAAACACTGAATTAGTGCTCATCATGACGCTAAATCAAGATGTGATCACAAATATCAAATATTTCCTCACGTTGTTGTGGGATGTATGTATACCGCCACTCTAGGACATATATATTTCAAACAATTTTTTGACAAAACTTTCGAAGTGGCTAGCTACCAATTGGAATATCTCGATCTCAGTAAACGCCGAATTCACAAAGATGCTGCAGGCGCAGTTTATCATGAGAGCGTCGGCAGCATCAATGATCATGGGTACATGCATATGCTACTTCCACAAAGGCCTTAGCACTTATTCACGGCAGTATCCTCGTCGCTTGATTGGGGCTGGTCAGCTGATGAGACGACTGCTGCGAAACAGTCCCTCGTGTGAGGGAGGACAATTATGAGCTGAGCCTATACTGAGCTCGTAATATTTCTATCGCAATGTTTCTGCAAAGGGATATGCAAGACGCTTACGGAAAACTGTCGATCATGAAACGAACTGAATAGTCGCGGACTAAAGGAGCTCAGCAGGAGGGAAGTGGATTGCAGGTAAGTGTGTAGGTCTTGCTTTAGTTCAGCCTGATGTGAATCTTGCCCTATGCTCAAGCCATGAGCCCTCTAACACTGCATGCCACATAAGAGCACTGTGCAATACCCGATGGTTGCAGGCTCCGTGACCATACCGACGGCCATGGTGGGCGTCATGCTGGGTGGCGTGGTCGTCTCTCGCTACGACCTGGACGCCAGGGGCATCGTGCGCTTGTGCGCTCTCGTGCTGCTCGCGCCCATCACGCTGGTCACGGTGCTGCTTTTCCATTGCGGCAACATACCCTACCGGAACGTCCAGTACGACACAAGCCTGTAAGCACCGAGCCGCTCGACAGGGCATCGCATTCTGTACTTGATTACTTCGATGTCTAGCTGCTCCTGTCAGCCTTGAACGCTTTCGGCATACAGTATAAGTGCTGTGTGACATGCTCAGTTTTTTCATGCCACAGCCCTAAAAAAGCTCGCATAGTGCTCGTACACTGACCAGACACCAATTTGAAAATCTTGCAGCAAAGTTTTGGCGTTTTCACAGACACTTCATCTAGCTCAAGAAAGCAGGTTTCAATAGTAGGAAATGACCGACTGGCAAGCACTCTGACCCGTGTTCTACTAAAGGACCTGTGTGCAATCAAACAAGTAGTTACATTATGTCGGGCCTTTTCTTTATTGCCTGCGGTACCACTCGACAAGTTTTATTTTGAATAGGAAGGCTCAAGACCGTTGTGGTGGTAATGGGAATAGGAAGCAGGTCATACGTCGTAGGTGGAGCCAGTGTACGGTCCTTTATTGTAAAATTTTCAAGAAAGCATAAAAGCCTGAAATAAATATGAGAGAAAGCCTTCAACGAAGCAAAGGTTATCGCAAACAAAACCAATTAACTGTTTATTCTTCTACAGCTGGGAAAATCAGAAAGGCTTCAGTCGATAGCCATATACACCAGCATGATCAGGCCGCTTTGGCTCCCTTACGCAGCAATATGAGTGAGCAGTGTGTCGGTATTCGTGAGAAATACTTTGCGGTTACAGTGTAGGTGTGCTGAAGGGACTGTATGGTCATATTCTCATGGTTCGAAATGCCGGTCATGCCGTAGTAAATAAGCGAGGTCTGCGCGAAAACTTACACGATGGTGTCGGACAGTCTCCAGAAATTATTTGAGCAAGTGGATGTGCGGAAAAGCAAACGTTTATTTAGCGCGCCATATAATTGTCGCTGTTGCAGCACCACCGTGTCCAGCGTGAACGTGTCGCTGAGCGAGCCGTGCAACAGCCGCTGCGGCTGCACCACGTCGCGCTTCAATCCCATCTGCGGCCGCGACGGGTACACCTACTACTCGCCCTGCTTCGCCGGATGCCTGCGCGAGTACGCCACAGCCGAGAGCAGGGTGAGCGTCCTTTCTCTTATGTGAGGACAAGGACGCACAACGTGTGTAAGAAGTCTGCAGCCCAAGGCGGTTTACGTCTGGGCCAGGCAGTGTGGCTTGTTGTGCATCCTTAGCGTTCCAAATCTCTGGAAGATGAAGAAAAGGAACTTACAAATTCACATTTCCAAAGGTTAGAACTTCTTGGATGATACGAAAACCCTACTACGCGATGTGGAAAAGAAAAAAAAAAACTGTTTGGCTTTAAACCTTAAACAAAACCTGTACGTTTAGGGACGGGTAAGCGACCCAATAATGCGCGCGATCGAGGTGGAAAGATGAGCTCGCGGTGCCTGCAAGAGATTCCAGAAAAAACCTGAGGCCGCAACTGTGTCGCTGACACTTGGTCCAGGTTACATGGCACAGTATTAATGAATGAAATGAAATCGGGTGGTCTTTTACCAAACGTGGGTAGGTTAGATGAGGTTAGGTTAGGTTAGGTTTATGGAGTTTAACCTTCCAATGTGACTCAGGCTATGAGAGACGTCGTATTGGAAGGCTTTGGAAATTTCGACCACCTGGGGTTCTTTAAAGTGCAATGACATCGCGCACCACAACTCGTCAGCTGTATTATGCCGGTTGCTTCATCATTGATAATAGTTATGCATACTCTGTGAGCTCTATTTCATAATCTGTATTCAGTTCCAGCAGAGCACACACGTACAGCTTCTTCACTGCTAGTACACAACCTGCATCTTGCTGAAGAACAATCGATAAAAATAATTCGCACGTTTCTAGAAAAAAAGAAAAGCGCAGATGCTTTTTTACTGGTCAGCTCAGCTGTATTAGTGACGGGTAACCAGTCATTAACGTAACCAGGAAAAGCCAAATTAACAAATTAACACCTATAAAAAATTTCAGATAGAGTTCTGAGTGTCTGCTCAAACGCCAAAAGGACCCCCAACTCTTCTTGAATGAAGTCTATAACACATATTGCGTGTTGCAAGTGAGAATGGGCGCGACTGTATGTGAGATAAGTCTTGACGACGAGTTCGGAGTGACAGCCTACGTGCCGACAGGCGTACTCGCAGTGCCTGTGCGTGAACCACACGGCTTTCGCACCGGTCGGAGGCATTGAGGGAGCAGGAGCGGCGGCCACCAGTGGCTCCCTCACCAGTCCGTTCGGCATCGTGCCGGGCACCATGGTTGAGATCGAGGCGGTGCGGAACAAGTGCCCCAACCCATGCGGCCTCGTCAACGTCTTCATACCCATACTGGCCGCCATCGTGTTCGCCACCTTTTTCCTCAGCACTCCCGCCGTGGCGGCCACTCTCAGGTAACGCTTCTGTTACCTTGCGACAGACAAAAAGAAAAAGCGGGAGGGGGGGGGGGGGGGGAGGGGGAGTGATGGCTGGTCTTGAATAACCGAAGATCTAGACGCCTCATCATGAGCAATCCTGATTCTTAACTGGATGCGCCGCCTTTGTTTGGTGCGTGTCACGTGCAAGGCCCCGTGAGGGCTGTTCAAGTATATGGCTATGACTATATTATGGACATACTTGTTGTTGGCTAGTCGGTTATTCATCATTAACCTTTAAGCAGCTCGAACAACGAGGAGGATTAATGTCTTAACTTCGTGGCTCTCGTTTATTGCGTCGCTTAGTCCTTAAGAAATTTAACTGGTTTCCAGTTAGATTACAGAGTAGCGCCTGTTATGTATCTGAATTCTCCTGTTATGTTATTTGTGCTCTCCCACATACCTGGACGGAGCCGCTTTGATCGTACATGCGAACATGTTTACAATTCCTATTCATTCTCCTGCTACCCACTGTACATTTTCCATGCAAAAATTGGACGGAACAGACTCAATTTTTTTTTCGGCATTGCCTTGCGCCCCATTTCCAAATATACAGTCTGAATTGGTGGCCTGATGCAACCAACCGTATGGATAATTAGCAGTTCTCTAGGTTTGGTATGTATATAAACTAGTCACACGATGCGGTGTGCATCTCAGGAGTTGGTCCTCTTAACGCCCCTCGACCCTACACTGCGCACGGGATGGGTGCGTGCGTGTTTGTGGCCATTCTGTCTAATGTTCATGCTTCGTTATGGTACAATTAACTTGATTTCATTTGATTTGAACTCATACTTTTCCATTCTCTTTCCAGGTGCATTCCTGAGCAACACAAGTCGGTCGGCCTTGGAATTCAATGGACAATCGTACGGGCATTCGGTGAGTGCGAACAAAATACTTGTGCCCGCCCCATAGGCCAACGTCGTATTCTCTAAAGTTTAGAGCCTCGAGGATTCGCTTCTGCATCTCCAGCGTTTCAAATCTCTGGAAGCCCCGTCCAGTGGGTAGGACTTTAAAGAATTCTCAAGGAACCCCATATGGATTCGTCATGTTCGTGGAACCGTCGTGTTCGTTGTACGTGGGCTCTACTGTATAGCGCATACGGAATGTCTGCCTACATGTAAAACATGTGTGTAACATGTTATGTTCCAAACGATGCAAATTTCGACACTACGTTGCGTACTTTTTTATGCACTTCCTAGAAGTACTGGTCACCAAACGAACTGCCACATTTGCATAATAAAATCAAGCTTTCCTATAAGCCGCTCTCCCCCCCTCCCCTCTTCACCCCTATTATCTCGCCTGGTGACAGCAGCATCGCACCATCTTGCACTGCTTAGGCGCTGGAATGCTGAGTCAAATCCCAGTCATGGCAACCGCTTTTCGAGGTGCCCGAGCACTGCATGTGCGATGTCATTGCACGTTAAAGAGCCCCAGGGGATCGAAATTACCGGAGCCCTCCACGACGGCGTTTCTTATAGCCGAAGTCGCTTTGAGACATCAATCCCTGTAACGAAACCAAGCATCTTGTTTACGTCAAAGATCGGCGTTGATAGATACAGTCGCTTTAAAATTTGTGTCAAAAGCAGGGCATAATCGTGCTCAATGCACGGACAATTATCTCCTGAATCGCAGGGCTGATACCGGCGGGCGCGGCGTTCGGGCACACCATCGACGCAAGCTGCGTGCTATGGGAGGAACCATGCGCCTCGTCGCAGGGCGCCTGCGCGATATACGACAACCAGCTGCTCAACCGGAACGTCTACTTCCTCATCCTGGCGCTGAAGACTGCGTCGCTCTGTTGTTTCGGCCTGGCGCTCTTCTTCCTCCGCGAGCCGCGACCGCCGCCCGTATCCGTCGCGGCGCTGCCGGACTGACTATTCACACCAGGACGAGTGCGGTGCCGCATCGAAAAAAAAAAAAAAAATTGTCATTGTATATTTTGTAACTTTTGTTCGTGCTCAAATATTCGGCACGCTCGGAAGGAACAGACCTGTTGTCCCAGACGGCTGCTGATCTGACAAGGGTGGGCCATTAAGCACACGCACACACACAAAAAAAAAAGAAAGAAAGAAAAAAGGAAGCCTATTGATAGTAAGGGGAACCTTTGTTAAGCTTGGTTCTGCATTGTTATGCACGGTTTAAATTAGGGAAATGCTTATGCTGCGTGTTACGAATAGACGCTACCTTAACATAGACTTTTCATTCCGTACTGTTTATAGTTTCATTTAGGCTAGTTTTGGGGGGACACCTAATTAGGTCATTCGGACCCAGCGGGGCGAATTCCGAAGTTTTACCCCGAGTAGTAGAGCTCGCGCTCTAATAGACTTCGTGACGACTTAAGTAGTCTGTACAGTACGGACTACCGCTCCGGGGTAAAGCTCACTTTATCCGGGGGCAGCCTAAGAGAATTGCACTTTCGCCAAATCTAGAGAGAGGTTCAGCAGTTACCCAAACCAAGGACAGCATAGAGTAATAATTTTGTAAGTCGGAAAGCTACTGCCAGTACCTCTGAACATCGAGGCACGAGTGAGCTCGGTGGCGAGACAGCGGCATGCCACCAGACCTGAGACTCGGTGCGTCTAGCTTTCGTTTTTCTTCTGTTTTCTGTGATGCCGTAGTGGCGTGCACGCAGGCAGCAAAAAAAAAAAAAAAAAAAAAAAGTTTGTTAGGTGCAGTGCAGCATATGCGGTTGGGGTGCCCTATATTTTGAGGCGGCAAACGTTGGGGCTGTTTCTAATTGCTGGTATCTCTGGTGCTTTAGGAGATTTCATATCAGCTTTCTTCAGTCTCCTTCCGAGTACTTCAGTGCCTCATCTATAAATTCTTACCCAAAAAACACGAAGAGCGTAATAGTATTTTTGTGGGAAATAACAGCGGAGATTCCCGTTTAGGCTAAAGGAAGGAGCAAGGCGTCCCGTCTAATCTCTCTAAGGGGCACATTGAGAGAAGGCATTTTAATATAGCCTTTAATGGAAACATCGATTCCACATAGCTGTGGAAAATGAAGAAACTCTTAGCAGTTTCTACGGCATTGTGATGTGCATCTCAATAGAAATATATCGTGACGATGAACCTTAGAGCCCCACTGTGGGCTCGTAATGTTCGAGCATATTTACTACGATGCAAACTGAACGCACCATGTGGCTGAAATGCGCAAGAATATTCATATGTGGACGAAGACGCTGCGGGGCTGAGCCCGTATGCCGCCTGTTCGCTAATACAGGGACTTGGGGATGCCCAACGGGCCATGATACGTGATCTCTGAGTCCTGTTCACGAAGGCTGAGGCGTTGGAGCTGGGCTGGCATCGTTGCATGTCGTAGAGTTTAGGTCCGTATACGAAAGAAGCTCTGCAAACATGCAGCATCCGTTGAGCTAACATACGATACCGCCAGCAACGTTAACGTACGTGGTTAGCGTGAGTTTGCGAGTTCGCCCACCTGCTTACTTGAACGCTTTATGTGAACTGGTCAGCGCTTTATCCGAGGACAATTTAAATGCTTTATTGCCACTGGTGCTGGTTCCTACTCAGTTTCCAAATGATCCGGTAAAAGAATCGAGCCGACTATATGAAGAACATATAATTTCAACAGAAATAAAAAAATAAACGCCAGACAAAGCCACGTATTTGTTTTTATTATTCAACGTTGCACGTCTTGCAACCAATACTTGCAGCCAATACTATACCTCACAAAGGTATCGCTATTATATGCGACTGCCGAGTTTTACTTTCGCCTGGGCATCGCCCGGCCGACAAAAGCACGCCGCTTCAAACCACCCTCGTTAGTGACGAAACCCAGCTCTGCTGCTGAGCTCCGCTCCTAATAAGCGATGAACTATGGAACCGAGTATGCCTCGTACGTCACTCAGCTCTAGCGATTAATCGTGGTCCACAGCAGGGTTCCCAAGTGCGACTCAAGAAAGTGTGAGCGAGAATATTTACAACGGTACGAAATGAACGAATCAATGTCTGAAACGCGCGAGCAGGCGGTGCACGAGGGCGCAGCGGGAGGACTGGGACCGCGTGTGTCCACTAGTATAGGGACACGGATGATCCCCGGCGATGCAGGAAGTGAGACTTCGGCCCCGCGTTCCCGACGGCCGAGGCGTTGGAGCTGGACTCGCATTCCGGCGTGCCGTCCCGGCTGCCCCTGTCTGTGTTGGAACCGCGCAGGAAGATGAGCGCGTTGACGAAGAAGAGCATGGAGATCGTCTTGAGCACGATCACGGCCGTGAAGAGGTTGCGTGACATGACCTCATTGTCATGCACCGCGCATGCGCCCAGCTTCTCGCACACCGTGTTCCACAGCACGCAGCTGTTGTCGATCACGAAGCCGAACACGGCTGCTGCCGGGATGGCACCTGCAGGGAAGAGAGGGGAGACAGTTTGTTTTTAGGGTGACAAGCAGTGCGCAATGCTTCCCATTGTATATAGTCGGACGAAAGTGGACGTAGGCTGGCGCAGAAGACGAACACATAGACGGACACGAAATGTTCTCACCTTCATGTTGTATTTGTTTATCATTGCCCTGTGTATTCTCATAACGAGTGCTGTTCTGCTACCGTCAGCACGCTCAGTTCAGTATGTATTACGAATAGTTTGGCGCCATTCACTGTCCTTTATATTGTCGTTAAAGTTTTGGAACAAATATAAGCCAGGCAATTCTTATACCGATTGTTAGCGCGCTTCCTATGGGCAACTTTTGACGGAGAAGCCTTTCTGAATGGAAAATTGAACTTTCTGAATGCATTCGGTCTCTAAAGCTTAAACTAGTAAGTAAATAAACTATGAAGTTTGTAGGTAGATGCATTTATGTAGCGTGTGCGAAAAGTACTTCTTAGATACCGAATAGAATACGAACAAACCAAATAGCGAAAGAAACGAGTCGAATATAAATCGAACATACGTAGGAATAGTTCCTATTTGAGCGAATATTGTTACAAACCCAAAATTGGAGAAAAGGCGGCAGCGTCGTAACCGAAGGTGTTTAGATACAGCGCTCACAAAGCCGCGAGATTGATTTTCCTCAGACGAGTGCAACACGAGAGTATTTTAACCACGAGTTACTATAGCTAACTATATGCCTTCGTGGCGTTTGAACAGGACTTTTTTTTTTTTTTTTTTTTTTTGCGACTGATGACCACGAAACAATAGCACCGCATCTCAGCAGGCGATAGGGGTCAGAACCATGACCCCCAAGCTAGCTAGGGCATGGAGAAAAGAGTTGCTAAACGTCACTGAACTCTACTGCGCCACTTAATCACTCAATTACCAAGTGTTGTTCATTGATATTTTCCAGCAAAATGCTCGAACCCCGTAACATGTCCCGCTGCGGTATGCTTTTGGATTCCATCGTTGCTTCCGCATAAATGGTCCTGCCTGCTCGTACCATTCTGGTGATTTCGATATGCAACTCGTTGCTTTAAGGGTGTTGGGAAGGTGCCGTTGTAAAGGTCAAATAATCAAAACAAGATAACTGATATATTGCGTTCGTAATCCTGATCATTGTAAAGGTCTTAGACTTTTGCTTAAAATGAGGGTTTGTCTTACCCAGTAATGTTACCATCATCCATTGAAACCCTAGCGAGAAGGCCTTCAAATGTTCCTCGACACACCTGAAAAAAGAAAGAAAGGAAGATAGAAAGAAAAAGAAGAGACGTCTTGAGCTTCCTTTTCTCCTTTGTCTCGCATCATTGCCGAGTCTGCTTCGAACGCGGCCATGATCTACTCACCGTATAGTGGCTGACACGCCGGGCGTGTACAGCAAGAAGGTGAAGAAAATGTAGAGGAATATGCCGACAAGGTAGGCGAAGAGGGCGTTGCAATCGAGAAAGCATTTCTTGCGGTCCGCCTGCACCTTCTCAGGGAGCCCCCACAGCACCATTGTCTCCACGCCCGGGTGAGAGATACACGGACAGTCCGTGTACACCTGGCAAAACGCAAGGAGACAGGGGAAAAGTTATCTTTGTCGCAACATGAGTTGGGCAGCACCATATAGTTACGGTGCGTTAGCAGATTTCATCTCGAACTGGTTAATTACTTCTTGCAGTGCACCTGCACAAAAAAGTAGAGGCTTTGCGCCGATAAGAAGTATGCATGACTGCGGGAAGTGACTGCTTGCCAAGGACCCAATGCAAGGATTTAAGAAAAGTCGTGGTCTCATTACCAATTATCGTTACCAGTGCAAGCGATCCATATGTGTGGTCCGTCCACTCATAACAATGGCTGATGAATACGTCACCTGCGGTATAGGTCTGGGCCACATGGGCTATGCAGGGGAAAAAAGCCAGTCCTCTGCGGAGTTACTCGAAGCGATATACGCAGTTACCGGTGTCGCTTCAGCCCGAATTGTGCAGAAACAGAACCATAACGAGGTGCACAAGTAGATGGCATTGCTTTGGGGTTGCACTAAACAGCTATCACACTGGAAAGCGTAGCGATCGCTGCAATTGCACTTTATTATGGATGACGGGCTCGAGATCTATAACACCACCGTTTAATCTGCCGCGTACGGATGATGCGGAAGGCACCCTGCGCACAATAAGTATGATTTTGATAGTAGCACAGTTGACGCTGTACCAATACGAATAACTTTAGGGATCTGTAGTTGAAACCAGCAAAGTTCAATTATTTTTTTATTTTATCATGATGACTCGGCTCGCGTGCTTAGGGTCAAACGAGTTAGCGTTCATTTGCTCTAACTATATCAAACATATCGTCAGCGATATGTTATGCAATGCGGCGCAGCACGGCTATTAGCTGATCATAATCTGAAACTGCGTAGAAGGTGAGAGTTCGTCTACCTCACACTATGAATGTGCCCGTTTCGAGAACCTTAGTGGTGATCTGAGACATCGATTGAAGGGTCAAATTCTAAAGTTAAAGCTCAGCTACTTTGGTCATCTGATGAGAAGAGAGGAGTCGCTGGAGAAAGATTTGATGTTGGGAAAGGTTGAAGGTCGCCGGAGAAGGGGTAGGCAGCGAACGTGATGGTTAGATGGCATCCTCGAGACACTGCAGATGAAGTTATGTGATGTTAGGAAGATAGTGAGAGACCGGAAAGCGTGGCGTGACATGGTCCATAGGGTCACGAAGAGTCGGACACGACTGAACGACTGAACTGAACTGAACTGGGACATCGATTCTTGTAAAGGAAGACATCAGCATCTTAGCAATAGGGTAAATTAAGAAATATAGTTTGGACCACTCTAGCCGCATCTTGCCGCTGTTTTCATAGAGATAGAAAAATAAAGTGTCAGAGGCTGCAGCGGGCGCACCTTGAAGCTTCCGTAGATGTAGTCCCTCTTGCATCCGGCGAAGCAGGGCGAGTAGTAGGTGAGCATATCCTTGCCGCACACCGGGTCGTAGTCCTCGATGAGGCACGCGCAGTGCGAGTTGCACGGCTGGTCGAACTGGTTGGACACGTTGGACACGTAGAAGCGGCCCGATGTGTGGTTCAAGCCGAAGAAGGCCGGGCTCGGGCAGCTGTAAAGCAGCACGAAGGTGCTCAGCCACGGAATCACCGAGCACAAGAGGCACATGCGCACGATGCCATCCACGTCCAGGTTCAGCCTGTGCACGCAGTAGCCGCCCAGCAGGATTCCGCCGCACGCGCCAGGAACGGCCACGCTGCCTGCGGTGTGCACCAGTAGTGAGTGCATCAGTGCGCGCAGATCGGCACGACCCCAGTTTTTCCCATTCGAGTGCACCGTGAATGTAGACAAGCTCTCTTCGTGTAATTTGATCTCTATAGAATAACACGCGAAAATATCTATATATGTGGTGATGAAACCACAGTTTGTATTTCTTTGGCATTGAAGAGCTGTAAGTGCACGTTTTTGGCAAAATTTACTGATACTGAATTTCTCTGCACGGAACAGACTGGAAGGGGGGGGGGGGGGGAGGGGGAGGAGAACAGACGAAGCGCGAACATACAACTGAATTGAATGGAAGAGGATTCCACTCGAAGTGCTTCTGTACTTCGGGTGGGATCCGCTTTCACTGAGCGCAGTTGCGTTTCTCTTGTTTCGTCCGTATTCTTTCTTCGTCCTGTCTGCATTGCGCGATTTTTTTTTTTTTTTTTATTGACAGATGACCGACTGGGGCAACAGTCTGCACTACTTAGCTACCTCCCCACAAAAACGGATAATAAGTGCGTGAGTCTTCAAAAGATCACATAATGATGCTGATTCTGATTTCTTTTTCTAATTTACTTAGTCTAAAGGTACTTATACGGTTGGTTTGTCTCGCATTCCTGATTACTTCCCTCAAATTTGACAGCCATGCCATACTTGATTTCGGCGTAGTTCGCCGTTTCCGTGGCCCCAGTTCAGATGCTTTCTAAAGGCAACGCTACATTTTAGGCATAACAACTTCTTTCACCTTACACATAGCTCTTTTGAAAAAAAAAAAAAAAAAAAAAAAAACGCTTGTATTAGGTTGTCTCCAGAATTTTACGAACAAATGCGCCAATTTAACGCGATAGCGTTAAGGGCCCCGTGTCGTAGTAAAGCCTGTGTCGGCGTAGTGGTTGTAATGCGAAAATAAAAAAAAAAGTAGACAGACAATGAATGTTTTCGTCGCAGAACAGCATTACTTCTGTCCGAATAAAGGTGGACCTAATGTATGCATTGCCTTACGACTGTCAGCTGATGTTCAGGTGCGTCATTAGAAAGAAGCTAATTACGGAATTCATAACTGAACAAGTAGCAAAGAACGTACGTTTCCACTTTGCTTATCTTCTGTGCGGCGCTTACTCGAAAATTACATCGATCATACGGAACTGACGCAACAGATGGCGCGAGCCGCCACCCGATTCAAATCTTTATACGCGAAATTCAGAAGAAATGCATCTTCTTTTTAGCAGTGGGGTTTAAATGCAATCGCGTTAACTCTTGAAGGCGAAGCTTAAGCGTCCTCCAATTTTCTAACTCTATACCCCAGCCATTCAATGCGCGTACGACCAATTTTTAGTAATGTTTGTGGAGTCATAATTTCTGTGTGTGAGGCATCGTCTTTAGCCATTAGATGGATTCGGTTTGCTCCTTCCGGTGTTTTCGAGCGATTACTAGTTATTTTGAATAAAGGATTGTTATTCACGGCGAAGAAATGAAACTCTAGGAATCTGGTGAGAATATACGGTAAAAATGTTCAAAAAAAAAAAAAAAGGAAGAGGGACCGAATTCCCCTTTCAGTTTCCTTTTTTGTTGGTGCTGAATTATTACGGCCAGGGAAGGGCATCTTCGGTCAAAGAGCACCGTGTCACAGGGTATTTTTCTTTACCTAAGATAGGGTCAGGAGCCTAATCCCCGAGCAACTGACACTATAGATAAGCCGAACACCAGGCCAGGGGAGATTGCAGGCATTGTATCACCAAGGGGTGCCCGTCATCCCCGGTGATAGAACCCCGCAATTCCCGCATGTGAAGCGGATGCTCGAAGCATTAGGCCACTGCTGCAGTAATTTTGCTTTCTTGATAAATATTTTGCGCACATATTGTAGTTTGACATAAAGAAATCTATGTTCATTGTGGTTTTCTTATTGGCAAGCTGTTAGATTTTCCCGAAATATTGCTTGATGACACACAACGAAATTTCAAATGTTTAAGACTTTACAGCGTTCTCGATGGGACAAAGATTACTTTTGCCACAGGTGGCTACTAATTTCCATGAAAAGGGTAAGAATGTTAAAACGGCGACTATCAATAGCTAAGGGCTCAATGAAAAGTATAGCTCGTGGCCTTGCGTAGCAGGTGAAAATTCCGTCGCCTTGTCTAATTGGTCATGCTGGTCATGCCTTTAGGTTGAGGTAAATTATAGGCCACTGTGTAAATACAAATAAGCTTCCACCACTCACCCAAAATGTGAGCTATGTTGGAGGAGGTCAAGCCAAGCTGGGACTCGAAGAGCTTCGTCATGAAGGTCGCCAGGCCCGTCATTATCATGGCTGCAGGCAAACAACAAAAACAAACGATAAGCTGCGTCTAAAATTGCCTGCGACTGCAACTCGAGCTGTTAACAGGCCGGAATAACAGGCTGACACTATGAATAACATGACAAGACGACAAACGGGATATTTAGGGCTGTGAGTGTTAATGACTCAGTCTTTTGAGGGAGTCCTCTAAAACAGAGCAAATGAGCACTGAAGCTCTGTATTTGTGCGCAACTGACACTTGTTATCGGGCCTAGTTGGTATGAAAACAACAAAGGGTGATTTCTTCATACGCTTAGTTCGCCAGCTCCTTGGGGTCATGTCGAAATTCGGGTGTCAGAAATACCAGACTTCGTTTTTCATTACTAGGTATGTCATCGAGAAAGCAACATGCGTTGAACAAGCATGGCTGCTAGAATATTCGATTTACCAAACAGGATTGCAACGTTCCTTGCTTTGGCATGTATGCATCAACGATCCATAGGTTCAGTAGTCGTTGCTCGTAACATTAACAACGAGATTCGTTGCTTAAAGCTGTTGATATTGTCGAGATGTTTTCCCCACAGCGGTGGCTCGGGCTGTGGGGCTCTGCTATCGAGGTCCAAATTTCTAGTTTAATAGCGAGAGAGCAGGCTACATATCAATGGAAACAAGGTCCCATTGACCTCCCGCCCCACTCTTCCCTAAAAAAGAAAAGATGTTTGTGTTCTGGGGTTTCAGAGCGGGTTTAAAGACACCTATGAACCGAATTCAAATCACTGTCTTCCTTACGGGCTGCCTCATAGCTACTAACAAATCAAAGCAACTATTACAGAGCTCTAGCGTACTTGAACATGTGTCCGGCCTAATAGGTACCGGAATCAGAAATGCAAATAACCTAGCTGCATGTGAACCGTGATAAACCATATAGTTCAAGAGAACTCGTTAAAGTCCGTCATTTCAACGCTGAATGTATACCAGTGTGCCACGAACCAATCGGAACTTTGCTATCAAGGTTACTCCGTATATTCATATACTCAGTTTTATTTTTGTCTGACATGCGCTACCGCACACCTGTGTTGTGCACCTCGCCCCTACAACAACGTTCCCCCGTGAAGCTTTTGCAGTAAGTTTGTTTTATTTATTTTTTGTGCCACAGACTATTTGCATAATACGTCAGCTATTAAGCTGCCGTTTGCATGTTTCACGCGTTATTGCGTTTCAGTTAGTACGTTTGCATGCCTTCTTTGTCGTCTGCTGCTTTCTAGTGTTGGGACGAGGAACATGTGAATCTGCTGGCAGTAATCTTCTCTTATTACAAAGCTGCATTTTCGGCTTTTTTCCTCTATAATAGTTTTCCCACGTGTACACGCGAAAATAAACTGAGCTGATGTCAACCATCTTTCAAGACAACTTTAAGCATTCCTGTTGCAGAACAATTTACAAGCTGCAACCCCGTGATTTTCAGTCGCAGTCTCGGGCGCAAGTGTGAAGAGATATTTACAAAGCACGGCAAAAAAAAAAAAAAAAGTTATGCAATGCATTGTATTGCGAGATTTTCAAGTTTCTGGCACGATATAGAAGAGGTCCGCAAAGGCGATGGTGTCGTATAGAACCCACTGGGGGAAAACCTGCCGTACTGCGCGGTGAGGCTTGTGCGGAGACATTTGAGTGAGCTTTGAGCATGAAGAGCATCGTGATCTTAGACTCACTTTCCGCTGTGCCAGCAAGGGTGAGAAACATGTACGTTGCGTTGTGAAGCAAGGCGCGGACATTGGCTGGGATGTCCTTGAAGCCGCCCTGCATCTCCTTTGTCTTCTGGCCTTTCTTGGCGACGGCGTCGCATTTCTTCTCCAGCTTTGCCCATATCTGGCCTGAAATAAAGCGCAGAAAGGAAACAGTCCACAGAAAATTCGGGACAGTTCGGCATTAGTGGCGACTGGAGGAAATGCTCGGCCACTGATTGCACATGAAGGTGACCTTTGCAGAAAAAAAAAAATTGCTGACATGGTAGTTATACCGGTAACGAGGACAGATGTATTCAAACTGGATTAACATATATTTAATGATATTAAATGCTACGTACTTGTGCTAGTTTCACATTGGCCCTGATGATCAGCTCATCCTGCTGAATTTCGGAATCGGCGTTTTCAAGGAACGTGCGCTCCCCGGCTGCGGAGCTGGTTACGAGAGACAACGCCGACGATGACGACGACGCGGAGCGCAGGAACGGGCGCCAAAGAGCTACGCCCTAAAAGACGTTTCAGTTCCGCTACGGGGGCTTTGTTCACAATGAACGAAAGCAAGTGAAGGGCGGTTATATATGCTTCACGAAATGACGCAAGCAGTTGGAGTATTCCAGGAGCGTACGTTTGGGGGATAGTATAGTATAGTATAGTATAGTATAGTATAGTATAGTATAGTATAGTATAGTATAGTACAGTACAGTATAGTATAGTAATAGTACAGTACAATACAGTATAGTATAGTATAGTATAGTATAGTATATTATAGTATAGTATAGTATAGTATAGTATAGTATAGTATAGTATAGTATAGTATAGTATAGTATAGTATAGTATAGTATAGTATAGTATAGTATAGTATAGTAATAGTAATAGTACAGTATAGTATAGCATAGTACAGTGTAGTACAGTACAGTACAGTATATTATAGTAATAGTACAGTATAGTAATAGTATAGTATAGTAATAGTACAGTGTAGTACAGTATAGTATAGTAATAGTACAGTATAGTAATAGTATAGTATAGTATAGTAATAGTACAGTATAGTATAGTAATAGTATAGTATAGTATAGTAATAGTACAGTATAGTATAGCATAGTACAGTGTAGTACAGTGCAGTACAGTATAGTATAGTAATAGTATAGTACAGTATAGTATAGTAATAGTACAGTACAGTACAGTGCAGTATAGTATAGTGTAGTATAGTATAGTATAGTATAGTATAGTATAGTATAGTATAGTATAGTATAGTATAGTATAGTAGCGGGAATATATTGGAGGTGGATTGCTGTCGTTAAGATTAAAAGCGTTTGCCATTGCCCGAATATGAAAGATTTTTTGTTTTTCAATCATTTTCACTCTATCTATAGTCGATGGCATGTCACTTGGAGATATGTTCAGCAAGTGTTTTGGTTGCCATGCGCAGATTGTTGACATCATTGTTGTGCTGCTGCAACCACTTCTGCGAATCACCTACTTCACCAACATGCTCCCAATCAACGCAGGCGATCCTGTAGAAGACACCTGGAAACTGATACGTCGTCTTGTTCAGTGACACGTTTAATATTCCACAATGTCCCTTTGATACATAAAAATAAACTGCATACTTCTGTAAAGATCTGTGTGAAACTTAAAAATCGCTTCCTAAATATAGCCTTTAGTATTTTGTTTAAAGAGCCGGAAAATTTGCTTTAGTTTGTGAGGTTTAACATCCCAAAGAAACTCAGGCTATGAGAGACGCCGTAGTGGAGGGTTTTTTGAAATTTCGACCACCTGGGAATTTTTTTTTAACATGCACTGACATCGTACAGCACAAGGGCGCTTGGCTTTACGCCTCCATCGAAGAGCGGGCGCCGCGACCGGGATTCGATCTCGCCTTCTTGGGCAGTCTAGTAAAGTGGCTCGTTGGGCGAGTTGGTTGAACATTATTTTAAAACAGCGCTAGAACACGGGCAGATAGAAATAGTGAGTTTCTTTCTATATGTCCGTGTTCCAGCGCTATTTTAAAATAATTGGCACAGTCGTCGAGCGCCCGAACCACTGCACCACCTTGGCGGGGGCCTTCAAAAATGTATGACAAGAGTCCCGCCATAAGAGGGAAGAGGGACTGTGCAACGATGGAGATGGACATCCTGACCTGACGCTGTACTGCCAACGCTGAGTGCAACGAAGTGGCCACACTAAGGTAGCTTTTAGCCGCTGCTCCCACATAGGATCGGGCAAGACATAAGAACGCCATCAATTCAAAGCCGACGAAAATGTAGAAAAATAATTAAGTGAATAATCTAAATGTTTGTTTAGGTGCGCTTTAAGTAGCACAGCACCATTTTTTTTTTTTTTTTGTCACGGCTGCTCTCAGATAATCGAAAGCGAACACAAGCTGACATCTTGTCTGCCGTTATATACTGCTCGATAATGCAAGAGCCCTCGTCAAGCTACGTCTTTATTTTCTGCTTTATTGCTTGGTCTTTTTAAGGCGAAAGCATTTCTAGGCTTATAGTGAATATCTCGCGTCTACGAGATGTGTCCGCGAGATTCCGCGAGATGTGTCAGGGAGACATCACGATGGGCTCTGACGTCATCTCCCCGGTAAGTACGACTCAATAGGTTCTGACGACGAAGCCAAAGAAAAGAAAGTAATGAAATTAAAACGAGTACACAAGCACGCAAGATAAAGGAAAAAGAGAGAAGGCAGACAGAAGAAGAGAAGAAGTAGGAGGAAAGGCTTCGTCATTAAGCTGTTAATCGAAGCTAAGTGCAATCCTGTATTTTTTTATCCTGTAGCACGAACTTATAAAGTTCTAGCCATAAATGAGTCCAGAAATACTAGGACTAGATAGGTGCTGAAATTTAAGAACATAATGAGCCTAAAGTGCGCCGACAACAACTTTGAACAGCAGATAACGTAGATGGCACTTCGTTCCCATTTCTTTTTATCGCCCCCTTACAGCTGTCAAGAGCACTCTAATGTCGTGTGTTTGGGCTTTATGGACGACGTCTAGTGGTCTAGTGGTAACGCCTGATTTGGGAAGTGTGCATCTGAGCATGTATTCATGCCTTCGTCTTTTGCGCCTTTGCCTATCAGTAGCCGCGAGCAATTGCCGGTAAAGGCGGCAAAAGGCCACGGGGAAAGAAAAAAAAAAAAAAGCGGGGACAACACGTCTCGACGCGTGCGGTCCTGAAACGCTCGAGCTCAACAATTTTGGCATGCGGCAATTTCTTCCGTCACCATTTTGCTAATTTATTATTCAGTGTATTCTGCATGCAATTTGCAACCTGTCCAGCTTGGAGCTGAGCAGCTTGTAACAGTTAAGCGCTGCCTTTCCTTCTTACATGAATGACACCTTGATTGCCTCAATTTCTTCACATCGGGGATACTATACGTGATATAAAAGCAATTGTATTTAGAAAGGTTCTAAACGCTGATGTAACCCGTGCGCTCTCCCTAGATAATTAAAGGGACGGGTATACAAGAACGACTTACAAATTTCGGATTATAACTCCAAAAGTCATTCGCAGGTATCGCATCCGAAAACTGTACGTGGGGTATGCCGCTAGCTATAATAATTAACGCCAGCTATAGCTTCAGAAATGCCGCCCGATTTCGGCGGAAAGAAATGGGGACTGGAAGTTGGGTCTCACTTGGCAGCTCTTTGGGCAGGAGGCTCGTGGGGAGAGCTACGATGATCGAAGAGACAGATCCGATCAGGTAGCCCAGCCACCAAGCGCCAATCCACACGTTGCTCTCGGGCGTCAGGCCCAGCCTGGGGGAAAAGAAAGCACGCAAGCGCATTTAGCGAAACACATGCTTGAATGCGCGCTATAGTTAATAGAAACTTTGCATAATTTTGCAGAGATCTATGCAAAAATGCCGCTATCATGGTTGCAGAATATCGGAAAATTTAAAAGCATGGCGTTTTCAATGTGTACGAAGTCTAAGCGGTCGAGGTGCGGCAGCTTTTAAGAATAAGCCTCAAGAGTTCGTGCGATCGACATGGGAGAGCGAATATGAGGTCGAAAGTTGATGTGACCTCATAGTTCGCAGTATCACGCATCTGTGTTTGTCACTTTTAGACGAATTTCTTTTCATCCACAGAGAAAACCTAAACTCTAAGCTAGCCTCTCGCAGTTGTTGGCGCGACATATTCTCTCAAATTTAGTCCCAGACCAAGAAAACGCATGACGTGCACGTGGAGTAAGTGCAAACTTGTGGACGTCGAGCGACAACACAGACAGCAACTTCGCAGATTAAAGAATCCTTCCTCTGAGTTATGCACGAAAGAACCCCTTCGCTAAAATAATGGGATCTCGTGGAAGGAAACCGCAGTCGCGATGGGAAATACGTTAGCACTTTAAATCTCACACAGAGGCCACATATACTACAACGTGCCGTGGAAGCAAACAGTGCAGTAAATACTGGTATGCAGTTTACACTGCACAAGCTGCAATTTTGGCTAAAAAAAAACACGAAAAATGGCTAGGTTGTCCGTAGCCAGACAACGGAGACGGCTACGAAATGACTACGCGAACCATATGTGCATCCGCCGCAAGGTTCGGACGGCCCCGCCAAAGTCATATTTTGAAAAACAAGCTACGAACACTTGACAATGTAGAATAAAATGCTCTATAGCTCGCAAAAACCCAAACATTTCACGTGTAAACATGTCTAGATCATGAGCCGTGTGCTGGAATTCACGATACAATACACGACTCTAATTCTAATAAGACTAATAGAAAACAGAATGGAATAGGGCAATAATGAGCCTCCTGTTGCTTTTTTTTTTTTTTTTTCTGGCAGGCATTAAGCTTCTGCTATTATTTGGGGAAACCAAAAAGAAGAAATGGACATATGACAGGACACATAATGCGAAGAGAGGATAGCCGATGGTCGCTTAGGGTAACAAACTGGACTCCAAGGGAAGGAAAGCGTAGCAGGGGGCGGCATAAAGTTAGGTGGGCGGGTGAGGTTAAGAAGTTCGCAGGGGTCAAGTGGATGCAGCTAGCACAGGACCGGGTTGATTGGAGGAATATGGAAGAGGCCTTCGCACAGCATTAAAATGGTGATGATTTGAGGTAAATCGGTTTACCGTACCTTGAGACGTCGACCGACGTTTCGGTGTAAATGTTGAGCAAATAGCCGGATAGCACAAAGCCAGTGGCCGTTCCGAAAAGGGACGTCGCCTGGTAAGTCGCTGTAGCACAAAAAAAAAAAAAAGAAAAATAAATAAATAAATAATAATAAATATATGTATACATGTGCGATACGACATATGCATGAACTCCGATCAAAATAATTAGCTTTGTCCGATGTTGTTTTTATAAAAAGCATGACACACAATTCCACATGCAATGAACACAATAATTACTTATCTTTGTGTCCTTCATTCGACCTGCCCTGGTCACTTCAAAACAAACAGATAGCAATTTACTGCCTACATATGCTGGTAAAACATCGCGAAATTGCTTCCACAAATTATTTCTAAACATATGTGCATTATGCACGTGCACAAAAACAATAGCGCGAGCAGCCACGGACTCAGCATTTCGATATGTTGTACCGATATAAGGAAAATCCACGTGTGACTGTCTGTTACCATGAGGGTTTTATTTATTGTATATGTACTATACATTCAGTCAACTCAAGAAATAGATTCAGTGCACTATGTTTTTGGATCACCTGGTGCCAGCGGCTGCGGCCTTTCTGTCTAAGCGGCTGGGAGTGATTAGCAGATAATGCGGGTTGACATGACTCAGTCAGAAACGTATAAGCACGAATTCCATGCAGAAGAGTGGAATACATGCATCCTCACCCATGTACTTGGTGGACATCGTGGTGGGCAGGTTTTCGTCTAGGTAAGTGAGCGCCAGCGTGTACATGGGTGACGATCCGGCGCCTACGATGAAGTGACCCGCCCACAAGAGGTATCGGTAGCGGCGCAGGTCACCAGTCGGCGTGCCGCACACAGACTTCTCTAGACCCTTGTTCGGACACAGACTTACGCCTTCTTGGCTCTGTCTGCAGAGGCGTTCATCGAATGCAATATAGTTCACGACTTCGGCGAGAAATGAACAGCTCTCGCATGCCAGCCAATATCTACAGTGGTTTGGAGGGGTCCATTTAAATGCTCTTGAAATAATAAAAATTTTAGTCACACACCCTCCCAGCTCGAGTGACCGCGACTTTCAATACCCCAAACCAGGCTTCGGTGTCGTGTCTCCGAGCATGTTTCGTTTTACCTGTACTTGGGGGCCATGAAATGTGGTAAGACGATGACCATGCTGCCGATGCCGATGATGATGGCCGACATGGCTAAGTACAGGGGCTTGCTGCGCCGCGCCGCGACCAGCGTGTACAGCGGCGCCGAGGTACACGAGGCCAGGTAGTACATGGCCACGATGGTGCCGGCCTCGATGCTTTTGAGCTGGAAGCGCCGCTCCAGCGTCGGAAGCACCATGTACACCAGCCCGTTCGCCACAAACCCTTGCAGGAACACCATGCAGCACAGCACCAGCAGCGCGCTCCTGCAAGAACAGGGGACTCGCTCGGAACCTTGAATCTTTGTACCAATTGGTGGCTGTTTATCCTGAAAGCCGCACTATAGAGATGATGATTGAGGTCATTGATCTTGCTTTATGTCCGTGACCTGTGTATGCTGTGCGCTGTTATTTAGAAGTCATCCCCACACGGATATTTTTACTTACTGCGACACACGTTTCAGCTGTTGCGAAGATAAAGCACCATGCGCGAAACTCTCCTCCCCCCCCCCCCTCCCCTTCCCCCGTCTTGCCAAAGGGGCGGACTTCCAAATACAATACAGGACGAAGTTAATGCCAAGAACGTGCAGCAGTGAGAGTATATAGTAAACTTGAACGCTCAGCAGCCTCCATTATCACGTGCGACTTGCGCCCATTGACGGGGCTAAGCGAATATGTTAGCTAAAACGACGCGTTACTCTTAGTTATGTTAACAGTGGAGAGGTCCAGTGAAATTTATGCTTCGTTACACACAGCCGCTTGTTGTAGGGTCTACTTTATTAGGTAACGAGCATTGCGTTCGTTTTGTTTTTATATATATTTTTAAATTCGTACAGTGGTTTCCGAGAATTTGTGCATTCTCTTCTTTATGGGCTATACCTAATGTTTGCAAAGTTACGGGCGACGCCGGCGCATGGTTTACCGGGGATGCCGAAGATTGAGGAGGCAGTCCGGACGAAAGCCGAACCATCCACAGCGCTCGTCCCGTTCGCGCGCGGGCTTGATATAGGGCAGCTGGGTGAGCGATATCTTGCGCCTGGGCTCTGCTACGGGAGCCGCATCTGCTGGCGGCACGCACACGTCCTGGTAGTTGCCCACAGTTGACAAGCTGCTCGACGACTGGCCTATTTCGCCCGGCAGGCCCCTTTGCTGCCACGCCGCCATCGTGTCGGTACCAAACACGGATTGCTATGCGGGAAAGCTGGAGAGAAGGAATACATACATGTGACTCCAAGACGTTGCGGTTGGAACTGGCACGCCAAGGGACGAGACAAAGAGGGGCGACAAAAATGAGTGCTCACAAAGAAAGCACTGAATTATGCGTCCTTGGGAATATAACAAAAAGAGACAAAAGGGAGAGAACAATGATCACGCAGAGGTTTTTGGAAAGCACAATTCTGTCACCAGAATTCAAATTGACACCCGACTTGATTCATGCTTCTTCACACAGCTGTTTGTGCTTTCCTTGTTTTTTGTAACTTATGCATATATTCAACCGCGTTCCAATAAAACGTTTCGATATTTAAAAAGTGCCTGTTGTAACGCCCGCATTCTCTGCCATTAGTTACTTTGCCCTGAAGTTTCGACCAGGAATTCTTAACAGGATGACAAATTTTATGCTACGTTTTGACGCACTTGACTTATTATTTTTTTTTTTCTTAGAACATTGCGACCGGTGTTTCCAGTATTTGCAAGCCTTCGCGGGATGGCGCGAAGTCGAATGCCAACGGAGGTTAGGAAAGTAACTGGCTGCGCTTTGAGTCGAGTCGTACCGGCGTCTCAGTCATGGTTGCTTAAGCGTTAAATATAGTGTGATAAATACTAAGTGTGGGTGCACGCGCGCTCGCAAAGGAGAGAACGAAGAGAGAAAATACAGAACGACTGAAGAGCAGTCAATTGCTATAATCATTACACTGTTGTAATAACTCGCTTATCAGGTTCGATGCCACTTGCAGTTCTCGCGCAGATCTCTGGTTATTCAACTCATTCCCACGCAAAAATAAAGAACTGGGTGTCTTTTGTGACGGTGAGTTTAAGTTTTGTGCCTCTAATTCCTGCCAAGCAAAGCGCACACGTCACAACGCCGAAGCGGCCGAACACAACTGCATGCGAATGTACAAGACTGGCGACTCAAGTTTAGCTCAGGAAGCGCGGGGAAATATACTAACCTAACCTAATCTAACATAAACTAACCTAACCTATTCAGTTTTTTCTGAAGTTCAATACTGCGATAGTTTTGTTAGGTGTTCTCCCGTAGGTGAACCTCAGTTTGTACAAGCGGAATAGGTACTTACTGGAGGGCTGTGGCCCGGAGGCTAACTCCTCGAAGCTTTCCCCTTAAGGTTAACCGCCGAAAGAGTAACCGCCAATAGGTCTGCGCAGCTGCAAGAACGCAGTAAGACGAGATGATGAGGGGTTTTACATTCTAAATCTTCCAGTTGCAAAAGCCGTGCACACATGACATGTCGCGAAGGCATTCGCTGCTACGCACACTACTACCGATAGAACTGACCCTCTCAAGACATCACCATTTGTGACTGCTGTGCGTGCCCGAATTAGGCCTTCAAAAGAAGGCCTAATTCGGGCACGCACGGCAGTCACGAACGGTGCACAGGACCACATTCGCATTGTCGACGTTGTTAGTACGAGGTAATGAAGGCTCCCGAGCAAGCGGCCAACAGCGCCATGAGGCTGCGGTTCAACTGCGCTTACCGAGCTGCGCTGTCGAGCAGTCTTGTTTCCTCAGGAACCTTCTTCGCTGTTCTGAACAGAACGGTAGCCCTAGCCTAGCTGTGGCACGGACCGCGCGTGCCGCACGCTCAGCAGCCGTCACGACTTCTTCGTCGATTCTTGCTCCGCAGAGGCCAGGCGATGCGAGGAAAATTGAGTTTGGCGAACGGTGGGCCGAAACTATGAAAAGGTATTTTGAATGAATAGCGCCGTTTACCAAGAAAATATTTTTATGTAATTATTTTGGCATTTCTTTTTGGTCGAAGTCAAGCCTTTAACGCCCGTGTTATTACAGTCACCTGATTATACCAAAACAGCTTATTTTATTCTGCTACGTTGTATTGTTGTGAAATCTGTGTGAATAAACTTAAAGCCGCAATCTTTAAACTAATAAGCAACCAGGCTGCTATATATCACCATATAACACATGGTGCTGTTGCTATTGAAATTATAAACGAACACGGGATCCTATGAATGACATTTTCAGCTGATATGACATGGACGCACCCCATTGATTCATTGCGTAAATCACTATTACCAGCTGCTGGAGCACTTGCCAGATGTCGGCATTATTTCTCTTAAAATATAAAACTTAACATTTGCCAGGCATTATTCGCACAGCATTTAAATTACTGTGTGCTTGTATGGGCCACAACTGCCAGTAACATTAACGCAATTTTACGCCTATAGGAAAAGCTCTTTGTAATATTGCTAATGTACCGTGCTACCATCCGACAGAAGAATTGTTTCGCAAGTACAAAATAATAAAAGCAGAAAATTGTCTAGAATTTCACTTAATTCATACTTTCTTTTTGTAAACAACTCCTTTCAAACGTTTTTAAAGAGATTCGTAAATTTAAGCATACAAAATAGCAACGCTCGCACTCGCAGCTATATGTGGCTTGTACCATACCGACGTACTGATCATCTCTGTTACTAAAATATCTTTTCAGTTCCTTCTGAATGATTATGAGAAGAGTAAATGTGCTCTGAGGCTTTCAATGGCAAGTAATTGCGGCAATATCCTGTATCCCATTAAACTACCTATGTACCACAACAGCAATCACATTCACATTATTATGAATGAAATTCGCAATGAAACCTACCATGCTTTCCAGTCTTTGATTGAACTGCGAGGGAATGCTAATGTCTTGGAATTTTCATGTATGACAAATGTTTTGTTAATATGCAGTATTCTCGTTTCGTTCAGAATTTTGTGCGAGAATGCAAACTTGCCCTGTAGTTTATACTGTGACCACAGTGCCTGCATGGGCCGTCAGCCACTCTTCAAGCTGTCACAAGAAAGCTTTTTCGACTGATGACCTTTACCTCGAGCTTTAAATTAATTAATTGAATTGAATAACCTGCTTATTAGCTACATCCGTTGCCCCGCCGGGGTGATGCAGTGGTAAGACGCCCGACTACTGTCCGGAGTTCCCGGGTTCGAACCCGACCGCGGCGGCTGCGTTTCGATGGAGGCGAAACGAAGTGGCGTTCGTGTGCTGTGCGATGTCAGCGCACGTTAAAGATCCCCAGGTGGTCGAAATTACTCCGTAGACGTCCACTACGGCTCCCCTTTCTCTTTTTCCACTTTCACTCCCGCCTCCCTCCCTTCCCTTATGGCGCGCTCAGGTGTCCACAGAGCAAGTGTGACAGATACTGCGCCTTTCCCTTCCTGTGAACCAATTATTATTATTATTATTATTATTATTATTATTATTATGATTATTATTATTATTATTATTATTATTATTATTATTATTATTATTATTATTATTAGCTACATCCGTACGCTTCCCGAGTATTCGGTCATGATCCAGTGTGTATATGTGCTGATTTGCTTCGATAAAACAACAGTGAAGAGAGCGAACTTTAGACACCTCCTTGGAGGAGTACAGGGTGTTTCAGGGAAGATATTTTAAAGACCAGTGTGTACAAAACAGAAAACATATTTGGCGAGAACAAACTTGCTTCCTCTACGGACACAATATTCTGCAGAATTACTCCATATCCTGCTAGTTAACTAAATCTTACAAATTAACTTTTTAATTAAGCAGTTGTGTGGCTAGTCCCAATGGGGAGTTCGATGCCATATCAGTTTTTGAAACAAAGAAAAAAAGAAAAACTCATTTTCTAAAGCCCTGCAGTGCGAGTAATTTCTATGCTTTTTCCGCACGAAACCGAAACTGTGAGCAAGAGATGTGAAGGAACCTCGGTACAGAAGCGACCTCCAAGTGATGACGTCAGTAGTAACAACGGCGCTCAGTTAGTAAGCAGTATTGCGCCACGTCAGGTGTGCACAGCCTTTCTGAATTTTAACTCTATAGTGCGAACATCAACCAAACTGCTGGTCAACGCCTTATATCGGCGATAAGCGTCCAACACTGCTAGAGTTCGCGCACGCGCACGAAGAGATGGTTTTGTCATCTACGCTGTTCCTATCACAAGGACACACGCCCTGCCACAATATCTGTTTGCGGAAACCCGACGGGTAGTAAGGCATAAGCGCATGAATGAGATGTGACACTAAGACGTATTTTTTTTTTTATTTCTAATTACGCGGGCGAAGCAGAGTCAAGATAACAAAAAAATAAAAGAAAAGAAATACAGCAGCGCATGGAAAGTATTGGCCGGAATGCAAACCTGTTGATTTGAGCGAACCTCTGTGAGGTGGGAACACCATAAAAGAAACACAAAGCAAAGCACGTGTGCAATACTGCCCATTGTTTTTTTTTTTTTTTTTACGTACGTCCTCGTGATTGTGACAGCGTAGACAACGCTCTACATTCGTGCGCGTGCGCGAGCGCGAACTCTCTCCGTGTTGTACGCTTGTCGCCTTTATAACGCGCTGATCAGCAGTTTGGTCGACGCGCGCGCTATATTATTAAATATCAGGACGGCTGTACATTCTTTTGTCTTGCAACTTGGTGCGAGCCAAATGCCAGTCGCTGCCAGACGCATGCATGGCAATTTTTCTTAAAGGGGTCACGCCACGGTCATCCAATATATTAGTTTTTTAGTCTGGCAGATAATACTGGACCTTATTCTATTTCCGAAATTTGGGCGCCCTATATGTATTCCTTATTTCGAAATAAGTGGCTGAAAGTGACACCGCGAAGCTCCTCCCACCGACAACGGTCGTTATGTTGAAACGCTTGGTGACGTCACAGAGCGACGCCGGTCAAAGCATCGTCTGCTGCTGTGCCGGCGCCGATAAGCTGTCAATACACTGTACTGTGTTCGCGCTTTTTAACATGATGACTCCCGATATGTGTACTCAGCATGTTTCTGAAAACAGTTTTTGCCCAGGCACCCCTCTCCGATGCGACCGCCGCCATTGTACTGTCCCCACCGCTGTAAACCACACCGCCGCGCCTGTCGTGCCTTCCGCTCAAGTCCGCGCCAGCGATATATACGATAAGTACGCGCGACATAATTCAACAGGTCGAATACGAGAGCGCTTTGACTGTACTTACCCTTTTTCAGGTTGAACCTAATGCAGCCCGGCTTAACACAATTTCCTTTTCAGCTTAGCTGCTTTCTTTAGATTACAGAAAGCTGGTGCTAATAAACGAAAGAGAAAGTGAGACGTTTATTTTCATACACAAATTCTTTTTTCGGCTCACTTTGGCCAAAATCAATCACCGGATGCACTATCACAGAAGCACAAATAAACGCTGTGGAGCATCAAGCTCTTGTTGCGCATATGGTGAGCTGCAAATCAGGCAGGCCTAAAAGCGCGTGCGCAGTGTACAAATGAATGGACGAGCTACGTTGATTTGTTTGGTGCAATACTTGGATACCATAATAGGTCTGGCCGAGGTAGCACACACGTTCTTCTGGAAGTACAATGATGGGCGTACCTTTTAATGGTTGGCCTCAATGTATCGGGAATCAATGTATCAATGTATCGCATCGGGAAGCACTCCCTGACCGATAGTTTAAAACTCACAAAAGCCAGCCACAACCAGTGAGTGAGCTTGCAAGGCGAATGCTCGGCGAACTTTACACTCCTCGGCAGATAATAACGCTCCTTGATAAGTGAGTGCTTGAACATCTTTGTTCTGTGCTACGCACATTCGAACAAAAAAGATCCCCGCGTGCCTTTCTAGCTCTCGTTTTAATTTGCACGCAAGTGCGAATCTTCTACACCTGATGTACATATATGTCGTCCGATCGACTTGTAACGTAAACATGTCATTCGAAAAGAGCAATGTGTACAAAGAAAGAGCGGCTAGAAAATTCACCGAGTCTTTCACAAGAATGAGCTGCGATATTTTTTTTCTTGATCGGAACGGTAGTGTGCCCAAAACACAAATAGAAGTCCATTCGTTCGATATCGGCAAACCAGTGGACGCGGCATTACAGCATCGATATTTTCCTGAAGCCATTCGTGCCCAGTCATGCAGCACCACCAAAACGAGGAGTCCCAAATATCGCAACACAAGTTCCATACACGCTGTAAAGCACGTCGACGCTGTCATCACATTGAGGATTCCATCGATGGTCACCAAAGACGAATTCGGAAAGAGTCGGAACACGTTGACACAGAAAAGTTTTTGATGAACCATGTGCTGTTCAAAGTTCTCCTTTTGCTTCGAGGGGTCATGCTGGCATGAAGCAGGATCAGAACGAAGTCCATCGCTTTTGTCCTCTTACCACACTGTATTTGTGCTGACGGAGAATTCTGCATCCAAAACTATGACGACAGTGAAGAATCTGGTGAGAAGACTGCAGATTATGTTCCGCACATTAGAACCAGCTTGCCATTTGGAGGATTTCATTGTGAAATTCACTTTCCGTTACGTCCTGATTTACTACCCCATGAGCCGTGGGAGAACATTATGTCATAATAGCGAGGAGAGAACAGGCAAGAACAATGACGTCTCGCGCTTGCAGAATTTGTCCTCAAACCACGGTGACAAGATTGCACACGGCGGCCCATGATACATCTCGCAACTCTGAACAGCCAAGAACCGTGAAAACTGCGAATAACCACGTCATTCTCTGCACACCAGCAAGGCGAACATCACCGGGCCCTGGCGCATATAATCCGAAAGACAACTTTCACTTTGTTGCTCTGCACTGTTCAGAACCACGTGCTGTTGTCACTGCTGTGATTCTGTTGCTGTCCCGCTGCCGCACCGTTCGTGGCCATCTTAGGTGGAGCACCAGTCACAACAGTCTCTTGCTTGATCGTGGCGACACCAGACTTGTCTTTTTCAGGCGTCGCAGCATGCGTTTCATTCCCGTCGTCCTCTTCGTCCCCGCCCTCGGGTGCCTTGTAGAGGAGCCACGAGAGGAAGAAGAAGAGACACGAGAGGAACTTTACGGTGGCCAGGAGCGCGAGCAGGTTGCGCGCCATCTGGCCGTTCTCGTAGACGGCGCACGCGCCGGAGTCATCGCACGATCCGGGCCACAAGACGCAGCTCTGGTCGATCAAGTAGCCGAACATGATGGGCGCCGGTATGGTCCCTGCGCGGAATGGATGAACAAGTGCACATGAACGACGAGTAGAGACACTGCTTAGTAAAATAGTTCGAATTCTGGTGAAGCATTTATACAAAAATATTTGCCAGATGCATAAGAGCCGCGTGCTTTGGCATTACGTTCACTGCCTTAACTAGTGACTCAATTTTGACTGTTTTTTGGTTGGCTCTTGTAGTTTTCGGGGAGCCTCATTCGAGACGCGGAGTGTAGGTCACGAGCACGAATACGTTTACCTGGACGCTCAGACAACTGGAATAGAGAATATATAGAGTGGGTAAAAACAAAATCTCATAATACAGGCTGAAGCGTAGTTACGTCCTATCGAGCGGGCGAAATTCTTCGACCATGGCATGTGTACGAAATTTTTGAATTGATGCGATTAAAACTATTTGACATGTTCGCACAAACAATCGTCAGCTGCACCGAACCTGTAAAGCAGTGAGCATAAGTGATACAGGGCATTTTTTACAGTGGTTTAAGACCACAGCGGTTGGAACAATATATTTTACGAGAAGACGATGACACTGAGCCTATTATTTTCCTCAGATGCGGTCACGGTATTGTGATTTGGGCAATCGCACTGAATGGAAGTTCTGCCATTAACACAAAACATAAAACAGATGGGGCCAATTGACTGTGTAGTGAGGAGGTTGTACACTAGGCAGAGTTGGCAGGCCTGCACGTAGTCCCGTGTTGAAACTGCCATGCTCTGCTGCCAGCAACGTCTTGCAGTTTAGCCAAAGTACGTGGGGCATCCATTGACAGCTGACGTCGTGAACGTTTCGAGAACCTACTGCGATTGGCAAGAAAAACGATTGTGTGTACCTCCCGGGACACAACCTCGCATAGAATGTCGTAAAGCCCCAGGTGCCTCCACCCAAAGCGAGCCTGGCGCGGATAACCTTGAAACTTTCATTGACTGCTTGCATTGCAGCGAGGGTACGTAGAAGTGCGTGGTATCATAGCACAGAAATACCGTGATAGCATGTCGGCCTCGGAGTTTGGCGCCCTGCTCTCAGTTCAAGTGAAAAGTCAAATTCAGAAAGGCCGAGTAACCATTGTAAACCTCGTTGCTTGTAAACGAGAGTGGCGGTTTCAAGTCGTGGTCAAGCAGGCAACAGATAAGTTGTCGGTCAACAAATTGAACCGAGCGCCCTGCAAATTGAGCCGGAACTTTTCAGTAATGGCCCAATGTACCACCAAGGCCTTCTCACACGTTGCTTTGAAATCTTTGTCTAGGAACCTACTTGCACCTACTATTCGCCCTATATGCCACCTACTTGCATATTAAATCATTACGAACATATCACTCGCAGGGCTTTTATTGATGCGTCTGTACAGAAAAGCTCTCTACAGCAAAAGCTCGTTATTTCGAACTTCACAGATTTGGGAAAAAAGTTCGAATTATACGAAATTCAATTTATCGAGCGGGCACGAAGAAATCGATAAAAACCAGTAGCATTACGGTAAATTCGTTTGGCGAAAAATCGGGAAATGGTCACTTGATTTATAGACGAGAACAAGGTGACAATTACTATTTTTTCCTTTCCCATCAATTCCCATAGTTTGCAGGCAAACTATCGGGAGCGTCAAAGTAGGACTGCTCGAAAATGGTAAAGGCTCCCAAACATCCCTTGACGAGCTCACATTTTCGAAACTGTGGAAGTACCACCTGAATGGATAACACCTAGCACCGCGCCAATGATAATCTGAAACACCGCGCCACTTCGAACGGTTCGCTGGCTGACGCGCGAGCGGCCGATAGTTGCTGCCGCCACCGCGGGATGGCGCGAACGGCACGAAGCTCATAAAAGCGAAACCGAAACTAAATACGCGCGCGTCAGAGGTGTGGAGTCTACTCCGCAACGTGCACTTCCGGTTTGATGAGAGCTATATTTAAGATCTTCAATCGTACCTGGACGCGACCTAAGCGGCGCGACGCACGTAGCGCCCGTCCGACTCCATCGCCTTACATGGGTGTTGGCTGAAACTACGCATGTATATTGTGAGTAATAGATTCCCCGCACATTGTTATTTATGCATCGTGGGTAGAGCAAGGGAGTTGAGATAAAAATAAAATGGTCCAAGCGGACGAAATAATTTCGTCACCCGATGGTGGGAAGTAAAAATAAACGGCGTTTGCTTTTAGTTCCAAATCTCGGAGGTCACGCGGAACCGAGGGCAGACAGCCGCCGCCACGGCCACCAACCCTTCCCCTCCGGCGCCGACAGCCGCTGTGCCCGGCATGGAGCCGGTTTGACTTTACCCATTGTTCTGTGGTTTTACCACAGTATTACCTGGTTTTATCTTCTCTCCTCGTTTTGGTGGAGCGCAGTTTCGTAATTATGCCACCCTTACAGGGCATAGACTTGTATGGAGCTTGGCAAGACCAAATAGTGCAGTTGAAATTATCCTAAAATTCGAATGATGGAGGACTGAATGAACGAGCTTTCAGTGCGGATAGCCTAATATGGGTGCCGTTGCAACTGCGGCGCGCGCGAAGGACATCGAAGGTTTGGTGACACTCAGATGACCGCTGGAATTAGGACTTTATGATGGCAGCTTCCATAAGTGCGGCAACGTTTGATAAGTTCGAGATGAAGCGCTAGTAGAAGTTAGCTGTCTGAAGCTAAGACAACAGCTTCTTTTATGAGCTGAGACGTGCTAGAAGTGTTCATGAAGGCTTGGTAGTAGCACGGGGGGTAGCATGGTACAAGTGGCTTACTCGGGAGTTACCCATGCTACGATTATCCTCTGACACAACGCTCATGAAGCCTTCGGCCCCTTTTCGGCGTTGAACTGCGTTTTCCGTGGCTACTTGACGTGATATTTTTCAGGCAATGCAAATGGGCAATTTCCAGTGAATTTTAGTTTGACGACAAAGTAGGTTACGAAATTCTCGCGGTGCGCTTCCACCTGCCCCTCTATATAAGGGACAGGTGCTCGTCGAATTGCGCTTGAAGCGCTTGGTTGCACTAAGACCAGTGGCGGTCAGTGGTTGCCTTCCAGTCAGCGGCTTGGCCACGATGTCTTAAGATTTTGTATTAAGAACTGACGTTATCGAAACAGTTAATCTAAAAAAAAAAATCCATTGTGAAGGCAGCAAGGTTCGAGGCGGTGGCTTCTTTGTCAATTCATGAGCGACATGGCGAGGCAGCGGAGGCGAAGGTAGGCGGGCGTTGGCTGATTGGGCTACGAACAGGAAGGCTGCATCGAAGTTAGCGTTATTGACTGCGTCATATTTGAGCACAAACACATTGACATGGACACTCAAAAACTAATTAAATACATCGGATGGCTAAAAACAAAAGGCTCGTAAAATAGGCTGAAGCGGCGTTTGGCCGTGTCTTCGTAAACGGACGAAGCTCCCTGCGGCGTTGGCACTCCGTCGCTCTACCTCCGCGGTATCATATTTCGCATGCCCCAGCTGTGCATACAGGTTGCTCTAGCGTCAAAGGAAGACATCAAACAAGGCAGGGTTGCCTGACTGCTACTTTTGCCTGGTTATTGCTTGGGTGACTGTGGCGGCCGGTGGATAGTCACAAGTGAACACAGTTCGTTCAGCTTGGGCTGCGGCGAATGATACGGTACAGATTTCGAGTACACCGGATTGAAGAGTAAGGTAAGGTGGTGTACGAGCCATAAGGTTGCCTCAACTAAAGATACTTGCAGTACCCGGACATTTAAGAGGCAATCTTCACGATAGTGACTGGGAGCCCAATTCAACGCGCCCACAGTAAGCAAGCATTACCGACAATGGCTATATACCCCTCCACCAGCCCATCTTCTAAGCTGTCCATGCCACTGAACCATGTAACAAAGCCGGTCAAACAAAATGATCCCGATGTTTGCACATCAGTTAATTCCAGCACTTGTATCCTAAAATTAAGAGTATACACTGCCGCAAAGCTTTGCGACATGCTGATTTGTTTTTAATGCAATATGCTACCAGAATTACCAGAAAATTCGTAGCTTTCTGTGGGTGATTGCCTTGTCTTATCCAGGAAGTTTTTAGCTTTCAATTGTGTGTGGCTATCAATATTGTAGAGATATCTGATATCCTATCCCGTCAGAAAAAAAAAACAAAAAAAACATGATAAATCTGCATGCCAGCTGCTTTGAGTATGAATAGGTAAACATGGTAAAGCTTTGCGACAGTATACGAGATAATACATACCTAGTAGCCGCACAGCAATCCATTGTATGCCGAGACCAAACGACTTTTGGCTAGCTGCAACACATCTGCGCACAAAAAAGAGCAACAGATTTTGCATACTGGAAGCAAAATCAAAGCATGGTCTTAAATTGCCATCATCACTATCAGGCTGAGAAAACAAGAATATTTTTCACTGGACTGCTATAAATTATTTCGAATGACACCACTCTTAATATCTGCACTTCCTAAGACAGTTTGTCCCACGTAGTTAGTGTTCATCGGGTACGTCATCCATCATTGAACTCTGAGTAGTCTAGCCCTCCACCTTGTGGGCTTTTGCCATTTTTAGAAAAAGGTGCCGTTTCAAGGCGGTTAATTTTCGCCCATACTAAAATACAATATGACGCTTTATTTTTTCCATGCTCTTAAAGAATCAAACAAATATGTGGATAATAACAGATTGTCGCATAGATATAGATGCCAGTCACTCTCGTTAGGCTTGCCAATACAAATAGAGAGCGCTAAATATCCAGAAGCAATAGAAGGTCACGCAAGCTGTGCTGTATGCGTGATCATACAAATATTTCGTTGATTTGCGGCAGCCGTACTCCAAATTTGCGGTGCTACAAGTGACATATGTAATAATCATTCGTGGGGCCGGCAAACGCAGTGATTTCGAATCCAGCCTATATACTTGCCTGAGCGTGGCGGCCAGCGAAGGCATGCTGACCAGGAATGTGAAGACCATGCAGACGAACATGGCAATAAGAAAGAACACGAGGAAGTTGCATTCGCTGGGACATTTGTCTCGCTCCGCCTGGATAGTCACTTGTTTCCCGTCCAGGGTTATGTTTCTGCCCGGATGATCAATGCAGAGGCAGTCCTCGTAAACCTGCAGGCGATATGAAAATGAGATGCAAATATCACACAGCGGCCGGAATGGTAGGGCCCCACTGATCCAGCAGCACATATTACACGCAGGAGCAGCCTTGCGATGTGCGCTAAAGGTATTTGCAGGAAAATGCCTACCCATTACCATACCGCATGCAGTGCATTTTATTGTCAGCACAGATCTGCACATGTTCTTTCGTTTCCTTAAACTGAACATTTGCTGAAACTAGCAACAGACCACATGACAATGAAACAAGACACTAGTCACGAGCTTTCATGTAACTCGTGAAGCATGTCAACACGACAGCAATGATCTATCGCCCCATGCATATGCTACTTGAGAAGGATGCTCATCCTGCTGTATTCTCAGATTTCTATGTTATACTGCATTTTTACGGTACACCTAGCTTGGCAGAAGCTAATTTCAGCATGAGAAGCAAAATAATGTTTTCAATGACACGCTCGCACCGAACAAATGATGCGAGCTTCCATTTATTCTGCATCAATGAATGATTAGTGCCAGAAAAATGGCAAAAGTCGCCGATTATATGCAAGTTTATTTTGATTTACTAGTTAAGCAGTTTTGCTCAACACAATTTCTCGGCAACAACGCGTAATCCCTACGTAATCCCTACAACCTGCTGCAAACTGTCCTCCCGATTAGAAGCGCCAACGGGTCCACAATGTTAGGAAGTGAAGCACTGTAGATGAACTCACTTTTGTTGACCCGTAGTGGTGCACGTTTTGGCAACCTGCAAAGCATGCCGAATAATACATGACGTGGTCCGTCCCGCAAATGGGGTCGAAGTCTTCTATTTGGCAGTGACACTGGTTATTGCAGTTGGACAGGAAACGGTCCGTTCCAACAGTGACACTGAAAAAGAATAGTAAGTGCGTTCTGAAGTCTATATTTTTCGAATAGGTTTACATTTAGGCTTTCACTGCAGGATCAGGATCATCAGGATAAGCTCACCATAGGTCAGTGTTTCTCAAATAGGGATCCTCGAAACCCATGCCCACAATAAAAAAAACAAGGTCGCATGATAGCTCTGACCTGGCTAGACAGCTTTTCGGGGTTAAAGCACAGAGGTTAAAAGCTGACTTTAGTTTCTGAAAGCGAAAGAAACGAGAGAGGAGTGCGAAAACGGAGAGGGAGCGCACGAGAGAGAGAGAGAGAGAGAGAGAGAGAGAGAGAGAGAGAGAGAGAGAGAGAGAGAGAGAGAGAGAGGAAATGGAGAGAGAGACCGGCTAAGGACCGTTTCACATGTATGCGATTTTCGCCTGCTACACTGCGAATTCCGTCGGTATGCGACTGGGAAGCGCCGTCGGTCTGGCCGCAGATTGCTCGCGACAGGTTTCCAATCTGCTGGAATTCGATCGCAGCGTCACTGTGACCGCTTTGCGACTGACCAACAAGAAATACTCATGACATGACGTCACTTCAGCACTGGGCTCCCCGCCCGCACATCGGATGCCGAATTCAGGTGGTGGTTCGCTGCTTGTGATTCAGAAAGCACTGCGCGAAAATCGCACTGCGGCATCACCGACTCCACCAAACATTTTCGCTGCAGTCGCAGCATGTGAAACGGCGCTAAAGCGTTTGTTGATGCCAGAATCAATAAAACTCGACCTATGACTGCACCGTTGGACGGGGTTGCAATGTGAAGCGCCTCAGGTTCCCGACGATCTAGTGGCGCGGTGTCCGGAGGAATCGAATCCCTTTAGCGGCATGCACACCAGTGTCGCCTCTTCCCCACGCCCTCTGCAGGCGGTGACGCGATAGCTTATCACGTGCGCGTTTTTTAGAGGGCAGTTAAGCATTGACTCAATCGCAATTCCGCGACCTGCTCCTGAAACTACGGCAGCATTCCGCACGACGTAGTTTTTAAGTCGCGCTCCGAGCTGAGGTATTTAAGAACATTAATTGATACTACTGTTGCTCTGCAACTAACTGACGTCAAGAGCGAGCGCTATAGTATAGTTCGCGGCAGGAACTAGCTCCATAGCGGAGGCAAGGGCTGATCGTCTGCAACGGATCGCGGAGCGAAGGTCCGGCGTGGCGCAGACGACAATTAAGCTGCCGGAAATGGAGGGCGTTGCTGAACCAATACGTCATGCAAACTTCCGGTCGGATCCGCCGATTTTGGCAGATCCGACCGCGGATTCACTCCACGGAGCGGCCTTACCTCAGCGGTGGCTCCCTATTTGTGCTTGAAATACGCGAACCGTGTTCCGGATCAGCGCTTGGAATACAGTTGCTCCGAAAAGAGCAGAAAACATTGCTCTGGAAGTGCTCTAACTCTGCGATTGGAATCCACCATTATTATTCTAGTTATTTCCCTTTCCTGACCTGCGGTCACCACTTGTCATAAATAGCGCATTTCCTTACAATTTAGAATGTCCCGCTACCTACAGTAAACTGCTCTTCCGAGGCTCTTGAAAGTTATTTTTTTTTTCCACATTAATTTTTTAGACCAAGTGCCCTCCTTCTGCCTGCCAATGCCATTGGTCCTCTTCTGTAGTCCGTCTCCCTAGTTACTTAACAAGGCGATTTCACTAGCCAATCGGAGATTATTGAGGTGCTCTCAATTAACTATATCCTCAACTGTTCCCAGTCAGGTCTCCTAATACTGCCTCTAAGCAGGCGGTGAATAGCACAGGAGAGATCGTGCCTTTTGCAGTATACCCTTCCTTATTGGGATTGGCAATTAAAAATTGAGCTCGCAAATAATCCATATAAAGCAGCTTTCATAGCTTGTGAATTTTCCTTCTAAGCTAAAGTAGAGAAGTCCAAAACCACATCTTAGTGATATACTGAAAAAATTGACATATTACCCAAAATAATGAGGTCGGAATGGAATCTATTTGGCTACTACATTAGTTGAGAGCAGAGAACGGGCGGAAAGAAATATATGAGAGGCATGGTGCAACATATAGACGACGATGACACACTGTCACAGTTGCATACGAATTAGATCAAATATACAGAGTAAAGGGGATCGCGAAACCACGGCCGCTCAATGGAGGCGCGAAACAGTCGGCACTGTAGCAGTCGGCACAGTCGGAATCGTATGCTACAGAACATATTTTGAACTAAAACAGCAAATAGTTCTCACTCAACATCAGACAGCATTCAGAACTGGAATTTCAAGAGTTCATTTTCATTTGCATTAGTACTGCGTAGCGGAAAATGGCGCCCAAACGAAAACAAGCTTTTTGCGCTGCTTGCTGCTCAGTGCATAAAGGGCGGGCTTACTTGTTCGTCTTGTAGTTGACGCCCGCGAACCTGACGTTGGGACAGCTGAAGAAGAACGCGAAAATGGTGACGAGTGGAACGAGTGAGCAGAGGACGCACATCTTGATGATGCCGGCGCAGCGCAGGTTGAACTTCTTGACGAAGTAGCCGCCGAGGAACGTGCCACCACCGGCGCCAGGAACTGTCACCGCGCCTGAGAGAAAGGAACATGACCGCGCAGTCAAAATAAATGTCCCCATTTAGCACGTGTTATGTTGACGTAACCGGCATTCGCACCATGAGAGCTAGTGATCCGCAATCCCGAGCAGGTTCCCGGGGTGTCATCTCGGCAAGTGCATTTAAAGGAACTCTAATACTTACTCAAGGGGACACGATGAATTATTAGCCGGGAACACTACCAAAACCTTTTTTTCGACGCCGAAAGGGGCTTCGCTGCTGAGGAAAATGCAAAGGAATGTCCCGAAACCCTTTCACATTCAAAGCGCCCGCGAAAAATAACTTCAGTGGCATCACTGTAATAGAGCTTTACGATCAATCAGAGATACCAGTTCTAAAGGCCTTAGATGCGGACAGAAACTGCAAATAACCCTCCGGTCCCGTGTCCAGTCCAGTCGGTCGTCACGGTGGCAAGGTGCAAGTGCAGGCCCCCTCTTCCGGTATGCTGCACCAATCTTCCACAGAAAGGCAGACCCACTGCATTGCATGCGTTTGCATCCCATTGCAAAGTGAGTTCTGAAGAAACTATACGGAGTTACCGTGGGTAGCCGTACACTGCAGAGCAAACTACTGATCGCGCTTACGCGTGTATAGAGACCGTTTTCACGTGGACCCTGCCATACTGTAGCTCGGCTGTCGCATCAGCCAACGAGAGAAGAAAACACAACGCCGCTTCTTTTCTCATTGCCCGTGACAACGGGCTAAAAATTCGGCGACGACAATGTGAGAGTGTGGCCTTTTATGCGCAAAGTGCTACTGTGCAGAAACTTGCAGGGATCTTCAAAAGCGCACAAGCTGCAGTCGAGCTCACACAGTTCATTCAACACCTCATATGAGGGAATTTTAGATGCGCGTTGTTCATTAAACGCCGCACTGTGGTGTTGATTACTCCGTTTTTCTACACTAAAAATCAGTAAGTATGGTCGCAGGCGACACTTAATTGTGGCCGACCTGGCTGATGACGCTGTGATTTATACATTGGTGAATTGCTTGACGAGATGTACACACAATCTTGAACACGAGCATCAAGTGTTTCAATGTTTTTTTTCGCGAAAGCTCCTGCCTTCCGATACGTTACTTGTTAGATATTTTGTCAGCATATCTCGGAGCAAACTTGTCTTTCCCCTGCACAAAAGCATGGAAGACCACACGCTGCCATCACGCTTCACACATTCACAACATGCAATTTTATCATAAGGATAGCCTCGTAGGCAATTCAAAGGGCTGAAGTGAGAACGAAACCACTTCACTGGTCAGGGGTTGGAAAAGCTTCATTATCGGCAAAACAACGTACGTTGACGCTAACCTAGCGGTCTAGCCTGACTTACTGTTCCCCGTCAATGCATCTAAGGCGTTAACAGAGCGCATGCTAGTAAATCCACGCTGGTGCAAGCGCGTGTATGTCGCTTCACGCAGTTGGGTCTTCGCGTAAACTGTCCACGTTTATTCAGGTGCTCTCTAGTATGTTATTGAGTCCTTCCCCACACCCTCGTATCTCTGTTTCTCAGGCTCTTACCCTTCGTAAAATTCACACAAACACACTCATACACCAGCAAGACTGGACCTATGCCATTTCCGCTCTAATACATCGTGCCCCAACTGCCTTGAGCTTTACGCGGATCTTGCACACTGCCTCTTTTACTGCCTTGTCACCGTCCAATCTCCTTTCTACCACTCTCCCTCATCCCCAGTTCTCTCCTGGCATACCTGGCTGGCTTCTCGCGAAGAGAATCAGCTCGGCTTGGTCTGGCAGGCGAACCTCATTTTGAGCAGTTGATTTCTGCTCTGAAATAAAGTGTTTTACTACTACTTATTCAGTAATCGACATAAAGGCATTTCAGAATCCAGGAGGGCGGTTATAAACACACAATATCTTGAGGAAAGATTTGCGTGCTACTCACCCATTATTAGTGCCGCTAAGCTGGCCGCGATGCTGAATTGGAACTCTATGACTTTGGGAAGGAATGTCGCCAGGCCCGATACCAGCATGCCTGGTCAAGGAACAAAATCAGATTTTGTTAAAATGCTTTGCATAACAGTTTATTTTTCTCAATCCTTATCTAACGAAAAACAAAAACAAAAAAGAATGTCCTAATACGTTTCCATCCCAGAGATCGCCATACTTCAGGTCGCATCAGAACAATGATTAAAAAAAAAAAAAGGGATAAGATCAGCAGCTACGAACACAACACAAATCTTTTCAAGAGTATATATATCCTCCTAACCTATCTCTGAAATCTCTTGTTAGGTTCAGCAGTAAATAAAATTCATTTTTTCTCTCATTCGGAAAACGCGTGACTTCTCATAATTGCACACATTTTAAGGCGAAGTACACGGCAAATGTTCAAACCTCATGGATTGATACTACAACAGCATGGACATCAGCTCGCGAGGCGATTGCCCCATATATCATGTTTGCAATTTACCCTCCCCTATTTCAGCTCACACTAACCTTCCGTGGCTCCGGCCAAGCTGAGGAACACAAAGGTTGGATTGGTGATGAGTATCTTAAACGATGCCGGGAGATCCTTGGCCCGGGCTCCGAAACCGCTTTGTACCGCTTCGCTCTTCTGAAGTTTCTGGTGCATCTCGGATTTTTTCTGAGCCTGCAGCTTCAAAGAACCTGTGAATACAAAGCGCCGTTCTCTTGACACTGCGGAAAGGGTTGGTCGGGTGGCGCTGAAGTTGTCTACAAGCAACGTTCAAGAAGGAAAGTCTTTTATTGTAGTAACCGATGCGCAACTTGATGGCAATGGAGGGCCTCAAAACTACTTATCGCATATACGTACCAATCGTTAATTTTGCAAACTGAACTCTTCATTTATTCGCCCTCTACGTCAACAACGAATACCGCAGAATGGTTTTTCAGCAGCCTCCTGCAAAACTGTACGTCACTGAGGCACAAAAAAATATCACGTTTCCAACGATGAATACACGATGATGTGATTGCAGCCCGACAGTCAGCATTTCCTAAGCTGTGACATCCTTAAAAACATGGGATGTGCATTCCTATAATTCCTCTCTCTCTCTCTCTCTGCTTGTGTGTGTGTGTGTGTGTGTGTGTGTGTGTGTGTGTGTGTGTGTGTGTGTGTGTGTGTGTGTGTGTGTGTGTGTGTGTGTGTGTGTGTGTGTGTGTGTGTGTGTGTGTGTGTGTGTGTGTGTGTGTGTGTGTGTGTGTGTGTGTGTGTGTGTGTGTGTGTGTGTGTGTTAAGTGCGTGCGTAATTTTTTGTGTGTGTACGTGCATGCGTACTTGTCTGTGTGTGTTATGTGCCTGCCTACGTGTGCGCGCCTGCGATGTGCATGCATACATGTGTGCGTATGCGTGCGATGTACGCGCATGCGTGCGTGCGCACGTATCTGAGTGTCTGTATGCTTACATGCGTTGTGTGTCATTAGAGTAATCCCTCGGCATCTTCGATGTCAGCTTGCACTAGCGATCAAGAAGCACTGCGCTATTGCACCACATATAAGCACTGGCAAATCTTTTAAGGTGCTGGTAATAGTCTTAACTCAGGTAGCACAAAACGAAGGCAACAACGAAAAACCGCTTCTACCACTTAATGATGAGTCCGATGTTTTGATTAAAATCCCGCCGCGTCATATAAATCACCAGCATCATTATCATCAGCAGCCTGACTGTAACCACTGCAGGGAAATGGCTCTCCCATATGCCTCCAATTAATTCGGTCATGTGTCAGCTGCATACTGTGATATGAAATACATTAATGCACAAAATCGCTTAACATTAGTTGACTTTACATCTAATGTCCTTCTCGACAACTCACACGAATATCCAACGCCAACTGAGTGATTTAATCAGGTTCGTGGCCTGCTGATCAGGTTTATGCAGTGTCCATTAAGTATGTGGTTCAGCAGTGGCGTAAAGCGTAGTAATTCTTCGATGAAGCGTAAATTTCAACCAGGGATCTACGCACAACTTTGTATAAGATAAACCAACTGTGGTCTAGATTTTTGCGCAAAAGCGCTACCTACGGTATACATACGATAGAAGACAATTAATCAAAAGTGAAGAGAGCGCAAGAAATTTGTAACATTGGAATTATATAAAGTGAGAAATTTCTACTGCAATAATTTTTAGATGAAATATAATTCAACTAAAGAATAAAAACAACCCATTACAGTCGGTCCGTGGGGCTATATAACAATTATTAGCCTATGCTTTCTTCGCTTTCAATGTCTGTTAGCATCTTTCACGGGTGTGTCTATACACCCCTAATTTTCCCGCCCATTCTGCGTCCAAGAGCTACGATATAGGCATGCAAAATGCACAGCAGTATGCACAAGCTTATAGGCTTTTGTGACGAGCCTTGTTTACCTGGAAGGACTTTGGGGAAGGCACTAATGGGGATGGCAGCAACGACAGCCGTCACGGAGGACACCACGAAGCCAATCCACCAGGCTCCTACCCAGACACCACTGGAGGGCGTCAAGCCTAAGCTGTTTGGAAGAAAAAAGGGGGAGGGGGGGAAGAGATAGAAAGTTGTCACTGCTGGTTTGTACAGGTAAACTGGAGCTAAAATTGCATGAAGGGTTCTTTTTTAAGCAATCGCAAACAAGTGCACAGAACCGCCTGTGATGACATAATTGGAGGCCCGAAAAGCTGAAATAAATGGAAAACGACAAACAGGTAAGAAAGACCTGCCCACATTCACATCTCAGGCCCTCATGGAACTCAAAACAGGCTTCTTGTAGCAGCTTGTGACAGGAAAAACGGCGGAATAACATTTAGCCAGACATAATGCAATGCAGGCCACCCCATTTAACCCATCAGGTTCACTGGCAGCCGCTGCACCGTCAGCAAGGTGAAAGCCGCGCTTTCTGACGCGAGTTTTACGAAATAAGGGTTCTGAAAGTGGCGAATCATTAAAGACGCCGACACTGAAGCAAGCCGCGCACGGCAAGAGCTGGAAACTCACGCTGAAGCGTCTACGGAGAGGTCGGTGTAGATCTTCAGAAATTGGCCTCCTAGAATGTAGCCAAGTGCAGGGCCAATGATCGCCATGGTGTAAAAAATGCCTATGAGAAGAGGAAGAAAATTAGTTCAACAGGTAAAAAGGGCGAAGGCAAGGCTGTCAAGTCACCTGTTATACTCGAGCGTAATTTACACTCTTAAAAAGCGAACAGTTATCGCTCACAGGGTGCGAAACTAAAACTTATAAACTTAAAACTCATTTTGTTAAAAAGAACTTGCTGTTGGAATTGTTGGTTTCGAATCAGTTTCTTTAAGGCGCCTAAAAAAATCGGGCCGGATATTGCGCTTCGACCTGTCTTCTAATTTTGTTTCATCTCGTCTTTCTTTTTCTAGGCAACTTAAAATATGCAACGCTTGTACCACGCATAAATTCCCATCTTCAAGGAAGCGTCGCCGGTAACGTACCAATGTACACAGAAGACATCTTTGTGGACACAATCTCGTCCAGGTAAGTACAGCCGAGCGTGAAGAAAGGTGTCGCCCCAGCGCCGTGCAGCATCTGTCCCGCCAGGAACATGTACTTGTACTGGTTCACGGACCCCACCTCTCTGCTCCCGCAGAAGCCCTGGGTGGCGTTGACTGCAAGGCGGCATAGGCTCTCGCGGTCATCGTCGGTGCTGAAGGCATACGTGCCGGCCAAGAAGTGCGGCAACGAGAAGACGAAGGCGCCGAGGCCCAGAACGAGGCAGCCGACGCCAACGAACAGCGGCTTGCTACGGGTGCCGCCAAAGTAGCTGATGGGCGCCAGGAGTAGGAAGGACGCGATGTCGTACCCGCTGGCTATTAGCCCGCTCTCGGAGCTGCGTAGCTGGAAGCGCCGCTCGATGGTGGTGATGACCACGTTGACGAAGCCATTCACAATGAGTCCCTGTAGAAATCCCGCCCAGCACAGAAAAAATAGCACCCACGGAGGTGTGCGGAACCGCTGGAGCCAGCTCGGCCTCAGGCAACCCCAGCCGCAGGTCCCGCCTGCGTCTTCGTCATAGTCCGTGGTGATTCCTCTAGGATACACCGCAGTGTCGGGCAGACCCACTGCGTCTGGAATGACGGGAGGTTTTCCGACTACCAGAGGTTCATTGCTTTGCGAGTTGGTCATGGTGCCGAGACTAGAGACGCTGTCGTCCCGCGGGAACCGCTGCCTGTCTCCGCTGATGAGCGTCATGGCTGAATTTGTAGGGCTGGAGACTGCGCGCTCGGCAGTAAGGTGGTAGGCGAAATTGAGGTTTACTGTTGCGTCGTATGCAGTCTGCTAAACAATAGGTACTGCGCACCACATAAAACGTGAAGCGGATCCTGCTCTGCAGTGGTCTCCCCCGGCCTACCGTCCTTCACTGCGGCGATCTTCGAGTTGGTCCTCCTGCGAATTCAGCAAGATTTTGTTTCTTAAGAACAGCGATAGTGTACGCTCGTCACCGCGCCTAATTTACTTTGAATTCATCATGCAGAACGCGAACAAATAAAAGCAGATTCAAAAATGAATACGGCGAACTTTGCAAAATCAAAGCATTATGTGTGGCGCTCCTTTCATCTTGGAAAAATTTACTAGCGCATTTTATCAAATTGGTCCGCTTAATAGACCCATGAATTGGAAGAGGTCGAAAAAAGCATACAGCTACTTTGCCAATCTGGCATGACTGCGGGGTCAAGAGTAAACTGATTGAAACAATATATCGCTAAGTTATGCGCATATTCTCGAGGCACGAGATTAATCGTGACGAGCAGTAAGTAGTTCGGGGGCCGCAAACTAAAGCTTGCTAGATCAATTTCCTATATTCCTACGCGCTTCTCTCCCCGTGAAGGTGGCAAGAGAAACTGTCGCTGGTGGTCATTTACATGTAAAGCGACGCCCATTCCGCGTGTCTTCAAGAAACCGGCCGGCAGCACGCATAAAGATTAACCAGAGAAATGAAAACAGCAACGTGAGAGGCGAATCACAAAAAGTAACCAGTGAATAAAAAATGCTCCAAAATACAATATCTCAACAGGCCTTCCCAGAGAATGGCACAACGGAGACAACGCAGATGCATGCTGGCCGTGTGCGCTAAGCCACAGAGTAAACGATGTAATGAAAGCCAGCAGCGCCGTCTGGCAGTAATCCATGGTATTTATCTCCCAGCGTCAATAGAGGAGGGGAATGGGAAGCGGCAATGATGAGGGTACGTAGTTCACAGCCAGAGTAATTACTTGCCTCTCCCTTGACATTCCGGCCGCCACGTGGACGCCCGGAGATTATCACGTAGGATTACTGGTAGCAAAAAAAGGCACTGACGTTTAAACAAAGAATAAGCAGTACACAGAGACGACACGGACGTTCCTTCGATGCCTTCGGCAGGCTGTCTCTCGACTGACAGCGATGTAGAGGCTATGCGGGCACGCACACGTCCCCGGCATCCCACAACCGCTCCGCAAAACCTGTTTGCACGTGGTGAAGCCGCAGCGTGGGGGATTAACTCGGGTTTAAGCATTCTCCTTATAATGGATGTATGACGCCCACTGAAGTAAAAACAAGGAGCGATGGTAGTTTAAATCTGTTGCTCATGCAAAGCTCGCATCGGCCGCGAATACACTCATGGCAACGAAGTAATTTCATCCGCTGCTACTACTAGAGGTAGTGAGGCGAAGCCCTGTTGAAAGGTAGGGTGAGCAGAAGCAACTTTTGAGGCGTTTATTCTAAAACGAATAGCGTACTTGACCAAGCACACATCCGCTCGTATGCTGGATGAAGAGCGGCGAACGAAAATCATGATCAAATAAAGTTTATGTGCAGTACGCCAGGTGCAGCGCATCCGATGCAGGTCGTGTGTTCGTGTCTGCGGCAGGACCTACCAGACAAACGTTCAATGAATTCTTACATGCTCGAGCCACAATATTAGAACTGTGACGGCCACCACAGGAAGACCCTGTGGAACTGAAGAAAGAGCCGATGGAACTTTGGAAGCACGGGCTCAAACGAAAACTTTCAGAGGTAATCTTAAGTCTCCTTAGGTGCAAGACAGATGGCGCACGTGTATGGCCTATTTACCAAGACTAAATGAAGGCGTAGCACAGATGAAACTTGACGAAGGCACTACGCCGCGCGAGAGTGCGTTTCAGTTTTAAACGAGGCGTGATCGGCTGCGGAGATAGTGATTTCGTGCCTGGGCCAGGGAAGCTGGTTTGTTCGTTCTGACGAGAGCTCGAAACCCAGTGTGGCAATGCCTTTTTCTCTATTTAGAATTCATGACGACACACACCGTCCACAATTCCTGTCCACGCCAATCATGAGACAAAAAATGTTCTCGCATTAAACGGCGACGATACACGCAACCTACCCTTCTACACACCAGTGCGACGAGGGGCTAGTTCCAGCTTCTAATTGGAAATTATGTCTAGGCATTTCGGAATCTAAAATACACGCTAAAGGTAATCCGCCCGTACGAGGGACCGACTAGGTTCGACAAGCGCAAAATGCCACCACCCGCCAAGCCTTGAACTGGTACGAAGGCCGACAGAAGAGAAGCAGTAAGAGATGAGCGATGTACGTTATGTTAACCACAATTCAACAACTCCTATAATCTGCACCGTCGCAAACCAAGGTACCTTTTCAACCGTACGCGGAGGCACCAGCGAGGGTTTAAGGCGATCACATTTTCGCATTGATAAAGCAAGATGTAAAACCACGCGTTTCAATCCTGCAGACGATGCATATCTCCTTGCCGCTAATGCAGACATAAATACCATTATCAGCAGAAGTCAGACAACATCAATATCAACCTCCCAAGGCTCACAATGAACATGTGCTAAGGCTCACACGCAGGTTACGTTTCAGAAACAAGTTAGCGATGAAGTGATGGACACACGTGATCTCCGCCGATGTTGAGATGGGATTGTGTCGAGTTTTATAGCACATAGCAGCTAAGGCAAAGGTAATTTTCAAAAACTAATGGGTCTAGAAGGTTTGCATCTTTTAAGAACGAAACACAGAAGTCATTCCGGTTAGTGAATTTTGTCCCAAGACTAAGCGATTGTGTAATGATTTGTACTCGTCGCAAAATTGTAGGAAGTGCTTTTTGGTTAGCTTCTCAAGTTTAATTCAGGAGACTGAATGTGGCTTGTGGCCACCTCTTCGCAAAGCTAACATGTAGGCTTTTGCTTTCTTTCTTTTTTGTGTGTGTTTTTTGCAAGAAAGAATTTTCGTGTTCAGTTTGTGTCTGATACGAAGGCGACATAAAGGTATATATAACCAACGCTGTTGATGACTGCATGTTTTTCATTCATCGTTCATTGCATCTTCACTATGTGTAGCTTGTTATTCACTTATTATCCATGATGTCTGCCATGTTCCTGAGTTTTCTCTGTGCAAATCACATTGTATCTTTACGTGCTATATTCATTTTTAATGTTTTGACATTGCGGGCGGCTACAGCACATACATGAGCTCGGTCGTTACCGCTGATTCCTACGTGGCTTGGTACACAGTATAATTTAGTTTCACCGCCTTCTGTTTCGACTCTTATCACGTTTTGGATTATGTCTCCTGAAAGTATTTGTTGCATTTTCGGGCGTCGTTTTATTTATTTATTTACAATGTACCCTGCAGTGACAGGCATTACAGCAGGGGAGTGGACTTCACAGATAGCATCAGGATATACAAATACAACATAAAAAGCAGTACAAGAGCAAACAGATTTCGTGAGCGGAAACAGAAACAAACAAAACTACAGTGGAATTAGATCTCACTAACTGAACAAAGAAAGGTGTTCTTGCTGGCGCCCGCCACATGCGCTGGAAGCGCGTTATGCTTTCCGTGATTGTTTTAGGAAGTAAAGGAGAATGTCAAGTAATTAGTCTTGCACTTAATCTTGCGAATATTATTTTCGTGGTCCCACCTGGCTCACAGGCTTTCGGGGAGGAGGGGGGAGGGATACATATATTTTTGGCTCTCGATTACACTGTGTGATGCGATTGCATTGATAGTGTGTGTTGATTAAACTGTTTTCACTGTGGTTATGCACTAGTGTTTCAGTCCGTGGTGTCGCACAGTACACATCGATAGCAGATACCCCCTGCAGGGCGATAGCAAGATAACCCAACGCTTCAGAACAGGAGGCCAAATTTTCCGGCTGCAGAGAAAGACAAGCATTGGAAAGACTCATGGGCGCTCCGGAATCTCTACGAACCGTAGAGTACATGTGCCAGCAGCGCTTTTAAATCTAGTCACCTATTTCACCAGCTGCACATGGAGTCTAAGAGCTAAGCTATTGTAAACGTCTTCCAATACAGACAATTCACAGGCCTCGCTATAAATTTAGTGGCATCCTGTTGGCTGATACGCGCTGTACGCCATAAATCGGAAGATTATGTTTGATCCCATCGGAAAGTGCTTTCGTGCATTGTTCACCACGAAACATACAAGCCTGCTCTACCGTTTCGTAAAAATAAAACATAATCGTGACAACAGAAGCCGCGCCTAGTACTTGCTCGCAGTTTATCGCCAGAACTACTGGCCAGTGACGACGCAAAGCCAAATACATCACTACTTTGTTTTGGTGAACGAGTCTAGTGGTTCAGGAATTGCAGATCCGACGGCCTCAACTAGCGGCTTTTGCGTAGTATTGTGCCATCACTGTGCTAATAAATCTACACAGCAAGATAAATTATTACTAGAATTCTGCTGAAACTATTACACACATGAGCATCATGATACCAATAGTCTGGAAACCTACCAAGCAAATGTTAAATATATATTAACAGCTGTTCCTATTGTCTATATTGGAAGTCCAAGGAACTGCCAAGCGGGAAAGCTTGCTGACGTAGCGCATGCAGACAGCCGGTCCGAAACTGACTCCTCGGTTTCATTAGGAGCTGAGCTGGCCTCGCTATGCATACATTTAGGAGATATTTTATCATCCGTTCAGCGACAGGGATCAGAGTGTTCCGCTAAAACGACAGAAAACATGGCCGGCAAACCTTGACTTTTCTAAACCATACTGCACAGGAAACGGAAGAAAAAATAAACGAACCATTCCTGCTAGTAAAAAGCCAAAACTTTTTGAACACTACACGTATTGTCTTCCTGGTGAGGCTCGGTGGAAAAAAGAAAATACTTGAATTCTGCTTGCAATCATGCCTTCGATCAGCCTCCGACGATTAATTACGATACGAAACAAGTTATTAGTGTCTAAATGATGCTCTTTCAGCACTCTATTCGTGACTAGTATTCATATGCAATCAATAAAACCGATAAAGGTTAGCGTCCCGACTGCGCTTGCAACCAGACAGGATGTACAACTTCCTGAACTCAGCTGTCTTCAAGCAACGTTGCAGACTTTCAGCGCTCAGGAAAAGTCGGTCTAACGGTGATTTATTTCATTCATAGCGCAAATATTATTTCGATAATGATGCCAATATCGCTCAAGTCGTCAAACTCGAGACCTGTGTACTGCGGTGATGGGATGTTGACTGCCACCAAACGGGTCCGCGGCGCCACCTTCATATATCCGCGGCCGCCCAGTCATTGGCGCTTCGTAACGGCTGTCACGTACGAGTTGTGCGCCACGTTGTGCCGAACAGCTGCGACGTGAGAAATCAACGGGAAAGAAGTCATAAGGCCGTACGCTTCTGTTCATTCCGCGTCACTTCACTTGCTTTCTCGAGCAAATGAGCGAGCAAGTGAAGCAAGTGTTTGTCTCTTCCTTTTACGCCTTTCTATGTGTTTAGTTCTTCTCTTTCTATGTGCACATGTGGGGCCGTTTTCAATCGATTCGAGCCAGAGAGGGGAGCCTCTTGCTGCCAACAGTGAAGATGGGATATTGCGTCCATTTATCAGCGCCACTGACTTTCCGTTGTCGGTAGTGCTGCAGAACAAAATAAAATGTATGCTGTCAGGGTCGATAGCTTCCCATCTGTTGCCGCCGCTAGTTTTATCTTACGGCTTCTCTGAGAAACTGGGACGGCGGCCGTCAGCGTTTGTTCTGCGTCCAGGACTGTGCAGGACTGTGTTTATGGCTAGATACATTCGAGAAAGGAAGGCTTCTTGAAAGACTAAGAAAGTTATCCCGAGCACAGTAAGGATGATGGTTCGATGCCAACCCGTCTTGGAAGCATCCGGCCTGCCTGTGTGCCTATACTGGATCAAAGTGAACGCTAAGAAAAGTACTTCTTTCAGGCATCTGGCCTCGTGAAAATAAACCAGCTGCCCGATATGTATTCCTTGATGTAAACAGCGCCCAGTAAGAATCGCGGTTTATCAAGCAGGGAGCCCTGATAAAAGGAACTGAAAGAAGTAAACCGAAACATAATTTCATACTTGTGAATTTACCTTGTCTAAAAGTGCCTCATATTATATATATATATATATATATATATATATATATATATATATATATATATATATATATATATATATATCGGCGCGTTGTTTTTTCTTCCGCTTTGCATTCAATATTCTTTATGCCGATAATCATCATAAGACTAATTCTTGTTAAATACGAACAACAAAACATGAAGAAAAAAAATCCCCAACGTTTGCCTTGGACTCGTGGACTGTCAGATCCTTTAAACTCTATCAATCACGAGTCTCTCATTTCATTTCTCTTTCAATTGTATATATATATATATATATATATATATATATATATATATATATATATATATATATATATATATATATATATTATGCGAGGCGGGCGCGCTTGCGCTATCCGCGCATTTAATACAACTAGACCTTTTTCTCCCATTCGTCGAATATATGCATTTGCGTATGGAGAAGCTGGCAAGTGAAAAAATTAAAAATAAAGAATGCAGTAGCACGAAGATGGGCTTTGGCTAGTGCAAGTGTTTCGGGATGAGCTCCGTTCGCGGAATGCGGCACGTACACGATAGTCTGTCATTGCAAGGACACGCGAAACTGCAGAATCTAACAAAATTAACGCAGTGCTCATTCATTAACGGTACCAGCAGCGCAAGGCGCAGTCCTTTACGTTGCTGAAAATACATTTGGTGCACGAAAGCGCTGAAAATCTTCCAATGTCACACGACTGCCTTCCAGGTAGTACACATATAAGCCCATTACTCAGACTTTTTTTTTTTTTTTATTCTTGATTGGGAACCGGATTCGGCGTTACTGCAGACGTGCTCTATCTCACTTCTCATCTTATACCTACTATATAGGAGAAGCTCCACGGGTTGAGGCTCCCCCGTGTGTTGGGATAACCGTTCGCCTCCTATCACAGCGCCAGCTTTTGGAGAAGAGACCCCACAAGAGGCCCGTTCAGCCGCGACGAGTCCGTTGTGGAGTTTTCGGCAGTCAGCAAGAACGCGGAGGACCCTTTTCCTCCAGTAGGCACGCTTTCGCCGTGAACTTTGGGGGGAGCGCTTAAAGCGGCCACAAGCGGAGAAAAGGGGCGATCGTCCATCTCCTAGCACTTTTCCGCACGTGCATCCCAGCAGACAGGGTGCTTTTACGTCTTCGCTGCACGTGCGCCCATAAAAAAGCCGGTAACCAGCCGCTGAAAGATGCGCGCTGAAAGGTCCCCGCTGAAGGCGCTTCCTGTCAGGGGCGGAGTTGTTATGTTTAGCAGTTGGCAGGAGACGGACCCGATATGAACATGGTAGGAAATGCGCTTGTGCCTCGAACTAGTCGGGAAGTGTGTACGATCACCACGATGCACTCCCAAACGACATCCTAAAACGACCTGTACTTTATCCGTCTATAAAAAAAGGGGGCTTTACATCGGCAGTGCATTGATGACAGCACCCGGATACTGACACATGAGACAGCTGTATGCTGCCTAATCTACGGCAATATCCGCCAGTGAGAGACCACCCTAAGCTGCCGTGTAGCTGGAGCCAGTTGTAATAGTCGCGTTGCATTTGTTTTGCTTGGCTTGGCTACTATACTGCAAACTACTTAGCGCCCAAGCGCCTCGGCGCCAAGACAAGCCAAGTTAGGTTAAACCAGAGTCCTTCAAAAGCATTGAAGGACTCTGGTTAAACCAACTGATTGCCATGCCAGGAGAGAGCTGCGGAAGATAAAGAAAAGAAGGATAGAAATTGTAGGGACGCCATCGTGAAGATAGTAATGGGAAAGAGATGAAAAAACAAACAAACATTATGATAACGTCATTGCTTCCTAAACAAGGAGAGGGTTTTGTTTAAAATAGGATCGCTCTAGTCGAATGTTTCATCTAAACCGAACCTAGGCGTTTTTTTTTTTTGTACCTTGTGATTAATTTCCGACGGCCACTCACGATAGGAGATCGTATTGCTGTCATCTGAACAATTTTCTGCAGTTCAGAAATCAAACAATCGAAATCGCATAAAAACAAGTAATGAAGAAAATGTGGTCTGGTAATTCTTCCATCTCGAAATTCAAAACAATCTGTAATGAAAGGTGGCGCTCAGAAAGCTGAACCTCACCTCAATGATTGTTTTGAAGTTCAGGTTTCTGAGAGCAAAATTTCTGCAACTAAAATCGGACGAACGAGACCTTAAAGTTATATTCAGAGCTTAATTATAACCTAGGGCGAAATCCGAACGTTTGAAAGAGTCGCGTACAGAAACAGTATTAGCATAGCAACAGAGCTTTTATCAGTACTATAGTTTCTCTCTAGATAAGGATCCACAGTTGACAAAATTTAAAATCTATAAGGAGCTACCAAACGAATTCCTTAAGGCGGCTCTAGCAGAGAGTGTGAGAGACGGAATAACGAACACAACTTCAAGAAATATCTAAAAAAAAAAAAAGAAATAAGAAAGTTTGGGGTGGTTGAAAGTTACTCTTACCCATGCTCCTATTTTATGCGCCGAGGAATATACATATTTCGAACTCTGTGTTGTCTTACAAACATTGTGATATCTCGCTTGTCATTAGTGACACGAACAGGGCGGACACAACGTTCTAGTTTAGTTGCCTTAATTTGTGAAGTGTAAGGTTCCTGCGCCTTGCACTTGAGTGCTCAAACAGCATTTGCTGAAAAAACAGAGCTATCTACATTGGAATACCTCGACTGCTAACGATAAAAGGGGCAGATAAGTACAAGCCTACTACGCGAACTCCGTGCATTCTGTGCATTCTTACACATCACCTGATCTTTGCTTACTCAATACAGAAATGACTGCCTCTGTTTAGGGCGATGTCGCGGGAACTCCCCCTACCCCGAACTGCTATCACCAGTCGCTCGCAAGACAATACTGCAGCAAACGACTGCCATGCTGACAAGCACAAGGAAAGTAAACCTACTCGAGATATCGACACGGCGTGCGATAAACTCAGGGTCGTTTTCCGAGCGTTGCGGCTCCCGACACATGAACCCTTCGTGCATTCGTGTTGAAACAGCTGAGTGTGTAAGTCTCTCTTGCCGGCACGGTTTGCTGGTGACATACGATCGAAAACAACCAAGTCTTCCAAAAATTCGCCCATACATCGTCCTCCTAAACAGATTAGTTCCCAGCAAACGTTACAAAAGTTATTGCACGACGAAACTACGGGCAAAGAAAAATACATTCAACCGCAAGCGGTACGCACTACACGGCAGAGCTTGTGGCTCAACGGACTTTTTTTATCAGTGATCTAACCAGTGGCTGTGCCCCTGTCCTGTACACATAGGAGAGCGGGCCAAAGCTTAAGATTATAGACTGTACACGTCATTGTCGGCAGATCTTATATCCGAGCAACTTATTACATACGCTAGTATGTAACATGAGGAGCCGTGACCTATTGTCACTGCTATATATTCTCAGTATTCCTTTCGGCAGCAAATTGGTCGTAGAATTGTGCACCCGCAAAACAAGCTATCGCGGTTTCGGTGCCGCACCGCAACGGCCAGATTTCTCGGAAGCACAACATAGTGCGACTGTCTCGTGCATCGCGATCATTGGCGCACGTTAAGTAGGCCTGGAATCGATGACTGCGTCGGTCTTAACTAGCAGCGCCATATTGGGGCATTATTGTATAACTTTTTAATCATCTTGAGGACAAAACAAAAGCTAGAATAAATACTATTTATATAGTCCAAACACTGGAAACCTAGTTTGCTGATAGCAAGCCAGGCCTAACTAAAGACAGTAAATTATAAGCCACTCGATACTTTTTATATACAGCAGTGCAGAAAAGTGTCGTTCAACATTTGCTCTCCTTGTTCATTCTCGCCTTAAGGGTGATTGTATTGTACCATATTGTATTGTATTGTATTGTATCATATACTTCTCTTTTCTATTTCTTGTTCCACACTGCTATATCAGTTCAGTTCAGTCGTTCAGTCGTGTCCGACTCTTCGTGACCCTACGGACCATGTCACGCCACGCTTTCCGGTCTCTCACTATCTTCCTAACATCACATAACTTCATCTGCAGTGCCTCGAGGATGCCATCTAACCATCGCGTTCGCTGCCTACCCCTTCTCCGGCGACCCTCAACCTTTCCCAACATGAAATCTTTCTCCAGCGACTCCTCTCTTCTCATCAGATGACCAAAGTAGCTGAGCTTTAACTTTAGAATTTGACCCTCCAATGAGCAGTCAGGGTTTATGGTCGACAATATCGACTGATTTGATCTTCTGGCAGACCAAGGAACTCTCAAGAGTCTTTGCCAGCACCACAATTCAAACGCGTCAATTCTTCGGCGGTCAGCCTTTTTCACAGTCCAACTCTCGCATCCATACATCACAACTGGAAAGACCATAGCACGAGTTATACGGATCTACACTGCTATATAGAATTGCGTAAAAAGTTACCAAGTGTGGACTGTCAACATTTGTCATTTTGTGCTTTCATTTTATACCCCAAACCTGCAACAACCTCCGCAAGGAGGTTAGCAGTATGTATCAAATAAATAAATAAATAAATATAATGTTTCTTGTAGAGAATTACGCATATCACGCTGTCGAGATTCGGATTTAAGAAGCACCACATCCCATTTTGCCCTATTACTTCAGAAGGAAAGCTATTGCGCGCTGCGCAACCGGTCGGACAAAGAAGAGGCGCAGCTGTGATCTCTGCAACATTTACCTGTATACGCGGCACACTCCGGCGGACCAACGCATGCTGAAGGCACGTTTCCTCGCAATACGAGAGGAACCAGGCGGGCGAGAGACGGCGAGGGAAAGGGACACGGGAGGAGCACTTTGTGCTGCCCCGGTAGAGCGCACGCGAGCAATATCCCATCCAATCAACCCAGGCAATCTACGCAGGAACCATGTGGGCCCCGAGATTTCATTACGGTAAAATTGAAGGCGCTTGGTCCGCTGGGGTAAATATCCGAAAGAAAATAGCTAGAATGCATACCACGTAGATAGCCAACTATTTCCTATTTACAAGCGAAAGCATGTGTAGATTTTGTGTTTACAAATGCCACGCCATTCCAACGGTCTTTTTTTTTTCTTTTTTTTTTCTTTTTTTTTTCTATTGGATGTAGGATTTTATACCATTTAGTTGCCGATATTTCATCCCGGGAAAGTATTTCGCGCGAAGCTTCAGTGATCACTTTGCGCGGAAATTTCAAGCTCTGTTCGACGCTCGGATGAAATTTATGCGAAACGTGACTTGTATTCTGAGATATGCGCCAGCCAGTAAAATTACGCCCTATAGACCGCTAAACACCCTTCTCTCCCAAATAAGAAAAAAGAAAAAAAAAAAGAGCTAGCAGCAAGTGAGAAGCAAAAATAAAAGTTCAAATTAAAGAAAAATGCTAATCCACACTACAGTGCTGCCAGCTGCTTTTTGACGGCAATGACCTCGTGTCAACACACGTCATGGGACCAACACAGTGTCAGAGCAATTTAAACATGAAAGTGACCCCGACAACCGCGCTCCACTGTATTCAACCTGCTGTCGAGATGGGAAGCGTAGGATTTCTGGAGCGACATACAATCTCATTATGGGTCGACGATGCTTTTGTAGACTTGTCAACGATGTCGTATACAAAGTGTTGCGGAGGGGTGTGTGGATGACGTCGCACCCCGCCGAGGCAGTGCCGTCAGCAATTGCTTCCATACTCTTCGATGCTCTTCGTCGCAAAGGGCCTCTCTGCCACGGTTTCCCCGGAATCATCATCAGCAAGCAAAACAAAACCGCACGTGCAACCGAAAGACACGACAAACGTGGCTAACAGAATCGCTTGGAGATATATTAGATCCCGCACACTCCATCAGACCGCCTTCCTGGGGTTTTGGATGGACAAGAGGCGTCCGCGTCATGCGGAGAAGTAATCACATTCGTAGGCTTGATTGGACGCCGTGAAGGCAGCGTCGGCAGCAGCTGATTGAGCAGACGGGAGGAAGGCACAACGGTGCAACGCTGTAGTATACCTAAACGACATGAAGTAACCGACAGCGCTCAGGTTAGGTCAGTAACCTCTCCGGCACCCAATAGCTCCGCTTTTATGGACCCTTCCGCAGGTATCGCCGATAGAAATTAACGCAGGACAGGCGCTCTGCGCCATTAAATGATTCCCCTCGCAACAAAGTCGTCCATCGCAACATGCTTTACCATGCGCCCCACGTATAGACAGATGACAGATAAGCGCTCTTATCTTTTTATTCTCCTGCATAACGGCAGGTAAGGCGCAGCCGATTTTGTCGACTCGGAACTTGGCATAGAAATAAACCTAGGGTGATATCATCAACATTTGCCTCAAGATAACGTATTACTGCCGGATTCTAGCAGGCGCGTCAAACAAAGACGCTCTTTGGTGAAGACTGAATAGTCAACAATGAAGGACAGTATCTTCGCTGATAAGACGAAGTGACAACCGCAATGACATTACTAAACCAGGGTGCCCTCACAAAACGTTAATTCGACAACCACGCATTTTGTGAGGTACCGATCACAATTATTTTTTTTTAATAGTCGGCCCTCAGCGTAAACCGGGCCCGCTTCTCTATCTTATCTTTCAAAATTTGCCGTCACATTTCCGCAAAGTGCGCTTCGTGACTGCCATATCTTTAATGGCGTACTCAAACTCGTTCTCTGCGCACAGCAAGCTTGAACGCCGGCCGACATGCAGTGCACCTTTAGTGCCCGCCCGAAGTTAACGCACAGGCAAGAACAACTGGAGAGCTTTCACCTATATGGAACGTCCCATGGACCGATACCACCGCTCAGACTGAAGGTCATGAACTTCCTTAAGCGATAACCGGCTTCGCTATAAACCGGAATCGCTTTGGCGAGCCGGTGCACGCGAGTACCCTGCAGCGACCGACGCCGGCTCCCTTCCGCCACCGCGCGTCGGGGTTTTTGTTGGCGATTAGAAATTCGCGGGGAAGAATTCTTTCGGAACAATTATACTAGTGGCCTTTACTCGACAGTTGAGGAAACCGGCGGACCCCTTCCATGGGTGTCATTCCCAGAAATGCGTGGGAATAACCAAATAAACCACAAAAGCAACAGGATTGGATCACTGAGGCTTTTTTTTTAAGCGTCCCATGTTGCAGACGTCCAGCAGTCGCATATTACTTCTTTCACAGTTCAACTACAAAACTTTTGTCAGTTCCAGCGCAGATTGCGGTGGGACTAACAGGCAAACAAAACAGGGCAGCTAACAACGGAAATGCGCCATAGCTTGTTCACGTATAGTATATACATCATCATCATCCAGATTACACCCACTGCAGGGCGAAGACCTCTCCCATATTTCTCCAATTAACCCGGTTCTGTGCTAGCTGCCTCCACTTCACCCCTGCGAACTTCTTAACCTCATCTGCCCACCTAACTTCCTGCCGCCCCCTGATACGCTTTCCTTCCTTTGGAATCCAGTTTGTTACCCTAAGCGACCATCTGTTATCCTCTCTTCGCAATACATGCCCTGCCCATACCCATTTCTTCTTGATTTCCACTAGAATATAATTAAATAGAGTTATTTATCTGATCCACTCTGCACGCTTTCTATCTCTCAATGTTACACCTACCACTTTCCGTTCCATAGCTCTCTGCGTTGTTCTCAACCTAAGTAGAACCTTACATACACACATTATTTACGAAATAATATAAAATATTTGGGAGGAAAACGACACTACTGTTGTAAGCCTACAATGCTGGCGCTCTTAGGCTACCTTACTGTGATGTGTTAGAAAAATGCAGTGTGTGTTCTTTGATCTCAATATGACAGCATCACGTGTTTTATATGCGAGAACGAGGTCCAGCGTCTCTGAATTTTTGCAGAATAAGCGCCAGGTACGTCGTGATTTTATAGAACAATATACGATACATTCAAATTCACAAAACAAATTAACCTTGCTCTTGGCGCATGATAGCCTGAGCTGCTTATGCGCCAAAGAACCCAACCCAACTCAACACAACTTTCAAATTAGGGCAATGAAGTGGAACAGTTGAACTCGATAATAACACGCCAAGTTGTCCCCCCCCCCCCCCCCCCTCTCCAAGCGCGAGGATAGCAGGTTGCCTCCGCGTCTTCGACAAAGTACAACAATGGCGCGCAGTGAAAGAGTCATAGATCTCGTGAACCCTTCGTGAACCGTGAGCATAGCAGAGGCGGTGGAACAGAGAAATAGATCATACTTGCCATCCAGAACCGGTTCCCCCTTGGATGTATTACTGCTTCACGCGTTCGGAAATCCCCTTCAGGCGGCGTCCCGCCATGCAACGCGAAACCTTTCGAATTGGTTCGCGTTAATTTACGAGCGCAGTATATGTCATATATACACGTACACGGCTGCAAGCGAGAACGGCCTGCGCCTGCTAAGCATCCCTACCGAGCTCAGCAACCCTCGATTTCTGTTGCATGCAATATTTCGTGCTTAAACCAATTATCCGGGTTGTCAGATGTTTAAAACTCAGCATCTCTCGTTCCCTCAACAACAAACCGAAGTCGAGGCTTTTGACGTTCGAAAACAGACGTAAAACAGGCAACATTTTTTTTTTTTTGTTCATACGGAGTCTCTCTTTTGTTATCTCCTTGAAAAGAAGCAAGTCTGGCATCCTCCGAGCTCAATTAGAGGCGATACCATAAAACATGCGTGGACAGAGACGAATGGCAGAGACGACTAATGCCAAACAAGGTTGCGAGGTTTTGGCTTGCATTGGTAAGCTACTCTGCGGAAAACATAGACAGGTGAAACAGTTGACTTAGGTGCCCCGATTCTAACTTATTTATTCCCTCATTTCGCATGCATACGCTAAGAGCCTCACCATATCATCATATAAAGCAAAGAAACAAATCTTACAACGAAATACCAAATGTAATCAACCATAGCAGCCTACAGCAGCAGTTTACACATGGGTACCCCACTATACTGTTCGCTGCTTGAGCCAACTGCTCAGATAATGCAGGTACCGGTGATGACCACGAAGGAAAATCACCCCAGTCACTCGCGGCTTGCCCAGCAAGAAGGAACCCGAGTTTTCGCAATTCGTGAAAATAGGCTGTTCTAGCTTTAGACTACCCCCCCCCCCCTCCCTCTCCCACAAGCACACATTATGTCTACTATACACGAGTTTCTACCATACAAGATACCACAAGAAATTAAAAAAAAAAAAAACAAAAAAACAAACAACATTCAGCTCTCTCTAGACTTCAGCGCATTATTAAAAAAAAAGGGGGGGGGGGGGGGGGGGGGGAGGCTACACGCAGTATACTTGTTTTCGAAATGTGTGTTAACCCGCTTTATTTGCATTTTCTTTTCGTTCCGGTTTGACAGTTTCTCTGCACGCTCCTATCCCCGCTTCCAATAGTGTTACATTTGCGCAGTCTCAGCACGTGCTGAACGCCGACAGACTCAAAGTGGCGGGCGGGCAATAAAAATAATTTCCTCTGCCCATCGCCGGAAGTTCCCTTCGGTATATATAAAATAAACAGAGGAGGAGGATGAAGAAAAGAAGAGGAGAGAAACGCTTTCATTCTGAGCGTGCTACCGTGCGGTAGCGCTCCTCAGAAGCCATCGGCCTAATGGACCGACCACCCTGGACCCCGGTTGACTCAAGCTATATACGCAAAACGGGAAGGGGGAGGGATAGAGAAGGTGGGGGTCAGGATAAAAGGGGGATGGGCTCCGGCTCTCCAATGTGCACGCTGTCGCTCCCTGCCTCCCAGTTCCCTCTGTGCCAATACCGAGAGCGGAAGAAAAATAAAGCCGCGAGACACACGGTGACAATCCGGGTCTTTTCGCGCCACGAAGCCGCCTTCGCCTGTAGCTCGCTGACCGACCTCAGCAAGACGGAAGGCTGCGTCGTCTCCCAACTCCGTTTCCAGTTGGATGCCTCAGCTGTTCTATGAGGATGCTCGTAAACATTTTTCAAGAGCTCAGTACGTTTGCTCTGTTCGCAGTATGAAAAAAAAAAAATGATAAAACGAGTCGTGTCACCACCAGGTGTCTTTGGGGAAGCGTGGCTGAACAAACGCTCACACCGGGAAGATAAATCAATGAAAAAACAAAGAATGGGTTTTGCGTCGAATGGAACCTGGTCCTGAAACAGATAAGTCACACTATTTTGACGTATTTTTCACTCGACTCTCCCAGGCATGCAAGACCACTTTAAAACCTCTCTTTGTGTCAAAAGGAACCGTAGTATGGACGTCTCATGTGTAACGCAGATGAGATGGAGTTATTTTGATTTAGTGACGGGGCACGGTGCTCTAATTACGACGAAGTGTCAGTTGTGGCGGTTAGCTGGACATCCTGATTGTCTAGCGTGCTGTTAAAAACGCTGATTTTACCACGCAAAATGTCGGAAGGTCAAACGAATTTCAATATGTATGCGCTAGCAGATCGGTTGCGGCTAATGACACATCTCCTATAGAATAACTTCCTTGTCTAGATCTTGGCCAGCGCCTAACCTACAAAGTCGATGCACCATGCAAATGCGTGATTTTCCTGGTACGCTTCGCAACTTCATGTCACCTGAGTCTACGTTTTATTGGCCACACAAGACAGCTACAGGAAAAAAGACACCTTTTCAAGGTTAAAATAAACAGCACCGAACGAAAGCTATACCAGAATGGAAAATGAGGAAATAGTCGAATGGTATACGCTTAAAGATATTTGTGCTGTCAATAGACCGATACCAAACACAGAGGTACATGACGTGGTACTAGGACGCATCTACAGAAATTATAACTATTAATAACTGCGATTAAAAGTAACCGTACAGAGCACTCCAACGCAAAGGTATTGCTTTACCAATAGCTACGCACACTTACAACAAAGTTGGAGACACCCCTTTCATTTGTGACGATGAGCGCTCCTGCTATGGTGCAATGTTTTTATTGTATACGAACAAATAATTATTTTCAGCAAAGGATTGACTATGTTTGATTTGAAAAGACATCCAGCAAGGACCGAGGAGGACAATCCCTGGTGGCTTTTAGCAGTCATAAATAAATAAACATTTAAAGGTAACATTTTTCGTGCACTACAGCGAACACTAAATTTTAGTGCAACTAACCAAACATCTGCCAGGCAGCAGAATAATCGATCAATATGTGGCAACGAAAAGTACCAGAATCATCGGATAACTTTTCATTGCATGGTACCATAAAGGAGAAGACATGCGAATGACCATAAACCTGACAAATGCGGAGCAGAAGCTCACGCTCGTTTAGCCAGAATGCACACATTCCCCACCAGCATTTCGTCACCATCATCGGTCACGACGATGGTGCAGCTCACACGGGTCTGCGTCCCTCCGGGTTTCTGAGCCAATAAGGGATCGCCTGCTGTCACAGTATATAAACGAAAGTAAAAGCACCGCCCCCAACTCTGCCACTCACTTTGATGACCAAAAACGGAAGCCGAGATGAAAGACGCACGCAGCGCAAATTTCACTCTACTCCCCCCATCCCGGCTTTCCAACCGGGGAAGTTTAAAGAAGCTAGGCACTGTACACCTGAACAGCAAAGCTATACACCGTTCTCTCTCTCTAGCATGCAATCCGACTGCACCAAAATTGGAGAAAAAAGAAACAATAAAAGGGGAATGCGAACAAAGAGAAAACGCGCTCTGACGGAATAGAATGGAGGCCAGGAGGAAGAGGAGGAGACAGTGATGGATCAGCCGAGCGGCGCCCGAGCAACCGAGTCATCCCGCCGCGAACGGTCCCGCAGGAATTCAGAGCGCGTACCGTCGGAAACAAACAAACGGAGTCTACCAAGGATGAGAGGGAAGGACCCGAAAGAGTGGCGGGTGTAGGACGGGGGCCGCGAGAAGGCGATGAGGAGGGGCCTCAAGGTGTCGGCGGCAACGCCAAGCGCACCACGCCAACATCGGTTGAATCGCCCGGATGCGGCGCTGCTACCGCTCCTGGCGCTACTGGTGGAAACAGTGTAGTATGCAGGCCCAGCAGCCGTCCCAAAGAATTAGAGAGAAAAAAAAAAAAGGAAAAACAGGAGGGGGTGGGGGTAGAAAGACAGGACACGCACGTCCAGTTGCGGATACCCGCTGTTACGACCATGAGAGATTGAAAGATAAGAGTCGCCTACCGTGAAGAAAGAGAATGTGAGATATGGGAGGGCAGTCGGAACTGTACCGTGTTTGCCGACGTATAGCTTTGAAGCAGGGCCAGGTGAAACGGCACTTAGCGAGTTTGCATTTTTTTTCTTCTCTCTCTAGCACGAGAAAATACTGAGCCAAACATATCCATGAACAAGCACCTGTCCCCCAAGAATTGATATCGTCAGTGCTATTCCCGTGGGGAGGTTCAGGGTTTTCACATTTAATGTTAGCAGTCGTCAGTGAAGAAACAGCCGAAGGCTTTAACCTGCATACCTACTCACATCCTGAGTTTCATTTACTCTATGTGTTACTCTGAGGTGATATTGAAGATGCATTCACGAAAAAAAAAAAAAAAACGAAAAAAAGAAGAATGCTTGTGTTGACGCCATCGCCCTGCGTTATATCTTTCGTTTACCACCACAGAATGGTATTATTTTCAGAGAATTTTCAGAGAGAACGATAGCGCAATTTAGGCCTCAGGACGAAGCACGCAGATGAAAACCTGAAGTAAACGAAGCGTAGCGATTGCTTTGCATTCCGGAATGCTGAATAAGGTCACTTATGACTAAAAGCGCTCATACAATTCTCTCGAAGCACGAGTCCGCGTGTGGATGAATAAGCAATCAGCAACAGTATAGCAATACCAAAGCCGCGCATTCCGGACTCGCACTTAATTCAGATCGGACAGCACTTCGTACGCGCTCATTATACCAGGAAAATTACGGTGCTGACGCCGATGGGTGCGCATTGCTCACCCTCCGAGCACGGTTCCGGCGCTAGGAGACGCGTATACACACAAGCATTCACTTTGCCATTTATTTGCGCTAGAATCCACAGCGCGGATTCCTGCAGCAACAACAGCTGCGAGAAGATATATATCTGGCGCAGCGTCCCGCTACGACGCACGTGACTGTCGGAAAGAAAGCAAGGAAAACACGAAGAACGAAGGAGGGGAAAAAAAAACAGAAGCAATGAAAGGAAAAAGGGAGAAACCTGGACAGGGGCTACCGCGGTCACGTAAAGAGCGTATACCGGACGATTTAGCGACGGTTTCCGAGACAACGATACGCTGGGCGAAAGAAGGCGCGGGAGGACACCGATCAGACGGAGTGCTGCTAGGCGAGTGCTTGAGCGCGGACCTCAGAGTCTGCACGTGAGGTTTCCCCTGCACTCTGGCTGACCTATTCGGAAACAGCGGTTTCTTTGCCCCGCCTTTCTGAGACGAAAGTATTGCCTTCTTTCCAGGAGTTCTTGGCTTCGATGTATCATTGCATGCTCATATATGACAAGTGACACCAGAAAATGTTATAGAACTTGCTCGCTGCGAAAAGAGATCGAGTGAACAACAGCTGCCATGTGCGTTTCCTTTGTTGCTTTTCAATGATCGTCGTCTGTGGCAACTGTTATGACTGTAAGCACAAAGCTCCTCAAAGTTTACTTCATCGATGAGATGACGTCTGGCAGTCTAAACTATCCGAATTCAGGTTTCTTCAGGCCAGAACCACAGACTGGCGAGTACTAAATATGTTTAAAAATTGATGGACGACTGACGTGCCGAAGCTGCGTTGTCTGTAGGGTGGAAATGGGTGGCACTGATGAGGGTGGCCCCTTCATGGATCACTGCCTTGTCGTGGCGGAGGGGCTTGCGAAACTCGATGAAGTCGTGAGCTCTGCTGTGTAGGGCCACCCAAGATAGACAGGTCACGGCAGAGAGTTCTGACAAAATGTGATTCACTGGAGAAGGTAATGGCAACCCACTCCAGTATTTCCTGCCAAGAAAACCCTATGGCCAGTCACAATACCATTATCGATATGGCGCCGGAAGATGAGCCCCCCAGGTTGGAAGGCGTCCCACATGTTACTGGGGATGAACAAAGGGCGATTCCTAGTAGCTCCAGGACGAATGAAGCGGCTGGGCTAAAGCCAAAAGGACGCTCAGTTGTGGATGTGTCGGGAAGCGACCGGAAAGTCCGATGTTGCAAGGAGATATATCACATAGCAACATGGAATGTAAGATCTATGACGCAAGGTAAACTGGATATCGTCAAGCGAGAAATGGACAGATTGAACATTGATATCTTGGGTATCAGCGAGCTCAAGTGGACCGGAATGGGAGAATTTAACTCCGGCGACCATTATGTCTTTTATTGTGGGCACGAATCCAAGAGAAGAAATGGGGTCGCTCTCATAGTAAACAGAAGAATGGGCAAAGCAGTGCTAGGGTACAACCCCAAAAACGACCGAATGATTTCACTTCGGATCCAAGGTCACCCTTTCAACATAACAGTTATCCAAGTCTATGCACCGACCACTGTTGCTGAAGAAGCTGACGTTGAAAGATTTTATGCGGACCTACAATGCCTTTTAGACCGCACCCCATCATCAGACGTCGTTTTTCTCATAGGAGACTGGAATGCTAAGGTCGGGAGTGAAGAAATATCCGGAATTACAGGCAAGTTCGGTCTTGGTGAGCCAAATGAAGCTGGGCAGAGGCTAGTAGAGTTCTGTCAAGAAAACAACCTGACCATAGCGAATACTCATTTTCAACAGCACAAGAGGCGCCTGTACACATGGATTTCACCGGACGGTCTGTACAGGAATCAGATCGATTATATTATTTGCCGGCAGAGATGGAGAAGCGCTATACAAGCAGTAAAAACAAGGCCTGGGGCCGATTGTGGCACCGATCATCAGCTTCTTGTTGCCAAAATTAAGCTTCGATTGAGGAAAACGCAGAAAACTAGAAGGCCTTTCAGGTATGATCTGGATCAGATTCCATTAGAATATGCTGTGGAAGTGAGGAATCGATTTCAAGAATTAGATCTAGAAGACAAAGAGCCCGAAGAGATGTGGACTGATGTTCGTGATATAATACAAGAAGTTGCTACTAAGATAGTTCCAAAGCAAAAGAAATGCAAAAAAGCAAACTGGTTATCTGAAGAGGCTTTGCAAATAGCTGAGGAAAGGAGGATGGCAAAAGGTATGGGGGAAAGAGAAAGATACAAGGTTCTCAATGCGGATTTTCAGAAAATAGCAAGGAGAGATAAGAATGCCTTCCTGAACATACAGTGTCAAGCAGTTGAGGACAACAGCCAATTAAGGAACACAAGAGCTCTGTATAAGAAAATCAAAGATATCAAAGGAAGCTTCTGTGCTAAGCTGGGCGTGATAAAGGACAAACGAGGCAAGGACCTCACTGAAGCCTCAGAGATAAAGAAGAGGTGGCAGGAATACACAGAAGAACTGTACAAGAAGGACCCGGATGTGCAAACCCAACATAGGACGGTTGTGATTACTGATCTCGAGCCGGGCATCCTGAAGAGTGAAGTTGAATGGGCCTTAGCCAGCCTTGCTAAGAACAAAGCTAGCGGAATTGATGGTATTCCAGCTGAGTTGCTTCAAAACCTCAGCCACGACGCTGTTAACACACTGCATACATTATGTCAAAAGATTTGGACAACCCTGCAGTGGCCACAGGATTGGAGGAGGTCAGTTTACATCCCCATTCCAAAGAAAGGCAGTGCCAAAGATTGTTCCAACTACCGCACGATCGCGCTTATTTCGCATGCTAGCAAGGTGATGTTAAAAATCCTGCAAGGTAGGCTGCAGCAGTATGTGGATCGGGAGCTTCCGGACGTGCAAGCTGGGTTTCGCAAGGGCAGAGGAACTAGAGACCAAATTGCCAACCTTCGCTGGATCATGGAAAAAGCAAGAGAGTTCCAGAAACCCATTTACTTCTGCTTTATTGATTATGCGAAAGCGTTTGACTGCGTAGATCACAGCAGATTGTGGCAAGCTCTCCAAGAGATGGGAGTTCCAATTCACCTCATCTGTCTCCTCAAGAACCTTTATGAAGGGCAAGAGGCCACAGTCAGAACTGGGCATGGTCTTACTGATTGGTTTCCGATTGAGAAAGGGGTGAGGCAAGGCTGCATACTGTCGCCCTGCCTATTTAACCTATATGCAGAGTGCATCATGAGGAAGGCCGGTCTGGACGAGTCTTCAGCTGGAGTGAAGATTGCTGGAAAACGTATCAACAACCTTAGATATGCGGATGATACCACTTTAATGGCAGAAAGTGAAGTGGAACTCAAGAGACTTCTGATGCGCGTACAAGAAGAGAGTGAGAAGTTTGGTCTTAAACTGAACATTAAAAAGACGAAGATCATGGCGTCTTGCCCTATCAAGTCTTGGAGCATCAATGGACAAGAAGTGGAAGCTGTGACAGATTTTCTGTTCTTGGGCGCCAAGATTACCTCGGAAGGAGACTGCAGCCATGAAATTAGGAGACGCCTGCTTCTGGGAAAGAGAGCAATGGTTAGCCTTGACCGCCTAGTAAAGAGCAGAGACATTAGTCTGCCAACCAAGATCCGTATAACCCGTGCTATGGTCTTTCCAGTTGTGATGTATGGATGCGAGAGTTGGACTGTGAAAAAGGCTGACCGCCGAAGAATTGACGCGTTTGAATTGTGGTGCTGGCGAAGACTCTTAAGAGTTCCTTGGACTGCCAGAAGATCAAATCAGTCGATATTGTCGACCATAAACCCTGACTGCTCATTGGAGGGTCAAATTCTAAAGTTAAAGCTCAGCTACTTTGGTCATCTGATGAGAAGAGAGGAGTCGCTGGAGAAAGATTTGATGTTGGGAAAGGTTGAGGGTCGCCGGAGAAGGGGTAGGCAGCGAACGCGATGGTTAGACGGCATTCTCGAGGCATTGCAGATGAAGCTATGTGATGTTAAGAAGATAGTGAGAGACCGGAAAGCGTGGCGTGACATGGTCCATAGGGTCACGAAGAGTCGGACACGACTGAACGCCTGAACTGAACTGAACTGATGAGGGTGGGCGCACGTGACATCGTGGCCGCCGCAGCCGCCGCCGCAACCACTCGAGTCCGGCCGTGGCGCAGTCGTTTGCTTCTGGGGGGGGGGGGGGGGGCGGTACCGACGACGGCGCTGGCGTTTGGCAGAATGCAACGGCCAGTGCTGTCCCATGTAAAATAATTTTAATCCAACCAAATTCAAGACCAAGCCACGATAGTATACTCCCAACTAGTCAAACAAAGCTTGCGCTTACCTGGGCTAATTACATCGGTGGTTTATTGACGTGCCATTTTCACATTAATGTCGCAAGCAGCAGCAAACGTAAAATGTAAATTTTGCGCTTTGCCGAAAGCGACGTCGCTGCCCGTGCGTCATGAGGGACGTTACAGTGGAGGTCTGCAGATAAATTATTTATTTCTTCTTTAACGTCAGATGATATTTCACAGCATATGGCAAGTCTTACATTTAGCTTGTATTACAGCGCGAACCACAAGAAGGGACGACGACAGACAGAGTGAAAAGAGCGCTCTTTTCACTCTGTCTGTCGTCGTCCCTTCTTGTGGTTCGCGCTGTAATACAAGTTAGATATGAACCAACTAGCCCGTCAAGAAACTTACATTTAGCCTCCGTCAAATTACGGCCGGAATAAAACTCGCGACCTACAGAAGGAATTATTTCACTAATTGGGTTATGAGCTTTCCCGCTCCAAAGCAGCAGTGTGGTAAGATATGTGCCGCGATAAAGAGTTGATATAGTACAGTCTTGACCATATGGACTCATTTACCTCCCGCAGAAATGTCCTCCACGCGAAAACATTCTTGGTCGCATTTCCCTCTACGTGCGATCGCCCCAAGAGGCAGAGGTATCGAACTAGCGTCCTCGTTCTGATTCTTAGACCACGTTTATTGAACCACCGGACAAATAACAGTTCCCGCTAAAAATATTATACGCTCGTTATTATCTTAAACAGCTGGGACACGCCTCTGTGGCCTGTGCCGAAAGCTCGCCTCAGCCGCTCTCTCTCCAAAGAGGCCGTTTTTCTACTTTTTCGCATTTAAAGTAACTTTATCCGGAACCCGAGGCCTGCATTGCAACCCGTGCTGAACGCCCGTCACCCAGACTTACGGCGGTCAAGCGGCGTGCAAATTGATGGAGCAGCCGCCTCCACTTACGGTGCTTGGCGAGTGACGGCCGATGGATGGCCGAGAAGCGCAGAGGCCAAGGCAAAGAACGAACTCGAGCGCGGTTTCTCAATTTCAACGTCAGCGGCGTTGAAAGCGAGCTTCATGAGCGCTGCACTTTGCGCGCTTGGCGTGGCATTTGCAATTCAAAGCAGCCTCTTGATAAATCGCGGGTATCAGATGGAGCGCCTTGAAATATATCGCCCCGGAAAAGCACGCCAGAGCCAAGCTAGCCGCGCTACGCGCGTAAACAACGGAGAAAGCTTACAGTTGTGGCGCTGAGTTTTAAATATATACAACTTGAGCTGAAACAATTTTCTTGCCAAGTTTATTGTGGCGTGCGGTAGAGGCCGCGTTCAAGCGGTCCGAAGTTAAGTCCGTACATAATGCCATGAGAGGCTGCAAAGTGTTGAATATCACATAGGGGTTACAGACTACCGTGTCAAAACAAAACAAAAATAAAACACCAAGAAAACGATTCTTTTAGTACTCTGAAAGATCTTCACCTTTAGCTTTTATTTATGTGGTAATTAGGTATTCGCGAATTAAAAAAAAAAAAAGATTGTTCTTATTTATCGTTTTTCCTGGTAGCGCTGAACGGAAAGGATGGAATATTTATATGCATTTCTATTAAGGCAACATTTTTTGGGTTTATGTAAGTTTATCTCGCAAGCTATGACATGTAACCAAACGATATTTTCCAATAAATGCAATAAATGCAGGACAAAAAAACAACAACTAAAAAAACAGGGGAAAACTTCAGCTTCGCCTTTAATTAATGGCTGCCGTCTGTGACTCCCCTCATAGATCCTTCTCGCGCCCATTTAGTGTACTGCTTGCTTAATCACTAACTACTCAATATTTTCTTCTGTTATCTCACGTACTCATTAGCATGCAGTTGTGACCTATACCACGTTATGTGAAAGGGCAGCCGACATCGATAATATAAACTCCGGCATTATCAGGGTGCGGGGTTCGAGTCTTGTCTCAGCCGAGTTGGCAGCTCTTGATAACTCGGCGAAGTCTTGTGATCTCGTGACGTCACACAACCTGTCGACAAATCAGCACGCGGCCATGCCACCTGCCAACTGCCAACTGCTACCTGCCAGTGGCAAGCTTTTGATGTTTCGTTCACGACGTCGATAAGACCGACATCAGATTTGCTGCAGAACAAGGCCTTTAGAGACGTAGCGTTAAAAAAAAAAAAAGATATATATATATATATATATATATATATATATATATATATATATATATATATATATATATATATATATATATATATTAAAACTATATTTTTCTTCAAGCCCATAATAGAGGTCGTGACGGATCTGCAACACGCAGATTTTAAGAAAAAAAAAAAAACTATAAGTGGCAGTAAAAGTAAAAAACAACAACATTCTGCAAAATTTCAATTTCACTGTGAGCCTAATACAAGCTGCACTCATTTACAAGGTTGCTAGTGAATGCCACAGCCAAATCTGTTGTAACGACTATTCTCCAGCAAATATTCAGGAACCTCGTTTTAAAAGCCTCCTCCCAGCGTAAAATCGTTCAGCACTGAGGCAAGTGACAAAGGTTTAGTAAAGAAGAAGGCAACCATTCTTTACAAAACAAGTTCAGGCACACATTCTACATACATGACTTGTAGGCTGGTTGGCCGTTCTACTTTACAAAGTGCTCGGTTAAGAAGCGAGTGCTAAAATATAAGTGATACTCCTTTCTACAGAGATTTTTTTTTTTGTTGTCCCTGCACGTATTTAAAAAAAAGAAGGTAAAGAAAAAAAAAGCACCAATTCATTTATTTATTTAGTCGCATTGTTCTGCAAACAAATCGAAAGAGGAAAACTGCCGACGTGAGCGGTGCAGGTTTCGTGATGGCGAAGGTAACATGAAACGACCGCGCGGACGGCAAAGGCCGGTGCACAGTGCGACGGCACCTCTCTTTAGGTGCATACGAAGCTGCGTTCAGCGATACGCACGCCCGATGCTTCCGTGTCCGCTCCAGTTCCTTTCCCTGCATATTTTTTTTCCCCTCACGTTACAGCGCCCGGCAAATTTATCACGCCACTACATCCCGTAGGAACGAAATCGCCGAGATACTGTCTTGAAAAATCCAGCGCTGGGACGCTACTGTACGAGATATGCTGAGTAATTCGACTAAATAAAAAAGTGTCGTGAATCGAGACAGTTTACTTTAGGCCATTGTGTAGAAACCGAGCGAATTATTAACAGGACGAAGCATTCGAAACCAAGAAGGCGCGAAGGACACCTGTGTTTTCCATCGTCACATTCTTAACTCGAGCGATTTCTATACAATAGATTTTAGCCTGTTTTATTTACAATAAGATAAAAATTTGCGAGTAAGATATTTGCAATTGTATTAAGTGGAAAGAGAAGACACCTATTGTACGTTAGCTGGCTCTTCTGCACATATAGCGCGGATGAGCACCTTCGCGCTCACCATTTCACCATCAGTAATGTCTCCCCTCCAGGGGCGGGCGGATTTATACGAGATTGAAAAGCGGAAACGAAAAAAAAAAAAAGGGGGGGGGGGGACTGCAAAAGAAAAAAGAAATACAAGATTTTCTCGCCCCTTAGAAATCCGCCACTGCTCCTTCCTCTCGTTCTGGAGGTAGCGGTCAGAAAGTTTCGTGACAAAAGTAAAATATCGATTACTTGGTGGTGTCCTCAACTACGTATCAGACTGGCAACTACCTATTTCTGAATGCCTGTTGCAAAGAAAATTGCCTTCTGATGCCGGAATGGAAGGCCGTGGAATTGCATACTTCGCAAAATACAACTAAACATAGGACACATCCCAGTACAGCCGTATACCTATATCGTATTCGAGCTACTCCAGCAGCCTGCTCTGCCTTCCCTGAACCCTATATATACGCAAACCTAATCGCAAGCTGATTGCTAGTCAGTCCCTACACTTTTGTTACCCACCACCCCCGTCTCCTGGTTGACATCAGACCAGTTAGGAGATTAAACGGCCATGGCGGAAGAAGCTCGTCCTCTCCAAGGCGACTAAAACGAAGTTGCCCAATTAAGTTTTCTCTTTCTCGCTCTCTTTACTGGTGAACACCCTGGTGCCGGTGTGCACACAAAAGCGAATTGCGCTGTGCAAGCACCCAAAAAAAAATGGAACACAGCCCAACTGAACTCCCATACAGAAACTGGAACAATGCCATTGACGACGGGGAGACTGGATTCACATAAAGGCCACGCATGCGAAACGCACTGTAGCGTAACTGGAGCTGTCACGTTTATTTATTTTTTTATATGCCCGCAATCGTTCTACGAACAAAAAATCGCGACAAGCAATCGCAAAATAAAGGCTCCGGTTTCACCCTGTCACCTTTACGCTTTCTGCGATCCCTTTGCGAGCTCTACCGAGTGCGAAAAGAGGGGTGCTGACGGGTGCTCGTTTATAAATATTCGACGTTCCCGCGCAGCTGTTGCAAAGAAAATTTTGCGACACAGGCGCGCACGAAAATGGGCTCCAGTAAGGGGACCTTCGAAAGGAACGTGGTACGAGTGCCTATATACACACTTTCGAGAGTACGGCACAGAGGAAGGTTACGGGGGTACGCGAGCCCTTCCAACGACGTCGGCACCGCGAACGAAAGTAGCACGCTTCCTCGCTTTCAAAACGGCGCACACCATTCGGAGACGACGGCTCTCTTTCATCTTCCATTTTTACTTAGGTACAGCGCTGCACTGTCGCGGCGAGGTGTGAGAAAAGCCAATGCATATATGCGTCTGAGAAAACGTAGTTGTTACCCGCGCGCATGCTTATGCTGGGCTTTCGTGAATGCTAAATGTGCTTTAAATTGTTCGTAGCTTGCTGCAATCATCCCCCTATCTTCTTTCTGTTCATTAGCGACGAGGCATGCCAAAGACTGCAAAAAAATACAAGTTTTTATTTTTCTTGCGTCTACTAAGGCTCTCGCGCTTGTTTCAATAGTGGTACTACCTTCGTCGTACCGTGATTGTGCAGTATTCCTTCCACGGCTCAGTATCGTCAGCGAAATATTGGGGACACGTGTAAGTCGAGTGAAAGGCCTCCATACATCCGTGATCGGTTATGTTTCTCATAAATCCCCCACTCTGCATCTGACTGACAGCTAATTTTGTCACTCGAATCATGTAGAAAAGCTACAAAACGACCCCATATGCGCGTTAACCTCGACACTAAAATTAGTGAAAAATATACCAAAACGTAATGACCGCTGCTAACAGTTGCAATCCGTCGACAGGTTTACATTTTCGATTTACATGGCAGTGGGCAGGTACGCACTGCAAGCACACATGCACACGCATGAAACGGTTCTTTTTTTACACAAAAACATCGACGAAGCTGGATATATAAAGAGTTTCCTTGAAAGCGCTTCAGAATTTGGACCATAGCTCGAACTCTTATCCTGATTCAATGCTGTTGTTGAAACCGCGAACGTACAGAGGCATCCTACGTGAATAGCCTATGACTGAGGCCGTCAGCAACTCACGCGTTCAGCGGTCTCTACAGGCAGCTTACGCAGAGCTTATGGTTCAAACAACCGCAATTAACCGCACAGTGGACGTTTAGAAGTCTGACTACCGGGGCTTCTAATTCAACTGCATGCTGTTGCAGAAACCGCGAAATTTAGAGGCAGCCTACGTATACACACAGCCCAAAACTGAGACCGTCCGCAACTAACGTATTCAGCGACCTATACATGAAGCTTACGCTTATAGTTCCAAAAACCGCGCGGTGGACGTTTCAGAGGCCCGAAGACTGTGGCTATTCGCCTACATACCTCATGGCGCGACACCAGACTACTGTGGCGCTGCACCAAAATAACGGGACAAAGTACGAGGATAGAGAACCCTTGGAAGGGGGAATGAAGCAGTTGGTGCACTTACAGCGGCGCACCATTTGAACCACAAGCACTCAAGGTACTCCGACGACCACGAATTCTAAGCGTGCTCGAGAAGGAACCGGGATTTAAAAGCTCGAGTGTCTCAAGAAGAAGGGCCTGGGCGACCACCCGGTCTTGTGCAAAGATCCCAGAGCCCTCTTCGCGCTCGGTCCTTCAGTCACCGTCCGTGAGCGGGGTTCGCTTTCTTTTTGTTCCTCGGGCAAAATGGCGACGCACTGCCAGCCGCTATATAGCCCCTAAACGATCCCCTGTACTCTAGAGAGCCTGCTGCTCTCAGTCTGTATTGCTGTAGCATGAGCGCAACAGGGCCGTTACCTAAGAGCTACGCAAATAGAGTGACGCGGAAGGAGTGTTTGGACTTCCCATCTTTTTGAAGAAGCCGGCGTAGACTGTTTGCTTTTCTTCACTACCCGTAACAATTAGAAAAAAAATTTCTTTTTCCTCCCGTTTCAGTACTTAGGCGCTCTTTCGCACTACTAGGATCTTCATATAAGAAAGTACAGGAAGGGCGAGAACAAAATGTAAAAGCTGGCCTAATACTGTCGCCGTGTTTCCGCCCAGCCTTTCGCGAGAAAAAAAAAAATAATAAAGACCTTAACAATCTAAGCACAGCCGGAGGCTATGAGAAAAACAACCACCAGAAAGACTGCGTCTCGGAGCACCTCAGCACATGTAGAGCCAAGCGATGAAAGGCAATGCGCTTCGGCGATTTTACAATTTTGCGCGAACATCAGCGATCTTTTGTGCCTATACATCACAATCACTATCGAGAAACCGACAACATGAGGCGAAAAACCACCATGGCTCCAGGTCGAGGCTGCCCTTTCCGATTTGTGTTCCTGAACCCGCGTTTTACTGTCCCTAAGTCACTATTTTCTAGATGTTCGCCCCTTTTATTGCAACACACCTCTCGAGCGTACTACATAGCGTTCCGTTTTAAGCTGCTACATTAAGCGAAAGACGAACCGGCATACAACCTTTAACGTTTTAACCAAGCCATCCGAACCTGACTGGGTGGCTAAGAGGTTGCCTGTTACACATGAGATCCAAGAGTTCCAGGTTCGATTCCCGAACCACCATCCCACCTGACACCTTCCGAGTTGTCATAGACTCGGGTACCACCTGCATGTCTTCAATCCATGCGATCAAATCCCCGCATGACAAAGGCCTGCTTGTGACTTTGCGCTCACAAAGCCCACCTCTTCCACCGCTGTGGCCCCTATCCGCCTAACCACCATCAGCTAAACCTCCTCCTTCGCTTTCCACTTGCCACTGCCGTTTACCTACCTCATTTCTTAGGCGCCATCGCATGCACTGCCGTTCACCAGGGCCATTCCTGCCCGCGCAAACGCACAAAGAGATGCACACGGCTAGAAAGCCTAGGTCACGAAAGTAGAGAGTCCTGAGTGCGAGAGATGAAATCAATTAAAATCGCAAACTGGGCTAGTTGCAATGGGGTTCGTCTGGAGAACCCAATGCACAAACAGCGCCGTGTTTGTACACTTCTTTGTTCCATAGAATGTTGCAAAAAGACGAATAGAATCTTGCGTCCCACGCAGTTTTGACCGTTACAACTGTGACAGAGTGGCTCCCTCGGTCGCCCTATAGCAGCAGCATGTCTATCGGTATGTGACACCGCTCGAATCAGGAACGAGCGTTTAAGAGCTGCATGCGCTCCAAAAGAATGCGAAGACGGAACTACCGCAAGATATTGGGCCTGCTCTTCATGAAGAACAGGCCCAGTGTCTTGGACAGACAACCCGCGACCTTCCACATAAGAATGCAGCGGCACTTGCGTCTGCCAAATCGTCTAAGGGTTTTCTTACGAAAACTCGGCCCGATAAGCGTACGCACACAAAGCGAGAGCAGGAGCAGATATATGCGCTCGCAAATCTGTATTTGCGCGGCAAAGCCTGAAGTGACAAGGTTTATCTTGTAGTTTAGATTGTCGTGAAATCGTGTAGATATAATAGCTCCGTGGGCGACTGCATAGACGCGACTGGTTCTTGTTTCGCTGCTGATGTCTTTCTTTAAGATCGTCGATTTCCGTTTATGCTTTGTCAGATGGATAAATCCAGAACAGTAGCAACACACTAATGCGACACTGTGGCCACTAATGTGACACTTGGATATAAGGCACCAATATGCATGCGTCAAACCATAAATCTGTCTTTTACTCGATACCTTTATCACTTTCCAATAGACTTAGTGAGAAGTACCTTATTCCCGGCCGATCATCTGTTGAACTGGCTTGATTTTGAAAAGTGTTTTATCCGTACTTTTCTTCCGGCTTTCTCTCAAACATTCCTTTCTATTCCAAGTCACCAAAAAGATGCATTATAAACAAAACAGTCCACAGCATGAGAAAACTAACATGCAATGAGTGGAAGCTCGCATTTACTTGAACCTAGCATTGCTCGCAAACAGTTGGTGATTCTTTCAACGGCCGCTTTAATGCCGGCTTCCATGCAGTTCTGCATTAACGTACACATGACTTGGAAAGGAAGCGAACAAACAAACAAATGGCTTTGCGAAAGTGCTTCTTCCGTGAGTGAACGTTACACGGTTCACAGCTCAGGAAAATTTTTCTGACCGTTTCCCCTTTCCTCTCTGGCCTTTTTTCGTGTTTACACCTCGCAAGGTCTAGCGAGCTTCTTCCGCACATATTACGACTGGAGAGGATACTGAAGTGCTTGCCCCATTCTTGACTTTACATGGCTGTTGCAACGACCAAGAGCTGCATGCATAATCTAATCGGCACCGGCTTCGTAGACGTGGCGTTTACATAGCGATAAGATATGGATTGAATTCTGCATGTCACCAAGCATGTAAAGACTACTTATTTCTACGGGCGCACTTCTCAGCAGTTGCTCTCTCAGCACTGATAGCGATTCGTTCAGCGATAGCCTCAAGTGCAATACAAGAATTGAGGAGACGGCCTCGAGAGGCGTGAGAGTGTCGTATTCTTGTAGCTTGTCAGCAAACGTATGCGCGATATTAGTGCCAATTCGAACGATTTCCAGATGAAAAGAAAAAAGTTACAAGGGTTCAACGCTGCTGAACCATTTATTGAGCGAAAGCATTAGCTGCGGGTGACCGAGCATTCTTCTCTTTTTCTTCTTCCTCAGCCCACATATAAAGCCCCGCTTTAACCAAGACGTGCCTTAGTGGTCTATAGGGGTAACGTGAATGCCAGGGTCCTAGCAGGCTGATTCTGACATAATCGTCCCATGTGAAACGAGAGACCCAAGTTGGCAGTTCCTGTCAGCCCATCTCTCGCTTTTGTGTGACGTGGGGTGTGACGTCATGCGCTGAGCCGACCGCTTGAGTTGGTAGTCAAGCTCTCACGTACCCTAGTGTCACGTGGGGTGTGACGTCACAGCGTCACGTAGGTGCGGTTGCGCCACGCTGAAGGCTCGAAACCTAGAGTAGTATTGCTTTCGCAATAAAAAAATAAAATTGGTGGTGGCTTAGCTTGGTTAAGCCTGGATATCAGAAGCGAAAAGCTTCGGCGATGCCATGGTTTAGCTTGTGGTTCCTTAGCGTAGTTGTGGGCTTACCTTGCTGTTCACGGTTGCACCTTATAGATATCCCATGGCTTATCATCTCGGTGAAGCATTGATTACAGCCGTACATCACATAAGATAAAACTTTATTCCGATTCCACCATCATCATCACCGTTACACTTCTGTATAGACATAAACACAGCCCGGTGATATATATAGTAACATGCAGTCGGTTCCACAGTATTGACACTGTATTCATTGCACTTTGTATCTGATAGTCTAAATCTATGCGCGCGGCACCGGCTAAAGGTCAACCAGCGGAGACGGTTGCGGCGGCTCCGACCACCTGCGCCTCTCCTGTGACGTCACGTGGTTTGCGCATGAGCAGCTGTGACTTTTTCTAACAACGGAGCACACGCGAGACTCGGAGTTGACTAGCCTAGTGAGGCTTTTCGCTTCAAAATGAAGAAAACAATGATTCCGCCTATCTGAAGACAGCAATGCCACAAGGTAGCGAAAACTGCATCCTCCAAGTAGACGCGTGCAGCCTCCTTGAAGAAATCCGCTTCTACGTTCGAACACAATCTATCAATATAAAAATTTAGTACGCAAATGGCGCATGATGAAGCATCCTGCGCTCCCTTTACGAGAAAATCAATGTGGTCATTTCTATCAGGAGCTCGATGTAAAACATTCTGGCATGTTTACAATCATCCAAATTATTGGGATTTATGTAAACGCAATGTCGTATGTGCAAGATACTTCCATTCACTTTGTAAACACTGAATGCGATCAGTGTGGGAAGTTTTGTCTGAAATTACACGAAAAAGAACGCATTATTGACATTGTATGCCCCATTAATGATATATTACGATTTACAGAGCCTTCATTTTACCTGAGGAGTAACGCACCAAAGCGCGTGTGAGGTTTATGCCGAAATAGCTGTCCCTACTTACCAGTAATACAAAAAAAGTGAAATCAGTTCATATCAACAAACTCAACCGAAGGCTGTCTGTATAAGTATCCTAATAATAAGACGCAATAGGTGCCATTCTTTTAAAAGGCGGCCATTAACTCGGCTTTCCCCTCAGCTGCACCAGTATCAGTTAAAAGCGCGCTCCGTTGGACGGTCCCCAAACGTGTTCACGTCAGTGCACGCTGTCCACCCGTCTGTTTTCTCCCAAGTAAAGAAGGCGTGAGCGAATTAGCGAGAAACGGGCAGCACTGATAAACGGGAGCGATGATGGCCAGCTGAATGCAGGCAAACGAAAGGGGGAACTTGTCCGACAGTGCAATGACCGCGGAGGGGAAGATGAGACCGCCGGAGGCTGCCCGGTCAGAGATTAGATGTTGCAGCCGTGCCAGTGAAACGGGGCTCCTTCGTATATACGCGCTCACGTTGCGCAAGCCAAGCGTAAACCGCGCGTACGCATTAGCCCGGGACAAAAACAGACACGATATCCGGCTCCTGCTTGGTGCGAAACGGCAGCATGGCTTCGGGCGTCAGACTGTATTCCAAGGGGCAACCAACCTCTCTATGGCAGCTTCGTAATCGGAACACATTTCACACGCCTGGCTTTGTATAGAAGGGGTGACAGAGGCTGTGCAGGCGCGGGCGCACTTTGTCATCGTTGCCAAGAGACGGGGCGATGAAAGCGGCGTTTCGAACATTGGGAAAGGACACGACGTTGTTGTCAGCTGTCTAAGAAAAAAAAAAAAAAGTGTCTGCTTTAAGGCGTTGAACCTCAGCTCGAGAGTGGAGAAGAGGGAGCCATTGCCTATGATTGGGGGGGATGGTACTTACATCAGCGGGTATTACAAGACCGTAAACGTCGCTTAAATTGTGGACTGGGGTTGAAGTACTTGCTTGAAATAAAAATGGGCCGGTAGTATTTTTTTCGCCCCAGGTCATCACTATAAAGGCATCTGACAGAAGCAAGGCCTATAGCTTCCGGAAATGCACATGGCAGTCAAGAGACTGCTCGCATTGATTGTATCATCTAACATCCCACCGTAAAAAGCCACGCTCAATGATCGTGCCCAGGAAAAAAAGAAACAACACACTAAAGACATCGCCAAGAATGGTATTCGAGCAGACACTTTCCTTTACGCTCCATCTCTGTACAATGGCAGAAGAGCGCGAGGAAAACAAGGTGCCGTCCAGGGCATCAAGCCCGTGTGGGTGCGGAAGTGAATGGCGTGTTGAGCGCTCCGAGAGATTGCTACTCGAAGAAGCACCTCCTCCGGTGCGCAGGAGAACGCGCGGAGCAATCACGGCGTTCCGCTACGCGCCGGAGAGAGATAGCTTGCCTCGCACAGGCGGCTTCTCAGGCCAGACACACACATACACGGGGCTGCCGCGTGCGTGGCCCCTTTCCCGAGTCATTCATTAGCGCCGCGTCCTTTCTTCGCCCAATGCCAGCGCACGCGCGCGAGCCATCACACCGAAAGTGAGCGGCTCCGCCAGAGGTGAACGAACTCGGAACCGACCGAGGGCAGCGCAAGGAATCCTTGCGACGCCCGTTGCCCACTCTTCCCCGCATGACAGGCCGCCGGAACGAGAGCGCTGTCTCGGCGCGTGCGACTCGCAGAGCTTCCTGACGGTATAAAAGGGATCCACCCGCTAACGGAGGCCGCGCCAGCAGAAGCCTCAAGCTTCGCGAAGCTTGCGGAGACGACCCTTGCCAGCGCGACGGATAAGCCCGCGCCAAAATGAATGGCTCTATCAGGCGGCGCGGCGGAGGATTTGTTCCACGCGGGGATCACGGAACACTGCAGCGAGAGAAACAGAAAGGGAAGGTCTCTGCTGCAGAGTATGAGTCTCCCGCCACAGCTGACGGCGGATTTAGAGGACATACCGCGTCGTCCGTCTTTTCTTTTGACCCTCCTGTCTCACTTCCGCGCGTGCGGGCCAGTGTGCGTCTGCCGAAGCACTGTTAAGCCCTTTCGGGTTATGGAGTGTGCAAGGAGTATACGGACGGAAGCACGCCGGAAGTGAACAAGGCCTGGATGAAAGAGGGTCGTTGACGAAGCGAACAGAAGCTCCGGGATTTCGGTTGAATTTTTATCCCTGCCGTTATAACAGGAAACTTCCATTCTCTGTTTTCTCTAGCAGCGAGAATGGCATAAACGTCCTCTTCGGCTATATTTCAAGACAGAATGACTGTCCTGTACGAATGTTAAGATAAAAATCCCCATCCCACGGGATTTAAATCTAATGCCTTTTGATTAACGGCGTACCGAAGGCTTAAAGATAAGGGACGCGAAAGTGAGCGAGTTAGAGTGCGCGTCAACATTGTATTTCCATTTCTTTTTTTTTTTTTTTGAAAAAGCAGCACGGCCACAAGAGACTTTATTGTTCGCTCTAAGCTTTTCAAGAACCAAAGAAGAAAGACCGTGCTAAAAAAGAAATAACGAGAAGAAGCACGTGAGCTAGTTGACGTTTAAACGCATCGATCGAGCAACGCAGAGGCGACACACTGAGGAGAACGACAAATTTAACTCCTGCTGATAAGGGGCTCACATATTATGGTGAGGCAGGCCAAAACTACAGAAAAATAATGTGCCTCTGCCCGTGCCACTTGATACGGGACACAGTGATAAGAAAAGGTTAGCTAGCATAGTAACCAATAACGGACGACTCAAACAAGGCACGTTTCCAAGGATGTGCCCGAAAACTCGCCCTGCCCATCTCCCCAAAATCCAGTTCCCACATTTTCCCTCAATTGCTTTTTTTTATGGGCAAAGCTTAAATTATATCCAACCCCCCTCCCCTTCTCTTCGGTACAGGAAAACACTTAGTGATTCTTTTGGAAGAAATTGCTGGATATCTGCCTGACTCAGACTGGGGTCAGACTGGGTGCCTTTCCACTGTGCGCAATTTCAGAGCTATTCCGCGCGCAAAAAAGAAAGGTTCACGCAAGGATAATCGGTTGAATAAATCCTTCCAAGGGCTAAATTGCGCCTATTCGGTCCAACAGCCTTCTAAATTCAGCTTTGTAAAGCACGACTTCGGCTTATGTCCACACCTTCCCGATGCAAGAAAAAAAAAAAAAAGCATTAACGGAAACTCGTTAGAGCTGTGATACGTCTCCACACACATTTAATTACCTACCTATATGAAACAAAAAATAGATTTTTTCTCTGAGCACAGCCTTAATTCGAACTGATTCCGCGCTGCCGTTTATGCCAATTAGGGAAGGAAGCACTAAACAGACAAAAATGAAAGCAGTGTTGAAGACTGAGCCGAAACAGCTGCAACATGGCAACACATTTTGTTTCCGCAAACTTCACTCACGGCGACGTCTTGTAAGCGCGAAAACGGTGTCTTTATACGCAGCTATAATATTTGCTATGTATAGTACTCTAATAAAGCATTTCTCTCTGTCGGCAGCAGGTTTGGCGAGGTTACTGGAAAGCGCAGAGCTCTCGGACGCGTGCGTGAAGCAGCAGCAAGCTGCCAGAATCGTACGCAGATAGCGCACCGTGGCGGCGGGCACTCCGCCAGCACAATGTGCTCCCCGCTGGGATCCGCATATGCCGCTGCCGCCGGTCAACGAACCTCTCGTTCCGCAGACACCGCCGCCAAGCACAGAGCTTGCGAGCGATAAATGCAAACTCTGCAGGTTGTTTTAATTTCTTCGGGCGCCGTAAAAATGAAAGCAGTGAGCGCTCACGACCGAAGGAGAGACACAAGCGCAGAGAGAAGCTTCTCCGCTACGAGACCTGGCTACGTTCTTTCGATTAAGCTAACGAGGCTGCCGCCCTATCGCGGAACTGCCGTCGCGTTCCCTGGGGATGTGTAAGGCTTAATACACCTGACGTGCGTGCCCGTTGCACACGCATCCTGAGTAAAGAGGCGAACTTCGTAAGCGTACGCAAATCTCGAGGCACACGATTTTTGCGTTTAGCTTGTCTCATCTCGTATAGCGGCGCGGTTACGACGCGGGGATGTAAAGAACCAGGATTACCCGGCTGTTATCTGCTGGAACAAGACGCGAGGAGCTCTCGAGGTAAAGTTTCAGTGATGGGCGCTCTTTTATTGTTGCACTTACGCAAGCGGTGCATTTCCTGCAGCGGCAACGGGCGGTCCTGTATTGGCACAGCCACTTCAGTGATTATACAACACTCGTATTTTGCGTGGTCGCTTGGATTCCAAATTGCTTCAGGTAGTCCAATGTGACGGAATTGCACGTGGTTCTGTGCCCGTGGCCCGAAGTAATTCCGCCCGAGTAACCACGTACAGCTGAGAGAAAGAGAGAGACTCGAATATTCTGCAGGTGAGATTTGAGCCGGCACACTTGTACCATGATCGCCGTATATATACTATCGTGAACGCTCATAGGTGTGTAACATCTCCGCAATAGTCTGTAAGACGTTACTATCTATTTTTTTTTTATTTCTACAAACAGGTGCAGCCCATGCGTAAGACAGCCCATCTAGACAAGTAAGCGTGCGGTGCATTCGATGCCTTCACGGTTCCAGCTTACGGAGTAAAACAAAAGCTGGTTTTGTAAGCAATAAGAACAAAGGTACAAACTAATCTCACGATCTTACTTTATTTTTGTTGTCACTGTGCGCCGCACATGCGACGTGCAGCATTCTTCTGTGCTCATCTGACATGACTTGTCATCCACAAGTGGTGAGGCATCCATCAAATCGTAAGCTAGGGAAAACGGCCGTGCGCAACACTCTCAAGAAAGCAGCACAGTCCGCCACTCGTCAACGCCCTATTACAACGCGGCAACAGCAACGACAGCCCAGGCAGCGTGCAAAGAAGGAACAAGAGGGATTTCCGGTGGTAGCAACATGAGCGCCAGCAGTGCCTGAGGAGAGCTGATAGCGAGCGTGTACCGAGTTTAGCATCGGCTCATTAGCCTTGGTCGTCCGTGTCGCCTCCTGCGCACTGGTCACGCTTTTCGTATGAGGCCGGGTAACAGTTGCGGTGTGCCTCTGCTGCCACTTACGGATGTGCGACACCATCTTTTTATACGCTCCAACCTTACCCGCCGTCCCCACTTTTTTTTTTTTTTTTTTCTTTTCTCCGCCACGTGGCGTGGCTTCTGCGTACGGAGGGTTAAGAAGGACGAGTTTGGTGTACACATCTGGCCGGGGCTGATATAGCTAAGCATCTCGCTGCTGACTTTAAGCTTTCTGCATGATTTCACGGATCAGCAACACGGATTTTTTTTTCTCGCATTCCGCACACACAAGCTGCAACACTCAGAAACACACACACACACACACACACACACACACACACACACACACACACACACACACACACACACACACACACACACACACACACACACACACACACACACACACACACACACACACACACACACACACACACACACACACACACACACACACACACACACACACACACACACACACACACACACACACACACACACACACACACACACACACACACACACACACACACACACACACACACACACACACACACACACACACACACACACACACACACACACACAAAATCTCGACGCAAGCCGGTACATTACTTACGTCGGTAATTTCGTTTGTCATCAAAAGAGGAAATCATTCTTAGCGCTGGGGTGTGTCAATGACTCGAGAGGTCCTCAAAGGCGAGGGTGACAGTATTTAGAAAGCCGCCCAAGCGGCAGTGCTCAAGGAAAAACTTACTGTGCTTTGTGGCTGTTCACCGAAGCCAGACAGACAATTTGCACGAGGTTGCATTAAACTGCGAAAAAGACCTCGATATGGCTTTAAATGATGCACGGGGAAATACAAAACGTGTGTGAAGGTGCCTGTAGATGCAAATGTGCTCGTCTGTCCGAGGCTGAATAAAAATCGGAAACGAGAAAGCAAGAAATATGGAAAGCTGCTCGAAGAAAGCCTTCTCCTAGCTTTTCTTTGCCTGCCACTTAAGTCATCTAGACTGCGGACCACAAGAACAAGTTCCCCTCTAATGGACATATTCCGTCGCATTAATTTTCTTCTGAGGGAAAAAATCTAAATTGTAGACGTTTTAACTACACAGTAACGTCGATTGAACGATTAAAAGCATATTACATCTCACTTATCCGACACAACCTATTATGTCAGCAGTAGCACAAGGCCTATTCTGCCAGCCAGATACGTCATGATCACTTTCCTAGCTACGGAGGCAGGGTCCCGGGGTCATTGCAACTCAAGCCTACACCAACAGTGCCGCATGCGACTCTGATCCCAAAGAAAAATACTACGCAGATGGCTCTCCACCGCTACAGCAATGACGCCGGGACGGGCGCCCGGCAGACGCGACAAAACGTCTGCGCACTCCAAGATAGAGGCAATAGCAAGAAGGCCGCACGCTACGCTCCGCAGCGAGAGAGACCGCCGGAAACAGGATCGCTCAAGGGGTTCGCCTTCAGGCGGCAGTTGAAGCCCATCCAAAGGACGGGCCCCCGAAAGGACCTCGGGAGACGCCGCCGCTCAGATGCGGACAGAGATTAGCGGCTCGCTCTGTACGTATACCAATGCACCGCTTTCGTGCGCACCACGGGAGATGAAGCCGCGAATGCCGAGCCTGTCACTCCTAGGCCTATGCTTCTCACAGGGGGTGCAGGAGGCTGTCAGTCATCCGCCACGAAGAAGTCCTGCCTTCTTGGGGAAAGACCCGACGAAACATACGCAGTCACCATAAGATCTACACCACGTCATTGCTTACCCAATCAGCGCTGTAGTCACTTCTAGAATCCTCTCTAGGGCGCATCGGATGGATGTGCAGTTTATATCACTGATAATTGTGCGGAAGCTTCTGCGCCGTCCTACTTTCACTACATCTGCGTATAAAAATTAAAAAGGAAGAACTTTACGAGAGGGACATATAAACGCTATCTGAACGTTCCAAATAACCAAATAAACAGAAATGCAGCTAGAACACGGGCTATAGGGTTGCTTCATATAAACAAAGCAGGCAGAAAGCGTTCTAACTTGACTCTGCTAGATTTTTGCTACAGCAAAACAGCTTCCTCACCTGTGCTCGGCTGAGAAGGCGCCTGGAGCATTCTCAGATATTGCCCACTGTTGTTGTTGTGGCTGTAGGAAGAAGGGAAAGAAAATGCACGGACCTGCTACTGGCTCTGTAGCTGAGCCACTTCCGCTGCCTCGTGCGGACAGAAGAGAGAATAGAGAAGAAAGAAAAAGAAGAGGGAGAGAAAGCCGCGCGCCGCAACAACAGCCGTCGTCCACCACCAAACCAAGAGTGCCGCCGCTCGCTCAGGCTGGCATACGTCGTTTCCAGTAACCCACCCCCCCTCATCATAGTTACCACCACCACCACCACCACCAAAGCAGTGGCGAGTGCATTGACGGCCTACAACAGATAAAATACGATGGCAGGCTAGCCTCCGCCGCAAGGGCGTTGACCTACCTGTCCTCGCCCCATCAGGGCCAGGATCAGTCATCCTTAGCCTTCACCACATCACCCTACTTATTCTAGGTACTATAACCTCCTATTGCTCATTAGCTTCAACTTCTGAAAATGGCTCTACATCTGCAAACTTCAAAAAAAAAAAAAAGATCTGAAAACTAAAAATAAGACCATACGCGAATGCTGCAGCGTTCGCGCATATACACATTTTTATAGTTTTCAGTTCAAGTACCAAGTCTTACAGATAAACCCGCAACGCATGATGAGATTATATATATAAAGGTAGCTGGATTGAGCAACTAACTTTTCGATGCTAACATTGTATTTGACTGTCACTACCGAACGAGCATCTGTAGTTAATTTGGGTAGCACTGAAGAAAACTAAAAATTACAAATGTAAAACCGCCAGCGTTTACATCGGTGCAGTAGAGACGAAAAGGCGTCCGTGTGCTGTGCGGAGTGCACGTTAAACATCCCCGAGTGGTCAAAATTACTCCATAGCCCTCCACTACAGCGCACATCTTAAAAACTTTCACTCCCTCCTTCCTCCCTTCCCTTACGGTGCGGTTCAGGCTGTGCCCCCAGAAATCTGTGTGATAGATACTGCGCCTTTCTGTTCCTATGAACTAGTCATTATTATTATTATTGTTATTATTATTATTATTATTATTATTATTATTATTATTATTATTATTATTATTATTATTATTATTATTATTATTATTGTTATTATTATTATTATTATTATTATTATTATTATTATTATTATTATTATTATTATTATTATTATTATTACAAATGCAAAACTAATCACATTATTTATTACGCTTTTTATGCATTCATTGCAAAGATACTATGCAAGCGCATAGTATCTTTGCAATGAATGTATAAAAAGCGTATTTTATGTATAAAATACGCTTTGCAATGAATGTATAAAAAGCGCTTTTTATGCATTCATTGCAAAGATACTATGCAAGCGCATAGTATCTTTGCAATGAATGTATAAAAAGCGTATTAAATAATGTGATTAGTTTTGCATTTGTAATAATAATAATAATAATAATAATAATAATAATAATAATAATAATAATACGAAATACCGCGCCCCGCCGAGGTGGCGCAGTGCCTACGGTGCTCGACTACTGTTCCCGAGGACGCAGGATCGAATCCCGACCTCGGCGGCCGCTTTTCGGTGGTGGCGAAAAGCAAGGCGCCGGTGTGCTGCGCGATGTCAGTGCACGTTAAAGAACCCCAGGTGGTCGAAATTTCCGGAGTCCTCCACTACGGCGTCTCTCATAGCCTGAGCCGCTTTAGAACGTTAACCCACAAACCAAACCAAACCGAAATAATGCTTGCCCTGCAAAATGAATGGCTAATTTGCATATATCTTACCTTTAATCCAAGACCGCTGCCTGTACCAAGAAATCGGGCTAGTGTGAAACACGAGTTAGTTTCCCCATCGTGCCTTGATTTCTAACCCCAGATTTTCTACTCGACACTGTGGGCACTAAATAGTTTCAACAAGTTGACGACGTTAAATGAAAGGCGTAACATGGCTGTCGGCGCTGTGTCTGAAGCGAAGCTATACAGGGCGCGACCATAGTGTGAAGACCAGTGCCGCTGCAACCGCAGGGTCACGGAGCAGCGCAGCGTTTCGCAAGGCCGCTCTACATCGTGAAACATGACCAGATGGCGGGGTTTCGAGTTTCTCTTCTGAAAACAAATCTGGACGACAGCCGCGGCAGAAATAAGTGCGCTTGCTCTCTGCGCTCATTTGGCGCCAGCATCCTTGGCCACAGTCACATGTCTGTTTTTATTTGTTTTACTGCAATCAAATCGTATACCTTGCTAAATTTTTCTACTGCCACTTCTTCTACAAATCTCAGTAGCATCTTTCCGTGTGCGTTATGACTTTTCATTTTTTATATCATTTACTTCACGTTTCGTTTCTTTTCCTCTACCCCTCCAATAATTTTATTTTTGGACATGCAAGTTGTGGGCGATTTCTCTACCCGAGGGATGCGCACGACAAACACACAGTGGGCCGTATGACAAACATCTTTAATCTCACAGGGATCGTCGAAGTCGGTGCTAGGTCGTCGTCCGGGTGGCTGCGGGTCGTTTCCGTGGAGAGCGCCAGGAGCGAAGCAGGAACGAGGAGGCAGGGACCAAGGACCAAGAGAGAGCGAGACGGCGGCACGTGCCTTCTTTTATAGCCCCCTCGCGCGGGACCGGTTATCCCCGAGCGAGCGGGGAGAGGGAAACGGGCACCGCGCAGGGAGCATTGGGAAGTGGCGCGGCCTTCGAATGCGCGGCGCGCCACGAGCCCTACAAAGTATACATCAAAAACTTCCTCTGCTGCCCAATTCTTGGCCATTCCCTCTGCGTGGGCATGTGTCATATTTTATTTAGCAAACAACAACAACGACGTCGGCAGCAGAAGTTTACGGGGACACGTGGGCTCGGAAACCAGTCGGTGGCACAGCTGTCTCGATTGTGGCTCTGTCAGTTGGTATCAGTGGATTGAGTACGCACGTGTCGTTATGAAAAGGGCATTTCAGGGGACTGGATTGAATGAGTTGTCGTGACGCTGGGGCTACGTCGACCCGGCCTTCACTTGGTAGCGTGCAGAGACTCGGGGTTGAAGTAGGATTGAATCTTCGAAGTTGGTGAAATATGTACAAGCAGGTTTAATGGCACTTTGAGAAAACTTATTTACAGGATTATTTACATGAAAAAGAAGGGTACATCAGCAAAATGGCAAGCGTTAAGAGTTCATAGCGAGAAGCGACTGGATGAGCCGTTTACCCAGGGCCCAGAGCCATTTCGAGCTCTGCAGCGTCCTTAAAACCCCCTATGTCCAGCCCCTCTCTGAAGATGCTGACCAACCAAATCCAGGGCACGCCCCTCAGGTATCGGCATCCAATCGAACACATCACTGCACTGATGGTCTGAAGCACTGACTGGTCCGGCATTCATTCGTTGGGCGTGATCACTTGTTGGCGGGAAAAGCTTGGGAACGGCGAGGAGAGGAGGTACATTTCTATTCTTCAGCAAAGAAACCACAGGCTGGTTCTGACAAGGGGTTTTACTTCTCAGAAACCCGAGTGCACGTGGCGCCGCATAGGGCTCCCAACATTGTCCCTTTTCGACAATTGCAAATCTTTCCTGCATTCCCGGGAAATCACTTAATGGCCGTATGAGTCATGCTCCTTTCTTGTCCTGCACGTCAGCGGACATGTCACTCTGTCGTCTCCTTTGGATAGGAGGCATTCATCACTGGAAGATAGCACTTCTCGACTGGAAGGGTGAACAAAAGAAAGCACTTCCTGCTATTTCCCGCAGGGGGACGTTTCTTTGTGTTTTTCCAGACGTTCTCTTGACAGGGCCAATTTGGCATTTGCAGGTTGTCCACAAAGCAAAACATGCTTACAAAACAGGATTCCTGGAAACAGGCTCACTTAGAGCCATTGGACCATCACCACATTTCCAAAGCACTTATTCATGCCCACAGGCGAACAATAGAGCGCGCAAATGCGGATGCTTGGTCGTAACAGAGTTTCCGAAAGTATCAAGGCGAAAGCCTTTAATGGCTCATACTGTTGGCGTTTTCTTTTTCTTCTATGCTTTTTCTTTTTTGCCAACGTCAAAACCTGATTTTACACACACAGAATATTACGCGACAAGTACACAAAATGGGTTAAAAACCACGCCAGCTCGGGCTGCGTGATCCATTAAAAATTGCGCATGTGTAGCAGCGCTTCCATTCTCGGAAGCCACTGAGGCACTTGATCTTGCGTCTTGAAAACATCAATAAAACTAGCAACGGATTCTCGAAACGGTACTGCTATATTTTCCTTGCATCAATGTCTGCATGCTTGAAAGCCATTCTGAATCGCCAAATACTGTGCAGGCCCAATACCATGATGATGTCCAGCTTCTTCAGCTGATTCATCTTAAAGCAGCGCGAAAACACAAGACTAAAAGGAACAGGAGACGACACAAGCGCTTGTGTCGTCTCCTGTTCCTTTTAGTCTTGTGTTTTCGCGCTGCTTTAAGGTGAATCCAATCCAACTCGCCCAGTTTTCTATACTTGTATATTATTCAGCTGACCTGGCTCTCTCGCCATCCTTGCGTGGTCTGACGTTTAACCTTTTTATTTTCATTCTCCTTTTTATTCGCTATCTTTAATTTTTTAACTTTATTTTTTTATTTTAGTATGTGTTTCATTATTTTATCCCACTAACTATCATTAATTATTATTTTATTGGTATTTGTTATTAATTACCATCATCACTTTTATTTTTAACTATCCTACTAATACTTTCATTAGTGATTAATTCACAGGAAAGGAAATGCATAGCATCTGTCATCCTGAAGACCCGGTTAGACCTCGCGAAATAGTGCATTCACATTAAAATTAGGGGGACGCTCACGCTTCACCTGACGATTAGACGCGATATTTCTACTGTAACTTGATTTACAGGAAAGGAAAGGTGCAGTATCATTCACACTTCTAGGTGGACACTTCAACCGCGCCGTAAGCGAACCGACAACGTTTGAACTACAGGCCTTTATGGCGACTACTTTCCTGCCAAGTTTCGAACACTTCCCAGAACATTCAAGCCGAAACAGGTGCATGCGTCGACGGCTTTGTCTGGCGGCATGGTTTAATTCTTTTGTGAGAGAATGATCTTTCACTTCTTCAGCTGAAAGCCACGAAATCGCAAGTAGATCCGCTTAGTCATCCACAAAAAGAAGCATTCGCAAAGCGCAACGGTACAGCGCACTGATCTCCACTAGTGGAGATCAGTGGTACAGCGCTCACAAGCCGTGTTTACACGAATGCGACACCTAGCGCATCGCATCGCAACCGGTTCCTAGCGCATCGCGTTCATGTAAACAGGGGTAATGCGCTAGAAAAGCGCATCGCATTAATGCGCCAAGCAGGGCTGGATTTAGAGGGGTAAATCGACTTACCCCTCTCAATCTCAACAGACGATACCGCGTTCCGCCGCCTCCACGCTAGAGATGATGCGCTACTAAATGCGATGCGATACGACGCACTACTGTAGCCTTCATGTAAACACGGCTACAGCAACAATGCTCGCGCAGAGCTGATGCCAGTGCATTTCATCTTCGCGGCATCAGATATAGGCACGTGCTACGTAGGCGGCGGCAAGGAATTTGCACTGTTGCTTTCTTGTTTGCCACAGACATCCCACGCAGCAGCATCCCGTCAGTTTGCGCTCAGATTTACGGCTTGCCAAGGGCGTTGGGGCAAACAGAGCGACCACCCAGGAACGCACGCGTTCAATGCGCGGAGGAGGGCGCCGTCATTTGCGTTTCCTCCTCGCCTCTCTTACCGCACGAGAAAGAGGAGCAGTTCACAAAAGGAAACTAAAAGGCAATGCACGTGCAAGCGTCTTCCACGAGGAGGCTGCTCCGGGACAGAGTGAAGGGGGACGTGGAGGGGGAGGGCGCCCCGTACTGTCCCGTGCGGAGAAGCCTGGACCCCGTAGAGAGGAGGTGTGGGAGGGTAGTGGAAAGACGGGGAAGGTAAACAGCCAGGCGTGCTATCGACACCTGTCTCCAGGCGCCCCGAAATGTGCTGCTGCCGCCGTAAGAAAAGACAACAAACAGGACTGACGCGGCACCCCGGCGGCGTGACCGAACACTGCCCGGGAGGACTTGGCCGGCCAGGAATGCGACCCTCGCATTCTCTGGGCGTTCGGTGCGGGACACGGCGGCTTCTCTGCGCACAATGCGATAAGGAGATCCCGTTCGAATCGTACGCAGCCAGCAACGATCCCCGCTGGACCAGTATCCGGAAACAAGTCGTCTGCATGCACTGTCGCATATTTAGGACTGCAATGTGGACTAGTCGATTCAAGTACAGTCTTAGCACTGTTAAAAGTACTCACTGCGGATACTTTCTGCACGTGCAAGCCATATGATCCGGTTATAACGAAGCTAGATACCGCAAACAAACGTTAAAAAAAAATCGCAGTATTGACAGCAAACGATCTTACAAGTGAGGCTAGAAACGCCGGTCGAACTACAATACGAATAATATTTGTTCAATATGGAACCTTCGTTCGGCGTGCATATACGCCCGCTTTACATGGTAAGGAACCAAGTACTTAGTACCCCAGGCGCGGCCCTGCCTTTTTGTAAACGACTACCTGCTGCGTTTTTCACTAAAAAGTGCAAGGAGTACCGGCAAGACCTCCCGAAAGTGAGAACGGTTGGTGTTTGGACGTTACGTTCCACCACACAGCATATGAAAAATCCCGCACCTCCCACAGGAAGAAATAAACTTGCCAATGCCTATTTTGCCTTTATTATTGTTGGGTTTAAAGACAATACTATAGCAAATGATCTTGCGATAATTCCTTACAACCTTTCGACAGACAAAAGAAGAAACATAAACAGGAATTCGCTTAAGAACGCTCTGTCACTAGACAGCATCAGGGAGCTACTGCAGACAGACGACCGGCGATTAACAAAAGAAGCGAGTCGGCATAGTCGGCGAGTCAGCCATCTCACCACGAAAGACTGGGCAGTATAAAGTGCGTTATATGTTTGTACGTTGATGTGAATACACGTATTCGCCTAAAAGCGTATACGTGTTCCTCGTTAAACCAGACAGAAATCAGCGTGTACAAATGAGGAGAAATAAATTTAAAATTCTGAGGAATTAAGTTACCCTTGAGATGCTTGCGAGAGCAATTAAGCGAATGTACTGCTACGCCATGCTTGACTGCACGGTCGGTGAAGATTTCTTCACGAATGTATCAACGTCCCACAACATAGACAACAGAACTGCCTTGTAGACAGTCATTAGCAGTTAACCGGTATTCTGTGACATATTAAACGAACTAAAATGTTTGAATAATCTTCGCCAGTATAATTTCCTTTAAGCAGTTTCGTTACAGCTAATCGATGCATCTGTAACAAATTTATAAGGATCGCACATAAAACCAAGGTCATCAGAAGTTTAACGCCAATTCCAGTTATCTGCCCACCAAATAATCGCAAATCTATCAACTGTGCACGGACCATTTGAAACTCCCAGGAGCATTTTCCCACTAAAGGACACTGTAATGGCAGGCAGAGGACCGAGAAAGGAAATAGCATCGGCTATTATTATAAGTTCAGCTGGCCGGAGTCCGGCAACCTGATGGGGCAGGGAACAAGCGAAGATACCCGTGACCAAGGGCAGACGGTTATTTCTGTGGGGCTGTGCCCCGAGGCTGCCACACTCGAGGGCTGCAGACAGAATTCACGGTTCGGGGGGTGCCGAGACCGGAACCACGCCGAGTGCTCGTTCAGCGGCGATTTCCTGCGCACTGTAACCGCCCCCGTCGAAAGTCACGTCTTCGTGAACACCGTCGGCCAAGCGTTCAGGGGAAGAGCCCAGCTTCATCGCTGAACAGCCCAGGATCTGTCCTTCCACAATGACGGCTGGGCAACGGCCGAGCTAGCCCGACAGTTTCGACAACGTGGTACCAGCTATTCCGAAGTATGTCAGTAATAACAAATAAGGGAAAACCGAAATTTACTCTTCCTTATGCATCTAACTTGAGAAGTTATTAGTGGACGCATGAGCAACATAGAAAACAATTCCCTCACAAAGTAATAAATAAGCTTTCCATTCATGATTTGGCGAATAACTGAAAACTAAATATTATTAAGGTTTTTCTCAGTGATAGTAGCAGCAATTGAAGATATGTGACTGGCGTCTACGGGAAGATAGGCCAGGAATGCTGCCTGGCAATCAAGCAAACGGCGATGAAACCTATTCCAATCTTAGTTAATAACCAACTGCACATAAAAATTGGCAGCACGACTACCTGGTCAGCTCCTCAAAATATGCGATTTACTTTCTTGCGTCCGCAGCAAATGCAAATCGCGTGGCAAGTTTTCTGTAGCACAGGTCGTGTGCTTATAGGGACGATGATTGTCACAGAAATGAAAACCTAGTGCAGAGTGCTTTCACTCAGGCTGCTGGTACAGTCGCCTCGTAGTGATATTTTGACACGAATAGCATGACTGACCCTGCACAAAACACAAGCAGCGGAGAACATAAAGAAAGAAAAAAAAGGGAGGGGGGGGGGGGGGGGGGGGTAGGGGTCACAATTAAGCGTGTGCTCCGGAGCGGCTAACAAAGCGCACCGAGCTAAAGAAAGCGATCTGGCAGGAAGTAGTTATAAAGAAATGATCGCGACGACTTAGATAACGTTAATGACACTCTGGGTACAGCGACTCAGACTGGTTCGCGAGAACTCCGAAAGGAACTAATTGTCCAACTTTTCTGTTCAGGACAACACACACAGTACACGTGCGACATGACTTAAACGTTGAAGGGCACGGGATGGCTATAAAGTGCAATATATTCCATGGAGAAAAGCAGAGTCGCTCATATACTCCTGAGGCAACTAAGATCGGCTCATGGTATTTCTTCTCTCCCCCGGATGCAAATTCTTCCAGCTCCCGGCAGGTTCACTATTTTCGTTCTCTTTTCTTACGCAGCCGGGTTTACAGAAACCTCCTCAGTCGTGCGATTTCGCGTTGTTGGAACTTTCCGCGTGTATTACAGCTTAACCCGATTAACTATAAGTTGTCTTGCTGTAGTGGCGATACTCCGAGAGCAACATTATCTTCATTTTGCGAAGCGAAAAAAAAAAACACAAAATATCCTATAGAAAGGCAAAATTAGAGGCAACCTAAATGCACTGTGCTGTACCAGCTTATTTTGAATTTGTGCCCTGCTTGGAGATATTTAGGGCCTCGCACGAAAGCAACTCTGAGCTCTGGAACCTCCTTTTTTCAGCCCGCTGGGAATGCGGATGCAGAGGATGAGGGCAAGGGATCGAACCCGACGCCTTGTGATCTGTGGCTTCCGGAGACCATGCATCGCATCGCGGGTCGGGAGGTCAAGGTCAGGTCGACGGAAACGCACGATGGAGCTGCCAAGGAGGCGTCGCGCAAAGCTTAAGAACTATGTACCCAGGATGTGCTTGAAAACGAGACCCTATTCGGGTTGCTCAACAGACGGGTGTTGCGTTCCCCGTACTCTGTTCTTTCCGGTTACACAACCACACTGCGTGAAAAATGAAGAAAAGAAGGGGAAAATATATGGTCTGATTATACGTCCTGCACTGCATGCTAAAGAAAAGCGGAAGTTGCTGCACGCTCCGAATGTTTTCTCTCCATTGGTAGACCCGTCCGTCTTGCCGTATTCGCAAACAAGAGGTTGAAACTAAGTAGGAGTTGGCCAAGGCCTGTAAACCAACTGGCCTAGAGATAAGTTTTGCGCATTTGGACGCATGCAGACAGCGCGAGTCCAAGCGAAAGCCTTTACTCCGAGTGCCAAGATTGAAAATGCAAATTACGATAGCTGCGCAATGAGATAAAAAAAAAAAAAAGATAGATTGAAAATAGTCGTTCCAAGTACGCGAACGCTATTCGTTCTTTGATGTCTACGAATGAAAAAATATATGTATAGCACAGCAAACATTTTCTATCAAGGCGACAAGAGCCTTGGTAGAAACGTGCCGACTGTATATGCTGTCGTCTAAATGTGGCAGGGTGAAGTAAATACTTGAAGAAGTGTGGGCTCTTAAAACCTCGTTTTCATCCGTATATACTGTGTCTCTACAAACTCCTCCCTTTTCGTTATATATACAAAGGGAAACAACTACCCAGTCGAGTGAGCTTTTACTTGAAAAGTGGGTCCATAACCCCATTGTCGCTCCTCCTTTCCTTTCTTTCTTTTTATTTCTCTCTCCTTCTTTCCCTCCCTCTATCACGTGCACATTTATGTAAACAATGCACCGCTTACCAGCCTTCGTAAAAAGAAAACTGCTGCTCGAAATTAACCTACCTGGATAGTGGGTACGCAAACCAGTGAAGCTAAGAGAGGCGTCGTTAGTGCTTACGAAGTTAATATTGCGTAAACAGTACAGGAACGCTAATAGCAGTCACCGCAGGATAAGAAAAGCACCGCAGAACACACACACACGCACACACAAATAAAAATAAAATAAGAAGCGAGCGAAAGAAAGAAAAGAGTACCGAAATAACTAATGACCTAAAGAAGGTGAGAGGTGCTGGGAGTAGGCCGTAAGTACACTCCCTTAAATAGCCATGGTCCCTCCACAGAGGCTGTTCCCGAAAACATGATCAGCTTACAGAGCTAAACGAGGGCGCTCTGGTTTCGTGAAAGTCGGCGTCGTTACAGCGACCAAGCGATGAAAAAGAACGACGTTCGTCGAACAAAAGCGCTTGGCGCAAGAGCTGCATGCACGAGGACGCCAACCACAGGCCGGCTCGAGCGATGCACAGGAGTGCTTCAATAAACGTGCGCCGAATATGCGCCTCTACTTCACCACGGTGCGTGCGCGAATGTTTTCAGCGGGATCCGGCGCCCTACAGGAAACAGAACTGCGCCCCCTCTGGCTTTACTAATGACCTACCTGCCGCCAGCCAGGACTACACGGGCATGCGCGAGAGAAACCGGTTTTTCTTTGTAACGACAAGAAGAAAGAGAAAAGCAGCGATGAGCCTATAGTTGCGCAAAGCTTGCTACAGCAAGCCGGGTGGAACGTTACTATTATAAGATAGAAGATAGAAGCGAATAAAAAGTAGCAACAAGTGGCGGATGCTTACGGCGTTATGCATTTTACGATCTTTACGCTCTATAATCGTCTATCGCGACGCCAAGACAAACAAAACGAAGGAGGAAATTAAGGAGGAATGCGCAGAGAGTACGGGGAATGTGACGACAGCTTGTTTGCTTGGAAGGCAATGGAGGGAAGATATATGACTATTTCGACACGTGAAAACTTGTAGCTAACTTTCATTACATCCTCATTTGCTGTTAGCGCGTGCGCAGAGCGGTAGCAGGGCTCAATAAGGAGACCAGTTAAATACGAACTGAAAATGCTAAACAGCCGACTCGCATGCATCTTGGCGTAGGTGATATAGGAAAAGTATTCGTACAAACAGGTTGCATTTAATTATACAATGAAAGAAAGACCCAAAGCCGTCTGCCTGAAATATTTCGCGATGAGATCCATTTCATATTAACCATGGAACAACACTCCTTATTGCAGGAACATGCCAAGCCTCACATGCCCACTTCTTGTATACCTAAAATTGGCATATGATAATTACCGAAAATGCTGTGTTATATACAATAGGCTACGAGCTAGTTAAGCTGCTTGGCTTCACGGCTAATCAACGGGCCGATACATAGCGGAGCAAACGCTCGTTTTGAGGAGGAGGGGAAGGCAAACTGATTGTCGCCCTCCCCAATGAAATTGAAGACCTCGCAGAACGTAAGCGGAATTTTGTGAATCAGGCTAAATCGTGAAATAGCAACACTGTCCGGAGAAACAGAGCGCTGCGAGGATAAAGCACAGGCGGCTACTTGACTGAACGCTGATTTATGTTATACTCAACAAGATCGGACGATAGTCACCAGTCTATAAACTAATTGGGACCGAACCGCAACCAAATTTGCGCACAGCTGTCCAGGACATTCTCGACGATACTGCGTTTCATTAGCCTTTCCCTCCTCCTCTTCCCTGCTTTTTTACCGACCACCAGTTACAGGTCATTCTTGTGGATGTGAAAATTGGCCTTATGTTCCCTGATGAGAAATAGGGCAAATATTAGTTCATATGCCGCTTCTAGTCTAAAATAGCCAGACGTGCGTTCCAGAGACCTTTAGTGTGAAAGCGGTAATACGGAGGTTCAGGTCTTATCAAACTATGTCCGCTTGTAGTACTTTCTTTCATACCAGAAAAACAAAGCTACGCCACAGCCGATCACCCGTCGTGAAGACTGCAGCCCGCCATCCTGCTGTGCATTGCACGTTGTCGTCCCAATTTCCATATTTGCACAAAAGATTTCGCACGTCCTACTCTGTTTCGCTGCGATAAAACCGTATCTTTTATTGTGCGTTGTCCCCGATAGTATAGTCGAGAGCGTCAGAAAACAAAAATATCGCGCCCCTCCAAATAGCGCGCCACCAGTAGTTCCGTATTTACACCTCGCTGAGGAAGGAAAGCTCAAGTGCTTCACTCACCCACTTATCCCCATCGCCTCAGAGCACGACCTCGTGCAAGTGCTATCTTAAAGAGACACTGAACAGAAAAGTGAAGTGGGCTTGCATCCGTAGATTCTAGAAAAGCAGTTTCTGATCACAAAGACACCACTCTTACTGAAAACAAAGCTCTAGTGAGGTAGAGGAGAGCAAGAATAGAGAGGTATCGCCGCCAGAACCGAAAAACGGCCGACACTCGCAACTGCGAGTCACGTGATGCGCAATGTATTTTGGAGGCTGACAAATTTTTATTACGCTGTACGTTTGAATCGAGTAGTTGGTTTTGTCTCAACCTAATAACATGCTTTTATCACGTGAAGACGGCGAAAAGGCAACCTAAATGGGACAAGGCAAGGAGAAGCATACTTGGCGGCGCCACGGGCGGCCTTGTTTTTAGTTTTGGTGATATTCCGACGCAGGCGTGCTCGCATAGTTTCGTTTTCGACGTGTAGCTGAAAAGACGAAGTGCTCTTTGGAAGATCATGTTTCGCCGCGCAACTGCGACGTATTTTTGTTGACTTTACCGCAGTCTACCTTACGCTAGACCACAGCGCACTGCTTTGTGCCTCCGTGCGCGCCGCTCACAGTGTTAACGACGGTACGACGCAAAGGCCGGCGGTAGCGTTCATGCTTTCATTTCGGCTGCTGCTATGACCACACCGCTAGCCACGGGCGAGCAATCACGGAGTCTCTATTACGTCATGGACGGCGACATTTTATCCAACTCCGACATTTTATCCGACATTTTATCCAATGCCCTCGGGCCCTGAGGGTACTGAAATAAATAAATAAACTACGTAGTTGGGTTGAACTGTTTGAATTCAACCGGCGGAAAAAAAAAAAAAAGAACGGCTCAACTTCTTACCGAAATACCTCATCAATAAATGCATCTTTTGCTACCGGACAAGCGACAGCAATGTCACGAAATAACGTACTATCGGGTTACGCTAACATCGTCCGTTTAACCACAGTTAGTTTAAACAGTGGAGCGCGTAGCTTCGCGTACTACCAGCGAATATACCAACGCGGCCTTAGCAAGCGCATTGCTGCAATGTCGGCCAACAATCGCCGAATTTCACAGCACACAGCAGAATATACCAAATTTCTCGACAAGCGTGCTTTCGCACCGCCGGCCGAAAGCTATAATTTTGTTGCTGACACTCACGGCAGTACGTGCCGTGAGTATACGTGCACATGTCCTGCGCATGCATTTGATTCCTCGCGGTCCTGTTACAACTTACAATGCACCGTCAGTATAGTCAACGTCATGTGCTCCAGTGTTCACGCTAACCGTGATCAAGCTAGTACACATGCCCACACACCGTCCTTTCTTTGGTACAACTATCAGGTTCCTCGTGCGGCGGTCGCCACGTCATCTCCGCCCTCTGTTCGTTCCGCTCTCCGTGCAGAACCTCACGCGACGCATCGCGAGACGGCATCGCGCAAACGAAGCGATGACAATCGTCCTCGAACGTCCGAGGCTTTCCTAAAAACAGCCGTTGAGAGAGAAAGAAAGGGAAGAGACAGGGCTTCTCTTTGCGGTGTATCAGATTGCGCGCGCGTCTGCCGTTACGGAAACTAGCTGTTGCGCAGAGCTCGCGTTCAGCCGCATTGCGCCTAACACGACGTGTGATTTATTGCCATGCAGCTAGCTGCGCTGTTGTCGAGGTCGTTCGCAGCTTGAATGATCGCGGCTCCTACCGCTATCCGACCCTCAGCGTACAGCAAGACAAGAGTCCGAAACACGGACCTACCCCTTGGGTGCCTTGGGATGCTTGCAGACTGATTGCCTTGAAATTTTCGTCATTTGGCTGCTTCGGCTCTGAAGATTCCGGCCAGTGACCTTTCATTTTTATTCCGTCCGTTTAGCATGCTGTTCGTGGATATCGACTTGCTGCCTATCATGTCTCATTAATAAGTCAGCGGCTGAACAAATTTTGTGTGAAATCCAAGGATAATAACCCCTTATTTTCAAACTACACCCAAGTAACAGACACCCATTTCGCTACGTCCGAAGTGGTAGAACATTCGAACTGATCGTACTGCTCTGCCCTCTTTTCGCTCCTGTTCCCCCTCCCGGTTGGCCAACGAAAGGCGAACGTTTGGCCATGCGGTCCCTGCGGCAAGGTGTGACATGCCATGCATGACGTCATATTAGCATCATATTTCCGCTTTACAAGCGTCCAGAGCAAACTACACTGCTCCATCTGGCCTATGGAAGCAGAAACATAAGATTGATTAGTACTTCATATATGCGCCTACGCAACAGCGCAGGTAATCGCCCACGATAAAGAACCGCGCACTCTAAAGGACCCACTTTAGATCCTTCAACATTCAGTGACGTCGTATATTGCATGCAGGCATATTTCTCCGTTCCGTCGAAGCGCAGCCGCTGAAGCACAGATTCAATTCCACCCTCTTAAAACCCGAACTGTGTAGCACCCGAGTATATGAGAACAAGAAATAAAATGCTGGGCAGTCCGTGAGCACACTGAACATTCGAAATACATGCAGCATGGAGCATTACTGCCGTATTGGCTGTGAGGAGGAAAGCTGGCGCGCCAGGCAGATAACAAGGACTTAGGCACTCGCGGGCAGACTTCGACTGGACCTCGGTGTCGAGCTAGAAGTGAAACTACGTACCCGATGCACATACATATGCCGAAGCTTCAAACGTGCATTTGTCCCTGTCCTTAACCCACAAAGCTATATAAACATCGAAGTAAGCAGGACGTACACCCTGCCAATCTTTTATTAGTACCGCGCGACCGTCGGCTACCGGTGCAGTGGCGCCGAGCCGAAGATAGGCGGGAATCGGGAGAGGGGATGAGCCGGGACGTAATCATGCTCTATGATTATAATGCACGAGCGAGTGTCGTCTCCTTGGCTTGGCTGTTTTTCTCCGTCGGAACAAACCTCTAGGATCAAGCTTCATGTCGGAGTTCTGAGAGCACTTGTTCTATCTGCTATGTGCTTGTGGCTTTGATTGGGGTAAACTTGTAACGTTCCAAGTACTACGCTTGTCACCGTTTTCATTTGTGGGTACTGTCTCTAGGAGGTTTCTTTTGGAAGTGATCAGTGACATCATCATCATCGGCCGGACTATACCCACTGCAGAGCGAAGGCCTCTTCCACATTCCTCCAATTAACCCGGTCCTATGCTAGCTGCATCCACTTGACCCCTACGAACCTCATCCACCCACCCAACCTTTTGCCCCCCCCCCCCCTCCCTCCCGCTACGATTTCTTTCCCTTGGAATCCAATTTGTTACTCTAAGCGACCATCAATTATCCTCTCTTCGCAATACAATCGCAATCAATGTGCCGATATTTAAATGTGCTCAACGATAATCTGTTTCGAAAGTAACGATTGCAAATAGTTACTGAGGATGTTCAGTTGCTTATTGCATGCAAATGTGTGTTCTTTGCAGATATTACTGCGATATATGCAGCGGATAGAAACGAGTAGTGGCGGCTTCTTCGGACACCGATGCCTGCCAGCCAATTTCGGAAGGGTCTGATTCGAACTAATAAGAACAGCCTAGCAGACCAGGCTCACTGCAGCAGGAAATGTGGGCATGCCTTTGCGCTTGCTTGCATTATCATCTCCGGCGTCGCGCCGGACAGTCGACGGTCGTGCGGTACTGCTAAAGAATATATAGAAGGATGCACACTATACGAAGATAAGATATAAAAATGCAATCGCTCGTGGTGATGCACGGCGCACAAATGAATACCGCAGTGCTTTAGGCATAAGAAAGATAACCGGCTCGGGATAATTCACCTCCATCGGCAGATCAACAACATGCGTCAACGCATTCAACATTCACTGAGAGATTCAAATAAAAAAATGACGCGTTCATGGAATTTAGCTTCATGCCGTTTGTAATGTCAGTAAGTGGTCTTCTACACTGGCAATTTTCGTAACAGTATCTGGCTTGTAGAACAAGCCTAGCATATTATTTATTATGGTTCGAGTGCCATCGGATCAAACGCGGAAGTCTTTTCGTGTATATACATGTACCGGAGCCCAGATTACACAAAACGTAACTGCCAAAACGCACTGAACTACGCTGAGCCATACCCGAAATTCTTTCCTTTAACAGAACCGTGCCTTCAGGTACTAATTTATTTATTGCACCCTCAGGGCCAAAGGCATTACAGAGGGGAGTGGGTTAATTATGATACAGAACAATGAATATAATACAGTGAAAACAAGTAGTACACAATAAAATTCCTCCAGAATAAAACTAACAACATTCACAAAGCGTAAATAACATAAAATCAATTTACACAACACAGTGGAAACAGATATAACATATGATCAAATTCCTTCAGAATAAACATTGTTAGCTATTGCGTCATGAAAGGTTTTGTTATCTGATATGGCTGCAATATCGGGGGGAAGGCGGTTCCATTCCACAGATGTGCGGGGAAGATATGACTGAAAAGATTTGGTGTGGCATGTTCGGATGCCAACCTTGTGGCGGTGATAAGTTCTCACAGAGCATCAGCGCGGTACAAAGCGAGTGTACACCCGTAACTCCTCCGTCTGTACAAAACCGATCGGTATGCGTTTGTTCAATGACAGAAAAGCATCGCGGAAGTAGCATGTAAGGTAAGAGGCCGTCCGAGTTACACTGCTTATTCGTCAAAGAAAACAAAACAGGGGGAGTAAAAAAAAAGGTCGAAAGTCATGATTCACAGATGCACGAAGTGGACGCGCTGATTGACCTCACGACCTATAATGACACTCGTACAATTGGTGCGTCACACGGCAATCATTACGAACGCAGCCGCAAAGCGCACGAGAACAATCAACGCCAAATAAACAAACAAAAAACGCTACGCCGCGGTTACGTCATGCAAATCGAAAGAGCGCGGTCCGTCACTGGACGCTGGAAAACCCACGCGTGCGTTACGTTGGAAAACTAACCACGACTCTCTCACGTGGCGCGGTGTATGCGCAACACGGCGCTGGCGAAGCAGGTCGTCGTCAGTGTGGAGACGAGAAGAATAATCAATGCCGCGGTCGCCAGACCCAGGGCCACACCCCTCATCGACCCCCTCTCCTCTCAAACGGTCACGGCGTGTGACCCGGCGACGGGGTTATACGGACACGCGTACGTGAGTGCCGAGCGTTTGTTTCCGGCCGCTCGAGCGTGCGGCTTCAACGCTTGTCTCCCTGACAAGGGAGCACGACGATGTCGCTTTCTCTCGCTTCCTTCGGGGACCGCGGGGCAATAACTAAAATTAAAGGAAACATTTCTTTATGCTTAACTTAAAACCATTTTGGGAGGGTGGAATTGTCGCGTTAGAGTTCAAATTCTGTTGAAGTACAGCCTTTGTCAGGGGTATAAGTACAGCCCAGGAGGTCCCCTTCTGAACCACTTCGTGCGGCTTGTAATGCATTTCCAATATTCCGAATCTTTTAATGGTAAGATTGTTTTGTCCTACCAACTCCAGTGGGAAGGGCCTCCACTAATGCTAAACCAGCGCCACCACACGGCTCAGAAGCGGACCTCTGGGCTCTTACACTTTTGACAAAGGCTGTACATCCCGCATGTATGCACAAAGCGAGGGGCCGGGCGATGGCTTATAGCAACTATCGCCTGTACTGAAAGGAACACTGCCGCACAACTTCACTCAATTGTTTCTCGTTTTCTCTCTCACTTTTTTTTTTTTGGTAACAACTGATTCTATGACGCTTTCTGTCCATTCTGTTTTTCATGCAGCCAATAACACATTTCTTGTTGCAAAAAAAAAAAAAAAGAAAAAGAAAAGATGTAAGAACTTTGGCGCCACTCGATTCGAACTCGTGACGTCTCCGTGATCCCCGCTGTGATGTGAATGGCGGCGCAATCAAGCCTTGAAGATTATCGCGATAAAAGAAGCTAGACTCAATTCTGTTCGCTCGCTATAACGGGCGAAGGTGGCGATACCTGTATTTCGTTGCATTTTCTCTATTTTCCCCTTTTTCCAGCTTATAAACAGCTCCGTTTCGATGAAAGTAGCCTATTTTTTGTATTAGAACGCGGCAACTTATGTTTGGTTAAGGGCATCAGTTTGTCATCTGCGTCTAGCTGCAAGCAGGTTCACGACCTCAAATCACTCTCACGAGTACCTGGGCCCATCGGTGAAACTGGTTGTGGAGGCAAAACTCCGTCATCCAGGCCTGAACAGTACCGCATGCTGATACGAGAATAAAGTGCAAATGAATTAGAGTTGCAAGGGCATCAAGAGTTCTCTCCCTCTCGTCTAAACGAGAAAGCAAGGGCGTAGACAACACTGTTAGGAAGTCTTTGTCAGGGCGAAAGAGCAGGGCAGAAAATAGGTTAAGGCGTATAAACCAGTACCGAAGGAAGCATAACAATAAGCCGGACTGTCCTACTGAACATAGAGAGCGCTCTTCTGAAAGCGAGAAAATAACAAAACAAAGCAGCATGAAAGAACGAAAGGAAGAAACGAGAGGTGCAAAGATGTGCGGTAAAAAGAAGGAAAAAAAAAAAAAGGACGAAAGAAAAATGATATCAACGGTCCAGGTGCACTGCACTCACTTCATTCAGCTCAAGAGAGGCGGAGCCAAAAGATCCGGTTCGTTCCCCTTTGAATCGCGCGGCACTGCCGACCTTCCCTCCCGTATCCTAGCCACGCATGCCCTACAAAAATTACAAAAGTAAGATAAGGTGTTAGCACGTCTAACGCACTGCGATAAAGCACCTCGAGCGCTTATCATAAGCGGAATACGGGGTAAGAGTGTTGCGACATCGAAGGTTGTCCGACCTTACGAATGCGAACTCTCAGCAGCATGTCTTAAAGAGTGGCATATGTTCACTTCACTTCACTTCGGCTGTTATTGCTAATAGGGGAAATAGTTGAGGCGACAATAGCCTGTTGTGATCATACCTGCGACCACAACGTCGAGATATCATTGGAACAAAGGTGTCGTCTCTTTAACCAGCCGCGACCACGCGGTTCCTGAGTGAAAGGATTTCGGGTGTCACTGCACTTAAACGCAATGGGAAGTTTAGACATGGGTAGCTGAAGGCACAGGTTGAATTTAAAGAAGGGCTTAGCATTTAACATACGCCCTCGAGGTGAAAAGTATCGACAAAAGCTTGCGCCAACGCACTCTCAAACAACAACACACATATATGCTAGCTGAAAAGTGTTCAGCAGGCATGAGTGACGTGCTCTTAGAGTGTGCAAGAGGCACCAGGTTTTAACCTCCAAACAGGAAAAAAAAAAAAAACTAATTTACACTTATTCCAATCGCTACTCTCTTCAGTTTATTCTGGAGTGGTTCTGATTGCCTCTGTCTCTTGGGCCGACGGGTCAATTGTATTTTCAACAGACGCTTACTCATCTGCGTGATTCTTAAAAAAAGGTTTAACACTAGTAGGAGAGCTGAACTTGTTTTTTTTTTTCTAACATTTCGCATAAATGTGCTACGTTCACAGAGAAGATATATATATTTCGGAGTAGAACCCACGAAAGGCTCCTGTAGCATTTAGAAAGTTATCGCTGAATAACCGTCGTCTGAAATTGTTGTGCAATAGAGGAGCCCATTTATTTGTGGAGATGTGACGCCGGCTTTTGAGCGAATTAACTGCTTACTTTTGCTGCTGTTCTACTATGCCTGCTGGTCCCGCACGCATCCGTGGGGGGGGGGGGGGGGGGGGGGGGGGGAGATAACGGAAAAGCGGCCGCAGAACGAAGCCCATGATTTCATAAATCCTGCAAGATTGAAAGCTGAACGTGCAGGCCCCTTGACCTGCAATCATTACCACGTGTTGCAGGACAGTGCAAGAGCTTCTACGTCTCAAGAAAGTGGCGGCTACGCGAGAATCTGGTTGCGCAAAAAGGCTTTATCTTCAGGTCAGAGATAGGAGGAAAGAGGCAACGTATTGAGCATCCGCTGCCTCCACCCTCACTTCTCCCTTTCTTCTTCCCTCCTAGGCACACGCGGTGTCGGTTTTTACGACATGCGTCGCTCTTGAGAGGATTTCGGCTGTAATAGATAATGGTGCGATAAGAAGCGGCATCCCGGCGCGCACAAAGATGTATAGTATCACATACGGTGTTTCTAAAGCGTTGTAGACCTTTGAACAGCATACGAACGCCAAGAACAACATACAGGGCCTACTTCTCTCGACCCACATGTTGATCTGGGCCAGTAATAAACTGCTATTTGACGAAGACACCAAAGATGCCCATCACTAAATAGCTGTCGCCTGACACTGAGCAGTTGTAAAAATAAATATGAAATATTTATTTTGTTTAATTTGTTTGTGCACCTTATATGTGCACAAACAACTTAAAGGAATGTTCGAAACTCCACTCAATTACAGTGTCTGTAAAAACAATGATCGTCGACTCTTTCTGGGATGACGCCCGGTCCAGCAGCAAAATGAGAATTTGTCTTAGAGAGAATGAGATTTAGGTTTTTTTCGCCAGCTTGTGAAAAGCGATGTAACATATATAGCCTCAAGGATCAGCCAAAAAAATCGGTGTCGGCGTAAGCATTTTACTCACGCTGTCGGCATTGTAATTTCCTGGCTCTTGGTTGTAACATCTGCTTTTTGGTGAGAAGATGCGTGATTGGCACGTGGTGCCGTGCCGATACAGACCGGCTTCTATTTGTCATCAGTTTGTCTTCAATAGTTAAAGCTCAGTCCTATCAGTTTGTCTTCAATAGTTAAAGCTCAGTCCTATCAGTTTGTCTTCAATAGTTAAAGCTCAGTCCTATATAGCAGCGTAGCGGCTCACGTAGAAACGAATACAGCAGAGCAAACTACAAACTTTTCCAGAGATTTACATCGCAGCCACAGGCGCCGCGCTGCGTATATCGTTTACACAGGTACGCCGGGCGAAAAAACAAAAAGAAGAAGAAAGTTACCGTGCATATATCAAAGTTGCGGGATCAAAACACTCAGAAAGGTTTATATATATATATATATATATATATATATATATATATATATATATATATATATATATATATATATATATATATATATATATATATATATATATATATATATATATATATATATATATAATATATATATATATATATGTTTGGCGTTATTGCCAGAGCCCTTATATGGCTGTAGCCGATGGAGCTGGTCTAGGACGCTGCTGACCTGAAGGACTGCAATAACGCTTATGACAGAAGGTGATATCAACGTCGCACTGGCCAGTAAATATTTATTTAATGCAGCCGCAGCATTTAAACGCCGAACGCACTTTTCAGACGAGTTACAAACTAGCCCTGTTGTCTTCTTCTGTCCTCATGAGTTTCTGCGGTGCTTGGGCCCCAAAGACATTCCATAGTCAGTTTTACATAAAGTAAGCTGCTCAGCAAAGCATTCGTCACGCGGTCGCTGTGCTTCAGAGCCATCAGTTCGTGACCCTCATGTGCCTACAATAGCGATATCAACAATGAAATCACAATGCAGTGTGTGACAGTGCTCTTGAATGTTTTGTATTAGGTCCCATGGTTTTCGACGTACAGTGTGCGTCTCACTAACACACACATAACGCAATGTTACTTCCCGCATGGTACTGCTCTAACAATGCGCAGGTTTAAAACCTCGCGATGTCAATATATATATATATATATATATATATATATATATATATATATATATATATATATATATATATATATATATATATATATATATATATATATATATATATATATATATATTGCCCTCGATGTGGCTGTAACTATCCGATAAAATAGATGTAAGAATTAGTTGCAGCACTTCAGCAGGTTAGGAGTTTTGGAGGCAACTATAACCTGCACTCATCTTATCTCAACGTTACCGGCGTTTCCCCAACCGCGCCCCAATGTGGAACAATAGGTTACAGAGACAATAACTTACCTCACATTCATTCTATAGAAACGCAAGACCGAAAGAATTCAGCCCACAAGGACAATGCATTTCCTTCGACCAAAGCCGCCGCATAGAGTTGTGTCATGTTTCGCCTCGACTTGCACCTGCTTGCTACACGGTACTTTCGCGGAGGCGCGCTGGTGCAACCTTTGATGCGGGAGCAAGAGACGAGGTATCGGTGCGGGATGTTCGAAGGCGCGCGATTTCACTCATCTGTGCATCGGCAAAAACCGGTTACTCTGTTCGCTTCCACGTTGTTCTATAGACCTTGTAAGACTTAGCAGATCAATAAAAACGAAATGAAATAAAATTTAGAAAAGAATTTCAGCACGGCTGTAAAGTTTTGTCATCGGTTGAAATTAGATTTCACGGCAGTCTTCTAAGTTCGCACAGCTCGCAGCGCGGTCCCTCCAGCTGTCGAGATTCGAATATGCGATCCTGAAATGTGCCCCAGAAACAGCACATGTCAGTGACGTCAGAATAAGGTACGCGAAGAAAGAAGGGTGATGGTAAATTGAGCAAACTGATAAAGCGGGATGAAGACAAAAAAAGGGGGAAAAAGAAAACGCAATGCTGCACACAGCATGTGAAACAGAGCGTAGACTGGCGGTGCTGTCTGAAACATAAACGACCGGCATATCATGGTAGGAGATACATTTCTTTTTGTAAGGTATGCTAGTTTCACCGTCCTGATGCTGCCCATGGAGGAGGGTAAGGGGGGGGGGGGAGAGGGGCGCCATGGTGGTGTGCTGGGTTTCTTTAACGTGCCCTGAAGCCGCGCAGCGCACGAGCGTTTTAACGCGACAGTGTTATAGGCCCAATCATCCAGAAAATTTGGCGGCAATCACAGGGCAACCTGTGGCAGTTGGCAGTTCGCAGGCGACTTGCACGGGCACTGATTGGTCGGTGGGTTGTGTGACGTCCCGAGACCACGTGGCATGGCCGAGTTGGCAGGAGCTGTCAATTCGCACTTTGCCTTCAAGGTGGGAATTCCAGCCTTCCGGGTCCCTTGGATGTTGAGTCAAGTTGAAGTCATTGCTATAGTTTCAGGTGGGGATATCCTTGTTAGCTTTGCGGATTCTACCAGCAGTTGCTTTCTAGTTATAGAGAGGATTCCCCTATAGGCCACGCGCAGCTGCGTTCGTAAAGCTCGGTGAAAGCGGGGAGTTAAACCTATCGGGTGGTTTTTCACATAATGTGGTAAGTCGCAAGCGCGGAAAATAAAGAACGATAGAATGTTAGATTAAAACTCGTTTTAATTGAAACTGGAAGATTGAAAACATTTCTCTGGTAGAAAAATTCTGGGAATAAAAATTGCAGGACACAGACATCCTTGATTAGTCTGCACAGTCTTATAAACGTTAGCGTGAAACGACCGCTAGTCAACAGTGTATTTCTGTTTTATATTATTGTATTATCGACCAATGTATTATCTCACGGTTGTTCCCCCCCTTATGTAATGCCTTAACAAAAGGGCCCTTAAGGGTAAATAAATGATGATGATGATGACAATGTGCGTCTACGAGGTCACCAATATTTCAGCAGGTATACACCAGCGCCCAAGTGCAGACAATCACGCCAGGGGCGGCATGTTTGGCGTTAGACGAGCTGAGTATATACCTTTGTTGGCATTACTTCATTTCTAGATAAGTCTGACAGTATTCTGCTGTTGCATTTTTGTTTTTAAACTTTGATGCGCTTTTGTCGCCTTGCTTCGAAAATATGCGCCCGTGAGCGTTAACGTATCGGGATTATTCTACTTGAAATTAAACGCAGGCAGCACTCTTGTGCCAGACTTTACCATGTAATTGCTGATACATGTTCTCCTGGTTTCACGGAGTAACCGGTATGTTTGTTAGTCATCGCGCCGTAATTTCAGGGTATAGCTTTTCCACAACCCGGCAGTATGCCGTCCCATGAAATGCAACTTTGTCGCGTTGCATGCTCCAAGAAGCAATACAAAGAGCCAGCTATCGATGCGACGACCTTGAGTAAGCAAGACCACTTCGGCATTCTGGAAGCAGAGACTCAGCGATCGGAATCTCAATGCAATGCCACACCCGACGGGAAGCGTCTCACTTCCTTTTCCCGTTCTTGCTCACACACAACCCACAGTGACGTCGTCCTATCTCTATACGATCAATGCCGTTGCTCGTGCACAGATTGGTACAAGCGGACAACGACGCGTTCTGTAAGGAGCAGAACACGAACGTTTGTTTTTCCGTAGGCCCTCTCCCGACATTCGCTTGCTCCTTCTGGTTCAGTGACGGGGCTCGGAAGGGAACTGCTTTCCAAGCGCTTTTGCGTGTACACAACAATCTCGCGAAATCTCATCTGTGAGGTCAGCCTATGACAGAGGTGCACAAGGTCAGCTAAAACGAGGTCAGAAGGCCAGAGGAAAGTCGTAAGTGCACAGAAGGTGATCGTTCGTTTTGCTCTGCTTTCTGTACCATTTCTGGTGTACCGCTTCCGAGAAGCTAATAAGGGAGTGATTGCTCATTGGCATCCACATAAGCGCAGTCCTACACTGTGGATTAGGCCGACGTCTAGTGGTCATTCAGACCGTGTCCAAATCAACTGGCGACATTATGACGACCACAGCAGGGATCGCATCGTACATGGGGCTGTTTCGAAACACATCGACGAGGCAGAGGTATGTGTCTACTATCAACGACGAATTGCTCACACTGGCACTTTGTGATCCACATTTTTATAATCCCCAATAGTAAACAAAGTTTTGTCCGTCCCAACCACCAATCGAATATCCACAGGCCGGCGTTACAGAAACTCGTCGGATTGGCCATGTTCCATCACGTCGTCCATATGTTTGCAATGTGCTGTGCTACATTGGCTTTTTAGAACATTGCTTTCTTCTACAGATGCGGAAAAGATTATCATATCCTCTTACGCATTGACAATATCCGAGTCGCTGGCATTACAGCAGTTCCTTATTGGATAATGAACTCTTTGTTGAAGAGCGATGGATATTCGGAGACATTTCCTATGTCCTAGATAGGCGATCGGCACAGGTATATACAGGCAAGCTGGCACGGTATTTCTGTATGGGCGAAATATGTAAATACTTCGAGTTTGCATTCGGTGCCATTTTATGCCTGACCCCATTTCGTACATATACGCCTGGATTGTGCGTGCGGCAGTCTGTTGCCCAGACATCCGCTGATGTCTACGGCACACACAATGTCCTCTGGGGCATTTAAACGAAAGTTCTGAACAATAACGACCATGTCCAGCAGCTGGAAACTCAAAGCGCAACAGACGAGCACTAGGCGGTGCGCTCGAAGCCGAGTGGTACTCTCCAAACTTCTGCTGTAGTAAACGCAAGACGTTGTTTTGCAGCCCTTTTTTTTCTTTATTGTAACCTTAGGTCATTTTTACCTATCATAAAGACCCCCCCCCCTCCTTTTTTTTTTTTTTGTTTTGCAGGCTGGGGGCTAGACAATTCACAATGTTCAAAATTGGAGTGCCGCCAACAATCGTGTGCAGGTGCAAGACGTCGCGAAGTGTAGTGTCCGCAACGTACAAGGAACCTTGCTACGCAAGCAAAAGTTCCGCGAAACAAAAGAGGAGAGAAAACAAAGAAAACGCGATAAAGCAGGCGCAACCACAGTTCAAAGCAAGAAGACGGTGGCGACGCAGGTAATGGCATACGTCGTCCGATAGCGCTTGCACATCACCGGCTGTGCAAACTCCACCGCCGCCGAGGCCATTGTCATCCATGAGACTATATGTCCTTTTCTGCACTATCAAAGCAAGCGGTACTGAGGCAGCCGCGTCGAGATTTTATAGCGCTCGCTGTTTTTTTTGTTTTGTTTTTAGCTGTTGCCGTTGGCAATATGCGCGAGTGCTTCCTTATTCGCGCGTAGTGGAAAGAATGTTAGGAAACAACTTATGCGGCCTGTTTGTGCAGACCTCAAAGCATAATCTACGCTGACAAGAGCTTCATAAAGTCGCCCGTTCACATTTCAGTCACTTCAGTGTCCAATTGACTTTCGCACAAGCGTGGTGTATATACCGCACGGGAGAAAAGGTCTCACGTAAAAAAGTTAAACAGTACAAACGTAACATTTTCATCCGCGTTCAGCCACGGACCACACTTGCAGAGCACGACTAGGAGCATTGACACGCACGGCAGAAGTGGAGTGAATAGACGACGCTGCTGTCGTATACACGCTACACTTGACTATTGATATCATCGAGGACGTATGGAAGCAATCTAAAGGAGTGATCATGCCGCCACACGATGATATATGAAGGGACGACGTCCTCGTATCCTGATCGTGTGAGCACGCGTGATGGCCCCAAAACGTCATACAACAGTACTTTTCACCCTTTTCACAACCTAAACATTACTAAAGATTTGCACAACGCTTCCAATTTATTACGTTGAGCTCGTTTAAAGAACATTCTATTACTCCATATTCTCTATTTGGTCTATCGGCTATGAACTGCATCAATTTCCTCTCGAAGAGATCAAGCTCGCACGCCCCTGTCACACCGGTCGCAACGGCCCGCCCGGTCTAAGTCGAGTTAGCGGATCTAGTTTATCTCTAAAGGCGCTGCCGCTTTATCTCTGACAGTTTTGTTACGCGCACTATCTTTCACCCTGCCTGCTTTCTGCGAGCCAGATGCTTACAAACCGTTGTTTAAGATGCGAACACCGAAATGTGACCATACTGGTAACTGAATTTTGGTGTTATACGATGATGATCGTTTGCTCACGAAATATAATTCACTAGAGCGCGCGAGCTCTGCGCAGTCGTTTGCGCACACGGCTTCATGTATGCGGCGATGCCTGTGTTCTGAGCCCAGACAAGCAGGAAATAATCGTGCCCCCAACATTGAATATAAAGCGTAAATACAAAAGGAAAACTTTTTCGACCCAACTAAACCGCCTGCGGGAAAAGTCCAATTAATCCTTTTCCCGAACCAGTTGTGGCCTGTCTGCATCCTCACAGACTTCCTAATCTCATCAGGCGCACTTTTTGCTGGCCTACGGACGAACATACCTCCCAGCTGGCGTCACCGTTCGTCAGAGAGTCGGGGGCAGTCGTGGACAGCTGCCTGTAACAATGGGCTCATTCTATAGACCGAAGGCGTGTCGTGACATCGCGCGACTCGCTTTGCTTTGGCGGAAGAATCTTCGCAAAGAATGCAGGAGTGAACTTTTTGTTCGTGCAAAATATCTATAAAGAGTACATCGAGGAGGCCGCCCTCTCTCTTCAGGAATCGGGACAGATACGATAGTGTGAGCGCGGCTTCTCTTATATGTCTAAATTGATTTCTTTAAATGCTATACCCAGCAGATTGCACTTCGCGATGTTGATTCCGCATTTGAAGCAATCTACGTCACCCAACCTTGGTTTGGATGAAATATTGCTGTTACGTTATTCTTTCTTAGAAGGAGCGCAAACGAGCTGCAGATGCTCGGTGGGCATGATTTTATCTGTGCATCGCGATGTGCTGCTGCGACTGTGTCATCATCACTGGACAGCGGTAAAAAACCCGCCGCTGACGACGGTAGAAGAAACACTCTTAGCAGCCACACTAATGAGTCTGAATATTCTGGGAACATACCGTCATTACAGCAGAGCAAGCGCCGTCGACGGCGAGAGCCTAACTACACCGACTTTCAAGCACGTCTGAGTAGTTAGGCGCACATTTAAGGCTAGCTCAATTTTTAAGAACACCTGTTTGCGGCATGGCATTTGTCGCGCATGCATGGCTGATCCCTGTTAGAACGAAAACATCCAGCAGATTGCGACCTGGTCATCAAAGTAATCTCAAAATACAAGATAACCACCAGCTCAAAGAGAGAGAACGAAAATGACAAAAAAATAAAAAAGAAAGCAGGTTTTTTTCCGGCACTGATAGCCTTCAAGTTAAGCGAAGACCTTGATTACATCAAATCAAGGGAGATAGTCGAAACGCAACGTACTGCGTGCGAACATTCGAAACACTCTCCGATCGTGCTGCGAGAGGATGAAACAGAGTTAATGTACATTTAACTTAGCGATCACTGAAACTACTTAGCCACGTGTCTGCTTTCAAAAACTAAAGTCCGAGCTATAGAACCAACTTACTGAGATGCACGATGAAGATCGGAAGTCGTACGCGAACATACCTTCATTTCACGAAAAGCGGCTGGCTCAGCGATTCTCGGATAACTATCGTATGAATTACGGCCAAGTACAGACGCGAAGCACTGGTAAGAGCGAACGAAGCTTCACAAAGGATTGCAAAATGATGTCCGTTTTTGAGTGACATGGGCGGATGCTGGAATGCTCGTTGAGAAACAATACCTGCAGCTGCTTTTGAAAGCATAAAACGCCGCATCAGGATTGACTGCTCTCGCAAAAAGGAATGTTAGACTCTGTGCCTAGAAAAAAAAAAAAAAAATCAAGGAAATAATGGAGGACTGTTACTCTCGGCTGCCTCAAAGTTGTACGAGCAGTTATTTTTTCTCTGCTGCACCCTGAAAACTGCAGATAGGACAACTGACGCCACTTGTACCAAGACCTATGTCTGTATCGACAGAAAGTGGCAAGGTTTATAATATGCTCGTCAAATACCAGACTAGGCTCTTTTTGTCAGAAACAAGGTAGTTATCGTTCCCGCCCTGTTTTAAAAAGAAACGTGAATACGAAGGTAAACATAGCACAAAGTGATGCACTGCTAAGACGCAGTGAAATGACAGCAGCGCAGAATCCCGGCCATTTTGACAGATAAAGCGCGTGCAGTACGTGACACTCATCAAGAAGCGCAGCGAGTGTAGAAAACGAAGTTCGCCTACAGCACTCACATGATCGACTGCCTGAGGCTGTTGTTGCTGGAACGTGTCCCATATCCAGGTCAGTCTGTGGCTGCCGTCGACGTTGTTACATCGCCGCAGACGCTAGCGAAGTCGGCCCGTTTCGCCGGCCGGCACTTTCCTCCCGCGCCGCGAACACGTGGCTCGGCGCACTACGTCGGCGACGGGTTTCACGCAGGCGATACAGAGGCGCACGCAAACTATAATATCACGAAGAATTCGACAACAGCGTCTAGAAGAGAAAATAACGCGAATTACACTTCCTTCTTCGCTTATTACACTTCACGGGTGGGGCACTGGTGTTTGTTTGCCTTATTTTTTTCTCCTCACACGAGGGCGCCGAGCTCAGCAGACATCTACAGGTATCACTCCACAAGCTTGTTAGCTTTGCAAGCTTCGCAGCGCACAGATGACTCCGGGAGTTGGCGCAGTTGTGGCGCTCGTCGTTGTTGCGGCGGCCGGTTTCACCTGTTGCCTCTCCTGACGCCGCCGCGGTCGCCGGTGAACTTAGAAAGCTGGCGGTGGGTCAGCAAAGACTGCGGTTTCTCGGAACGAAGGTGTGCTTCGGTGGTGCGACGAATTCGACGAAGAGAGTCTTTGCGCAACAACACACCGCCACCACTAACACCTACAGAACAGCACGACCGCGCCGGACCAACCCACGCCAGGAAAAAGCGATTCTGAAGTTGGCTGAGGCCGCGTGCGCGGCGTTGCGGAGAGAGTGAGCGTTGGGAGAGCGTATACGTCGACGACGCAGACGCTACTGCCGCCCGATCGGATTGAGAACGGAGCAGACGCAAGGCTTCGGTTGGGACGGCTGGGAAGAGGAGAAAGCGAGGAGGTAGCTCCTCCTCTCCGACTATTCCTTCGGGAGCGCTCGCGTTGTTTTTCTTTTGCGGCTTGTTTCACATTTTTCGACATAGCCTGGTTTCTCTCTCTCGCCTCTTTTCTTCCCTCCTCTACATTTTCCTTTCATAATCTGTACAACGTCGGGCAGGTCTTTCCCAGCGCCCCGCGACGTCGTCGTTCTCTGACGTACCCAAAAAAGAAGCACAGAGGAGAGCGCACGATAGACGGGCGCGGGGCGTTTTGTTTAGAACCGCGTCAGGCCGGGCGGACGGAGAGGTGCATGGAGAGGTGCATCTCGTCGTCGTCGCAATGACGTCGCCTGTCACGTGGCGCAAGGCTATTCTCAAGAGGCAGCGAAGGGGGCTACGAGCCTACGTCGTGGTAGTAAGAGCATTCTGGGCTAGGACGCGTCCCGAAAAGCTCTCACACTGGCTGGCAGGCAGGCGACACGGGAGAGAGCGAGTAGAGAGAAAAAAAGTGTCACGATTTGGAGCCTGTCCCATAACTTCCGCGTGTGGGCTCCGTGGTGGTGTGATTCAGTCTGCCAAGATTGCTTAAACTTGAAGGCCGAAGAGTGAAACTCAGAGCAGGGTCTGCTCCTGATAGTCCGATGCCTCACTGGCTTACAAGTAGCCAGCTTAGCATATTCGAGCTCTGGGGAAGCGTCAGAAATTATGACAGTCATTTACATGGACATTTATAAGCGCAATTTCATTATGGGCTGCATCATAACTGCGAAATCCGTGTAGTATTGGAATGATTTCACAACAAAAGAAACGTTTTGCTGCAGACAGCTAAAAAATTTGTTCAAGCTACGTTGCATGTAACCTTGTTTCTCGTTTAACTTCCACTCGCCTATGCGAAAGTCGAAGCAATGCTTTCATATCGTGAACAATGCATAACCGATATCTCAGGAAGAATCTTAGCGACTGTCATGACAGGCTCTCGCATTTTGTCTAAGGACTTGCAAAGTCAATGAAGGATGTGCATTCATCTTATCTTGCTTATGCTGATCGAAAAATTTTCCTTGGGATGAAAACTCTGACAAGTTCTCTGATTCTCGAATCTTGTTATGCAGACATACGACATTCTTTTTTGCCAAAACGAGACTAGACGATAAGCCTTCAGGTAAGCAAGCGGATATATATCCTGCACACGATGGCTCTCTGAGAGTCAGAGGCATTTTCAACCAAGACATTATTCAGCCCCAACAGTGCTATCATTCATGCACAAATTTATTTATTCAACCTCAACCCGCGCCAACGACTGTAGCCCTGAACTCACCCCGCGTTTCGGGATAGTGTATCTGGAAACGGCCCTCCCCACACACTCTATTATTAAACATATTTTTCGTCCCTTCTTTGTTGATCGGCGTCCCGCCGCCGACCTGCGCAGAGGAAAAAAAAAAAAGAAAAAATGAAACTGTGTTTGCTGCGCAAGACGGATGGGGACGTGGATGTTCCTTCAAGGACGCGATGAAAGCCCCATATGTCGAGTCTGTCCTGTTGACGGAACACTCGTTCACGTACATATACTTCTGTCTTCTCCACCCGCTGAGCCACCTTAATTCACTGTTGAGCAAATCCAGGAATACCTGCCTCCTCCGTCAATGACCTTGTTTTTCCCAACACCCCTCAACAGCCCATTCAATCGCTCAGCATTCTCTCCGCGGAACTTGAAGTATTTAATCTCTCACGCATATTGTTACTTAGTGGTATTCGCTGGTCGTGCAACAGAGGACAATGAAGTGGGGCAGACTGCCTAAAAACGACGACGTTGAGGGTGGGCAGATCTGAGCTGCCACCAACGCTGGTTGAGCGGAGGACTATCGCCTGTGGATCTTCCCTGTAACATTTCGGTGGAGGTTCCTTACACAAGAAACGTACATTATCATATACGAACAGCTTTTTCCGCCCACTTGCCAACATCCTACTGCATATTCTGAGCTGGCGCTTTAAAACCTAGCACCTGCCCCTAGCAAGCGATGGTGTATACAGTACAGGCTCTCTGTACTGTATCTAGACTCATAGACTCGCATATATAGACTCATAGACTGGTGGCCCCCTTATAGTATATATATATATATATACGTGTGTGTGTGTGTGTGTGTGTGTGTGTGTGTGTGTTTGTGTGTGTGTTTGTTTGTGTGTGTGTGTGTGTGTGTGTGTGTGTGTGTGTGTGTGTGTGTGTGTGTGTGTGTGTGTGTGTGTGTGTGTGTGTGTGTGTGTGTGTGTGTGTGTGTGTGTGTGTGTGTGTGTGTGTGTGTGTGTGTGTGTGTGTGTGTGTGTGTGTGTGTGTGTGTGTGTGTGTGTGTGTGTGTGTGTGTGTGTGTGTGTGTGTGTGTGTGTGTGTGTGTGTGTGTGTGTGTGTGTGTGTGTGTGTGTGTGTGTGTGTGTGTGTGATACAAGAAATAAATAAAGAAATGCCTAATTGGTCAATTAATAACGATTAATTATTTGGGGCACCTGTTGCATGAAGCTGACTCTCCGGGCCAGCACAGTCGGCCAGAAATAATGCATGCGGTATGCGCCATAGTCAGGCTGCTGCGATGAACAAAGTCTCTAACCTATGCTGTGCAGGAATTTCTGTAATTAGATCCATAACGTGCTGCGGTATCCTTTCGAAATATTTCCAAATGAAATTGCAGCTCCTATACGTGTGCGACGTAGGCCTTTTGAAAGAAAACAAAAAAATACTGATTATGCGGCCAGCCTTATTCTAAGCGTCATATCGTGATGAACAGTAATATAAAGCAGCTGACTGAAAACTGAGCCGCTGAGCAAAGACGAACGCACCAAAATGACACTGGACACAAGCCCTTTACTTAGTTAAAGGGCCAGCTCGCATTCAAGTACAAGTATTCACTCACATCAAAGGACGAAATTTCATGTGAAATGTTGAACGTGTGAGCGCTTCGATGCGCAGTTTGTAAATGTGCAATAATGTTCGTATTGTGGTGTTTCATGTAATTCATTATGCTATCTTTAATATACTTTCTTTATTTTTGTACTTCTTTTTATTCGGGCTAGCCAGTTTCCTGCATTGCTGTCACATGTGCACTTGCATTTAAGTCGCTCAAAAGCGACCAGCAGACGCTGCGTGAATTGCGGCTCTGGCAGAGTATATTTTGTTTTAGGTGTTTTGGTTTTATCGGCCATGAAGGGCAGCTGTATCCTGTCTGCTAGACCTAAAAAAAAAAAAAAGAAATGAACGCCACACTTCAGAATTCTGTCCGCTTGATCCAACGCGGCATTTAAATGTGGAAGGCATACTATAGACGATCTACGCGAGAGAAGTGTAGAAACTAACTCTTCTCAAAACTGCCAGCTTCCCCTCGTGTGCATGGTTATTTTTGTTTTTGCCTGAAAGGCGGATTTAGTCCCTCGTTAATTTATAACATCGTCGTCCAAATAATGATTTATCAATGCTTTCTGAATGCATGCCTCTGCCGTGCGTTTTTTGCGCTCGAGGCAGGCTCAGAACCTCAGTAAAATGGCAGGCATTACGAGGCATGATTTGAATCTGTGAAAATGCAGATGCGATTTTCGGCAGTTTTAACGTGAAGCCTGATTTTGCCTCCTACGGCGTACTGCTTCGCATGCACTTCTTTTACCAAAAGCTTATAAATAGCTTACAGCCACGGGTGCGTGAAAAAAAGAAAGAAAGAAAGAAAATCCTAAGAAATCTCCTTACGTGAATTTATGAGAAGAAAATAAAGTGTATACGTATACGTACTGGTCGGTAAAGACTTTTCCCTGGCAGGAAGAACGGCATCGCCTCTTAATGAATGAAACTGCGGATGTTTTCATTCATGATGTCACGTTCATCTACTCAATGGTCCCGTTCGACTGTATGCCGAACCCTTCACACTTTTCCGAGCACGGAACGAAGGGCACCTACAACTGCCTGCTTTTGCAGAGGAGATAAGCAAGCGTGCATTGAAGCAGCAACACATCGGGGTTTCACAGCATGCCCGACGCCTCGGCTTCCTCGATCACACTTGACCAAGAAAACAAGTAACCATCCTTCGAGCGGGAGCTGCCGAAGCAAACATTATATATACGACGGCGAAAGGCCGCGACAAACGTGGGTAGAAAGCGCATTCAGGAGTCCTTAAACGGGCGGTCGTGCCCCGAATAAAACGGAGCTCGCAGGCGGCCTGGCGTCACCTAGTCCTCTAAATGAAAATAAAATAAAATAATGGAAGAGGGGCGAGAAATAGAAAGAGCACCGAAGGAAAGAAGAGGGGTGAAACTGATTTGACACTGGCCTTTCATTGTAAGGACAGGAAACTCAATTCCGGGCACATCGCACCCACCGCCGCTCTTCTCCTCTGCTCTGGCCTTTTCGGCGCGCGCCTTCGCTGTAACCTCCGTTCTCATTTATACCGGGTGGGTGAAGCAGAGAAGAAGCAAGCCTCTCTGTTCCTCCGTTCCGGTGAAGGGAAAAAAAACCATTACACCTTTATTTATAAGACCACGCACTATTGGGCAGAGAAAAAGGAGAAGGGGGAGAAAGGCATGCCCGGAAAAAGCGAGGAAATTTCCTTTCGATTCTCTCCCTTATACATCGCTTGCTCCCTCAACGCTGGTTCAGGGTAGGGACGGAGGGGGGCAAGGCATGGTGAAGGTGGAGCTAGAACAGCTTGACACGAAGTGGGAGCGCGAGCTAGAACACTGTCACGCGTTTACCCCGACGCACCCAGTCAGCCGGCCAGCGTGCGCAGGGGTCACGTAATCGCTTCCGAAGTGCGGGGAAATGGGATGAAGCTGAAATTAAATCTCGACCGAACCATTTGCGAGGAGATTCCCAGCGATGCTTTCACACGCACTTTCTTGTTCAGTGTAGTAAAGACTGTAAGTTGGGAAATGGAAAACGGAAATGCAGTGGAAGATAGTGTTTGGATTAAAGAGAGAGAGCGTTGTACGCGCCGTTAGGCATTTGCGTTGGGAGGAGTAAGAGATAAGACCGTTTGAGCTGCCCCACTCGGACAAGTAAATATCGCGTGTACTGTGCGGACCACGGTGAAATATCAAAGTTGCTTCCTGCGGAACTCACGTCGAAAGATGCTTGCAGACGCTGCGGCGGTAAAACGATAACAGATAAGATAAACATTGAGAGACCTGCTCTTTAATCTTCCGACGACAACGACAAGAACTGTGACTGCCGCCTTACTCTTTTTTTTTTTTGTCATTGCTTGCCTGGCCTCTCATCCGATCAACAATCTGTCTACGTGGGCATCGTTCGATAATGCTGCCATCCTGGGGCACGCGGAGTGCACGAGCCATGGACGCACGGGCAGACGGTTGCCTAATATCAGTGAAAACAGTTGTGGGTCTTCCACACGATTACGCCAGAAACATGATCGAAAACAAACGCTGTCATCAAATATAACATAAATTCATTGGCTGCAGGAAAATGACGTCAAGGCACCTCTAGCCCCCTTCGGGAAAGCACATAAAGCGCCAGCTAGACGACCCACAGATATATCTGGTCGTGTGCAGAAAGACGTGTAGGGGTCCGCAAACATGACCATAAACTATGCAATATATAACAGCGCTAACAGATGTATCTTATGTATACAATGTAGCATATGCTATATTTCATACATATCAGGTTTCGCTCCCCCCTTTAGACAAAAATGTTTATTAACCATGCAAGAATGGCACACAACTCAATGTAAATGCATCAACAGCGTATAATATGATATCGCAGTGCCCAGCAAAATGTAATTAGGAGTCCCTGTGGTTTTAATATTTTTTGCAAACACCATTGAAGCCAACTGCGCAAGAAAAAAGAAAAAAAAAAGAAGCGTTTGGATTGTCATTTCTAATGGATGATTGAATTTGCTGTCCAGATACTGAGGGAGCAAAGAAAACGTGGCAAGGAGCTGACCTAAAGAGTTGATGGAGCACACGAGAAGAAAGACATTCCCAGTGCAATAACATCGGTGGATCTTCTTATGGAAGGAGTGCACGCGCGCCACGAGCGAAAAGGACAGAGGAGGATAGTGGGAAGCGGTACCAGGACATCAATGGCGCAACCTGATGCAAATCGTAGCAATATTTCGACCACTGTGATTTCGACTTTCTTTAAAGAGGCAATTCGATCGCAAATTAGAGCTAACACGAACACTGCTTCTTTCCGTGAAGGAAGGCACTGATACAGCGCCCCATTGTCGTAGCCTTCATATGTACAACACCATGCGAAAGCTTGATCCGTTTTCATGAGTGGAAATAAAATATCTTCATTCTCATGTACATGTGCGTGCGTGCGCGTCTCAATGTTCGCCGCTCTGTTGCCTCAGTTATCTTGAATATAGAATAACCAATTTAACGCATTTGTATTCGTACTGTTGGATTAATTAAATTCAGGATTGCCTTTTAGGGGTTTGACTGTGGAACAAACGGGTTAAGGTACTGAAATGCCGACGCGCGCTAAAACATATTCCCCCCTGAGTGCCGTCAGCTGATTGACTAAATGGGAATTTTGTCTCAACTTAGATAGAACGGTGTATATGTTCCTCTCGAGCTTTCGTCGGAACTATTTTGGTCCCCCGATGCCGAATATACACGCTTTCACTGAGGATGACGAGAACGAGACATACATAGTCGAAACGTAAGTCAACTGCTTTATCTTCCCCTGGTAGTTCAAAGGGGATAAGCATAAAAACACACGCATTCAAAAAGGCATAGTTCCTCTTCACGTGGCAGTTTGGTTAAGTGCGACCAGAGCGCCATAAGTACGCTGATGCCCTGTGTGCATAAAACAGTGCACATTGTTTCGAGACAATCGACCAAATTCGACCGAAAGTATGCAATACACCTACGCTCCGCTTCATAAGCTGTTTGCCGCATTACGAAAGGTAGGGCCAATCAGGACGGCACGCATTTCATAACAGTACGTCTCATGTGCCCACTTACCACGGTACAAGAATGCGCTCGGAACGCAATCATTTTGCGCTCGTAATCGTCATTGGCCAAAGTCGACCTTACCTTTAGTACCAGCTCGTGAAGCGGAGTATAGGTATTCAGTGTGGAGTGAGGTTTAAATGAGCCATCAAAAGGAGTACGAACGACAGTACAAAACAAAAAGGAAGCCTACGAGGATAAGAGTACGGCACCGCTGGGATGCCCCGATCGATATGACGAGCACGAAAGCCAGGGACAGCGGAAAAACTACTCACTCACGCCACTAACTTTAGCAATGACGGAGCCCAGGCCATGGCGTCATCCAGCCGCGATCCTCGGAACGTTTCCACGGATGGACGAATACGGTGAACAGCAATATGCAAGGGCTGTAGAAGTGTAGGAGGGTTATGATGAAAGGAATGTGGAGTAATCGTCTCACTATTGGTGGATACCTGACCCAGGTAGTAAAAAAACTAACAAACAAAAAACAATGGATTAAGGAGGTAAAAGAGGTGAGTGGGAAAGAACTGCGATTAAAGTCCCAGCATGCTTTCGTGCGCTCCTCTTGAAAATAAAAGCTAACCGCCATGTAGAATCAAATCATCTGAGTCTACAGGTGCGATCACTAGTTCGAAGCATGAACGAGAAAAAAGAAATTCCGTTACTTGCGTCAGAGTGAAAAGGCACGGTTATGTACCATCCTGTTCTGCCTAATTTCTTGGACTGAAAAGAAAAAAAGTATTCCATCATATGTGCAATCAGCCACATTTGGTTAGCAACAAGAGAAAGCCAACGAAGGAGGTTATGTATAAGCTTGCTTTTAGGGGTATAAATATAAATAAATTTGAATGTGACCACGCGTACCAGATAACGAGTTTTGAAGATACGCAGTTACTGTGAACAGACAGGCAGTCCACGTTTATTTCAGCAGATGCTACAAATAAGAGTGAAGATTCTAATTCTCCTGTAAACAGCAGCTATAAAAGAGAGTCGCGTTTCTGGATAAAAAAATAAAAAAAAAAAACTATTCCGAGGCCATAAGCAGGAAAGTTCAAATTAATACTGCTAAAGAAACGCATTTGCTTCGCCATAATGTAGTCGTAAAACGCCTATCATACCAACCGATGAATACCGTCCATGCATTTTATAATGTAAGCCAAACTTATAAACTTATAATGTAAACTATGAACTCATAAAATAAAGATTCAAAATGAAAACATCAGTGAAGAGTCCCAGCGCTTATGCCGGGGCAATCACTAACCGGCATCATGGGACGATAGATGCCAGAGGTAGAGAGATGATCAGTTTGACACCGCGGATGGTTTGTTACATATCCGTCCTATCTAATCATTAACGTGACCAGTGTAGTCCAATGATTATTCATCCATACAGCGTCTCTATGAAAGACGCGATGCTTAACTGATTTATTTATAGGAAGGGAAAGGCTTAAACTTGCCATTCTCGCATCCCCCACAAGAAACTCAAAAGCAAGAGGCAAACACACACGAAACAAAAGTACAAGGGACAAAGGGCTCTATTTCAAACCACGGATCAAGCACACTTCCATTTTCCTTGCGGCATTTGCTCCGCAACCAAGAACAAACAGCACGAGGTAAACGTGGAGGGACAATGGGTCGTAAGGAACAACACGATGAGTGACATATATGTGAGCTTCGGAACTGTATAAACATGCAAACATCTTCTCGCTCTTTCTTCCTTTTTCTCTTTTTTTACACACACACACACACACAAAATAGGAAATATTCGTTACAGGACCGAGAATGTGAAAAACGGGTTTTGTTTTTGTTCGTTAGAGGACGTTGCAGCAGAACTGCAGGAACAGCGGTATAGCGACATCAAACGGGCGTCTCGTTCGGGAAGGAGCCCTTGCGACCTTTCACCGGCGTTGCCGGCGGCTTGGAGTTGGGCGATTCTGGCGGCGTGCTCTTGGCCGGGCTGTCCTTGGAACTGAAGCGTCCCAGGAGAGATTTCTTGCTACCTTTGTCTTTCTTGGCCGACAGGGAATTTGAACGCTGCGTTTGAAAAGACCGCGTCACAGTTTAGAACTTCGCCAGCCATTTTCTCTCTCGCTCCTTTCATATATAGTGTTATTCTTATGGAGTGGCATTTTATTTTTTACGCATAACCCTTGGCTCTATGATGGGGCGCCGTAATGTGTCTGCCTCAAAACTCTACACCTCATGAGCGTGCTGTATTCTGCGCTCATGGATATTTATATTGAATGAAGTCAGCAGTGCTATTCAAGGCAAGCACAAGACGGGACTACAGAACAAGGCGCTTGCGTTGGTGGTGTTGAAAAAAAAGTACGCGCCAACTGGCGTACAAGAAGGTTTCCCTGATTTGATTTATACCTACATATGTCGTGCTGGTAGTTTCCAGAGAGAAAACTTTCAGCTATAGCTTAAAATTCTATTGACCGTTGCTTATAGTTTCGGAGTGCCCGGTGATCAGCTGCAAGTGAAAAATTGCGCTTTTGAAGGTGGCATGTTGCAGGGTGCGTCTAAATAATTCGGCAGCCAAATTAATGGTTTCATGTTTACAACAATGACATTACTTTCTTAGCCAGACTCGTCGGGCTGCTCTCAGCTTCAAATAAGGGATCACTTATAACTTTCGCAGAAATATGGCCACGCAAAAACAGCTCCAATCATTGCTTGCTCGAACGGCAGCTCACTCGAAAAAGGGGAAAATTCTAACTTTTACTGGCTAGGCCATAAGTACAATATCCGATGACGCATTGCTATCAAGAGATTTTAGCAGAGTGAAAGCTTAAGAAGTGGGACATCTGTATACCCAGTAGCCAATGAACACGCAATGCTGTGAGTCACGATTCGTGACAACACAGCCAGAGTCTCATCGAAACACATAACCTTAAAAATATTTTAGATGGGAACTATAAATAAACTAGCACTTCTCACTAATACACTATACAAAAACACGAGGATGACCCCATTGTAAACAGCTGCGCTATGAGATTAAATATTGAGAATTTGAAGGTTAGATAATATGAGAATTGCTTGCTTTTTTCTTTCCCTCTCTTGTTTGTCGTTTATCTCGCTACTGCTCGTCATGTGGTCCACTTTTGCACAACAGCCTGTAGGTTCCTGTTCAACCGAGGGGAACGTACATACCGCCACAGGTCAATGTAAAATGTTTAGAGAGAGAGAGAGAGAGAGAGAGAGAGATTTGCAATTAACCGTTAGGAAAGCCTGTTTTCCTTTCAACCCAGGTACTCCTATTCCTTGTTTTTAAACGCTTTCTCGCTCACCTCGACGCGCGCCCGTTCCTGGACCGGCTCCAGCGTCTGCTGTGCAAGCACGGGCCTTCTTTCAGACGAACTCGGCGACGGTGTGTCGATTTTCTCTTTGCTGCTGGAGCGAAACGCCTTCGACAGCCTGGATCTCAGGGTTCCAGACTTGTCTTCTTTGTCTGCGCAAGAGCCAAGAAGAATGCATTCACAATGAGGAGCGAGAAATAGGAGCTTGTTTCCTCCATCAGCCGGGCTCTAATTCCAGCTCTCATGGTCGGAGAAATGGTGGGAGCATAATGGCGCCGGTACTCACGGAAGTAAGAAAAAAATACTTCTCTTCTTTGGCCGTGAACCTCCACATATTGACTGCTACTCAATATTACGATGCAACGACCTACGGGCTAACCTCTGATCTGGAGATTTACTGCGATAAACTTGGAAGATACCTATAATTACCTTTGCAATTGCATAAGAGTCTCGTTGTGAGCTGCCAGATACGAGCACATGTACCCTGCACTACCACGTACATAATGCATCAATGCATCAGCCGCACAGGTTTTTTAGCTTGATTGTAATATTTTCTCTCCCTCTAGAGGGATATTTTCCTTTTTCTCTTTACACAAATCGAAACTGGCTCTTCTTTATGTAGTACCAATGTCTGCCAATAATAGGTGGCAATTGTGCGGCAGCGAAGGCAAAGACTTTTCGCGCCAATATATACTGTCGTTTAATTACATCGATCTATCGTAACACTTGACAGCTGGGCGAAATGAGGCAAATTATACAAGGCAATGATGAAAATGTTCTTGACATTGTAGCACCGTAACTGCTGTTTCGCTTGCTACACTTATATGGTGCGCCTTGGACCGTTTTTCCGAACGTCCGCAGGGCGTCAGGGTTAAAAAAATATTTGCGGTGGCACTGTCAAGCAACGCACATCTTTGCAATGGATAGGAGCTGCTTTTGAAAGGTTTTTTTTTGCTTTTTTTTTGGAGGGGGGGTAACTCTATTTCGCTTTAAGCACAGCGACTTGGTTACAGGAAGACAGTCAACCGCAACTGAAGACTTAGTATTTGAAGATCGAAGGATAACGTTATTAGAATAAACTGCCCCAATCTGAGGAATGTGTAAGCATTAGCTTATAAAAATGGAATAGTCTGGCGCTGGATAAGCTATGTTTCGTATGCACCTTGGATTATAATGATATGAATCTGAACCAGTCTCACCAGCGCCAGAATTCCTGCGACAGACTACCTAGTTTCCTTTCGCTTCATAAAAACTACTGAAAAATGCGTTAGACGCCGTAGTGGAGGGCGCCGGAAATTTCGGCCACCTGGCGTTTTTTAACGTACATTGACAGTGCACAGCCCACGGGAACTTTGCTTTTCACCTCCATTCAAAAAGCAACCACCGTGGCCGGGATTTGGTCCCGCATTCTTCTGTACAAAAATTGAGTGCGCTAACCTTTGCAATTCTGCGGCGGAGCGAAACATATTGCCGCCTCATGTCATCAGCAAACACAATCGTACCTGAATCATGCTTTGGTTCAGGGGTTGACGGTTTCTTGAGTAGCTTTAGGCGCTCCTTGAGCGTCTTGCGGTGCTTTGTCGTCTTGGTGACGTCTTCGGTGCTTCCCGGATTGCTGGAATCGTTCTCCGAGTCAACCCGCTGCAAAGAAAATGTTTAAGCGTAACGTTTTGATCGGGAAAAGTGGCAGAAAAGAATTTAACATTTAAAAGCAGACAAGCAAACGATGCTCGAACACTTTGTCCGTCTTCACGTTTCGAATCACAAAACTTACGATGGTGAAGAAACTAATATCAAGGTCCGCACAGGGGCGTAATGAAAGAAGGGAATGTCGGCAATGAACTTGTGGTCGATCTTAGGAAAGGAATGTTGAGTCTAGTTTTACTTTTTATCAAATGTGGCTTGAGTGCCAGCCTGCGCACGGTTACAAACTTGCACTGCAAGGTGAAAGCAAAGTGGTTGCTAACTCTGGACTTAATTCGTACTGGACTTTCACACGTGAGCTCTCGTCCGCACGAGCAGTCTGCTTTACTAAGTATGCGCCCTAGTCACTTATATATATATATATATATATATATATATATATATATATATATATATATATATATATATATATATATATATATATATATATATATATATATATATATTGGTCGGCATTAGCTTTGTTGTACATTTTGTTGCTTTACTTTATCGTTGTATTTGTGTGGTTGACATAATAGAGCCCGAATATATACGCGCCTTGACCCCTTTCAACACCAATTGCATATTCTGTTGTCTGCTTTATTCTTTCATGACAAAGGCATTGAGCACAAGTGAGTGACTGAAATTTCCGTGACACATGCTAGCTGAGCTTACACGAATGTTATTGGCAATTTTTTGCACCAATAGGAAGCTCTGCGAGCAAGTTCCGTGAAATGTCCGGATGTCCACCTCGGATGTCCGTCGGACGTACGTGGGGTGTTATCCGGAGTCATAAACGATAGTCCGAGACGGATGTCCGCGGTGTGTATGTCAAACAGAAAAGCATTTCCGTCGGACGTCCGAACCTCTCAAAAAGGACGTCCGTCGGTTGTCCGTACACCAATGGCCGACTGGTTTTGTAAGAAGTATATGCTGGACAAGTTCATTCTGAAGAGATGGTGGTTCGCTCTTTTTTTTTTGTGCCGTCTTTTTTTCCAGTCCCATTTGTTGGATTGTCAACTACTCTCAAGCACCAGAACTAGAGACAATTTGAATGGCAAAGGCTGGCGAGCGCTGAAAGGCCCCTTTCAAAAGGACGGTCTTGCAATGTGGCAAGGTGGGTCCGAAAAATGGCCCTTTTTAATTCGCGCCGATAGCATACGTAGGCGTGACGCCAATCAACGCCACAAAACTGTCTTTAACCCCCCCCCCCCCCCCCCCTCCTTTTCGCTCAGCGGCGTTGGGGTGCCCATGAGAACTGTAATGTTTTGTACGTATGGGCGTTTAATGGAGCCTTTGCTACCAGGGTACATCTTGGACAGCAGATAGAGCCCTAGCGGGAAATCAGAAGATGGTATCCTTCACTCCCCCCCCCCTCCCTCCCCCCTCCCCCCAAATAAACTCGGCGGCAGCGATAGCATAAAGTCTCGATGCCACGCGATCGTCTGGTTACGAACTATCGTCATACTCTCGAGCCCGCTCACTTTAATCGTGTTGATGTACATATTACGCAATGCGCTTTTGACGTCAGTGACAATCTTGAACAATGCGAAAATTCTTGTACGCCGCTACGCTCATTCTCGAAAAATCAGGTTGCCTCCGGCATTGCAAAAAGATAAGGTCGAACGCTAGCGGCTTTGAACAAAGACGAAAAGAAACAAACATTTGGAACCTTTGTGGAAATAGTACGGAACGGTAATCACGGTAACGGTAATGAAGAAAAAAGGAAAACAAAAAATTCAGTGACCACCATCCGGCGTGCATGCAAGAGTGCAGGCGATACTACGAATAGCACTCACGCAGTGCGGGTTGAAATGTGTGACGTCACAGAGGATACGCGGCGGAGCGCCGTCTGCAATGCAGGCTGCAATATTAAAAAACACGTCTTTTTTTTTTCTTTTTTTACGATTGACACAGTGGTCGTCCCTCATGCCGGTGTGCTCGAGGAAGATATGTTACCGCACGTAAGCGATAGAGTAAGGCATGTTTTCTTCAGCATAAGGCGCGGTCACACTCAGTGGGCTGCACAGTTATAGGTTCCTTAGCTTATCGACGCACTGATCTTTCGAATTACACCGGTGACGACGCCAGCACGGCCAACGGTCGCCTATCACCGTAGTGTGAGGTCTTTAGCCCCGCGCCGCCGACGGAACTGATCAGCGGATGGTCGTTGGATCTGTTTTGGTCGGATCGGAGGCAGAGCGAGAACTTGACGGACACCTGATGAGCGAACAGCCTGAACAGCTGCGCTTGTCTCTAGCTTAACCGCGTTCGAAAAAAGAAAACAAGAAGCTACACTGTATATGTTCCCCCTTGCCATCAGCAATGACTTTAGCCAGAAATGTTCGTCGGCGCCGAACTGCCGGCTCGTTCAGCGACGAGTAGGCCTATAGCGCGAGTACGCGGGGTTCGGGTTTAGAGTTTCGGCGATTACGGAGCGCGCATTCACAAGCTTTAGCGGTTGCATGTGGCCATCAAGTGTAATTCTGACAGTAGCGACCTCAAATCGACGACTGCTTACATAACAAGCGAGTGCACATTGAGCGGGATGCGTCGATATGTGACCCTGTCTAGCAAGCATAGCCGGCAGCTGTCGGTGATGAAGCATTCACGGCGCTTCTTACAGCGCAGTTGCAGTTTGTGAACAAATAAAGGTGCAACCGATGCGAAAAGAAGTAGATAGTTTTGGTATTGCTAGCTCAGCTTGCATTGTATGACGTGCGAACGAGCAGCATACATCCGGTCATTGCAAAAGCTATGTAAACAAACACGCTGAGGGCGCAGTCGTAATCCGCGAATCGGCGCGTTCCTGCGGAAGTTTAGGGTTCACACAGTAAATACTAAATGCTTACGTTGAAGCACTCACGAGGCATATGCTGAACAAGCACCAGAAAAACGCAAGGTACGTTAGGCTCGGGAGTCGGTCGTAGTGTAGTCGCGCGTGCGGCTGCGGGGAAGGCGAGATGGAGACGGCGGCGGACGGGAGGCTCTTGTTCGGTGCGGGCATGCAGTGAAGAGCAATCGAATCGCGTTGGGTTTTGCGATGACGGAACTGAAGCGGCGGCGGCACATGCTTTCGTGTGCTGGCCGTGGCCAGACTGAACATAGTTTTGCAAAAATGATGACTGTGACGTGATGTAATGTGGCGTGTCTGTGATGTGACTGTACTAACTCCAACCATTCCTCTCTCACAACTTTTATATCTACTCACCCCCTTCCCCCAGTGCAGGGTAGCAAACCGGTTGCTGTTACGGTTTAACCTCCCTGCCTTTCCTCCTCATATTACTCCTCGTCCTCCTTTACAAGCCAAAAATAACTAAGTCCGACTAACACGCATATATAACAGCAATTCAAGAGGTGGCGCTTCGTTGAAAAGTTTTGTCTACTCCTCTAATGTCGCAAGGTACACTCTCTCGTCAACGTATGCTTGTTGAGATTTACTCTTTGTTCTTGGACCGAAAGAGCTCAACAGTCAGGAACACATGCTACCCCTCCCCACTTTAGTGGCGCATGTACACGACCGAAGGAAACGTGGGACAAGTGCCTTGTTATATGCGGGAGCACTTGTTGCTAAAACAAGCTAACTCTCATAACGTAAGAATGATATGCTTCTGATTGTATGCCTAAGTTATACAGCATGAGCCCGTCGATTTCGGCCTCCTCGGCAATCTCTAGACGAAGCCCAAAACAAGTCCGAGGATCACTAAGGTCGCATACTATAGTGAAGGCCTCTCAAAGAAAAGAGAATATGTGAATAAAATAGTTTTGTGAAGAAAAAAAGGAAAACAAAAAATTCAGTGACCACCATCCGGCGTGCATGCAAGAGTGCAGGCGACACTGCGAATAGCAGACGACATGGGGATGATATCTCGATACTTTTTCCTAAGTGAGCTCCAGGTGAAGAAAACAAAATATGCTTTAACACGACAGCATTAAACACGACAGCGGCCCTGTCTCAAGATTGTGAGCGTTGTGAGCGAGAGTCGTGAGCATGGCTCTGGAAAGTATGGACAGCAAAACTCACTTATAAAATACCGCATAAAACAATATATCGAATACAACAATGGACTACTCCGGCCCAGTCAGTTTTTCGTGTTTTCTTTGGCAAAATAAGCCGCTTAGACCAATGCTTTCATAGTACATTATCGATCATAATAATGAAATCCGATCAATGAGAGCCAACCTAAAAGAAATAAAAGCACGGCGAAAAGGTCAAAACTACGCCAGCCAAACTCCGCTCGCAATGCGAAAGTACATGCATGGAGAGTTAGCGGAGTCGATTGATGGGTTGACCCGATGGTGCGAAAGAGTAAAAATCATGTGACCACGCATACAGACGAATGCGCGCCGGGGACGCAGGGGAGAAAAAAGACAAGCTTTAAGAATTCTCCTTCCGTGGAGCAGTCCTTATTAACGTTACTGAGGGTGCGCATTTTGTAAAAATGCACCTATGCGTCGACGCCGATGCATCGCTGCATAGGACCCTTGTGCGCTAAGATAACTCAGTCAGTCACTGAAGTGCATACGCCTATATCTAGCACGATTTTAATGAGAAGACATTTCTTCTCATGAGTGGCGCCACCAGAGTGCGTCAGCGAAGCGCTTCCACACCAACTGCCAATCATTAATGAGAAAAGAAAGCCGTGCCCACACCAGGGCCGGCTTGCACGATAAAGTCCGAGCTAAGTCCAGACTTAAATGGTGTCTTTAGAAAGACCAAGCTTATTTAAGACAGCTCGTGTTCCGAACGTCGAACGCTTCGGGTTCATGTTCACCAGAGTGGCTTTTTAGAACCGCCTCAGCAACCACTTGGGGCATTTTTCCTCGTAACACAATCTTAAGCCGCAAAAAGCAATGGCACGGATTTTACACAACGCAAAATTGACGGAATGTGTACATCTTACAGCACGGACAGTGCCAGCGCATCCCTGTATTTCCCTAATTTCTCTACTTAGACACCTGGCGTCTTTGTGTCTTAACCAAGACAGCACTAGAGTCGTAATCATACAAGCGACTTATTCAAGTCAGGACTGAAGCCCAGTCTTGACTCCAGTCTTAAGCGGCCATGCTAGTGGCCTATTCTTTAGACTCCAGTTAAGTCTGGACTTAGCTAAGACAGTCTTAAGATTGTTTTGTGTAAGCGGGCCCAGGACTCGAACCGCCGTCCTTCCATGTCCCAAGCAAGTGCGCTAACCACTACTCTACGCCAACCATTTTTTTTTCTTTATTGCATGGAAAAACTTCCGTAAGAAAAAGGAAAAATCTCCACTCACTTAAACTTGTCCATGTCTGAAGTTATCGGGCTGCTTAATACGAGCCCGCGATATTCCTAGCCCAACAATGCACCATCATCAAAACATTAAAATTCTGGGAGGCAAACACATGCATCTAGATACGGCATCCAGTGTGGAGGTTCTTCACGTGCAGCATACACACTCCTCACCAAAGCACACTGCTCCCGAAACACGGATTTGGACGATCTTGGTGGCTCTGCACGCCTGTCCATCATGCGGCTTTTCCAAAGACTGAATAGTTCCATCAACACAAATAGATCGTAAGGCACGACAAAGTTTTTGTCAGAAGGCAAAAATCTAATTGCATATATATGTTGTAATTTCTCTCTACGCCGACCACCTGCGAACATGTCCATAATTATCATTGTTTACAGCGTAAAGGCGCTGGAGGGAGTTGAGAGAAACAAACAATTAACTTAAATTCAAAATAAAACAAAGAAACAAATAAAAAACGACAACGCGCCTATAGTTTCGCAACCTAGACAGCAACGCCCAGTCTTTCGCATTCCTCCAGTGCAGGTTCTGCACTGCTCTCAAAGTTTAGTTTTTTTCTTTCTATGGCCCCTGTTGCCTCGGCCTTGCAGCTAACTAAATTTCCAGTCAGGAATTTCTTCTCGAAAGCAGGCTTTATCCAGAATATTGCAAAGCAAAAGTTCGCAAAGCTTTTATCCATGTTATGATGATGGCGGTGTGTTGAAACTTCAAGGAACCTTGTGTGTTGAGATGTAGTCGCGAAAAAATGAAGATTTCGCCGACGAGGTGATCCTCTTGGCTGCAAGCTATGCTGACAGCAACAATGAACAAGTAGCTATGCAAAAGACTCCTTAAATTCGATAGAGTCCTTCCGGAACTTCATTTCTGCAAAAGGTCTCCACTTTGGCATGTGCAGTAGTTAGGCACCTTGCAGGGATATGTTAAAAAATATTCCATGAACCAGTCAAAGCTGACTGATACCGATTTTTCGAAGCGACGAAATCAACACAGTAAGCTGCTTCCTGTCATTATATGCTATTTAAACTTCTCATTTCCTTTGGAATCACCCGGTCATAAAAATAATAGGTATTAGGAATATTTACACGGCACTTCAATGTTGTTTTAAGTGGGTTTGATTGCATTTGGCGGATGACCTGACCAGACGCTGATTGGTCGGCGGGTTGAGTGACGTAATGGGACCACATGACCGGTTCTAGTTGTCGGGAGCTGTCAACTCTGACTTCTATTTAAGGACGGCATGGTGAGAAAAGAACAAGATTGCGCTCCGGCAAACATATGCTCTCTTTAGGGGCTCCCTGTTCTGCGTCGACGGCCTCTTTCTTTTCCAAACTCACTTTGCTAACACGTTTAAGTATGCTGAGTGCATTATGTTGGAGTATGCGGCTGTAAATGCATGCGCGTTGTTTACTGTCATTCATGTGTTATCCACGCGAACTTTTTCAAACCCGCTCTGCTGTGCGAATGCCTTGATTGAGTCAATGAAAATCTGGGGGTCCGGTTTGTAGAATATATAAATAAGAGAAATGAGAAGAGCCTGAATGCTCACCCCCGCGGGTCTACTGTATCGCCAGTGCCTGGGCGGTTCGGAGACCACCGAAGCGTCCGAGTCGTAGCCCGTGCGTCCACCCCGGAGGCTGCCCTGAGACCCGTACGGGGTGTACACCAGGCTGTCGCCGGAGCCCCAGATCCTGAGGTCGGCTGCCGCCATTCCCTGACCCAGGGACAGGGTCTTGGCGTGCATGGAGCCGCGCGTGCGAGGGGGAGCCCGGATGACGGGTGGGGCGCCGGGCATCAGACCTGCGGCCGCCTGGTTCGCCATGTCCGTCGCCGACAGAGCTCTGCACGCACGACGATACATGGAAAAGGCACACAGTGGCCATTCATTCGCCCAACTGTGCTAAATTGACAGGACCACATATGGCACTTTGTTAAGCCAGATGAGGCGGTACTTTGCTCTGCGTGTTTAGTACATTGTTTCGTTTTACTAATGCAGGCCACGTAGGTTGGAGCATCACACTGCAATTGTTGCTGCATGAGCTACAAATCAGGATGGCAGGTGGGTACAAAAAACACAGCAATGTTTTATGAGGTGTTATACTTCCCACTCGGATTTTAAAACACAGAGCGCCTTATGCAGGCATCCCATAAAGGTTTGAGATAGAAAATTTGCCGGATCTGAAACGAAAGTAGGTGTGTTTCCAGCCGTTCAAACATGCAAGCAACATGTGTGCATGGTGTATAGTTTTCAAACTTATAGTCAGGTATTCCACAGGCTTGCATTCGGCAAGATTGAAAGATGTGAATGCCAGAGGATCTACTTATATTCCTTCGTGCATGAAGTATGGCATAGAGCTGCGTTTCTAGGTGTCCTCGAGCAAACTTTAGTTCGTGGATTTCATGGTCCTCAGTTCACACATGAGCTCGCACAGCAGAGCTAGAAAAGACGTATGCATCAAGGATTCTTAGCACACCTACCTTCGGAATGATGTGGTTCGCCTGATCATGTCTTCGTCTCTTACAGGCTTGGAAACTTCTCTTAGACGCTCAGTTCTTTGAGAAACCTGAAAAAAAGCTGTATTTTAATATATTGTATGAAGAAAACGTACGACAGTGCTGATTTACGCCAGTGTTAAAATGTTTTTTATTTTTTTTTTATTATTATTTTTTAATCCTGCGCTTCCATTGTTACCTTACCTGCACTGTTTCCCGCGAAGTACGTAACTTATACTAAGACATTTTGGACATACTTTGCTGTGTAATGTTTTCACACATCGCATAATTTCACGCTAATACTCAATGTATCCGTAGTTCCTGCGGTTCTAGTTGTTTTCAATTAGAAATGCACCCATTTTGTTTTCTACGGCTGTCTTAACCAGTCGTTGTGAGCGCGGGACAAACTTCAGAACCAAGATTTTCTTGTGCATCGGAAGCTTAGGCATTTATATTCATATGCTCACAAAGGTATCTTACAATATTCCAGTTTCTTCACAATTACTTTAAAAAATGCCGTCAATTAGTCTTCTATGGCCGTTTTTTCTGTCTCGATGAGAGCGCAGAAATGAACTCGCGGTGCGTTTGAAGCTCACACCATTCCCTTCAACGTGTGCCTACAATATCCCACAGTTTTCCTCACAATTAAGAGACCCGAGAATTCTGGATCTGACAGCTCTGTATACAGAGGCTTAAAGAGCAGGCCCGCATTTAAGCGTGATTGACGCTTGAGGCCAGTGATCCAGTTTAGAGCTCAGAACTTGTGCACATCCTTACAAAGGTAATTAATGCAGATATGGAACCTTGCAACCAGCAAGGAGCTATAGCATGGGACATAAAAAAAATGATCTGATCGAAAATGTCGTATGTCAATACACGTTATATAACTGACGCTCAGTATTATCAATAGGTATTGCGACGCAAAACAAGAAAAAAAGGGGGGGGGGGGGGTGAGGAGGAGGGAGAGGCAGAGACCCGCACGAGTTTTCGCTCACAGTAGCAAGGTCAAATGTTCGCAGGTAAAAATATCCTTCTCTTGTGCATGTAAATCAAATGACATGGTATGCACGAAGGAATCGTGCAGAGTGTTAATGTGGACCAACACTTTAAAAGTGCTCTAACCTATTGGACCGTGAATGAAGAGCCAGTAATACTCTTGCACGTTGTACAGTGCAGGTACTACTACATGCGAGCGTTGTTTGTTGGGCAGCTAAATATTTCATAATAAATATTAACCTACTATTGAGACGCGCATACGAATGCATAAAGATTTAGTGTTTTAATAAAAATGAGCGGAATATCGAAATTTTTTGTAAACTTAGCCTTACTGTGAGCGACTTCTCTTTGATTCAACCCCCCCCCCCCCCCCTCCTTCCTCAAGCACGAAGCTTTTGCAAAGACTGCTGAGGTTACCAGGAGTGAGATATTTGCTCTAGTGCGACTGTACAACAAATATGGAAGTATAGAGTTAGCTCTCATGAGGACGTTAGACAGCATAAACACGGACGCACTTATGTTGCCCAACGTTTCCATTTTACACCCATTGTTGGAGACCCTTCCTTGCGCTGTCTGCATAAAGTAGCGAGATGACTTCTCTACGCTTTTCCCGTCGAATCTTTGTACGTACTTTCTTCGGCCTGATAATTAATTATTGAAACCAACTAATGGTCCTGTTAAGTGCTTAAAAATTACGAAACAAGATTCATAAGTAGTAAAAAACATCCTACGAAATGCACCCGACAAGCACGAGTTAATATCGCGCGATGACATCCAATCAATGGAGGCCAGGTTACAATGAAGAAGCAATGCAGAGAACGCCAGTGCCATGTGGAATGTGATCGCTTCTTAAAGAACTTCAGGTGGTCTAAATTATTCGGGTGCCCTCAGCAGCGGTGTGCCTTATACCAGGTTTCGGACTTTAAACACCATGTTTTATAAGTTTTAATATATATGCACCGCTCCTAGCTAAAACCTCGGTTCAATGTACACAAAATGCTCCCGCGTACGTGCGTAGACGCTATAAAGACCACAACAAATGTGCTCCGCACGCGAGCCCTTCTTTCAAGGGCCCAAATACAAAGCTATGCTCGGCGTGCACAAAGATGGAGTACTGACAACGAGCCCCTCAGGTCTCGCGTGACATCAGCAGCTCCGCAGACAGATGCACGTCATACACGAGAGGTCAACCGTGCTGCGGCCTCGACACACGAAGAGACGCTGACGCAGAGGCGGCCACGAAGCGACATGAGCGACCCGTTGTGGAATGGCGAAGCGCTATATGTGCACAGCGTCGTCCGGCAGCGTAATGAACTGCTCTGGGCTCTGCTCCAGCGATTCAAATCTGGGCGGCGGGGGCCCTTTCATAACAGCCGACTTGGACGCACTCCAGAAAGCTCCCGAAAGGTATTGCTACAGTGAGGAGGTGAGGGAATATGAGCGAAGACTTCGCCGCCGCTACCGACGACGAAAACAACTCTAACCAGCTACTCCTATTTGGCTACCATTGCAACAGCGACGATGATTTGAAAGCAGGCACAGCTAAAGACGGTTTTATCCATGTTCCACCAGAGTTCAGGACCTCCGAACCCCGCGTATGTTCTGTTGGGTGCTCTGACATATGTAATTTTCGAAAAGGGCAGTTTCAGTAGTGCGATGTCGCCTTTATAGGAACCCACCAGGAAAAGTGTGGGTAGATCGAAGGGAGGCGGGGGGGGTATGGTCGCTTCTTGTAGCGTTAGTCACTTTTGGTCATTTGTATACCCTTAAAACAAACCGAATAAAAAATAAATTTTTAGAAGGCGGCATTCATTGTAGTAGAAGCTGACTGCTTGGGTCGACATGGTAATATTAGTTTCGCTAACGAACTGTCCTTTAAAGCGTATACACAAAAGCCGACAAGAAGAAAATCGCGTTCAAGATAGTATTCCATCACCGCACTATAGTTGAAGTGATCACCAAATGTATAAGGTGGCGCTTCTTTTTATTCTTGTGTAATCAACCAATTGAAGACCTGGAGCGCGGTCAGACATTCTAATCGTGTTTTAAATGTATTGTGTCACAGCACGTACAACAATCAAACTTATGTTCTTAATATATAAACGTAGGCGCGAACTTTGCGCTCGACGAGCCAGTACTGAAATGTGCAAAGAAAGCACTGAGGAGATATGAGAAGAAGAGCTTACAAACGAAATACAGATAGCGCTTCGATGTGGATCTCATAGCGCGGGATGTCAGCGGGCAATTGCAATTGCTGCCACTTTTCCGGTAGAGCGCTCTTTGTTTGCTGTGTTACAATGTTTCTTTGTTGGCAGTGTGCTCCTAAGCGCCCTTTTATCCAACCAGTGATTTAGCAATGCACTGAAATCTAATAAGGCCGTCGTCTTAATTCGGCGTTTTGTGACGGATGTTTTGAGGCCCTGTACTCCAAGGACGCAAATCACTTTTCGAATTAAAGCAGCGGTTCTTGTAGCACTTTTTGTTGTCCCTTCAATAGCTCCACATCGACATCGATGTGTGTCCAAGCAAGGCTCCATTGTTTGCCCGTAGCTTCGGACGAACTGCATTCAACAATATCCTCCCTATCTAGGAACGACATCCTTAAGCTGCAGAAGTGCACGTGCGGTCGGCTCGGTAGTGCGTGAGAACGCCACACTTGCGGAGGCCTTGGCCGCGCGCGTCGCTCTTAATGATGTCCAAAGACAGTTTTCTCCAAGAAACAGCCCGTAGTATAGCCACGTAATGAATGATCCGTACGTACTGCTCGAATTATCTGCCTAGTAAAATTACGATTACAACACCTTAAGGTACGAACACTAAACAAATTGAAAGTGCACCCAGAGCTAAGTCATGAAGGTTTCTTATTTTAGTAGAGAAAGGCATATGGGGGGGGCACGCGTTCAGAAACAAAGCTGAGAAACCAAAATTAAATTAAAATATATGAATAATAAATCTAGCAAAAACAAACAGCATCTAGCCCAACACACTAAAATGCCAGCCATGAGAATACATTGACAGGTAAGCCGCCACAGCCTCTGCACTGCCAGTTCGCTATCTGACAATGACGAAGAAACGCTGCTTACACACTTACACACTCGTGAAGCCCCACCCTCCCTTCCCCTATTTCTCTCTTCTCTCTCTCTCTCTCTCTCTCTCTCTCTCTCTCTCTCTCTCTCTCTCTCTCTCTCTCTCTCTCTTTGCATCATCTGATTGAGGCGCTATCGAAGAAAGGCTTACAATATTTACGACGATGTCAATGCGCCTCCAATTTGCCCGGACGATTGATTAGTCCGCATCCTCCAAACCGTTTCTATTAACATCTACATGTTCGATCTAAGCAGTAAGCACTGCGTTCCCAATTTCAGTGTGGTATGCAGTAAAAAACCTCGCTATGACAGCCCATAAGGCGCTTCTACTTCTTACCTACTCCCTGGGCAAAGTGACCTACCTACCTACTTTACCTCATTATCTAAAGGACAGGCGGTAGAAAAAAAAAAATTCCAACATAGTGAAGCTACATTGTTTCTTCATTCATGAAGGAAAACATAACGAAATGTTTCAGCGTTTTCTCTGAAACCTGCCAAATAGTAGCGGCAGCAAATTGCAACAAATTATGGAAAACGTATGACAAAAGAAATATATTTTGTGCTGAAATGTTTTTTCTGAAGACACACTGAAGCGCCTTCACCCAATTGCTTTCGCGTAGTGCTAGCAGATCTGCGTTTTTTTGTAGCTATGTTGATGTATGGTCGGCGACCAAAGACGCCTTTTTTATTGAGATAGTGGGAAGAAAAATACAATAACTGCACAGAGAAAACACCGAGAACGGGAGAGGTTCATATTTGCTAAATGTAAATTTACAGGCTCTCCACGAACCTTATTTCTGTCAACATTCCGCCTCAAGAAACCCGCAGAAAAATGTCTCGATCGTATGACGTCTATATAATAAATATTAAACAAGCAACTAAATATCAGCATTCCGCCTTGTCTGAAAGTTTTCCGCACTAGATGAGCTCATGGCACCACCGAAGCTCTCGTCACAAGTCTTTGCCTAAACTGAGAATTTCTGACTCGAATTCGCTTCCAGAACGCACTTTTGAATCCTTTCTATCAGGCATTAAATCAATATTTATTTAGCTGACAAAATGATGCATTGATTTGCTTACTAACATGAAAGCCTTAGCTTGTTGGTAGTTGAGTATTTGTTGAGTTTTTCTAATTATTTTTGTTTCTTTTAATTGCGTGTTGATTACATTGAAGAAGCGATCATCATTTCTTTCTCTTTTCTTTGTCCAATTTTTAGTCTTCTGAGTTCACGCGATTGCATTCGTCTGTTTTTTAGCTCTGGGGTTGTCTTGTTTTCATTTCCATGATTGATAGCAGCAGAACGTTGCCCTGTAGTATTTTGAAATAAACAACAAATAATATGAAACGTTTCCCATGATGTCAAAACCAAGGAGAATTCCGTGATAGCCACTTGCAAAGAAATGCCGAATGGGCTATTACTTCAAAGAACGGCGACGTAAGTATGTGACGTCATCATGTTTCCCTGAAAGAAAAAAAATTAATGGAAATCTATTGATTCAGTTCTATCGGAAACAATGCCTATTTTGAATGACGTTAAGCTGCAGGTGACGACATAATCAAGTGCCAGCACGATGTAATTCCCTTCGCCAACCTTATCAGTAGTATTAAACATTTTGATAAAACTATTCAAATAAACTGGTTGCATATATATGACATCCAAGGGTCGATGCTCTTCGAATAAGACTTTGCGCTCACCTTCTGAAGCAAGGCCACAAGTTCGTCCTTGGGCGTGGAGCCAGTGCGCAGTGGCCTCTGCGCTGCCTTTGCCTTTCCTTGGTCAGCGGCGAAGATGCCTTCGAGGCGCACCAAGTCGCCCATCTTCTTCACGTCCTCCACCAGGTCGGTGACCAGAGCCTGCACGTCAATGGTCGCCGCAGCCCGATGCCGAAGGTCCTCGCGCTCCTTGTCCAGACGTTCCTTCTCTCGGCGTAGCCGTTCATAGTGGGTTTTCAACCTGCCATGCGTGTCTTTCAGCTCCTCAAGTTCCGTCTGAAGCTGTGCGGTGCAAAGAAGTCACCGGTGTCTCAGTATCCGAGTTTGACAGGCACGACAGAGCGGTATGTCTCAGAATGGCACAAAAAGGCTCTGTCATTTTCTTGTGAAAACCTTTGCCTTAGCAAGAAAATTATTTGCCTCGGGGCCTTTTTAGAACATCGGAATTTCATGTATTTATTTATATCTGAAAAATAAACCCTTTATTTATTTGTATTAGAAAATGCAGGCTGACACACTTCCGTCTGACCAAAGGCATCTCTGCCTCGACAAAAATGGCCAGCGTCGAGTACAGAAACTTGACATCGTACAGTACAGAAACAGTACAGAAACTACTCGTTGCGACAGATTTACCTGAATACATGCTGCAACTATTTGCATTGTATCGATCAAAAAATATCAATGAGCTCTGTCAACATGGTTCTATGGCGCTTCAACAAATCACGCACGATGCATCTCGTTCATTGCCAAGTGAAACTGATTACCTAAGACTAAATGCTGCGTGCTGCGCGGCACAGGCGAGCGATATTCATGGAGTCATTAATATTCTGCAGTTATAGGTAAACGGTTGTAACGCACTCTTTACATTTGTGCGTCTAATTTCCTCTTCTATCTGGAATGTGTTAGATTGTGCAGGGAGTGGCCATGTCAGACTGTGTGGTTATTTCGCGTTAGGCGTGCGAAACTTGCCAAGAAATAATTCTCGTTAGGCGAGCTAGCATACAGTCTGCGGTGTGGAACGAATGATTCGTGCTGGATTTTTCCCCATTCGCTAAAGAGCCGGTCCCTTTAGAGGGCTTGCGAACTTAGTTGCAGGAGCTCTACGAACCTCAAGGATGTCTTTAGTGACGTCATCTTGGCCTCCTTCGACCTGCTTGCGCAGCTCCTGGATGGTCTTGGCAGCAGCCTCTCTCTCCGCCTCCCGCTGCGCCTCTGCACTCAGGAAGCGCTGCCTGAGGTCGTTTAGCGCTGTCTGCGTGTCTCCAAGCACCTTCTGTAGATCTGAGCGCTCTTTCTCCCAGGCGAGCTCCAGCCTGGTCTTGGCGTAAAGCTTAGCAGAACCCCTGCTGGCGTCCAGGATGTTTCGCTCCTCATACTGAAAGATATGGAACAAAAGGCTTGTGAAATTGGGGCAGCATAAAAGCAAACTGTACTTGGAGAAGGGTAGGGCAGTGGACAGTGGTCTTGGGGGAAAAGTAGGCATGATCGATTTGGTTGTTAGAGTACGCGCTCTGATTGGTTGGGCGCGGGGACAAAAGTATCATATACTACTATCAATTCACAGTCCCTTCGCACCTCTGGAGAAAAATGAAAAATGTTGTGGTGTTTACTTTGAAATAATTTGAGAACTTAAAGACTGTAAGATTTAATAACGATCTACGATTGACATTTCTCGAAAGCATTAAAAAAAACAGCTTCAACTAGTAGATGACACGGTTTCATTGATAATTCCTGTTACACTAACGAAAATTATCATTTGATCATTTTCCTTTTTGTGGTGTACGTGACGCTAGGCGATCATATTATTTCAGTTATATAAGATTTTTTTCAGAATGGTTCGCTTGTCCCCTAAACGTAACATGCTATAAAACTGTGTTAAGTCCGGACAAAATGATCTCACCTGGTTAAGTTTTGATTTGAGGTTGGAGAGCTGTATTTCCCAGGAACTCTTGTCAGCTTCCATCTGAATGCGGAGCTTGCGGTTATCCGTCAGTGACTCCTCCAACTGGTTCTTCAGATCATCGGCATACACCCGGAGCTCATCGGCCTTCTTTTGCATCGCGTCGAACTGAAAAGAGAAGAACCACGCATAAAGAGCACATAACCGCTTGCTTGAGGTGTATTAAACCAAGCGCAAGCTAATGTCAGCGCTGCATTCTCTCCACAATTTGCGGCTTATTACAATATGTCTACGTCATGATCGTGTGCCAATGCCTTCATTTCCCACTGAGTATATGCTGAGTTTACAAGCGCAAGAAAGTCACAGAGCTGTATTTAATGACCACTCGGAACCACTGACAGTTGGACACCTCTTATGAGCCAGGTTGGCAAGCTGGTCTACTAGACAGCAATCTGAATTTTCCTCTCCAGTTGTGCATCTAACGATAGCGTGTTGCATCAAGCGTCGACACAAGCTTATCGCTCTTCTCTCCTTGTCAAACGACCATGAAGGTATCATTTAAAGTAGACGCAGACCGCATCATCGTAAATAAGCCTACTGCAGTACAGATACCTCTCTCGTTTCGTTCCATTAAGCATTGTCTAGGTCAGTTGCGACCACGCTATTTCATCACACATCCACATATCTCATCCCCATACCGAACAACCTGTCACCCCTTCTGTGTTTATAATCTCTTTCTGTATCTGTTCTGTTACTTCAGGGGCCATCGGTTACCCTCAGTTTGCATTACATGCCTTTTCCTTGCCCATTTATTCTTGGTGATTTTGAACAAGACGTCATTAGCTCACGTTCGTTCCTGAACTCACTCTTATCTCTACGCGCCCTTTAATATCACACCTGCAGTTCTTCCTTCCTAGTCGGAAAAAAACTACAGAAAATTTTCTGATGTTACGACAGAATTTCTGTGCGGTTTTTGACGGGGAACCTGTTGTGACAACAGAGCATTCTGTAGTAACATCAGAAATTTCTGTAGTTACAACAGAAAAGTGCTACAGAAAAGTACTACAGAACTACAGAAAAATTTGATGGTTACAGCAGAACTACAGGATATTTTGTCGTATTTTTGACACAGTTCTGTAGTTTTTCTCGACTGGGCCTTAATTTGCTGCGCCTTCGTCCATTGAGCAACAAAAGGTTTCGTTAGCCTCCAAGGTCGTGCCTTACAGGTGCAGTGAACCCATCAAAATAAGGGCATAAAATGTGCGCGTACCGCCTCCTTCCCTCTGGAGCGCTCCTTGCGCGCCGAGCTGGCTCGCAGTTGCTCGATCTCGCGTGCGGCCTCGTCCAGCTTTTCCCGGCACTGGTCCCTCTCACGTGCCAGCGAGGCCATCTGAGCCTGCAGAGCCTGCAGCTCGGCGCCCATGTAGTTCACGCGTCCCTCGTAGTCTGCCCTGAGCGCCGCTTGTTCGGCCTTGTGCACGTGGCCCGAGTGCTCGAGTCGAGCTCGCAGCTCGTGCTGCTGCTGCTGGCTCAGCTGCTGGTTGGGAGGCTGGCTGGGCTGCTGCAGTTCCGTCTTGGAGCCGCCCACTGTCAGAGTGCGCAGGTGCCGCTCGGAACGCTCCAGCTCGGCCACCCTCTTCATCAACTCTTCGTTCTAGTCAGGTTGGAAAAAAAGTATCAGCGATGTGTGTGAAGTGTATGACAACGCGACACAACGTTCGGAACATTTGTGAGAAGACAGTGGAGAACAGTTTGCCTGGAACGCGGCGCTCGCTTTATAACTAGACCGGCAGAAGCTATCGGGCCCTTACGCATGCTTTTCGACATAACCATAACTGCGTGATTCGTAGAAAGATGTCGCCTCATATGCTCTGTTTTCCATGCTTGAATACAAAGCCCCTCAGAGGCTTTGTATTCGCGTTATCTTCCTTTACCCGTGCATAAAGCGTCCAAGGACGCCAGAGCAGATGGTTCAGCATCTTCGCGTTAAATTTCACCATTTCATCAAAATGAGATTGTGAAAGTGATTCAGGCTTTGAAAAATACAAAGGTATGTGCGGGCAACTAAAGGGCTAAAAATGAGATGAGGCTTAAATCAATTAACGGATGCATTAAAAAGACTTGAAACGTTTGCTGTTCGTGATGCCGTGTCTTTCATAGCTTCAGTTGCAACGCGTTAATAAATCCTCAGTGTAAAAGAAAAACTTTTTTTTTTTTTTTTTTTTTTTTTTTTTTTTTTTTTCGCTCTAGATGTTATATTCACCCTTCATCACCGTTCGTAAGGTTCGTCAAGGGGAGCCTGGACGATCCTCCAGGAACGTGCTCTTCACTGCAGTAGTACCCTTTATGTGGCGAAGCAGCCTTGCAAGGCTGGACGTTGAATTTCGGGGATCCAAATTTCAGTGTCACATTGCAAGTAATTATGTTCACAGGAATCGAAAATTTGCCTAGAAAATCGGAACTCTAGCATGTAATTTCTGAGGTTGGAAATCAATGCAATTCATTCAGCTGTTTTGGCTGTGTAAGTTTACACACAAATAATGCAAATAAATGCTCGCATACACGCTTAGACCGTTCCACTTTGGCGGTGAGATTCTAATCTTGTAGCGATATTTACTTTTTACCCTGCATAGATATTACTGGGTCATTAACGACGGGATACACGTTCTGTTTTTGATGGTAGGCGCCTGTATAGCTTATACGGTTTTTATTTTTACCCGCGTAAACTATCAAGAGGATTATTTTCACACCAAAATCTTTTTGCGTGCTCATTCTCATATACTTTATGCACTCGTTTCACATTCACGTTTCGCAATCTGTACACTATGGTGGCAATGGTGCCGCGGGATATGCGTTCAAATCGGTCAAATCTTCTCTGGCGCTTACCTTTCTCCGAAGCTTTTCTTTCTCTTCACGGAAGCATTTCTCTGTCTTCTTGAGCTCTTCAATGATGGCATCCCTCTCATTCAGATTAGAACGCATCCTGTTCCTCTCGGCCTCGATGTCTTTCAAACGCGTCACTCTTGTCTCCAGCTCTCTTACTAAGTTCTGTGAAAAAAAAAATAAAAAAACTCCGTTTTATTAATAAATTTTTTATTAATATCTCTTAAAGGTCCTTGACTTCCTGGTTGTTAACATTTGAAAATACCCAAGGAAAAAAATTGGTTGTTAACTTCGTTTCCGAAGATCATGCAGGAATTTGCGGTATTGTTTTTGCACTATACATCGGTACTTTACTTTTATGTAATGGATATAACTAACGGCATGTATTCGTTCGTAGTGGTGCACTAAATTGTTTAAAATAGAACACAGCTAGTAAATTACCGCTGCTTTTTTTTTTTACCTTATAGAGCGTTTAACATGTGCACTTTGACACGTGCACTCGCAGCTTTTGGTTCTGTTGCGATATTCCTAAATTCTGCGTACACTGCAAGAGTGATTGAAACCTTTCAGATTATGGCTACAATTTAGCATGCACGTTTGCTTGAGGCTAGAGTATGCTCTCAAGAGGTAGAATTTTGTGCCGTGAAGCCAGTCACTTTTCTGGGATCTAGTTTTGAATAGGTAGGCTCAAGCCGTGCCTAGAGGTGGCAAGGGTAAAGCGGGTTAATAGGTGACGAAATTTAGATTGGCAGCAGTTCATGGTAGATACCTCTCTGAACAGCAATTACAAAATTACCTTCTCAATTTTAGCCTTGCTCACTGGCAATGTAGATATCGAGAAAGCAATTTTATTGCAGAAATAAAATTTTTACCATATTTCTCTAAACGCTATGGAAGTGCTTAAATTGAAAAAAAAAAAGTGGGGGGAGGGGGGGGGGGAGGGCAAAGGTTTGACCTTAAAGCGAGAGATCTTGCTTCCACGAATATCTGAAACCCGCAAACAGAATCTTTCTACAGAGTGAGTATGCCTGGCCCATGAATAAAGATGTCAGCTTTGAGTAGGGAAAGGTCTTCTTGCTCAATATTAAAGGCTGAAGACTAGAAAGACGAAAATTCAGGTTTTCCATTGAAGCGAAATTCTATGTAACATTGATACGAACGGTAAGGCAAAACAACGAAAATGCAAGGCAGCTTTGTCGATTTATTTTAATGAAGTCCGAAAGCTTGTAATTAGCGGCCACATGAAGTACTGAAATACGGAAAGAACATTAACGACAGCATTACGAGTGCCGGCGATGAGAACTCGTGCTGCGATATCACACAGAACGCGCTTAAACTAAACCGCCATACGCTTCGACCACCATTAATCTCAATTTGAGAAAATTAGGCCCCCGGACTACGCATCTAAGTAGCACTGCGTGAACAAGGCCTTTATTTTTATTACAGTTGGCAGCCATAGTAGCACAATAAATGGCCATGAGCTAGCTAACCACTGAATATGTTTACCACTTAGAGACGCGAACACTGCATCAGGAAATGCACTGTATTATCTGCTCCGTCCGACGAAATCATCTGGAGTCATATAAAAAGCTGACCATGCACGACTTTAACGATGCCGGTCTTTTATGATGAACCCACGGCTCTAGGATTTAGAACAATTTACAAATTTACTGACATTTACTGAGTTACTGACATTCTAGTGGAAATCAAGAAGAAGAAATGGGCATGGGCGGGACACGTAGTGCGAAGAGAGGATGACCGATGGTCGCTTAGGGTAACAAACTGGATTCAAAAGGAAGGAAAGCGTTGCAGGGGGCGGCAGAAAGTTAGGTGGGCGGATGAGGTGAAGAAGTTCGCAGGGGTCAAGTGGATGCAGCTAGCACAGAACCGGGTTAATTAGAGAAATATTGGAGAGGCCTTCGCCCTGCAGTGGGTATAGTCAGGCTGATGATGATGATGATGATGATGATGATGATGATGATGACAAATTTATAGCCTTTCTCGGTTACCTACTTTTGCTAGCGCAGCGAATGAAGGACATGAATCTCTTCTTGTAGACACAAGGAATAGTTTTTGAACTTGATGCAGGAAAAGGAATTATTTTTTCAGCTTGATTTTTAAGCCAGGACACAACTGTGCGATTTTTTCATAAAAAAAAAAAGAAAAGGCGTTCGTTCTCTCAGCCACGTTTTTAGATGAATTCACGCTTTGGAAATGAACTTCAATATAATGAAAGAGAAATGAACGCTTCTACCAGCATTGCTAGAGAGCCGAGCAGAGATCTACTTTGTTAGCTCCCTCCGACCTCACCTGAAATTCGGTCTTCTCCCGCGTGTACAGCTCCTGGCGGCCATTGAGCGTCTCCTTGACGGAACGCAGCTCGGCGCTGATTCTCTCGTGCTCCTTGCGCAGCTGCTTGAGCGCCGCATCCAGCTGGTCCTTCTCGAGCGTCAGGTTGTTCTTCATGGAGAGGAACTCTTCTTCGAGCAGCTCGTAGCGTGTCGTCAGGTCGTCGTACTCTTCGCGCTCCTTCGCAGCGTCCTTCTCCATCTGCTTGCGCTGCTCCGCACTCTCATGCTCCATCTGAAAGCGAAGGAAGAGAAGCATCAATAGATCATCGTTTTATTCCCTAACGTTCCAAAGTTGGTCGCAATGACCTTTCCATAGCAAATTGAACTTGATAAGGTTGGCTACATAGTTATTTGGTCTTTATGGCTCATGGTAAACTAAATCAAATGTACAGCTGCTTAGCGTGAATAATGTTTTTGGTAAAAAAGCGCTGTCAAATGTTAAATATTAATGATGTTATTAGATGAGAGGCACTAAATTAGAATAGCTGAGAAATCGAATGATGCAAAGTTAATTACGCGGATATCACGTAACGTCGATGGAAGGGATGCCATTGTTATCATGGGCTCCAAAGGCTATAGTGAAAAATGCAAAGTAAGGAATGATACACTATATGACCATCTCGTAAATATAACCTTCACACATGGCACTTTTGTTTGTGTCATGTGCAAAAATCCAAAGACATGACATCAGACTGAATACCCAACCGTTTTAAATTGTTTACATTTTCACGCAAATGTACCCAGAGTACTTCATATTTGCAGATACTACTACTGGAAAATGCCATGGCGTGACACGTGCTCAGTTCGAACTGCGTCGTCTATCTAACACATCTGGAGTGGTATCCGGACGAGGCATGAACGAACAGCTGCAAAGTCGTCGTGCTGCGCGCACGTGGCACTCAATGCCGCGCAAGTAACAGACCACATCCTGGCTTTCCTTGCTGCACGCTAAGCGGAAGCACGTCGGCACCGTGTCTCGCTTGCGAACACAGCTGGCGTTGCTATTGGCATCCTGGCTGGACTGATGCCGCTGCGTACGCGCGAACAGGTACTACATATCGTCGGCTGACGCTACAGCGACCCTGTGGAAGTGCAGGCTATGGAATATGCAATACTTTTTACAATTGTTTTTATTTTGTACACGATGGTGCTGTAATGAGCTACAATTAATTTTGTAATGAGTGCAGAAATTTTATTAGCCTGAACATGCCAGCAGTCTTCATATATTTCCAGCAATGAAACAGGGCATGCTATGTCATGGCAGGTATACCATACCATGGGGTTATATACGGTATGATATGGCGTGTTATTTCATGTTATGGTATGGTATGGCGTGGTATGGTATGGTATGGTATGCTATTGTATGGTATGGTATGGTATGGTATGGTATGGTATGGTATGGTATGGTATGGTATGGTATGGTATGGTATGGTATGGTATGGTATGGTATGGTATGGTATGGTATGGTATGGTATGGTATGGTATGGTACGGAATTATATGGTATGGTACGGCATGGTATACGGTGCTTAACTCTGCAGTTTCACACGGGTAGTGAGAGGTGCCATAGTGGAAGGTTCCAGATTAATCTAGACCACCTGTGGTTCTTTAACGTCTACAGCAATCCCCCTCAGTGCACGGCTGCTCTTGGATATCGGCTCCATGGAAGTGCTGCTGTCAAGGCCGGGATCCCCCGAAGCGCTTGTGGGCTCGGCAGCCGAACCTCCACCGCTGAGAATCTTACAAGGCCAGTGCATGACCGTGTCTCCCAGCATCGAATGTCACAACAGCGGGTGGGTCATAATAAAGCGTCAGTAAATTAACCTACGTGCACGGGGTTGGGTTCAGTGGCGAGGGGACACCACGTGACTCGACACTGGGTATTCCGAGTTTGCGTCGTTATCGAAAGTGTCGCTATCTCCCCGGCTTCGAATGATCCAATTGATGGGAATGTTGGAAGCGAGTTACATTCGGTTTCGGTGTCTTCACTAATGAGATGACTCGAGGCCGGGGAGATAGCGATTCGGCCGATAATGACCCAGACTCGGAATGCGGACCCTGATCCGCGCTTGCAGCCTGATTTGCGCGTAGTTTATCGCCCATCCGTAAACGTGACGTAGGCTGCTTGGGTGCGCTAGTCTTATCAGATCTCGGTGGTGACGCCTGAAGGCAGTGAATGCAAAGCCACTGCTCCGCTTGCAACTATAACACTTGTTAAAAAATTTCCTCAAGATAAAAAAAAAAGACTTCAGAGAAACGGTACTCAACCATTTTAGTACCTGTGGAGTGCGCCCCACAAGCCATGTGTGGCCAAGGGACTGAGAAGACATCAGGCCACTCTACTACATCGAATTCGCACGGGCTCTGCTCGCATTCCTTCCTGGATGCATAGGACGGACCTGGCATCGTCTCCGTTATGTTCTATATGTGGTGTGTACGGGGATATAGAACAATATATTATGTGCTGTCCGAAGTACAACGCGGAAAGGTGTGTGATGCTCACCTCCTTCATGAAGATAGGAGCCCTTCATAGTACACTTCAGGACGTTACCTACCCGAGTGGAAACCAGACATGCAGAAGGGAGGCTTCGCGCCTTCTTTTACAATTTCTGCAGGACACTGATCTTGACACTAGATGGTGACAGCAAGAATGAACTATGTTCTACTGTGAGTGAATATGTGCGTAGACGGTGACTTCTGGAGTGGACTCTGTTATAGTGTGAGTGAATGTGTGTATAGAGGGGGGAAGCTGGTGACTCCTGCAATGTAATATGTTATTCTGTGACTGATTGTGTGCATAAATGGTGACTGCTGGAGTAGAATATGTACTGTTATAAGTGACTGGGCGCATATAGTGGGGCAGATTTCACAGATATTAGTATTTTTTTTAAACATAAGGGATGCTACGGTGGAGCAATTGCCGGCAGAATAAGCAAGGCTAATCCAACCTGTAGCATACAACTCAACTCAATTCACTATATGTAGAATTGTTTCGCAATGTTAAGGCATATCGGCGCAAAAAAATTCATAGCAGGCTTTTATACTCTTTCAGGCACAAGTGGAACTGACTGAAAACCTTTCTGATGCATTCACATTTTATTTTTATAGCAGAAGCGAATACTAAGACGCGCACGCCAGACTTTCACAGACTAAAGTTTGCTTTCAGCCTTTGCGGCAACGCTCTCAAGTCAGCGCAGGCAAGGCCACCTTATTAACAGTCTAGGTTCCAACTCACGAAGAAGGGGAAGAAAGAGCATATAAAAAACAACGTAAAATTAGCACCGAAAGAACAAAAACTGCAATTCCATAGCAATGTCTTGCCTGTGTCTCCACAAATTATTCTCCTATGAGGGCCATGATCAGCCCAGTGCTTTCGAAGTGCCCCTCCGGGTGAAGACTAACCTCTTGCAGCCTTGTAACGAGCCGTCTGTGCTCCCTCTCCAGCTGGACCACCCTGTTCTGCGCCACGAGCACGTCCTCAGCCTTGGCCTTGGACTCGAGCTCGTGCTCGCGCTCCATCCGCTCTCGCTTTCGCAGCTCGCCGCGCAGCTTCTCTTCGAGGTCCTCAACCTTGTGGTGCCACTCCTCCTTCTCACGCCGCTGGGAGTTGCTCAGCTGGCGCAGCTTGTCGGAGACCGCCTTCAGTTCGTGCTCTTTCTGCAAAAGAAATACGAGGAATTTCATGCGGGGGAGGTTTTAACCCCCATTAGTGCACGCAAGTCATGCTCCGAAATTTATCAAAAAAAAAAAAAGGGGGGGGGGGGGGGGGGCTTCAGGATCGTAGCAATGAAATCAGCAGTCAGATGCGGAAAATATGCTTGGCCGTTCATTGAATATTGGTTAAAGCAACTTCTACTGTTATGATTTCTTTAACTGGTTGGCTTGCGTGCTTGATCGCTTCACTCGTAACTATGTTCAGTTTGAGCAGGGCTCCTTTTTTTAGCTTTATATGTATGATTTTAGCTTGTGTGCTATCAGGGATACGTGCTCGAAGTCTATTTGTGTTATGAAGCATATCGTCGTATTGTCGTATTTATGTTGAATTGTCGTTGTAGTGCCGCCGTGCCGTTAGTTATGCTTTGAGTCCCTTTATTTATTTTATAAGCTCTACAGTGAATAGTAGTCGACGACACGATCAAGCATCAACCTTTTAAATATTCCTTAACAATTATTGCTGCTCAGACGTTTAGCCATACAGAGT